>NC_089492.1:304809108-305437606 GCF_036850765.1 Saccopteryx bilineata
TTTCATATATTGCTGGATCTGGTTTACTAATATTTTGTTGAGGATTTTAGCATCTATATTCATCAGGGATATTGGTCTATAATTTTCTTCCTTTGTGTTGTCTTTGCCTGGTTTTGGAATCAGAATTATGCTCGCCTCATAAAAGGAACTTGAAAGTCTTCCTTCCTCTTGAATTTTTTGAAATAGCTTGAGAAGGATAGGAGCTAATTCTTTGAATATTCTGTAGAATTCACTTGTGAAGCCATCAGGCCCAGAACTTATTTTGTTGGAGTTTTTTTTGATAACTGTTTCCATTTTTTTTGTTGTAATCGGTCTGTTTAGGTTTTCTGATTCTTCCAGATTGATATTTGAAAGATTGTATGTTTCAAGGAATTTGTCCATTTCATTTAGGTTGTATAGTTTTTTTTTTGGCATAAAGTTCTTCATAGTATTTTCTTACAATATTTTGTATTTCTGTTTTGTCAGTTGTTATTTCTCCACTCTTATTTCTAATTTATTTATTTGAGTCCTCTTTTTTTCTTGGTGAGTCTAGTTAAAGGTTCATTGATCTTGTTTACCTTTTCAAAGAACCAGCTCCTGATTTCATTGATCCTCTGTAGCCCTATGTCATTTATTTCTGCTCTGATCTTTATTATTTCCTTCCTTCTACTATACCTGGGCTTTACTTCCTGTTTTATCTTGTTCTTTTAGATGCAGGGTTAAGTTGTTTATTTGTGCTTTTTCTAGCTTTTTAAAGTATGCCTGTAGTGCTATGAACTTCCTTCTCAGTACTGCTTTTGCTGTGTCCCATAAATTTTGAGTTGATGTATGCTCGTTATTGTTCATTTCTAGGAATTTTAAAATTTCTTCTTTGATCTCATTGTTAACCCATTCGTTATTTAACAGTCTGCTATTTAGTTTCCATGTGTTTGAGAATTTTTAAGTTTCTGTTGTGGTTGATTTCTAGTTTCAAGCCATTGTGATCAGAGAAAGTGCTCGATATTATTTCAATCTTCTTAAATTTGTTGAGACCATTTTTGTGCCCTAACATGTGGTCTATCCTAGAGAATGTACCATGAGCACTTGAAAAGAATATATATTCTGCTGCTTTAGGGTGAAAGGTTCTGAAGAGATCTATTAAATCCAATTGATCTAGTGTGTCCTTTAAGTCTGCTGTTTTTTTGTTAATTTTCTTTCTTGAGGATCTATCTAGTGATGTTAGTGGGGTATTGAAATCCCCTACTATTATAGTATTGCTGTTGATCTTGCCCATTATATCCAACAAAGTCTGCTTTATATATTATGTGCTCCTATATTAGGTGCATAGATATTTATAATGGTTATATCTTCTTGTTGGATTGCTCCCTTTAACATTCTTTATCTCTTACTATAGCCTTTGTGTTTTTTTGTTGTTGTTTTTTTATTCATTTTAGAAAGGAGAGAGAGAGGGGGAGAGAGAGAGAGAAGAAAGAGAAGGGGGGAGGAGCAGGAAGCATCAACTCCCATATGTGCCTTGACCAGGCAAGCCCAGGGTTTCGAACCAGCGACCTCAGCATTTTCAGGTCGACGCTTTATCCACTGCGCCACCACAGGTCAGGCCTATAGCCTTTGTTTTAAAGTCCATTTTGCCTGATATAAGTATTGCTACCCCAGCTTTTTTTGATTTTCCATTTGCATGAAATATTTTTTTCCACTCTTTTACCTTCAATGTATGTGCATCTTTTGTTTTAAGGTGTGTCTCTTGTAGACAGCATATGTATGGGTCCTGTTTTCTTATCCATGCAGCTACTCTATGTCTTTTGATTGGATCATTTAATCCATTTACATTTAAGGTTATTATTGATATGTAGTTGTTTATTTCCATTTTAATTTTTAAAGCTGTACTCCTCTTTTACTATATTCTTTGCCCACTTTGATCTCTTTACAACAGGGCCCTTAACATTTCCTGCAGCATTGGTTTGGTTGTAATAAATTCCTTGAGGTTTTTGTGTGTTTTTCTGTCTTGGAAGCTTTTTATTTCTCCTTCAATTTTAAATGATAGCCTTGCTGGATAAAGTAGTCTTGGTTGTAGGCTCTTGTTCTGCATTACTTTGAATATTTTTTGCCATTCCCTTCTGGCCTCAAGTGTTTCTGTTGAGAAGTCTGAAGTTATCCTAGTGGGGGCTCCTTTGTAGGTGATACCCTTTTTTTCTCTAGCAGCTTTTAATATTTTCTCTTTATCGCTTAGCTTTAGTATTTTAATTATGATGTGTCTTTATATAGGTTTCTTTGGGTTTGTCTTTAATGGAGTTCTCTGTGCTTATTGAACTTGTGAGAGTTTTTCCTGCATTAATTTAGGGAAGTTTTCAGCTATGATATGATTGAACAAAGTCTCTATCCCTTGTTCTTTCTCTTCTTCTTCGGGAACCCCTATGATGTGGATGTTATTTCTCTTCATGTTTTCACAGAGCTCTCTAAGAATTTCCTCAGACTTTTTGAGTCTCTTTTCTTTTTTCTGCTCTGCTTCCATGCCTTCGTTCAACTTGTCCTCCAACTTGCTGATTCGATCCTCAGCTTCATCCATCCTGTTTTTAATTCCTTTCACTGTGGTCTTAATTTCTGATATTGTATTTGTCATCTCTGACTGATTCTTTTTTAATATTTCAATGACCTTTTTTCATACTTGCTATTTCTTTATTTAGGTGTTTGTAACGACCATCCATTTTTGTTCTAGGATTCCTAAGCATCCTTACAATCATTATTTTAAACTGCATCCAGAAGTTTGGTTTCTCCTGTGGTTTCATTTGGATTGCACTTCTCTGTTTTCTCATTATGTCTGTGTGTTTGGATGTATTGTTTGTAGAGTTAGTTGAATCTAGGCTTGGTGTTGTCTGCCTCCAGTTTTCAGTTGTGTTATTTCTAGGTCTTCTTGGATTGGCATCAGCTGTTGTTTGTAATCCACTTTCGGATTTGGCTTTTCTAGTAGAGCCGCTTTGAAGTCTTGATTTGTTTGTTTTCTTCTGTTTCCTTAACACATGGTAGTCTTGTTTACTGATCTCAGCAGGGGGGTTTATTTGAAACTGTATCCAGGAGTATAGTGGGTGTAGCCTGAGACTCTGAAGGCCTGATCTGCCAGTTACTCTCTCTGGGGGCAGGGTATTTTCTCAGCTTCAGTAGCGGGAGGTGTATCTCAGATCTCCATGAAGACCTGAGTTACTGTCTGTCCTCCCCACTTCTTGTTTTCAGCTGTGTCTTGTTGCACTGATTGGAGCTGGAGAGATGTCTGTAAATGGGTCACCTGGAAGTACTTTAGTCTTGTATTGTGTGGAAGGACCATCCCCTCCCCCAGCTATGGCTGCCTCCAGCACTAGATGAGTCAGCTTCTCAGGTCATCCCATGCATTCCTCTGCCCCTCACAGTCTGTCTCTCTCTCCCCTTTTCTTTTGGAAGACAAGCCAGCCCTTTTAACACACTTCGTTCCCAGGTCCCCAGGCAAGTGGCTGTGAGCGATATTTTCTGCTCATTTTCTTGGAGTAAGAGCCCTTCTGTTCTCTCACCCTCACCCCCCCCTCCATTCCTGTAAGCAGGAGAGACCCGCTGCTCCTTGGCGTTCCGTACCAGGCTTGTAGTGGCTTCTTCTTTGCTCCTTGGTTTTTGAGAGCTGTTTTTGTAGTCCAGAGTTGGTTTTTCATGCTGATTGTTCCTAAATTAATTTCTAATCCAGTTTGGTGGTGTGATCTGGGAGTCTGTGCATCTGCCTACTCCACTGCCATCTTGGAATCTCTACCTGTAATGTGCTTTTGATGAGGTAAAATAAATGTTAGGTTTTCTCCCATTTTCACTTTATATGATGCATCTATAGAGTGAAAGAAATTTCATTTTAGTATACAACTGAATAATCACATGTCTAGTAAATTAAAAGTTGGAGTACAAGTAGGTTTACATTTGTGCGTATCAAAAATACAATCATAAAAATCATACAAGAATAAACTCTGTTTTACACATAATAGCAACTGCAAACCTATTTTTGCCCAAGTCTTTAGTCTGCAATTGTGCATTCAGTCATCTATGAATTCATCTGATCACAAGACTGTGTAATGTGAAAGAGAAATTCTAGTGATATATTTCATTATGTCTAAGATTAACTGAGGTAGTTTCTCATACACTTCTAAAAATCCATAATAAAGAAAAAAAGTATAAACACAAATGGCTACTCAAGCAGTGACGGAGTCGAGAGAACATCAACCTGAGACCTGAGGATCCAGGTTCGAAACTTTCAGGTCTCTGCTTTCAGCACCCTCGCTCACCAGCTCTGGTCTGAGGTCACCGATCTGTGAGTAGGATCACTGAAATGATCCCATGGCTAATGATTACAGCCTAAAGGTTGCTGGCTTAAAGCCCAAGGTTCCTGTCTTGAGTTTAAGATTGCTGACTTGAGCAGAAGGTAATTGGCTTGGATTGAGACCTACCTTATGGACAAGGTAATTATGAGAAGGGATCAATGAACACCTAAAGTGTCTCACCTACAAGTGGATGCTTCTCATCTCTCTTCTTTCCTGTCTGTCTTTTGCCCTCCCTCTCTCTCAAGAGAAGAAAGGATGATAGGATGTGATAAACCTGAAGGGAAGTGGGGAGGGTGCTATTGAAAGGAGGACAAGAGAGATGTTGAGGGGATTATAGGGGAGGGGAGAATGCACTCAGGGTGAAATTAGAATGTATGTAAATGCAAATTAAAATCAATCAAGAAAATGAGAAGGAAAAACCCATAGTCACCTGAGCCAGGATCATTTTCTTCTATTGTTGGAAAAAACCTGGCAACAGAGAGGGTGTGTTGGCATGTTGTGGGTCAGCTCTAAATTTCAGCTCAGAAAACTGTCCTCAGTTGGGAGTGTTGCCAGAGATGCTGACACGCAATTCTACGTCTTCCTGATCCTCATGATTCTATTGCTCCAGGGTGTCAGGACCTGTGGATTGAGGAGAAAATCCAGTGACTGGTACATTTCCTCTGGGCCAGATGCACTCACTCTCTTAACAATGCTATTAACTGCCTGAGCGAACTGGTCAGGGCCTAGAAAAATTTTATTTAGAGCAAAACGGAGGTAGAAGTGAGCCATCAAAGAAATGAACTTCAGGAAACAAGTTACAGAGGCAAAAAAAAAAGGACCTTGAGGCTTAGAAACACACACACAGAGAGAGAAAGAGAGAGAGAGAGACACCTTGAGAGGAGTAAGGGGGTGGGGAAAGGCACCAGAACACTGCAGAGAGCACCGCCAAGTGTTCCTCCACTTTAATGCATACCTTCTCTTAATGCATACCTTTTATGAGACTCTAGTTAACTTCCTACCTATTCATCCATAATTTTATTATACCCATTTAGTATTAATTACATACAGCTATCCATAAACATATTGTAATATGAAAATGTTTATGAGAAGGTAAAATAAAATTAGATCATAACTGGTTCCTTTTTCAATTTTATTCAGATATAATTTGCATAGGTTAAACCTATTCATAAAAACTTTGTCTTGGGAAAATTTTTTATTTATATGAAAGTCATTAAGGACTACTATGAAAACTTCACATATATTGTACCTTCATTTAGCTTCCCATCACATGAACTTTTTATATTACTACGGTACATTTGTCAAATTGAGAAATGAACATTGGTATAATATGCAACCAAATCACAGGTTCTACTCTGATTTCAGAAGTTTTTACACTACCATCCATTTTCTGTTGCACGATTTAACCTACAATATTATATTTAGATACCAGTTTTCTGTGATTTTTCTCTATTCTGTGACCATATGTCTGTCACATGTTTCTCAATGATGTCCTCAATTAATTTCAGGAGAACTGATGAGGTATTTTGTACATTAATCTTTTGGGTTGTTCAAAGTTTGCCCAATTAAAGAGTGGCATTGCATTTTGGAACAGACACCTCAATATTGAAGTCTTTATGACACAATTAATTAGGAGTAGAAAATATCAAAATGTTTTACAGCTGATCTCCTGGTAAAGGTAGTATTTGGAAGGGTTTTACACTAAAAATAGAACAATTTTGATGAAAAACAACCAGTGTACAGGGCCCACATGAAAAGATTTCAACACTTATATATAGTATCAGAATTGATCGTACTTGTGAAAGCATAAATGTGCTGATAAATAGAACAAAATAGAGATTGCACAATAAAACCTGCACAAATCATATACAATTCACTGTTGGGGAAAAGTAAAATGCTTCAATTTAGAAAGGTACGCTTTCCAAAAAATTATGGTGGGACACTTAAGAGGACCACTGGGATGCGTGAATAAATGCAGAAATAAATGGAATTTCAACACATTTATTTTAAATTTTTTATTGATAAAAGACTAATATCCAGAACATGGAATTTCTAAGTCGATAATTTTAAGATTGTTTAAAGCAGGGGTCCCCATACTTTTTACACCGAGGGCCAGTTCACTGTCCCTCAGATTGTTGGAGGGCCGGACTATAAAAAAAAAACTGAACAAATCCTATGCACACTGCACATATCTTATTTTAAAGTAAAAAAACCAATACGGGAACAAATACAATATTTAAAATAAAGAACAAGTAAATTTAAATCAACAAACTGACCAGTATTTCAATGGGAACTATGCTCCTCTCACCACCAATGAAAGAGGTGCCCCTTCTGGAAGTATGACAGGGGCCAGATAAATGGCCTCAGGGGGCCGCATGCGGCCCGGGGGCCGTAGTTTGGGGACTCCTGGTTTAAAGGAAGCACTGATCCCTATACCATTTACTGTATACCTGAAAGTACATCTTAGTTGATCATCCTCTCTGCCTTAATCCATGCTCTGCTACTTTAACTCCGGGTCCTGTAATTTCCTTGATGAGTAAAGAAACAAATAAATACGATGAGGCTACAGAGATCAGTGCTTCAGTCCTAGAGGCTGGGAGTCCCCTGTACCCATCTTTTCTCCATGCTGTGTCTTGTGTTCTTCTAAAGTCCTGCAGCACCTTCCTTTCAAGCACACCCTTTGCCAAGCTGGTCTCAGCAATCATAGTCATACAAGAATAAACTCTGTTTTACATGTATTAACAACCGTAAACCTAGTTTTGCCCCAGTCCGTAGTGTGCAATTGTTCAATGTCATCTATGCATTCATCTGATTAGAAGATTCTATAATGTGAAGGAGAAATTACACTTATATATTTCAATACTTTACATATTAACTGAGGCGGTATTTTGTAGACCATTATAAAACCATAATGAACAAAAACCGATAAATTACTCAGATACCTGAATAGGGTGGAGCGCAGCAGAGAGACCTTCAACCTGGGATGCTGAGGATCCAGGTTCAAAATTCTCAGGTCGCTGGTGTGAGCGTGCACTTTCCAGGTTTAGTGGGGAGACCAACCTGTGCATAAGATCATCAAAATAATCCTATGGTTGCTTGCTTGAGCTTAAATGTTGATAACTTAAAGCCCCTGGTCCCTGATTTGAGCCCAAGATCACCGTCTTGAGCAGAATGTCACTGTCTAGGCTTGAGCACACACAGGAACAGAATGATGTTTCTTTCTCTCTCTCTCTCTCCTGTGTTTTCTCTCCAAAATCAGTAAATTTAAAAAAATAAATATAAATTAATAAAAATATATGAGAAAATTTCTCAATGTGGTAAGTTTTGCAAAGATTATAAACAGGGTACATAAACCACACTATAAACTAATAACATGTAGCTGGAGAAAATGTAAAGGGTAATGTAAGGTTGGTGGGCAATGGGGGAAGCTCATGTGAGGAACCAGACCCAGGAACTTTGGCTGGAACCGCCCACCCCCTTGTGCGCCAAAAGAAACTTCCCAGGAGTCCTTTGGAAAAGAGTGACCGTCTGTCAGCCAGTGAAATTTCGCCATGTGATATTATCTCAACCAACCTAAAGGATTCTTTACATCTCCCCCACGTGGTTTCATCCATGCGACTTCTCTGGCCTCTGTCCCCCAGGCCACTAAACCACATCCAAGATGCGCTATACCCAATAAAGCTTTTGATGTTTTACACTTTGTGGCTATGCCCTTCCTTATTCCTCAGCAGGAAAAATACTTTACAGGTAAAACTACTATGGAAAAAATTTTGATATCTATATAGACTGAACTTATAAACACAATAAGATACAGCACTTTCATGCTGAGGTAAATGTCTAAACTATGTATTTTTTTTTCCATGCAACGCCCCCCCCCCCCCACACACACACGCATAAAAAGTGCATTGCTAAAACAGAAGACAAGTCCAAGACTGTCCATGGTGGTTGTATCCTAACAATCTGGACTGCAAACAATACAAGTTCAGTTATCAGCAGGAACACCTGCCATGCACTCCAACCATGGCATGTATGGGAAAAATACAACCTTGGCTCTTCTAAGATTTCTAAAGGATAGTAAAACAAAAACACCTTTTTTAAAATAGAGAGACAAAAAATAGACAAAAAGACAGGAAGGAAGAGAGATGAGAAGAATGAACTCATAGCTAAAGGACTTGATTTGTTCATTGGTAGCATTCTCATATATGTCTGGACCAGGGGGTTCCAGCTGAGCCAGTGACCCCTTGCTCAAGGCAGCGATTTTGGGCTCAAGCCAGGGACATTGTGGTCATGTCTATGATCCTACACTCAAGACGGTAACCGTGACCCTACATTCAAGCCAGGAATCTCAGAGTTTCAAACCTGAGTCCTCAGCCCCAGGTCAATGATCCATCCACTGCAGCACAGCCTGGTCAGGCCAAAATACATCTTCCTTTGTGAAGCACATGTGAAAGGTCTTCTGTGGCTTACAACTGCAAAACTATTAACTGTATAAGCATTATAGAATACTTTTACCTGACATTCATTACACACAGACACACACACACACACAAAAGAAAGAAGAAAAAAGAAACCGCATCGCATTCACATTAAGCAAAAGAAACATACATAAAGAGTCAATGATATATGATTAGTTGATAAAGAGTTAGTTAGGCACAACGAAATAAACTGTAAAGATTAGTAAGAATGATGCCTGACCGCTGGTGCCACCGTGGATAAAGTGACCTAGAACACTGAGGTATCTGGTTTGAAACCTTGGGCTTGACTGTTTAAGGCACATATGAGAGTTGATGGTGCCTCCTCTACCTTGCCTTCTCTCTCTCTCTCTCTAAATATAAATAAATAAAAATCTTTTAAAAATGATTAATAATAATTAAATGTATGATAAAAGTATAATGAAATTCAAAGTGCTCCGTATGGAGAGCTCAGCATATGTGAAGTTCACTTATGCTTCACCAAAGCATCAGGAACACTCCAGGTGGCCTCTGCCAACACAACATGCAACATCACTGTCACTCTATGAACTCCAACCACACTTTTGTCTCAGCAAATAGACACCAGGTCCCTCCTAAGAAAACAGCTGCTTACTCCATCCAGTTCGGTTTCCCTCCTTTCCTACATTACAAGCCCCTTTTTAAAAATTCCTCTTATCTCCCTGTTCCTTTTCCCTTAAATCACTTCCCCCTCCAGTGTTTGCCCTCATTTTCACTGCACCCAACAAGCAACTACCCATCTCTCTCCCCTTATTGGAGCAGGAATAGCGTCTACATTATCAATCTGGACAGCAGAACCCCAAGAAAGGAGCACACATCCCTATCCTCTTTCTCACCTCTTCTCAATTCATCTCACTCTCTGCCTGACACAACAGGGAATGTTGCTCCTCTGCGATGAGGATGCTACCTTGGCCTTCCTACTACCTGGGCAGGAGCCTGTGCTTTAACATACCTCTCTCCCAATGGTGATGTAGCCCTCAACAACCAGTCTCTACCCATTCCAGGGATTCAGCAACTCCAGCACAGAAAGGCAGTGCAGCTCACCCCTCTCTTGGTAACCCTCAAAATAACTTCGGGAGTTGGGACAGGTTCAGGTGGACCAGCCACCTCTGTCCTAACCTCCCTTATAATTCTCACTGAAGTGTTCATTCTTGCAGGCTGCTGCTTCACTTACCACAAATACTGTATCACAATGAGACCTTCTCAAGGGGGGTGGGGTGGAAAAGAGGGAGGTACAAAAAAATGTATTTGCAAAATACCTGAGCAATCCAATGTGAAGCAGAATTTAACCACTCAGAGGAGGCAAGCCAAGCATACTGACCGACTGAGTTATCCGTTGGGGCTTTACTGAGCCATTATTGACAAATGAAAATTATGTACACCAAAGGAATTTATGTGACCCACTGAAATACACATAGGCTGAAATATTAGCACAATCAAGTTAATTAACACATCCCACAGCTCACAATCAGTTCTTCTATGTACATGTAGGGAGAACACTCGGCACGTGGATCTGCGGTACATCTCACGGCCAGAACCTTACGAGTAAAAGTTTGTACCTGTAAGGTGTTTTTCCCTGCCAAGGAAGAAGGAAGGGGCGTAGCCACGAAGTGTGAATAAGCAAAAGTTTTATCAAGTACAGAGCGCTTCCCAGACAATGTTACCTGGTCCAGGGGACACAGACCAGGGAATGAAACCGCGTGTGGGATATTTAAAAGGTCTCATCTAGGGTGGTCAAGCTAATATGACATGGCAAAATCTCACTGATGGACAGTCACTCTTTTTCCAAGGACTGCTGGGAAGTTTCATTTGGAGCGCATGGTTGTGGGCGGTTCTAGCCAAAGTTCCCGGGTCTGGTTTCTCATGTGACCTTTCCCTCATTATCAACTGACCTTAGATTCTGACTTTTTGTGTTAAATACGGGCACTGCTATTCATCCTGGTTAGGGGCATCATGGAGAAGGGGATATTGGCAGGTGGTGGTTTTGAGGGGAGTCAGGAGAAACATCTGTTTGACCGTGATTTGAGAAATTTCCCGATGCCATCCTGTAAGGATTTAAAAAAAAAAAAAAAAAAAGAGGAGCAATAGGAGAATTTGCAGGGTCCAGCCTTTTTTTTTTTTTTTTGCAGAGACAGAGAGTCAGAGAGAGGGATAGATAGGAAGAGACAGGCAGGAAGGGAGAGAGATGAGAAATATCAATTCTTCATTGTGGTTCCTTAGTTGTTCATTGATAGCTTTCTCATATGTGTCTGAACAGGTGGCTACAGCAGACCAAGTAACTCCCTGCTCGAGCCAGTGACCTGGGGCTCAAGGTGGTGAGCCTTGCTCAAACCAGATGAGCCCACACTCGAGCTGGCAACCTCGGGGTCTCGAACCTGGGTCCTCCACATCCCAGTTTGATGTTCTATCCACTGCACCACCATCTGGTCAGGCAGGGTCCAGCCTTTTGGTGAGCCAGAGATGGGTAAGGCCCAGTGGTTCTGACTGCCAGCGGTCCTGCATGGGGGAAACTTGAGGCAAAACTGCATGTCAGGAGTGGTGTGTGAAGAAAAAAGGAAGGAGTCCCATCCATTCCCATAACCAAGGACTGTGAGGGAACTAAAGGTCCAGAGTGTGATGGCAAACCAGAGAAGGTAGCCCCTGTATCCACAAGAAGTGAAATGGACTTACCCGTTTCTGCAGCATTACCCTGGGTTCAGCATGGGTGAGGATGATGGGGGTCTTTGAGTACAGGCCATGTCCTAGGAGTTTGAGCAATGGGCCTGGCTGGCTGGCTTGGCCTTTTATTTGGGTGGCTTGTCCTCCATATAGAGGCGCTGAGGAAAAGCTTGCTGCCCAGGATGCAATAGCTCCACCAATGACCGGGGTGCTTGCAGTCAGGGCAGGGCTCAGTGGGCAGCCATGGGTAGGGGCCCTGCCGGACAAGTGACCCTGCTTGCCATATTTAAAGCAAGCTCCTGGTGGGGAATCCTCTTTGCAGCCTAGATTTGGGTCGGGCATCTCCTGTGCCTTGCCCCTGTTGCTCTGCTGGCCTCAGGACTGCCACAAGAGCCTGGGTTTGGAGTGTCGCTTTCTGCTGCATGCGGTCCTGGTGAGTAGCCTCAGCCTGTTTCTACTATTTGGGACCATTGAAAACTTTAAATGGCATGTTCACAGGTCTCAAGTAGGGGCTTGGGGGTTGAGAATAAAAGAAGGGGGTCTCCTAGGGAGCCCAGCACCCAGATCCAGCTAGAAACACTGGAGCCAGAGGCAGGACAGGGCCAGAACTTCCTGCAAGAAAATTGGGGTTGGCCATGGGGTCCTGAAAACCGGTGTAAGGGCTAATGACAGGCTGAGAATGGCCTAATGGAGGAGGGGCTTAAGAACACAGTGGAGAAGGGAGGGTCCCCTGGCTGGCAGGGGAGGAGAAAGAGAGACTGGTATTTGCAGGTGAATGAGAAACAGGATCCTGTGTAGGGTGGGGAGGGGGCTCTTGGAGGGAAAAGACCTGAGCCAAAGAGGTCCACAGAAGTACCAAAGTGGGGTCCAAAGAGAGGGGTGCCCCTGGGGGTCAGGCAGGAGGTAGAGAGAGTTGGGGTTTGGCAGAGAAGGAAAGATCAGGAGTGGAGATTTTAGGTGAGGTTTCTCTGGCCAAAAAAAAGGCCTGGATGTAGAACAGGTGGCACAGAGATTAGGACAGGAGTGCAAATAACTAGAAGTCCTGAATGTAGGGGATCTCCAACCAGTTCCCAGCTTTTTTGGCAATAAATTGGTGAGGGTGTTAAAACTGAAAGTCTTTTCAGGAGGCTTCCTGGTCCAATTATCCAGTGTGTTCTGTGGCCTGGCCACAGCAGAGAAGAACAGTTTCTTCTTTTTTAGGGAGGGAGAGATTTTGGATAAGGCAACTCCAGGAGTGCTTTTGGATTAGGTTTAGATTCCTGTGCTTCTATGGCCACCCTCAGTTCTCGGAGTGGTCAGAGTTGAGAATGGGTGTCCCACACCTTAATTTCTGGCTACTGGTCGGTTAAGTAAAGTGGATGTGACCGGGACGTCTCCACGGGCACACACGCACTAGGAACGGAACGGAAAAGAGGTCCCTGATGCAGCTGTGGTTTCAGACAGAGTCTCGGCGGAAAGAACTGAGGGGAGGCTGGAAGCAGGGGACTTACCACACCATGTGCTGTAGTGGGGAAAAATCAGAGGTCCTAGTTCTTTCTCAGAGGGAAAGGAGAGAGGAGCAGTCCTTGTGGACTTCTGACTCCTCTTGAGTTTTGGCACCAAATGTAAAGTATTTTTCCCCACCAAGGAAGAAGGAAGGGGCGTAGCCATGAAGTGTGGATGAGCAAAAGCTTTATTGAGTACACAGTGCTTCCTGGACAATGTTCCCTGGTCTGGGGGACATGGGCCAGGGAAGTTACACAGATGAAACCATGTGTGGGATATTTAAAAGGTCTCATCTAGGGTGGTCAAGCTAATATGATGTGGCCAAATCTCACTGGCTGATGTAAAGTCACTCTTTATCCAAGGGCTCCTGGGAAGTTTGTTTTGGTGCACATGGTTGTGGGTGGTTCTAGCCAAAGTTCCTGTATGATGTTCCCTGGCTCGGGGACCACAGGCCAGGGGAGCGCTCTGTACTCAATAAAGCTTTTGCTTATCCACACTTCGTAGCTATGCCCCTTCCTTCTTCCTCGGCACCCCTAGGAGGACATAATGCAAACTACTTTAGAACACTATTGGCTACTGACGAACGGAGAGCTCACTTTTGGTTTTAAAAGGAAAAATGACGGAAAAAACGCAGTTATGTAACAAAGAGAAGAGCTGATCGCAGGGAGCAGCCTGGGAGCCATTTTAAACTCCAAGGAAAGCTCTGGACTTCCATGGGGACGCCTGAATTTCCACGGAGAACAGCACCGTCTGAGGGAACTATTGGTTTCACGACGACATCCAGAGTGTGTATGAAGAAAGGGGGCTGTGAAATGAAGGTTTAACGTAGAAAATTGGGGACTCACGCTTCATACTATGACCTTTGCTGCCAGTTCTGGTCCACAGAAAATGGCGCTCAGAGAAAAGAGGGAACATCCTGGAGGCGGGGCCTGGTTAGACTGGGCATGCGCACTGGGACATCTCGAAAGCAGAAAAAAAAGACAGTGTATGGGCGGGGTGTCCTTGCAAGAAAGTGATGCAGGGTTTGGCCCGTTGAGGCCAGGCATGCGCAATAACACTGAAAAGGCAGAACTAAATCAAGAAGGTGGCGGAGAGGTCCTGCGTGTACCTGAGCTTTACAGTACAGCCAAAGGTTGTTTTCTAGGGTTAGGAATATCCCTATGTCTTTCACAGTTGTATGTGCACTGATTAAGCCAATGGTAGTCAACCTGGTCCCTACCACCAACTAGTGGGCATTCCATCTTTTATGGTGGGCGGTAACGAAGCAACCAAAGTATAAATAAAAAGGTAGATTTAACTATAGTAAGTTGTTTTATAAAGATTTATTCTGCCAAATCATGAAAATTCGACATAAAGTACTTGGTAAGTAATTACTATTATATGCTTTAACTTGCTGAAACTCTGCTTTATAAATTTTATAAAGTAAAGTTACTTCCCTACTTTATGAATCACCATTACTGTGAAACCGGTGGGCAGTTAGAAAATTTTACTACTAACAGAGATACAAAAGTGGGCAGTAGGTATAAAAAAGTTGACTACCCCTGGATTAAGCATTAGAATGTGGGCCCTGGTTCTTCAGGTTGTTAGGGCGTCATCTGATATGCCAAGGTTGTGGGTTCCATCCCTGCATGGGACATAAAGAAGAAACTGCCAGTGAATTCTCTCCCTTTCTTGCACTCTAAAATGAATTTTAAAAATTTTTAAATATTAATTGTTCCATTCCACACTTGAAATCAATTAACTTCAAATACTTTTGTGATAAATCTGCTTACAGCATAGTGATGAGGCAGGTTACAAAGAAGCTAGGAAAATTCCTTTGCAAGTAGAATTGGGAAACTGAGACTGATAACTGAACTGGCCAAGCAATTTACAGCCATATACCAAAGGTCCCCTCCCTAGATATAACATCTAGGCCTCAGCTGAATTAGAGCTCCAGCCCAAATAAAGCAACAAAACCAGGTGGGCTATACCAGGACCAGCTGCATTGACTAATAACACTCTGGTGCTGACTAATCAGTAGAGACTACAAACCATAAAGAACCCACCTGGAAAAGTTAATGAATATTCTATTGAGATCTTCTCCTAACTCAGTCTTTACAAACCCTCAAAACAAAAGGCTGAGAGCACTCTCTTTCTCCTGCTAGCACACTCCTTTTCCCCAACAGGCTTGCATCTCCTAAACTCTAAGTGTTCCCAAGAGACTTGCAGCCAGAAGAGCAATGGGCAGCGGCAGCGCATCCCAGGGTAATTGCCTAAACCTGTCTCCAAGGTCCCCTTTTTGCTACTGTTCCAGTGCAGGGTCATTTCTTTCTTGTAAGTTTTCTAGAGAGCCAAGGCAGCCTGGCCTAGGCTCTTGCCTGTACCTTCTTCTATTCTAGACCCTTGGGAAAACAGCTGTGCTAGGCTTGCTCGCTTGCACTTTGCATGATTAGTGTGTGAGCACATGGCAGAGCCCCATGAGCATAGCCTATGTATATATAAGAGTACAAGTAGTTGGACTCAGGGTAGTGTTTGGAGATTGCAAATTGTATGCCTGCCACTGTGAGCAGTTGCTTTGCTGTTTGTTTGCCTGCTGTTGTGAGAACCTGTTTTCCCTTGCCAGTGTGCTTGTCCACCACTGCAAGAATGTAAGATCATAGCCCAATGCTTTACGGCTCTGCACCTCCACTACTGTCTCCACTGCATTAGTACCAATGTGAACCTGCTGGCCTCAGTCACCAGAGATCACTGTCTTGAAGCCAAGCTCACTGGCTTAAGTAAAGATCACTTGTTCTGCTGGAAGCTCTGGTCAAGGCACATGAGAAAGCAATCATTGAACACCTAAAGTGTGCAACAAAGAATGATGCTTCTTATCTCTCTCCCTTCCCATCTGTCTGTCCCTATCTGTCCCCTCTTCTGTCTCTCTCTGTGTCTGACACCAAAAATAAATAAATCTTCAATTCTTGCCCAGGGCACACAGGAGAAGAGCCTTTTAACTCTTCCATTCTTCCTCCTCTTCTTTCTCTCTGTCTCTTCCCCTCCCGCAGACCTAGCTCCATTGGAGCAAAGTTGACCTAGGAGCCTTTGGTGGCTCCATGGCCTCCTGCTCAGGCAGTAGAATGGCTCCAGACAGGCAGAAAATTGACCCTCATGGGCATTCCAGATGGATCCCCATCGAAGACATAGGGAGTCTCTTTGCCTTCATGCTTCTCCCTTCAAAAACATAACAAAAAAATAAATAAATAAATTAGCCCTGGTCGGTTGGCTCAGTAGTAGTGCACTGGCCTAGCGTGTAGAAGACCCGAGTTCAATTGCCGGCCAGGGCATACAGGACAAGCATCCATGGTCTTCTCCATCTTTCCTCCTCTTCTTTCCCTCTGTCTCTCTCTTCCTTTCCCGCAGCCAAGGGTCCATTGAAACAAAACTGGCCCGGGCGCTGAAGATATGTCCATGGCCTCCACTTCAGGCAATAGAATGGCTTAGGTTGCAATGGAGGAATGCCCCAGAGGGGCCGAGCATCGCCCCCTGGTGGGCATGTCGTTTTGATCCTTGTCAGGAGCATAGAGGAGTCTGCCTCTCTGCCTCCCTGGTTTTCAGTTCAGGAACATACACAAAATAAAATATAAAATTAAAAAATACTTAAAATTTTTTAAAAAGATATTTTTTTCCAAAATATAAGAGAATGTTTACCTAGAAAGACACAGAGGTAGAAGAGATTGTCTTTAGGAAACAAGTTACAGAGCCAAAAGAGCAGTTTAGTTGGAAGGTAGACACAGGGGGGGGGGGGGCGGGGGAGACAGAGGTGTGCTTCCAGGAGAGAGTGCCAAAGAATTTCATTTGTAAAAGGCTCTGAAATTTTTCAGTTACCATTGATTATATTGACAGTACATTTGAGAATCATATATTTTTGCATAAGAATAAAAGGGCCTGTGGCACAGTGGATAGAGCATTGGACTGGGATGCGGAAGACCCAGGTTCAAGAACCTGAGGTCAGGCCCTGGCCAGTTGGCTCAGTGGTAGAGCATCGGCCTGGCATGCAGGAGTCCCGGGTTCAATTCCTGGCCAGGGCACACAGGAGAAGCACCCATCTGCTTCTCCAACCCTCCCCCTCTCCTTCCTCTCTGTCTCTCTCTTCCCCTCCTGCAGCCAAGGCTCCATTGGAGCAAGGTTGGCCCGGGCACTGAGGATGGCTCCATGGCCTCTGCCTCAGGCGCTAGAATGACTCTGGTTGCGACAGAGCAACGCCCCAGATGGGCAGAGCATTGCCCCCTGGTGGGTGTGCCAGGTGGATCCCGGTCGGGCACATGCGGGAGTCTGTCTGACTGCCTCCGCGTTTCCAACTTCAGAAAAACACAAAAAAACAAAAAACTAAAAAAAAAAAAAAAAAAAGACCCCGAGGTTGCCAGCATGAGTGCAGGCTCATCTGATTTGAGCAAAAGCTCACCAGCTTGATCTCAAGGTCGCTGGCTCGAGCAAGGGGTTATTTGGTCTGCTGAAGGCCTGCAGTCAAGGCACATATGAGAAAGCAATCAATGAACAAGTAAGGTGTTGCAACGTGCAACAAGAAACTAATGATTGATGCTTCTCATCTCTCAGTTCCTGTCTGTCTCTCCCTGTCTATCCCTCTCTCGAACTCTCTCTCTCTGTCTCTAAAAAAAAAAAGAATAAAAGGGACACAGGCTGGCCTGTGGTGGCGGAGTCAATAAAGCATCAACCTGGAATGCTGAGGTCACCAGTGTGAAATCCTGGGATTGCCTGGTCAAGGTACAAGAATCATCTACCAGATGAGGTTTCCCGCTTCTCTCCCCCCTTTCTCCTCTCTCTAAAAATCAATAAATAATATTTTTTTTTAAAGAAAAAGGACCAGTGTGTTTTATTTTCATAAAAACGTGGAGTGGCATACCTGACCAGGTGATGGCACAGCCGATAGAGTGCTGGACTGAAAGAGGATCCAGGTTCGAAACCCCAAGGTCACTGGCTTGAAGCCCAAGGTCGCAGGCTTGAGTAAGGGGTCACTCTGCTTTGCTGTGGCCCCCCAGTCAAGGCACATATGAGAAAGCAATCAATGAGCAACAAAAGAGCTGCAACTAGGAATTGATGCTTCTCATCTCTCTTCCTGCCTGTCTGTCCCTAGCCATTTCTTTCTCTGTCACACACAAAAAAGTGATCCTATTGATCTTCAGTAATAACATGTTTCTGTGTTTTATGTAGATTCTTTTCTTAAGAATTGAGATAGTCATACCTGGTAGGTGCTAATTTTATTCCAATCTTACCTGTAGGGAACAGACACTTTTAAGGTTAGTATCTGTCAGAGCTAAAAATCATATCCAGGAAGTCAGACCACAGAGCCTGTGTTCCTTTTTGTTTGTTTGTTTGTTTAATATTTTCTTTATTAATTTTACAGGGAGAAGAGATGGGAACGAGAATTATTAACTAATGGTGGCTTCATTTCAGTTATTCATTGATTGCTTGTTATATGTTCTTGACCTGGCAAGCTCAGGACTTTGAACCAGCTTCCTCAGTGTTCCAAGTCAACACTTTATCAACTGCGCCTCCACAGGTCAGGCAGAGCCTGGGTTCTTAATTTCACCAAGTCTCTGCTCCCACATTATACATACCTTTTAAAACCTACCTTCTTCAGTGGTAGAGTGTCAGCCTGGTGTGCAGGAGTCCCAGGTTTGATTCCCAGCCAGGGCACACAGGAGAAGCGGCCACCTGCTTCTCCACCCCTTCCCCTCTCCTTCCTCTCTGTCTCTCTCTTCCCCTCCCGCAGCCAAGGCTCCACTGGAGCAAAGTTGGCCCGGGCGCTGAGGATGGCTCCATGGCCTCTGCCTCAGGCGCTAGAATGGCTCTGGTCACAACAGAGCAAGGCCCCAGATGGGCAGAGCATCGCCCCCTGGTTGGCATGCTGGGTGGATACTGGCCAGGTGCATGGGGGAGTCTGACTGACTAGCTCCCCGCTTCCAATGTCAGAAAAATACAAAACAAACAAACAAAACAACAACAAAAAACCTACCTTCTTGGCTTGGTAATTCATCCTAAATTTCTTCCTCAGTTTATACAAATCAATACCATCATGAATAAATATATGCGTTATAGCAGACCATAATTTATTTAATTTACCTACTTCTGTGAAATATTTGTATTTCTAGTTTTTCATTTTTAAATATAATTCTCTAGAATCTGAATTAAATTGACAGATACTATCTCAATGTCCTGTTTGTGATACTGCACTATAATTTTGCTTGTGGAACCATCGGGGTAAACTGGGTAAAGGTACAAAGGATTCCTTTTGTATTACTTTTTTAAAAATAATTTATTTGTTTATTTTAAAGAGGAGAGAGAGAGAGAAAGGGGAATGAACAGGCAGCATCAAATGCCATATGTGCCTTGACCAGGTAAGCACAGGGTTTTGAACTGGTGACTTCAGCATTCAGATTCATACTCTATCCACTGTGCCACCACAGGTCAGGCTGTATTATTTCTTATAACTGCACATGAATCTATACTTACCTTAAAAAAAAAAGTCTCTAAAATATTTTCTGAATATACTTGTGTATATGTGTGTATTACAGTCGTTTGTCTTTTTAGATACATTCCAGAAAGTACAATTTTGAGTCAAAATCATATTTGTATTAAGTGCTTCTGATACGCCTGACCCAGTTGTGTTAGTACTTGGAATGACTGAAAGGACGTAGTTACCTGTACACTGCTTACAACCCAGCGAGGAAGGGGACTCTGAATGGAAGAACAAGGCACCCGCGGTCAAGGCCTGTGGTGAATTCCAGGTGATGAGGCCTGACAGGAGCTAGGAATGGGGTCAATCTCATCATGGCTGCTGGCCTCAGGTTATGACCTAATAATTATAAATGCACACTATGCAGAAATAAATAAAATTTCTTTTTTTTTTCTTTTACTTAAAAGATATTATTCATTTTAGAGAGAGAGAGAGACAGAGACAGAAAGGGGGGAGGAGCAGGAAGCATTAATTTCCATATGTGCCTAATCAGACAAGCCTGGGGTTTCAAACTGGCAACATTAGGGTGTGAGGGCGATCTGGCTGTGACATCTGTCACCCCATTGATTGCCAGGGTTGACTCGGCTGATCTGGCTGCCTAGGTATGTATCCCTTTCTTCCCTCACCGGTCCACGTGCGTCTCTCCTGAAGCTGCAGCTTGGTTGAAGAGGACAACCTTCCCCGACAGAGGAAAGGACCGTTCTCAGGTCAAGGGTGCACGAGTAACTGCGCTCCCCTCCTAGAATCTCCAAACACACTCTCAAACTGGCAGCATCAGCGTTCCAGGTCGATGCTCTGTCCATGGCACCACCACAGGTCAGGCTGGCTGTTTTATTTATTTATTTATTTCTATATTTATTCAGAATGCTCTATATGAAACTTTTTAAAAGAACCAATAACTGATGACTTTGTATATAAAATGAGTAAGTAGAAAGGACAACATAACCATATAACTTTTGTTTGAGGAATAACAGACTTTTGAATGTACTTTAATAGAAAACATCCTTTTTATTTTAGTGAGAGGAGGGGAGGCAGAAAGACAGACTGCCACATGCGCCCTGACTGGGATCCACATGGCAAGTCCATTAGGAGGCCGATGCTCTCCACATCAGGGGCCTTTTCTCCATTAGAACTGGAGTCTATTTTTAGCACCTGAGGAGGGGGCAATGGGGTCATTCTCAACTCTGGGGGCCAATTTGCTCCAGCCAATCAAGCCATGGCTGCAGGAGTGAAAGGGAAAAAGAGACAAAAGGAGGAGGAATGGAGCCAGAGAGGATCCCCTACCCTGTGTGCCCTGACCGACAATCAAACTCAGGACATTCACTCTAGCCCAATGCACTACCATTGAGCCAACTGGCTAGGGCCAACACAAAATTTTTATACCATATTACAAATAAAAAAGAAACACTAAACCCTTTGTTCATATTTTTTAAATATATATGCTTTCCATGTTACCATCAGAGTAATCTCAATTAAGAACTAATTGTAATTTTCATGTTGCTGCTCTCATAGAAATATTTTCATAAATCCACAAATAAGTCAAGAAACAATCCCTAGGATTTCCATGTGTATTAAGGAATATTTGAGATTTTTTTTTTGTATTTTTCTGAAGTTGAAAACGGGGAGGCAGTCAGACAGCCTCCCGCATGCGCCCTACCGGGATCCACCCGGCATGCCCACCAGGGGGCGATGCTCTGCCCATCTGGGGCGTCGCTCTGTTGCAACCAGAGCCATTCTAGCGCCTGAGGCAGAGGTCATGGAGCCATACTCAGCGCTTGCTCGGGCCAACTTTGCTCCAGTGGAGCCTTGGCTGCGGGAGGGAAAGAGAAAGACTGAGAGGAAGGAGAGGGGGAGGGGTGGAGAAGCAGATGGGCGCTTCTCCTGTGTGCCCTGGCCGGAAATCGAACCCAGGACTCCTGCACGCAAGGCCGATGCTCTACCACTGAGCCAACCGGCCAGGGCAATATTTGAGATTTTTAGCCATAAAGAAAGACAATAAGGCCCTGGCCGGTTGGCTCAGTGGTAGAGCGTCTGCCTTGCGTGCAGAAGTCCCGGGTTTGATTTCCGGCCAGGGCACACAGGAGAAGCGTCCATCTGCTTCACCACCCCTCCCCCTCTCCTTCCTCTCTGTCTCTCTCTTCCCCTCCCGCAGCTGAGGTTTCATTGGAGCAAAGATGACCCGGGCGCTGGGGATGGCTCCTTGGCCTCTGCCCCAGGCGCTAGAGTGGCTCTGGTCGCAACACAGCGACGCCCCGGAGGGGCAGAGCATCGCCCCCTGGTGGGCAGAGCATCGCCCCCTGGTGGGCAGAGCTTCGCCCCCTGGTGGGCGTGCCATGTGGATCCTGGTCTGGCCATGCGGGAGTCTGTCTGACTGTCTCTCCCCATTTCCAGCTTCCGAGAAAAAAAAAAAAAAAAAAAGACAATAAAATACATATAATAAACATTTATAAGAAAAGGGATGATATCACTCTCTTTGCCTTTGTATAACTCTGTAAGGCAGTTTCCACAATGTAGTCTTTTCAAATGTAAGACCAAAGCCACACTCCACCAATTCAAATCTGAACCCCCTGGAGTGAGGTGAAGGCCCAGAAATGCAAGGAGCTCAGGTGCAGGTTATCAAGGATTTTTTTTGGGGGGGGTATCTTTTTCAAGTGAGAGGGGAGACAGAGAGACAGACTCCTGCATGGACCTCTACCTACCAGAATTTACCTGGAAACCCGTCTGGACTTGATGCTCTGCCCATCTGGGGCCATCATTGTAAGTGAGCTATTTTTAGCACCTGAGAAAGAGGCTGCAGGGAGCCATTCTTAGTGCTCAGGGCCTATGCGCCTAAACCAATCAAGCCATGGCAGTTGAAAAAGGAGAAGGAAAAAAAACAAAGAGAGGGAGAGAGAGAGAGAATGACAGAGAGAGAGAGAGAAAAGAGTGCAGGGAGGGGAAGCAGGTGGTGGTGTCTCCTGTGTACCCTGGCCAAGAATCAAACCCAGGATATCCACATGCCAGGTTGACACTCTACCACTGAGCCACTGGCCAGGGCCTAATTGAGAATTTCTTATCAAAGTAGAGACTTCCAAGTATATTCACAGATTACCTATGAAAACTAATGAGTCTTGCCTGACCAGGTGGTGGTGCAGTGAATAGAGCATTGGACTAGGATGCCAAGGATCCAGGTTCGAAACTGCATGGCTGCCAACTTTATCACGGAGTCATCCAGCTTGACCCCATGATTGCTGGCTTGAGCCCAAAGGTCTCTGGCGTGAAGCCCAAGGTCACTAGCTTTAGCAAGGGGTCACTCCCTCTGCTGGAGTGCCCTAGTCAAGGCACATATGAGAAAGCAATCAATGAACAACTAAGGTGCTGCAATGAAGAATTGATGCTTCTTATCTCTCTCCCTTCCTGTCTGTTATCACTATCAGTCCCTCTCTCTGTCACGGTCCAAAAAGAAGAAAAAAAAATAGGCCAAAATAATGTAAAGCATTTTTTCTAATCACAATGGTATGAAACTAGATAAAATTTAGAAAACGAAATCTGGCAGAGACACAGACACAGAAGTAAACAACATTCTACTAAAATAATGAATGAATTAACAAAAAAATCAAAATCCAAACCACAAATTTCTAGAAAAAATACAAAAACAAAAACAAACCATAATCTGTGCCACGGGAAAGCAGTGCTGTTAATTTTTGTATGGTAATTAAATATTCTGAGAATCTGTTGAGACATGAGTGGATTTAATTGAATCACTCCTTACTTTTGGCAGAGTGGTACTTTTATGCTCCTTTACACTAAGGGTGTATGTCAATCTCCTTTTATGCAAATATCCTGTCATACACTTAGTATATCATTTTCTTCATAAAGCTTCAGACACCTTTATGTAGATTTAGAATGTGGAACTATGTTACGTAGGCAGGTATTTTTCAATAACCATTTTTTTGTTCCACTACTGCAATATTTAATGTACACTGTTTTAAAATTTGTTCATATTTCTTACACATATTTTTTTATTTTGAAGTTATTCTCTGAGGATGTAGGATACCATATTCACACTTGGCAGTCATTGTCCATAATAACTCAATCCTCATATTTCCTCCAGCTCCAACTAAGGCCACTTGCATTAAAATACAGGCACACAGAAAGCTCTGCCATGAGCTTCTTGGAGGAACATCCCATATGGATTCCTTTCAAGGCACTACCCTCTCTATTGGATGGTCAGTAAATATCGAAAATGTTGCTATCTCGCATGAAAGACTACATACTCAAGGACATTTCCAGTATCTCCACATTATTTCAGGAGTGTTTATTGTTCACAGGACTCTGAATATCTTCACTGCAACCATTATTAAAACATAATCACTTGACTACTTACATAATAATTACTATTATGTAGTAAAACAAACATTATTTACTATTTAGTGTAGCAGCAGAATCTCTGCGTTATTGAAGCCTCTATGTGCAATGAGACTGAGTATAATTATACTAACAATTCCTTCCAGGATGTGTAAATAAAGAACTGAGTGAAAAGCAGATAATTCATATTCTTTTGATGAGATGCAGGAACTGCTTACCACTCCCAGTGCACACAAAGGAAAAACTGACTACATGGTGGTTACGACTCAAGAGCTCAAAGATGCTGGCAGTTGAGAAACATGCATTATAGGCAGAAGTGTTCACCAGCCACCAAATGGTCTTACCAAAAATAAAAATATAAATGTAGGTAATGGAGGAGGAGGTATAAAAAAGAATAATGGCCTGGCCTGCAGTGGCGCAGTGGGTAAACTGTCGACCTGGAATGCTGAGGTCACTGGTTCGAAACCCTGGGCTTGCCTGGTCAAGGCACATATGGGAGTTGATGCTTTCTGCTCCTCTGCCTCTTCTCTCTCTCTTTCTCTGTCTCCTCTCTGTAAAATGAATAAACTAAACAACAACAACAAAAAAAGAGTCCTTAGACATGATACTAAAAAAGAATAATGGTCACCAGAACGAGGATGTTCTGGATAGCTCTGATCTCAGGGGATGGTCTGGCGGACACACTGGTCACATGAAGGTGTGGGACCTCCTGCTTATGCCTGTACAGAATAGAAACCATGGTTCCCCGGGCCCAAGTCAGAGTCCCGAACACAAAACACATCATGGGCAGATTGAATACTTCATATGGATTGTATATATCATTAGAGTAAACCTTAATGGAACATATCCAAAGGTAATAGTGTTTGAGATGTCTTCGGTGTTCCATCTGTCATTCACATACTCAGAAACCCTAATATTTAGCATTATGTTCAGGATCCAGCAGAGGATATTGGAGGTGTTTGTGTATTTGGCAGCTTTTGCTTTATAAAAACTGCCAAATTTTTATTTTTCATACTTCTGGTGTATTTGGTTAGACAATGGAATTAGATAATGGAATTTAAGTTACTTAACTGGTGCATTAAAAAAATTATTTTTTACATTTTTTATTGATTCCCATTTGGGGCTCATGGAATTTCCAGTTACAAACTTTTGGAGAAAAAGGAAAGTTTTACAAGTGCAGGAAAACTCATGTTCTATGCCAAACAGAAAAGCATTGACATGTGGTCCTATATTACATTTCCTACACTGCTTGTGCACATTTTTACCACGTAGAGCACATTTCCTTTGTTCTCTTAACAGGTCCTTTCCAATTCACGTCCAATGGGATCAAATCTAACACCTTCAGCTACATGGCTTTTCCTTGTTATGCTTGAACTGGGTCTTCCGGCGACTTTAGGATTGGATAAGGATTCTTTTATCATATGTGTTTCTGCAATATTGTGTCTGAAGTCTAATAATGAGATGTTTTCATGTGAAGCAGTATAAAGAGCACTGGTGTTAACAAGAGCAACATCAATGGCATTTGTAAAAAGTGAAAAATACCACTTCTTACATCTAAATTTAATGTGATACTTTCAGCATTCCAGTCCAGCTTGTCAACCCCACCCATATATTTGCTATATTGCCCTACAATGTTTGGTCTATCCACTCAACATTCTTTCTTTTCTTTCTTATAATTTCTTCTTCTTTTTTTTTTTTTCTTCCTTTTTTTGTACTTTTCTGAAGCTGGAAACGGGGAGAGACAGTCAGACAGACTCCCACATGCGCCCGACCGGGATCCACCTGGCACGCCCACCAGGGGCGACGCTCTGCCCACCAGGGGGCGATGCTCTGCCCCTCCGGGGCATCACTGTGCCGCGACCAGAGCCACTCTAGCGCCTGGGGCAGAGGCCAAGGAGCCATCCCCAGCGCCCGGGCCATCTTTGCTCCAATGGAGCCTTGGCTGTGGGAGGGGAAGAGAGAGACAGAGAGGAAGGAGGGGGGTGGGGGTGGAGAAGCAGATGGGCGCTTCTCCTATGTGCCCTGGCCGGGAACCAAACCCGGGTACCCCGCACACCAGGCCGACGCTCTACCGCTGAGCCAAGCGGCCAGGGCCTCTTCTCTTTTTCTTAAGGTTGTAGTCCTAAATAATTTGACAAAACTTTGACAGTTATTGTCATTCCAAGTCAATGCAAATATTTTATTATTTTCATAACAATAATTGTATACTTCATGTTCTTTTTCAATGTTATTAGATGTCAAGGGACACTTATTCATTCTATTATACCTCCTTAGAATATTAAAGAGCAACACTAAAAGACTTAAGAAACTGGTATTAATTCTGAGGAAACCAGAGGGTGCTTTTTATTAGAAATAACCTTTTAGAAAATTCTGGCCAGGTCGGAGGTGGAGCAATGGATAGAGTGTCAACCTAGTATACTGAGGTCACTGGTTTGAGACCCTGTACTTGCTCAGTCAAGGTATGTATGAAAAGCAATCAATCATTGAACAACTAAAAGTGAAGCAATGATGTGTCAACACTCCTCGCTCCAAGTCCCTCTCCCTCTCTTCTCTGTAAAATCCAGAAAATTAAAAAAAATAAAAAACTTTTATACCATGGAGGCTACAATCCAGTTGATCCAAACTCCATCTAGCACCATCTTCTGAATCTCTACAGCAAATAAAAGATATTAACTTTCATATTTCATTTTAAAAATTACTAGTAGTATCCTGACCAGTTGGTAGTGCGGTGGGTAGTGTGTCATTGTGGGATGTTGATGACCCAGGTAGATACTTTGAGGTTGTCAGCTTGAGCTTGGGAACACTGGCTTGAATGTAGGGTCATAGACATTACCCAATGGTTGCTGACTTGAGCAAAAAGTCCACTGGCTTAAAGCACAAGGATGCTGGTTTCAGCAAGGGTTCACCGACTCACCTGGAGGCCCCCAGTCACGGCACATAAGAGAAGAAAGCAATGAATAACTGAAGTGTCTCAACTACAAGTTGATGCTTCTTAGCTCTCTGCCTTCCAGTCTCTCTAAAAGAAATAATAATAAAAATTACTAAGGATAGACCTGATGAGAATTAGTGTTACTCTTTGCTTTGTTTGCATGAAACAATAGATATCCTTGTCACATTTCTGCATGAGAACATGACACGGAACTTGGAAAGAGGCTCTTCTGTGGTAATCATCCAGTGAATGGGTGTCTACTCAGCTGCAGATTAGAGACGGGGTGTAGGTTATGATAAGCAAGGATGTTCAATGAGGATTGTTTAGGAAAACATGTGGGAGACTGCAAGATGGCAAAGCCATTGCAGTTTGAGGCTTAGCAAAAGGCTAAGTTCCCCCTCCCACACACACACCTCCATATTGACTATGGAGCTGAGTATTTACCTCATCCCAGAACCCCACCTCACTTGTTTAGTGATGTTGCTAAACACTACGTTTTACACACATCCATATTAGCTGTGATGCTGGATTGTTTCTACTTGTCCTACCACCCACGTCTCTCAGAGACTGGAGGCAGTTTCCTTTATATCCTTTGTTTTGTGAAGTTGTAGTGCAGGGTGGAGTGTTTTCTGCACTTGGGAGAATTCTTGGGCTTTGGTAATATGACTGTGCTTTAATAATGTTGGAATCCATGGGAGTCCAAAAAGACCAGAGTAACAGGCTTTATTGAAAGGAAGAAAGGAACCCTGCCGGGCACTTCTCTGGAAAGAAGAGCACCGAAACAGACTCTGAGGCAAAAATTTATTAGGTGAGGAGAGCTTTGAGCAAGTGTGTGTTGAGTCAGCATTTCTGGTATGCTCCCTTCTGCAGTTCTATGATTTCAGCTTCCTGGAAAGTTTCTCCTTGGGGCGGTCGACCAGCTTCCCTAGAACTGTTCTGCTTCAGGGGCGATAGTAAGCAAGCAAGGGTGGGGTCATATAGACAAGTGAAACAGCAAAAGGGCAGTTGGAAGTTCTGGTGAATTCATGAATCTATCATTTCCCAACTCTGTGGTATGATTAAAAAAAAAGAGGTGAGGGGAAAAACGGGTATGAGGTTCAGGAAGGAGGTTTGTCTCGTATCAGCCATCTTCTGGAGCTACTTCCTGCTGTTATCCTTATTGAGGGCCTTCTTTGTGAACCTCTCCCTGCAGCAGTTGGAGTAGGGGTGTATTTATAGGGTTCCACATTTTTTTGTTTTGTTTTGCGAGGCAGGTTTTAGGATTGCTGTGTAGGGTTAGGTAGACTTTTTCAATTTTCTGATTGGCAAAGGTCTGCACGCGGTTCTGTAAGAAACTTGTGAACAAACATAGGAGGCAGGATCCAAAAGTTAGAAAAATAAATAGGAGAGTGAGTGGACCAATGAAAGGCAATAGTCAAGACACCCAGTTTGTGTGAAGCCACTGATTCCATGTTTATGAATTCGCTGGGCTAGAGAGAGAGAGAGAGAGAGAGAGAGAGTAGGAACAAGACAAGGAAGTGGCCAGTCCCCCTGCCCCAGACCCACTTTTGTAGAGATTCCTAAAGCGACAAGAAGAGGGATTACCTGTACAGCTCGTTTGGTCTTTAGATTGACGGGTAGTGTACTAGGAACTGGAAGAGGCTCATGGGGTGGGATTAGGTTGATATTTGGGGTGAGTTAGACTAGGGTACAGGTTTCTGTCTAATTAGTAGAGAGACACATATAGGTGTTGGTCATACACGAGTAGAAAGCCCCTGATTGGGTGAGGCAGGCTGAGAGGTGAATAGAGAATAGAAGGACAAGGGGTTGGCTTTGTTTCTCAGTTTCTGAGCTCCAGATGGTCAGGGTGGAGGAAAGAGTCGCTCTTAGCAGCAGTGGGAGTTGTCAGGATCACAGTGTGTGGACCTATCCACGTGAAAGTCAGTCCTTGGGTAATGTAATGCTGGAAGCACCTCTTGGACAGTCTTTGAACAGTTTGCTGAGTAACCTGAAAATCCTGTAAGTACTTAGGGTAAGGGTGATTACATTTCTATACTTTGTAGTTAGAGTTTAATTCCTAGTGACCACTGCTTCTATCTGGAATTAGCAGCAGGTCCCAGCCTACAATAGGCAAGGGGCATTGAGGCAAGAGGAATAAAAGAGATGCTATTCATTAAATAAAGCAACAAAATCAGATACCCATAGTAGAGATCTTTGAGGAATAAATAGTCAAATATTCAGGCAAGGCATAGTAGATGGCCCTTGTGTTTACAAGAAATGAGATCAGCTTATCTGCTACTTGGAAGAAATACCTTAGGCTCGTGAAGGATGTCCTTGGGCCTTCAGTGGCAATTCCCAGCATGCTGGGCAAGGTCAGGTCACAGGTAGCTGGAGCAGGGCTAAAAGAGACTGAGCCCACCCTCCATGGAGAAAGGGGGCAGCTTACCTTCTTCTGTCCCTTTTTTCACAACAATGATGTGTCCCTTAATGGGGCCAGGAAGCATGGCAGGCTTCACTTCAATGACTTTCTTTCCACTCTGGAGCAGGGCCCTGATAGAATCCTATGAAGGCCTTTAGGGTGCTGGAGCCTTTAAGAGCGTATGCCAAAAACTGGTATTTCCTAACTTCTTTTGGGCCTTATTTGCCTTTTTTGTTACTTCCTTGGCCATTATAGACCTTAAAAGCCATGCTCAGAAGATCTCACTGAGGGGCTTGATGAATAGAACAAAATTGGGAATCCAGGGTTTAAAGAAGCCTATTAGACCGAGGAGAGAAAGGATTTGATCTGCAGTGGTAGGTGGTTGGAGACTGCGGAAGGTCTAAGTTTGATCTAGGGTGAAACCTCAGGTGGTGAGGGTTAAGGAAATGCCTAGATTGGCTATGGACTAGGAGTGAAGTTGAGCCTCTGTAGAGAAGACTGAGATATCCCTTCATGGCAAGGAAGGTAAGAAGGGTGGTGGTGTGTCTCCTTGAGGCAGGCTGGGAGGGGCTGCAGAGGAGTACGTCATCTACATATTATGAGACTACTAGTTTTAAGATTGCATGCTGCTAAATCCTGAGCTAGTGCCTACCCAAACACATATGGGCTGTTTTTGATCCCCTGGGGTAAGTCAGTCCAGGTAAATTGCTGGGCTGCATTAGTGTCTGGATCAGTCTGGGTGAATGCAAACAGAAAATAAGAGTCAGGGTATAGAGGAATGGTAAAGAAGGCATTTTTGAGGTTTAGGATTGTGAAGGGAGTGTTGTTTGAAGAAATGTGTGACAGTAACTTATAGAGATTAGGGCTACTGGATTCAGGGGAACTCCTGCCTCATTGATTAGGTGTAAGTCTTGTATGAAGGGATAAGCCCCTGAAGGTTTTTGAACAGGAAGGATGGAGTATTGCAGGGAGAGTCCATCAGGATGAGTAAGCATGGTTTAAAAGGCAGGTAATTATTGGTTTAAGGCCTTAAAAACAGACACAATTAAGGATGAGAGAAAGGATGGATGGACAGTGTGAACAGTTTAGATGGAAAGAAGGGTCAGAATCGGCAGGAGGAAGAGGAGGATTGGTGGTGGCACCACGTGGTCAGAGGAGTCAAAAAGATTTAGAGCTCTGAGGAGACGGGAGAGGACTTGGGGTAGTGGAAGGCCGGTGGGGTTGGGGGATGGATCAAAGAAGAAAAAGACAGAGCCGCCTGTCTGTAACTGGTGAAGAGAAGAGAAGGGGCTTTCTGGAGCATGAGAGATTTGCAGAGGGACCAGAGAGGGGTACCCCAAGGGTCAGGTAGGATGGGGAGAGAGTTGGGAATCTGCAAAGAAGGAAACATTAGGGGTGGAGGGTTTAGGTGAGGTTTCTTTGGCCAAAAATAGCCTGCGTGTAGAACAAGTGGCACAGAAATTAAAGACAGGAGCGAAGGGAGAAGAAAGCTTGCAAGTAGGGAATTTCTGATGCCTTCCCCGTCCGGTGGCAGAAATTGTCACAATCTCTTAGGATATTGTAATAGTAGTAGAAAGCAACCTAGTTAGGCGCCTAGACTTTTGAGGAAGTCTGTGGAAGCAGGTCGCTCTGAGTAGAAACCTCCCAAACTGTGAACCCCAGAAAGCAGAGCGAGCATCCCGAAGGAGTAGAGGAGTCCTGAAGGAGTAGTCCCAAAGGAGTAGAGGAGTCCTGAAGGAGTAGAGGAGTAGTCTCTGAGGCCTGAGATTGGGAGGAGCCCATGTTCTGACAGGAGTCTGGTTGGATGCTTTGGACTGAGAGGAGCCCACAGTAGAGGAGACTGGTGAGAGAAGGGAGCATCCCCACCTTCAGTCACAGTTTTGAGAGGAGAAAATCTCCCTAGGAAAGTCTCAGATAAGAGGTCGTCAACCCAAGGCTGAGATCCTGGGATGTAGGAGAGGGGCCTGGCTAGGCGTGCCTAGACTTTCGTAGAAGTCCATAAAGGAGTAGAGGCAGACCACCCGTAGATATGGGGTCCGAAGTCAAAACTGTTTGACCAGGAAGGGGTGTTTTGGTCAAATAAGTTTGTAAATATGATATATATGTTTGCTCGCTTATGACTTATATTGGGTGTGGGGGACAGGCTATAAGCAGGCCAGATCGTTGTATCCTAGGTTTTGGTTTTAGGACTAAGCTTTTCCCCACATCCTTGACTGATTGTATGATCTGGGTGGTGCACTCTCATGAGGAATCCAATTATGCCTTGGATAAGTGACTTTGTATCAGAGACTTCCTTGTTTGTATATTGGATTAAGGGATTTTGGTTTTCTACACTATAAAGTGGGACAGACCAGGAGCTTGCTCACACAGTTCCTGCTATCACGATTGCAGGGGCTTCCCTGATCCCTTGCCCTTCATGGGAAGAGCTGGTTTTCTGCTTTTCCCTTGTCTTCTTTTGTGGTTTGCCTGTCTTGTTGAGACACCAATAAATAAGATGGCCCACCATCCTCTGACTCCTCCGTTTCTTTACCATCTGCCCGAATCCAATGGGAACCTGCATGGGCCAGGCGGCTGCTTTGATAGTGACAGCCATGGCTCCTGGCCTTACAACTGGTGTAGTTTGTGGCAGGATTCAGAGATTGGTATGGGGCCGCCACCCTTGATGGGTGGCATAGAGTACTGGTTGCTGCTCTGGTTCCCCATGGCTGTCCTTTTAGGGGCCATGGGCTACGTGTTTTTTACTCAAGAGGAAACCAGGAGTTCTGTGCGAGAAGCTGCCTGAGGTCAAAAGCTTCAGTGTGAATTGCAAATAGAACGGCAGAAAAGGCTGAATTGGAGCGAGCACTGGAGAAGGAATTATGGGTTCGCGAGTTGCAGTTTACCCTGGAAGCTGAACATTTTCACCGGCAGTTGTTGGAGAAACAACTGCGGATTCAAGAGCTCGAGTCTCAGCTTCCAGCCAAAAGCCAGCAGCCACAGGAGCCTAAACAGTCACCAAAGGAGCAGCAGCATCCGTGCCGGTGGACTGGCTTTGAGTCAGCGGGAGCAGGCGCTTGCGACTCCTCTTCTGAGGATGAGAAGGCTCAGGATGAAGCTGCCATACGCACACTGAGAGCCCGACCAGTGGTCGCCAAAAAGGTAAAAACCCAGCAGCAAAGTGTCTCTCAGGGGCAGCCACAGCCTTCTACCCACGTAATGGAACACTCTGTGGTCTGGTCCTGTACCCAGGCAGAGCTGATGGAGTTGGGGGCACAATTTAGACAGAAACCTACTGAATCCCTGGTAGCCTGGTTACTACGATTATGGGATATAGGGGTGGATGGCATCATGCTCTCCGGAACAGAGATGGAGAAATTGGCCGCCATTACCACACACTCTTCCTTGAGACAGTGTCTTCAGAACTGCCATGGCAATCCAGGAGACCATACCCTATTAGAATGGGTGATGGCTGTCATTCGTATGGGCTGGCAGAATGCTGGAGAATTGCCGGGGGTAATGAGTCGGTGGCAGTGCTACAGTGAGTTAGTAAAGGTCCTTCGGGAACTAGGTATGAAGAATGCTGTTTTCAATCCTGGGTCCTGTGGGCCAGACGAGGAAGTGTTTACGGCAAAAATGAGGGAATTTGTCCTTGCTAGTGCCCCGTCAGCCCTTTTTGGGTCACTTGTGGCTATACTGGGCCCCTATGTGGGGCAGCCCATCAATGCAGTCACACAGATGGTAGCAGATTTGGGAGAGCTGGAGGCCACTCGGGATCATAAAGCAGTGAAGGCTGCTGCCTATGTTGCCCCCTCAACTAGCAAGGGAAACAGGCCTGTAAAGGTTACCCGAACGCAGATGTGGGTAGATTTGATTGCGGCTGGAGCAGATAAGGGGAAATTGGATGGCCAGTCTAATAAAATTCTTTTGGAGCTTTGGTGGCAGCTTAAACCAGAACAGAAGTTCCAGCCACTGAGACGAAAGGCCCCAGCAGCTACCAATAAAATGTTTGGTGCGCGCACAGCTCGGTTACAAGATTATATGATAGAGACGGCCGAGGGAGAGAACTCCCAAGACCCATTGTACCAGTTTGAATAGGAAAAGGGCCGAGGGACCCGTCTAATGGGGGTGGGCGAGGACCAGAGGCCACACGTGGAACTGGCTATCCACTGGTCCCCTTCCAATGTACAATGGGTGTTGGCCTTGGTGGATACAGGTGCAGAATGTTCCCTCCTCTATGGGAACCCAGAGCGGTTTGCTTGGACCCCAGTGGCCATTGACGGTTACGGGGGACAAACTGTTCAAGTGAAGCCAATAACTATTCCATTGGGGATAGGAAGACTGCCTCCTAAGTCATATAAGGTGTATGTATCTCCTATTCCTGAATATATTTTGGGGGTAGATGTCTTGCAAGGACTGTGGTTGGAAACTACAGCTGGGGAGTTTCAGCTGTGGATCAGGGTCATGAAGGCCGTATTGCGGGGACACGCATCACATTCCCCTTTGCTATTACCCATCCCTCGGCGTGTGACTAACACCAAGCAGTACCACCTGCCAGGTGGTTATGAAGAAGTCACAGGGACAATCCTCGAATTAGAAAAGGTAGGGATCATCTGGCCAGCACACTGTCCTTACAACTCCCCGGTATGGCCTGTGCGCAAAGCAGATGGAACCTGGAGAATGACAGTAGATTACAGGAAACTTAATAAAGTTGTTCCCCCTTTGCACGCTGCTGTTCCCTCAATAGCTAACATGATGGATCGGCTAAGCCATGAGTTGGGTACATACCACTTTGTGGCAGACTTGGCCAATGCTTTTTTCTCTATTGATAAAGCTGCAGAGAGTCAAGACCAATTTGCCTTCAGTTGGGAAGGGAGACAATGGACCTTCACAGTGTTACCCCAGGGCTATTTGCATAGCCCCACCTTGTGTCATGGGCTGGTGGCTGCTGACCTGGCTAAATGGAAACAGCCAGAGGTAGTCACATGTACCATTATATTGATGATATTATGCTAACTAGTGATTCTCTTCCAGAATTGGAGAAAGCAGTCCCTACCCTGCTATCCCATTTGAAAGCATGTGGCTGGGCAGTCAACGAGAACAAATTACAAGGACCTGGGTTATCTGTTAAATTCTTGGGAGTTGTCTGGTCGGGTAAGACAAAAGTTATCCCTGACGCAGTTATAGATAAGATTCAAGCATACCCTGTGCCCACTACGGTAAAACAGTTACAGGAATTCTTAGGTTTGTTGGGGCATTTATGCCCCATTTGGCTCAGTTACTACGCCCCCTGTACAACCTTATTCGAAAGGGGGTTAGTTGGGATTGGACTGAGCAGGCACAAGGTTCATTTGCAGCTGCTAAGAGAGCTGTCAAGGTGGCACAGGCCTTGAATGTGTTTGATCCTGCCAGGCCCTGTGAGCTGGATGTTCATGTAACCTCAGAGGGGTTTGGATGGGGCTTGTGGCAGCGGACAGAGCACCTACGGCAACCTATTGGGTTTTGGTCCCAATTGTGGAAAGGTGCTGAAGTTCGTTACTCATTAGTGGAGAAGCAGCTGGCAGCTGTGTATGCTGCCCTCCTGGCAACTGAGAGTATTACAACCACAACACCAGTTACAGTCAAGACAACATATCCTATTGCTGGATGGGTGAGAGATTGGGCAACTAAACCACGCAGTGGTATGGCCCAAATGTCCACCCTGGCCAAGTGGGGTGCCTACTTGCAGCAACGCTGTGCTCTTAGCACCAGCCCATTGAGGGCAGAACTACAGGAAGTCTTGGGTCCAGTCACCTATGTGACCTTAGAGTCAGGTGCAACTGGGGCTCAGGAGGCAGAACCTGAAGTCAGTCCCTACCAGGAGGGGCGGGTGCCCATTCCCGAGGATGCCTGGTATACTGATGGTTCCAGCAGGGGCCAACCTGCCAAATGGACAGCTATAGCCTTCCATCTGGCCACTGAGACTATTTGGATGGACACGGGTATAGGCCAAAGCAGCCAATGGGCAGAATTAAGAGCTGTTTGGCTAGTTGCCCATAATGAACCTTCACCTCTGGTAATCTGTACTGACAGCTGGGCCATCTATCATGGACTGACCCTTTGGATTGCTACTTGGCACATTAACCAGTGGATGGTAATGCACCATCCACTATGGGGTCAGGCTATGTGGCAGGACTTATGGGAAATAGGACACCAGAAGCAGGTGACAGTATATCATGTCACAGGGCGTGCCCCTCTAGCCCATCCTGGGAATGATGAGGCAGATATGTTGGCAAGGGTGCGATGGTTGGAGACTGCCCCTGCAGGTGATGTGGTGCAGTGGCTCCACCGGCGCCTGCTCCATGCAGGACAGAAAACTATGTGGGCTACGGTTAAGGCTTGGAACTTGCCTGTGTCCTATGCAGAGGTACTTGCAGCCTGTGAGCAGTGTGCAGTATGTTCCAAGGAGCACCCTCGGAGACCACTGGTGTCACCTGGACAGATTCAGAGGGGTCATGATCCACTGACACGATGGCAGATAGACATCATTGGACCCTTACCAAAGTCAGAAGGGTACCAGTATGCAGTCACTTGTGTAGATACTGCCACCGGGCTGCTTGCTGCTTACCCTGCTTGTAACCCTGACCAGAGGGCAGTCATACAGGCTCTGGACCACCTGAGTGCTGCATACGGGCGACCGCTGGTCCTTGAAAGTGACAATGGTACCCACTTCACTGGTTCAATGGTGAGGCAATGGGCTCAAAAGCTGAGGGTGGACTGGAAGTACCATGTTCCCTACCACCCCCAGGCTGCTGGTATCATTGAGCGGTATAATGGACTCTTAAAGCAGGGACTGCGACAGGAGGGGGGCACCGGCTCTCTTACTGGATGGAAACACCGCTTATGGACAGTACCCCGGATTTTGAATGAGCGACCTCGACGGGGGAGCCCAGCTCCAGTAGAGGCCCTCCTGCATTGGACAGCTGCCCCCATTCAGTTGCAGATACGAACCAAGGACATTTTACTCAAGCCAGGTTTCGGACAACAGGGCAACGTGCTCTTGCCTGCTCTAACAGCCCTTCTTAAAGGACAACGGCTTCAATGGACTTGGCCCTGGACTGTACAGGCCCCCCATCTGAGATGGGTGGCCTTGTTGGCACCATGGGGCTGGGGGCTAGAGGTGGACCTCCAGTTAACTCCTTGGGCAACCAGCACCTGGCCACCTAAGGTAGAAGTGTATTATCCCTTGAGTGCTCAAGGGGACAGCATTTTGAAGGGCACCTTTGTAATTTCTTTATGGCCAATAATGAGTTCTCCTATTTTACTACACATAGAACCAGCAGATGCTGGTGTATTGGCCAATAAGGTTTGGTATGCCCGCTCAGGGCGGCCTCTGGTGCCAGCTATGGTGCTGTCTGCAGACAAAACTCTGGCCTGTATTCTGCCAGAGGGAAAGGATTTGCCTCTCTTGGTGCCACTGACAGCTCTCTCATTTCGCCCATAGTTTTTGATCTGTTAATCCTATTGCTGTAGTTGGTACTATTTCTGTTTATGCAATGTATCCCACTCCTTGCACAGTGACCATCATGGAAGATGCCTGTGGTTTAGATTGTAAAGCGAGCAAAAGGGGTGGAATGTTGGTCAAATAACTTTGTAAACATGATATATATGTTTGCTCACTTGTGACTTATATTGGGTGTGGGGGACAGGCTATAAGCAGGTCAGGTCGTTGTAGCCTAAGGTTTGGTTTTAGTACTAAGCTTTTCCCCACATCCTTGACTGATTGTATGATCTGGGTGGTGCACTCTCATGAGGAATCCAATTATGCCTTGGATAAGTGACTTTGTATCAGAGACTTCCTTGTTTGTATATTGGATTAAGGGATTTTGGTTTTCTACACTATAAAGTGGGACAGACCAGGAGCTTGCTCACACAGTTCCTGCTATCACGATTGCAGGGGCTTCCCTGATCCCTTGCCCTTCATGGGAAGAGCTGGTTTTCTGCTTTTCCCTTGTCTTCTTTTGTGGTTTGCCTGTCTTGTTGAGACACCAATAAATAAGATGGCCCACCATCCTCTGACTCCTCCGTTTCTTTACCATCTGCCCGAATCCAATGGGAACCTGCATGGGCCAGGCGGCTGCTTTGATAGTGCCAGCCATGGCCCCTGGCCTTACAGGTGTTTTTGGAGAGAAATTTGGAGACCAACCAGGGAAGGGGAGGGAGAAACTCCTTACCATCCTGGTCGGGCAGGGTTCAGGACAGGGTTGGACTGTCAGTCACTCAACTGCGCTCAAACAGCCGAACAGAATCAGGGAGTTAGCCCGGACGAGCTGCTGCTGTCCACAGCTTCCCTGGTTGTAAGTTCAGCTGGCAAGGGGATTGTCCAGGCAGCCAGTGCCCCGTCCCGGGTTTCAGCACCAGATGTAAGAATGAGACGGCACTCGAACTCCGGATGTGCAGGCTTTATTAGACGAGAAAGACCTGCCGGGGCAGTTCTCCAAAATAAGGGCCGGAAAAACAAACTGAGGTAAAACTTTATAGGGCTGGGGATAGCCTCGAGCAAGGGTGTGCTGGTATGTTTGGCTTTCTGGAATACTCCTCTTTGCAGTGATTTACCAGCTTCCTGGAATTCCTTTGTCCAAGGGGCTATTGTCCGGTAATTAAGGGTGGGATCAGGCAGCCAAGCAGAATAGCAAAAGGGCAGTTGTAATTCACGTATCTATCATGTGGGATTGAGGGAAAGGCCAGGCTGAGTGTAAACAAACATCAGCAGTACAACTCAGAGTCAGAGAAGAACAACACGTTAAAGGTCATTTGAAAAAGGTCAGGCACAACTCTGACCTCTGGTGGCACAGTGGATCGGCACTGAATTTAAATGCTGAGGTTGCAGGTTTGAAACCCCAGGCATTCCCAGTCAAGGCACATACAAAGCAACTATCACAGGTTGATGCTTTCCACTCATCCACCCCCATTCTGTCTCTCTTCTCTCTCTAAAATCAATAAATAAAATCTTAAAGACAAACAAATAAACAATAAAACAGAAAGACATAATAATGAACTGAGAACACGATTTTACCTGAGACCCATTGCTGAAGCCTCCTTCCCTCCTCTTCCGGGCTTCCTCCTCAGGCAACAAGGGTTTCCGGAAGTCAGTCTGGAAAGTAGAAGATATGCTGTTTACCATTATACCCACTTCCTGTGCCACAGCCACACACAGGAATGCCCTCTCTGTATGGCAAAGATGGTGACTGCTACCCACAGACAGGAGGGATTCTGGGATAGCAAACTGTTCTCAGAGACACACAAGTGGTTTTTTACTCCTGTCCTCAGATCACGCTGCCCACCTGGTCACACACACCTCAGCAGTGGGGACTTCCACTAAGTAGATGCTGCCCTGCAGGTCACAGGCCTCGTCCAGACCAAACCCACGCACAGCTGAGTCCTCTCACCCTCACCCCAAATCTCAGGCCCCAGAGCCTTGCTGCTCAAGGATGGATGCAGGTTAGAATCACCTGACATGCCATGTCTTGGTTGTTTAGAGTGTCCTCCTGAAGCTCAGAGGTTGCTGGTTCAAGCCCAGGTCAGGACACATGCAGGAACAGAGCAATTTTCCTGCCTGCCTGTCTTTTTCCCTTCCTCTCTCACTAAAAATCAATAAGTTAAAAAACAAAACAAAACATTTTTTGAATCACCCAAAGCTCTTTAAATATTAGTGAGGCTGGACTCACCCACCCAAAATATTAGGATGAGACCTTCTCAAGGGGGGCAGGTGGAAAAGAGGTAGGCAGAAAAGATACATCTACAAAATGCCTGAGCAATCCAATGTGAGGGAGAGCATTGGGTAAACAAGTGCGTTTAGTCCTTCATGCTTCTATTTTGCCTGACTGGTGCATTAGCAGAGGGCACCACCTGTGTGTGTATTCTATGTAAGGCTGTGGATACTTGCCATCAGGATAAGAGATTGCAAATCGCTGATTGCTTCTTTCTTGCTCCAGTAAATGAAATGGCTCACGATTTTCTGACTCCACATTTCCTTAAGGTCAGCCCGAATTCAATGTGAACCTGAATGGCCACAGAGTTCAAGCACCCAGAGGAGGGAAGCCAAGCACATCTGCAGCCTGTTCTATCCAATCGGGTTTTTCTGAGGCATAACAGACAGATAAGAATTATGTAAACTGAAGGAGTCCACTGTGATCCTTTGACATGCAAATATCTGTGAAATATTAGCACAATTAAGTTAATTAACACATCCAGCAGCTCACAATTAGTGCTTCTATGCACAGGTGGAGAGAACACTTCGCACATATATCTGTGGTACACTCCATGGCCAGAGCTCAGTCACTTTACTACTCTTAAGTTTGTACCTGTCGGAGGTCATAACACAAATTCCCTTAGAACACTATTGGTTACTGATGAACAGAGAGGTCAATTTGAATTTAAGAAATAAAAACGACAGCCTGACTAGGTAATGTTACATTGGATAGGGCATCAAACTGGGACACAGAGGACCCAGGTTCCAAACCCCAAGGTCGCCGGCTTAAGTGCGAGCTCATCCAGCTTGAGCACAGGCTCACCAACTTGAGTGAGGGGCCACTCGCTTGAGCATGGGATTATTGACATGACCCCGTGGTCACTGGCTTGAGCCCAAAGGTAACTGGCTTGAGCAAATGGTCACTCAATCTGCTGTAGCCCACCCACCCCCCCGGTCAAGTACATATAAGGAAGCAATCACTGAACACCTAAGGAGCTGCAACAAAGAATTGATTCATCCCTCTCCCATCAAAAATAATAAATAAATAAATAAATAAATAAATAAATAAAATGAATTTAAAAGTTCAAAAAGCAAATGTTTACTTAAAAATTTTAGGCCTGACCTGTGGTGGCGCAGTGGATCAAGCATCGACCTGGAATGCTGAGGTCGCTGGTTCAAAACCCTGGGCTTACCTGGTCAAGGCACATATGAGAGTTGATGCTTTCTGCTCCTCCCCACCCTTCTCTCTCTCTCTCTCTCTCCCCTCTAAAATGAATAAATAAAAATAATTTAAAAAGTAAAAAAAAAAAAAAAAAATTAGGGCGTGGCCAGTTAGCTCAGTTGGTTAGGAGCAACGTTCCAAAACAAGGTTGAAGGTTTGATCCCAGTCAGAGAACTCACAGGAAGCAACCAAAATGTGCACGACTAAGTAGACCAATACATGCTTCCCATTCTCCTCCCGTACTCTCTCCCTCTTTCTAAAAATCAATAAAAATTAAGCCCTGGCCAGCTAGCTTGCTGGGTTGGAACACTGCCCTGGAGCACAAAGGTTGCCAGTTTGGTTCTCCAATCAGGATACATACAGGAGCAGCTTGACATTCCTGTCTCCCTCTCCCTGTCTTGCTAAAGAAGTGAGGAAGGGTTCACTCCCTCCGATCGAGCTCCCAGTCAAGGTACATATAAGAGAGCAGTCAATGAACTAAGGTGCCGCAACAAAGAATTGATGCTGGCCCTGGCTGGTTGGCTCAGCGGTGGAGCGTCTGCCTGGCGTGCGGGGGACCCGGGTTCGATTCCAGGCCAGGGCACATAGGGGAGGTGCCCATTTGCTTCTCCACCCCCCCCTCCTTCCTCTCTGTCTCTCACTTCCCCTCCCGCAGCCAAGGCTCCGTTTGAGCGGGGATGGCCCGGGCGCTGGGGATGGCTCCTTGGCCTCTGCCCTGGGTGCTGGAGTGGCTCTGGTCAGGGCGGGGCGACGCCCTGGAAGGGCAGAGCATCGCCCCCTGGTGGGCAGAGCATCGCCCCTGGTGGGCGTGCCGGGTGGATCCCCGCTGGGTGCATGCAGGAGTCTGTCTGACTGTCTCTCCCTGTTTCCAGCTTCAGAAAAAAAAAAAAAAATTGATGCTTCTTATCTCTCTCCTTTCCTGTCTGTCTGTCCCTATCTGTCTCTTTGTCTCTGTCATAAGAAAAGAAAAATGTTGGCTTGGACAATAGCAAAAACTTTTTGAGGTTGTGAAACTGAGAAAGTATTGATGACAGATTTCTTCACTCGGTTACATTTATAAAATTTTCTTTCAATCTGAAATCTTTTTACAACATCCATATGGGAATGACACCTCAGTCCAAGGCTGTTTCTAATAAACCTGTGACCTTCATGCCTTCAACCCCATTTTTCTCTTCTATCAGTAAGGTGGGTTTTATGAGTTGCAGGCATTCTTTTGTCATTTCTTTTATCACCTGTCTGCTCACATGCAAAGTCAGGCATATTTTCCTGGATTCCCTAAAAGTAGAAACCTTTGATTACATGGCTCTCATGTCTCCCAAACATCATGGTTTAGATTTCTCTAGTATTACTGGTTTTGTTGGTTTTAATATTCTGATCACATTTGAAAAACAGGTATTTATACAATGAAGGACCATAGATATCCTATTAATTAGTTTCTAAATAAGTGTTTCATGTTGAAAAGAAACACTACAGCAAAGTCAAAATGTACTGAGCATGGTTTTGACTCTTCCCTAAGAATGAGCCACTAATTCCTAGAAATACTAATAAAAGAGGATTATTTACTAATGAAATACTGGTCACATTCAGTTCAAATAAATTTTCAAGAACCAAACCTAAATTTATTTAAATGTTTTTATTTATTGGTTTTAGAGAGAAAGAACATCAATGTGTTCCTCTTTTTAATTTTTATTTTATTTATTCATTTTAGAGAGGAGAGAGAGGGAGAGAGAGACAGAGACAGGGGGGAGGAGCGGGAAGCATCAACTCCCATACGTGCCTTGACCAGGCAAGCCTAGAATTTCAAACCGACGACCTCAGCATTTCCAGGTCGATGCTTTATCCACTGCGCCACCACAGGTCAGGCCAATCTGTTCTTATATGTGCACTGACTGGTGATTGAATTGGCAACCTCTATGCTTCAGGACAAAGCTCTACAATCAACTGAGCTACTGATTGGTTATAGGGCTTGAGAGCCTAGTGGCCCCACTGGAATCTATCCAGAAAGCCCATCACAGGAAGATGCTCAAACACTGAGCTATTTTTAGCACCTAAGGCTAACACACTCCAGTGGAGCCATCCTCAGTGCCTGGGGCTACACTTGAACCAATTGAGTCACTGGCTGTGGGAGAGGAAGAGGGAGAGAAGGGGGAAGAGCGGAAAAGCAGTTGGTTACTCCTCTTGTGTACCCTGAAAGAAAAGTGTACCCATGTCGTCCATATGCCAGGCCAATGCTCTATCCGCTGAGCCACTGGCCAGGGCTTTGAGAGACTGGTTTAAAACACCCTAGAATTCCATTTCATGTAGTGAAAACTTATGTTAGCCTTCAAGGAAAGGATATCTCCCCCTCCCCTTGACCATACATGAGCAGTAACCACAATAATCTCAAAACTGAAAAGAAAACATGTACAGTGTGGGGGGAAAGTAGGTTTACAGTTGTCAGTACATAAAACAAAGATTATTCTTGTATTATTATTTACTAATTAATGAATTATTTTCCATCCAAATGAATGTAAACCTGCCTTTGCTGCACCCTTTATTATATATATACCTTTATATACATAATAGACATAAGTAAATGCTGAACAGACCATATCTTGTTATGGCAGATAATCCAAAACAAGATTCTCTGGGGAATAATCTAAATAATGGTCACTTTAAAACTATACAAGAAATACAGCATTGAATACATGAAAAAATCAGTAAAATATTCTTTAAAAGAAAACTCTGTTCTAAATATGTTATGAAACGATCTGTGCCCACAAAATACAAACATTTTAGAACATCATCAAGTGGTGCAAGTTCATTTTACCATACAAGACATGATGAAATACCATCTATATAATAAACTATAAGTTAATGAAAATAATATTGTGACCCTGGTCAGGTGATTCACTGGTCGAGTGTTGACCCAGCATGTGCAAGTCCTGGGATTAATTCCTAGTCAAGGAACACAGGAGAGGCGACAGGCTGCTTCTCCCCCGCACCCCCTCCCCCATTACTCCCCTTCCCCAGCCATGGATGGATTGGTTGGACCATATCAGCCCTGGGAGCTGATGATGGCTCTGTCCAGCTTCTGCCTCAGGCTCTAAAAATAGCTCAGTTGAGAGCATGGCTCCAGATGGGCAGAGCATAGAACCCAGACAGGAGTGGCCAGTGGATCCCTGTCAGGGCACATGTGGGAGTCGGTCTCTGTGTCTCTCCACCTCTCACTTAAAAAAAAATAAGAAAAGGAAATATTGTAGGAACCCATGATAAAACTGTTAGATTCAAGGAGTACTGATATGCTCGGGGCTGCCAAGAGTGTACAAGGTCCCTGTGACGCCGAGAACAAAGAGTTCAGCAACATCCTGCATTGAGTCAGAGACCCTTATCAGAAGTTTATGTTTGAAATTCTCCATTGAGTAATACCCCCCCCCCCGTAACTGTGCACGACCTCCCTAGCCAATGACTAACAGCCACATCAGCTTCTGTATGATGCTTGCTCATCCTAGATAGCCACCCTATAAAAAGGAGCCATGTTAGAAGCTCGTGGCTGCAGTGCTCCAGTCTCTTCGGAGACGTGGGTTGCCTGCAGTCCCTGCGCAGGTTTGGGGGGCTGCAGTGCTCCAGTCTCTTCGGAGGCGTGGGTTGCCTGCAGTCCCTGTGCAGGTTTGGGGGGCGGCAGTGCTCCAGTCTCTTCGGAGGCATGGGTTGCCTGCAGTCCCTGCGCAGGTTTGGGGGGCTGCAGTGTTCCCCTGTGTGGGTTACCTGCAGTCCCTGCGCAGGTTTGGGGGGCTGCAGTGTTTCCCTTGCGTGGGTTGCCTGCAGTCCCTGCGCAGGTTTGCAATAAAACTTATAAAATTTACTTTGGGTCTGCTGTGGCCTCTCTCACTGGGATGTAACAGATGGAGGCCCCAGCGAGATTGGCCGTGTAAGACCCCTCCTCATGGAGTGGGCTGCAGCAGATGTTGGTAGCTGGCCAGTCTCCGGCACTTGCCGTTTGGAAACTGAATTTGGCTGATTCGAAACATTTGGAGTCTTGAGACTGTTTGGTAAGGAAGCTTCCTCTTTGAATATTTGGAAACAGAGCTCTGGTTAGAAAAGGGTGTAGAGGAGCAGGCGGGACACCACCTGATTTCTCCCCACCTGATCAGTCGGGGAACGCAGGACGCTGCCTTCTCCCTTTGGTTTTGGTTTAGAAGTTTTGTTTGTTTTGTGTGCATATTTGGTTTGTTTGTCTGCTACTAGAATGGCCAAGTTAAGAGCAGACTGGCCAAACCAAGGATTGCTAGAGCTATAGAAAACATAGAGAGTTTAGCGTACTATCACCAGCACCCACCTTCAGGCAGGTGGCACGGTCAGTATGCAGCCAGTACAGCAGCAGAGGTAGAGAAAGAAAAGGCAGCCAGACTGCAGCTGGCTGCAGAAGAAGCGGCAGGCTCCCCTCACAGTTTCAGGCACTTGCCCCTCCCCCTTGGGCACCGGCTCAAGGGCTGAGCCACTGCTTAGTCAGGCAAAAGATAACAGTTCAGTAAGCTAGAGGTTATCATCACCTTGCTACAGCCCTCTGCCCTCCTCTGCTTTGGCTCTGGGGAATCCCTGCCTCCTATCTGGAGCCAGACCCGAGGAGAAGATTTAGGGAATACGGCCCCTTCTAAGCCCACTGCTTTAGCCATAATAGAATTGTATAGTCTGTCAAGTACAAAGACTTCCTTTTTGTACCAAGGATCTGTTGTTGTATTCCCAATTTTGCTCTCTTAGTCAAGCCCCTCAGTGAGATCTTCTGAGCATGGCTTTTAAGGTCTATAATGACCAAGGAAATAACAGAAAAGGCAAAATAAGGCCCAAAAGAAGTCAGGAAATACCAACTTTTGGCTCCAGCGCCCTAAGGCGCTTCATAGCTTTCATCAAGGCCCTGCTCCAGAGTGGAAAGAAAGGTCATTGGACTGAAGCCTGCCAGGCTTCCCGGTCCCACCGGTTGACACACCTGTGCTGTGGAAAGAGGGGCATGAGAAGGTAAGCTGCCCCCTTGCTCCATGGAGGGAGGGTTCAGTCTCCTCTAGCCCTGCTCCAGCTACCTGTGACCTGACCTTGCCCAGCGTGCTGGGAATTGCCACTGAAGGCCTAAGGACATCGTTCAGGAGCATAAAGTATTTCTTCCAAGTAGCAGATAAGCTAATAACACAAGGGCCATCTACTATGCCTTGCTTGAATATTTAAGTTTTATTTATCCCTCAAAGATCTCTACTGTGGGTATTGACAGTCTGATTTTATTGCTTTATTTAATGTTTAGTGTCTCCTTTATTTCTCTTATCTCAATGCCCCATGCCTATTATAGGCTGGGACCTGCTGCTAATTCCAGCTAGAAGCAGTAGTCACTAGGACTTAAACTCTAACTGCAAAGTGTAGAAATGTAATACCCTTTCCCTAGGTACTTACAGGTATTATAGGTTACTCAGAAAACTGTTCAAAGACTGTCCAAGAGGCAATTCTAGCAGTACATCACCCAAGGACTAACTCCCACGTAGACGGGTCCAGACATCATGATCCTGACCACTCCCACTACTGCCAAGGTAGAAGGCATACCCGCCTGGGTCCAACGCAGCAGGCTGAAGCTTGCAGTCCCAGCAGAAACACCTTTGTGGACAGCAAAGACTGACCCCACCAACCCTTGTAAGCTGACCCTGAGAAGGACAGCATGCCCTGCTTCAGCCACAAACCAGAAGTTAACTGGTCCACGCATGGAGACTTTGGGGAGGGAGGGAAACTAAGGTAAAGGAAACCCAAGTAAGTCATCTTAAGGTTTGATACATGTACTGCTATGAGTCATACAGAAAGGGGTGTAGGTCCCTTGGCTGAGAGAGAAGCTACAAGGTAAATGAAAGTTATGTATGTGCTCATAGCTACCACTATAAAATAATCTGTGAATATTGGTCATGTGTCCAATAGGCTACTTATGAAAAGGACACCTCCAAAAAGCAATCTTTAAAAGAGGATTACTTAGTACTAACTTAGTCCTTGCTGAAGGTTAAGGTTTTTAGGACTTAAGAATTCTGATAAATTAGAAAGGAATTGTATGGTTTTGATAATAGAAGGTATAAGGTGTAGAGGTACTTTTGAAAAGAAAAGGAAAAGCAAGTTGTTATGAAGGCCAGTTATTCCTGGATAAGAAAGTGCATAAAAGTTGAAAGTTTGTGTAAGTTGCAGAAGGTTTGTGTAAGTTGCAGAAGGTTTGTGCAAGTTGTAAGAAGTTAGTACAGAGAAGAAAAATGCAAGGCAGAAAGAAATTAGTCCGTAAAGTTTGTAGTACTAAGGGCACACTATCAGTGTTCCAGCACATACTAGGGAGGACCCCTGACCTAATTAGCTTATAGCTACAGCTAAAGTAGAAAATTCTCATGAGCCCCAGCCTTATACCATTCTCCCCACTGATGAAGAATCAAGGATTTGATTATGCCTAAAAGAGATGGGGGAATGTTAGATTCAAGGAGTACTGATATGCTCGGGGCTGCCAAGAGTGTACAAGGTCCCTGTGACGCCGAGAACAAAGAGTTCAGCAACATCCTGCATTGAGTCAGAGACCCTTATCAGAAGTTTATGTTTGAAATTCTCCACTGAGTAATACCCCCCCCCGTAACTGTGCACGACCTCCCTAGCCAATGACTAACAGCCACATCAGCTTCTGTATGATGCTTGCTCATCCTAGATAGCCACCCTATAAAAAGGAGCCATGTTAGAAGCTCGTGGCTGCAGTGCTCCAGTCTCTTCGGAGGCGTGGGTTGCCTGCAGTCCCTGCGCAGGTTTGGGGGGCTGCAGTGCTCCAGTCTCTTCGGAGGCGTGGGTTGCCTGCAGTCCCTGTGCAGGTTTGGGGGGCTGCAGTGCTCCAGTCTCTTCGGAGGCGTGGGTTGCCTGCAGTCCCTGTGCAGGTTTGGGGGGCGGCAGTGCTCCAGTCTCTTCGGAGGCATGGGTTGCCTGCAGTCCCTGCGCAGGTTTGGGGGGCTGCAGTGTTCCCCTGTGTGGGTTACCTGCAGTCCCTGTGCAGGTTTGGGGGGATGCAGTGTTCCCTTGTGTGGGTTGCCTGCAGTCCCTGCGCAGGTTTGCAATAAAACTTATAAAATTTACTTTGGGTCTGCTGTGGCCTCTCTCACTGGGATATAACAAAAACCAGCAGTAAATAGCCAGTCATCATATGATAGAAAGTTACACTATGTCAAATACTAAATCATAAAAAACAACCTGCAATGGCCAGTTGGCTCAGTGGTAGAGCATTGACTTAGCGTGTATAAGTCCTGGGTTTGATTCCTGGCCAGGGCACACAGGAAAAGCACCCATCTGCTTCTCCACCCTTCTTCCTCTACTTTTTCTCTGTCTCTCTCTTCCCCTCCAGCAGCCAAGGCTCCACTGGAGCAAAGGTGGCCCAGGCACTGAGGATGGCTCCATGACCTCCACCTCAGGCGCTAGAATGGCTCTAGTCACAATGGAGTAACACCTCCGATGGTACACTGGGTGGATCCTAGTAGGATGCGTGCGAGAATCTGTTTCTGCCTCCCCGATTCTCACTTCAGAAAAAGACCAAAAAAATCAATAATAACCAAAATGTCCAACAATAGATCAATGGTTAAATATTATGTAACATATAAACAAAAAGAGATTTATTATTTAACAATACAAGAAAACTCTTCCTTGTGTACCAATATATATAAACTGTGAGTGTATTACACTAAGTGAAATAAGTCAGAGATACAGTGTATGATCACATTTATAAAACTCATATGTCAACCTAAAAAGAAACCTACTTGATAAAAAAGGACAGTAGAAACAGTGGATGTCTTGGGCAGTGGGTGGCAAAGATGAGGAGATGACAGTCAGAAAGTACATATAATCTTCCAGATAGAACACAACTAAATTATGGGGAGCTAATGTAGACTATGGTTACTATAATGAACAATTTTGAATAATATATATATATTTCAAAGTTGTTAAAACAACTGACCTTAAACGTTGTCATTATAATAAAAACTTTAATTATGTGAAATAATACCTATGTGAATTAACACATTGTAGTAATGATTTAGCAATATGACATGCATTGAATCAACACAGAGTACTCTAAATTTACACTATGTTATATTAATAGAAACATAATACAGCTAGGAAAAAGTAAAAACACAAAAGAGTGCAGATAGACATCTTGGCTAACGTAATTTTAAAAAATAATCAAAAACAATAAAAGCAAAAAAAAAAAGATCTCAGAAAAACAAGAGAAAGCCAATGCAAGTAATAAAAAAAGGTTACAGATTAGCAATATAGAGCATGAAAACATACACACACATTGCACAGAACTAAGAGTCATTTCCTTGAAAAGTTCAACAAAGTAGACAAACCTTTAAGTAGATTGCTAAGAACTAAAGAGAAAAGACAAAATCATTAAAAAATGACATATTACAACTGTTTATAACTGAATCTACAAAAATCACAAGCATGATTACTAAATAGAATGAGCATTTCTATGTCTAAATATTGGACAATCTACAAAAAAATAAATTCCTAGAAAAACAAATCCGATCGCCCTGGCCAGTAGGCTCAGCGGTAGAGTGTCAGCCCGGTGTGTCGAAGTTCTGGGTTCGACTCCTGGTCAGGGCACACAGAAGAAGCACCCATCTGCTTCTCCACCCTTCCCTCTCTACTTTCTCTCTATCTCTCTCTTCCCCTCCCGCAGCAGAGGCTCCATTGAAGCTCTTTCAGCTTATTTTCTTTTTTTTTTTTTTTTTTTTTCATTTTTCTGAAGCTGGAAACAGGGAGAGACAGTCAGACAGACTCCCGCATGCGCCAGACCGGGATCCACCCGGCACGCCCACCAGGGGCGGTGCTCTGCCCCCCAGGGGGCGATGCTCTGCCCATCCTGGGCGTCGCCATATTGGGAACAGAGCCACTCTAGCGCCTGAGGCAGAGGCCACAGAGCCATGCCCAGCGCCCGGGCCATCTTTGCTCCAATGGAGCCTTGGCTGTGGGAGGGGAAGAGAGAGACAGAGAGGAAAGCGCGGCGGAGGGGTGGAGAAGCAAATGGGCGCTTCTCCTATGTGCCCTGGCCGGGAATCAAACCCGGGTCCTCCGCACGCTAGGCCGACGCTCTACCGCTGAGCCAACCGGCCAGGGCCAGCTTATTTTCTTAATTCGATGCCGGTCCACTCAGGCCCTGGAATTACTAGCTGCACTAGTTCACAGCAAAAACATATGGATGACTCTGTGATGTACACAGTCTAGGACAAGAGAGACACTTATGTAGTAAATTTGAATTATGAATGTGCACAAACCCAAGACTTCTGCAAAAAATGACTGGTAGAGGGAACCTCTTTGCCTGCTGTCATCAGTGCATTTCAAGTTAATAAGTCAGTGTGATTGTGACCTCAAAATATTCAAGTCCAGTTTTAAAAGGAATAGAGTTTATTTCATTTTTAAAATGTAGAATGTGCCCTGGCTGGTTGGCTCAGCGGTAAAGCGCCGGCCTGGCGTGCAGGGGACCCGGGTTCGATTCCTGGCCAGGGCACATAGGAGAAGCGCCCATTTGCTTCTCCACCTGTAAAGCCAGTATACAAGGCCAGGGCCACCATCACAGCAGCCGCCTGGCCCATGCAGGTTCGCACTGGATTCGGACAGTCGGTAAAGAAACAATGGAGCCAAAAACTGATAGGCCATTTTCTTTCATTCTAGCTTGCACCCGGCGGGCAAGTAAAAATACACACTGGGCTCCAAAACCCACTCACATTCAGTGCTCACAAAGCTACTGACTTATCCAAGTTTCCTAGAATCAAAGGTTTCTAGCTCACCAGCCTTATTCTCCTCAGTTCCCCATCTCCTTCCTTCTCTCTACACAAACTACACAAACTGGCATCTCACTCAGCACTCCGCCATCTTGGCTGCTTCTCCTGGCCACATGGCCTCCTTCCGCTGCTCTCTGCTCTGCTCCCTCTGCTCTCTCATGCTAATCATCCCAGGAACCAAGAGAGCAAGCTCCCGTTCTGCCCCTATTTTATACTGTAGCTATCCAAACCCTTAATCCAATATACAAAATAGGGAAGTCTCTAATACAAAGTCACTTCTCTGAGGCATGATTGGATTGTACCACCCCACATCAAAATGGGTGGGAAAGGCTTAATCCCCAAACCAAGCCCCAGGCTACAAGGATTCTCAACACACATTAATATCATCTGGGCGACAGCCTCCACATGGGCAGCGGCGCCATCTTTAACAAAGTGAGCATAATACATTTTATCTGCCCAACACCACCCCCACTCCCTCCTTCCTCTCTGTCTCTCTCTTCCTCTCCCGCAGCCGAGGCTCCATTGGAGCAAAGATGGCCCGGGCGCTGGGGATGGCTCCTTGGCCTCTGCCCCAGGCGCTAGAGTGGCTCAGGTCACGGCAGAGCGACTGCCCGGAGGGGCAGAGCATCGCCCCCTGGTGGGCAGAGCATAGCCCCTGGTGGGCGTGCCGGGTAGATCCCAGTCGGGCGCATGCGGGAGTCTGTCTGACTGTCTCTCCCCGTTTCCAGCTTCAGAAAAATAACAACAAAAAAAAAAGTAGAATGTGCTTAGTTGTCTGACATAGAGGGTTCCTTCACTATTCAATGTATGTTCATTTCATAAATATTTTAGTGTTTACTAGAAATTGTCATTCAGAAGAGGTTTTTTTTCTTTGCTTTTGGTTTTTTTAGTGAAAGGAGAAGAGCTGAAGAGAGATTCCCATATGCTCTTTGATTGGAATCCAGTGAAAATTCCCCATCAGATGCAGAAACAGAGAGAGAGATGGACAGACTGTTGTAAGGTACCAAAAGCTATAAAATTAATATTAATATTTTAGAAAGCTTAAAGAACATTTTATTAATTTGGGCTAGGGGTGCAGAGATTTTGTAAATGATCTTTGTACTTGTGTGATTAGCATAAAACCAAGATGGCTGATAGCATTGTATTATAAATGCAGAGGGGGAGGAGATTTGGATTTTCTGACCTTCCCCTACACCTATAAGGAAATAGGTAAATAGCTATCCAGGTACAGGAAGATTAAATTAAACCTTTTTTATGTTAATGGATCATTTACAGGCATTTGGCCTCCTATCCTGAAAGCATATAGTTAATGTATGTATCTCTAGAGTCTAGACAAAGGAATAGCAACTGAACACTAGAAAATATAGAAATGTCTTTTAATATGTAAAGTAACATTTTTACCATTGTGTTGCCTTGCAAATTTTAATGTGTAGAAGCGTCTATTATGAATCCTATAAACAGATGTTATAAACTTGCTAACTTCATCCTTTTCCCAAACTTGTGTAGGTAAAGACAAAGATTATAAGCTTATGCCATGATGTCACTTTCCCCCCGCCCATGTATAATTCAGGGTATATAACCTGCCCCTAGACTATTATAGACACACATGATTTGGGACTGCTGCCCAGTGTAAGCTATATCGGCCAGCATATTTAATAAATTTCCTCCTTTAATAAAACTCTTCAAACCTTATCTGGACTTTGTATCTCTACGTGAACTCGATGAAATGAGGTACAGTGCCTTTCTGAATCTGGGGTGCAGTACTTTATAAGAAGACAAAAAGGGAGAGTGATGAGAAGCATCAATTCTTCATTTTGGCAAATCTGTTGTGCATTGATTCATTTCTCACATGTGCCGAGGGACTGGAATCATGTCAGGGTAAGACCCCTGTGGTCTAGATAAGAAGGGGGCTTCCTACCTGATAGATAAGTGAATTACAAACTGCCCTCTCAATGTTCTGCTTATTTGTCAGACCTCACCTTTACTGGACTATTGCCCCTGAGGCAGAGGAATTCCAAGAACCTGGCAAGCCCCCCAAGGAGGAGCATTCCAGACATACCAAGACTTCTGACTCAGTACCCCCTCAGGCTCTCCAAAACACTATAAAAATTATCCCTAATCTGTAACCAGCGCTCTTCTCTCCGGGAGAAGTGCCTGGCAGGGTTCCTTTCTTCCTTTCAATAAAGCCTGTTGCCTGACCAGGCGGTGGTACAGTGAATAGAGCATTGGACTGGGATATGGAGGAACAAAGGTTCAAGACCTCGCAGTCGCCAGATTGAGCACAGGCTCATCTGGTTTGAGCAAGGCTCACCATCTTGAGTCCAACTTTGCTGGATTGAGCAAGGAGTCACTCGGTTTGCTGTAGTCCCCCAGTCAAGGCACATATGAGAAATCAATCAATGAACAACTAAGGAGCCGCAACAAAGAATTGATGCTTCTCATCTCTCTCTTCCTGTCTGTCTGTCCCTCTCTCTGGCTTTGTCTCTGCCACAAAAATAAATAAATAAATAAAATTCTTAAAAAAAAAAAAAAAAAAAAAGCCTGTTACTCTGGTCTTTTCGAACTACCATGGATTCCAACATTTGGTGCCGAAACCCAGGTCAATGGTTACTAACTGCCTGGACAATCCCTATTTGCCATCCAAACTTACAACCAGGGAAGCAATGGGCAGCGGCAGCTCGTTCCGGGCTTACTCCCTGATTCTGTTTGGACGTGTAATTGTAGGTTGTTTGGCCGGCAGTCTAACCCTGTCCTAACCCCTGCTGGACCCAAGAAAGGTAAGGAGTCTCTCCCTCCCCTTCCCCAGTTGGTCTCCAAATTTCCCTCCAATAACACCCTTTCCTGGTAGGATGGATTTGACCTCAGATCTTATATCTACAAGTGGTCTGCCTGTACTCTTTATGGACTTCCACGAAAGTCTAGGTGTGCCTAGCTAGGCCCCTGTTGGGCAGATAAAATGTATTATGCTCACTTTGTTAAAGAGGCCGTTGCCCAGGTGATATTAATGTGTGTTGGGGTGGGCTAAAGGCAGGCGGAATCCTTGTAGCGTGGGGCTTGGTTTTGGGATTAAGCCTTTCCTACCCTTTTTGATGTAGGGCAGTACAATCCAATCATGCCTCAGAGAAGTGACTTTGTATTAGAGACTTCCCTATTTTGTATATTGGATTAAGGGTTTGGATTTCTACACTATAAAAGGGGGGCGGAACGAGAGCTTGGCTCTTGGTTCCTGAGGTTAGCATGAGAGAGCAGAGAAAGTAGAGCCAGAAGCAGAAGGAGGCCACGTGGAGGAGGCCAGGAAAAGCAGCCAAGATGGCGGAGTGCTGAGTGAGATGCCAGTTTGTGTAGAGTTTGTATTTGGGATAAGGAAGGAGACGGGGAACAGAGGTGAATAAGGCTGGTGAGCTAGAAACCTTTGATTCTAAGAAACTCGGATAAGTCAGTGGCTTTGTGAGCACTGAATGTGAGTGGGTTTTGGAGCCCAGTGTGTATTTTTACTTGCCCGCCGGGTGCAAAGCTAGAATTAAAGACTATGGCCCACCAGTTTTTGGCTCCGCTGTTTCTTTGCCGACTGTCCGAATCCAATGCGAACCTGCATGGGCCAGGCGGCTGCTGTGATAGTGGCCCTGGCCTTGCCTCCTGGCTTTACAGCCCCTCTCCTACATCCCGGGATCTCAGCCTTGGGGTGATGACCTCCTGTCTTAGACTCAGTTTTTATGAAGATTGTCTCCTCTCGGAACTGTGAATGAAGGTGGGGATGCCCCCTTCTCTCACCAGTCTCCTCTACTGTGGGCTCTTCTCTGTCTAAACCGTCCAACCAGACTCCTCTCGTAACATGGGCTCCTCCCAATCTCAGGCCTCAGAGACTACTTCTCTACTTCTTCAAGACTACTCCTTTGGGACTTGTTGGGCAGATAAAATGTATTATGCTCACTTTGTTAAAATGGCGCTGCCCATGTGAGGCCGTGCCCAGGTGATATTAATGTGTGTTGAGAATCCTTGTAGCCTGGGGCTTGGTTTTAGGATTAAGCCTTTCCCACCCATTTTTGATGTGGGTTGGTACAATCCCATCATGCCCCAGATAAGTGACTTTGTATTAGAGACTTCCCTATTTTGTATATTGGATTAAAGGTTTGGATTTCTACACTATAAAATGGGGGCAGAACGAGAGCTTGCTCTCTTGGTTCCTGGGATGATTAGCATGAGAGAGCAGAGGGAGCAGAGCAGAGAGCAGTGGAAGGAGGCCATGTGGCCAGGAGAAGCAGCCAAGATGGCAGAGTGCTGAGTGAGATGCCAGTTTGTGTAGAGAGAAGGAAGAAGATGGAGAACTGAGGAGAATAAGGCTGGTGAGCTAGAAACCTTTGATTCTAGGAAACTTGGATAAGTCAGTAGTTTTGTGAGCACTGAATGTGAGTGGGTTTTGAGCCCAGTGTGTGTTTTTACTTGCCCACCCGGTGCAAGCTAGAATGAAAGAAAATGGCCTATCAGTTTTTGGCTCCATTGTTTCTTTACCGACTGTCCGAATCCAATGTGAACCTGCATGGCCCAGGCAGCTGCTGTGATAGTGGCCCTGGCCGTGGCTTCTGGCTCTACAGGACTCCTCTACTCCTTTGGGACTCCTCTACTCCTTCAGGACTCCTCTAATTCTTCAGGACTCACTCTACTCTCTGAGGTTCAGTTTGGGAGGTTTCTACTCCGAGTGGCTAGCTTCTACAGACTTCCTCAAAAGTCTAGGCTCCTAGCCAGGTTGCTTTCTACTACCATTACAATAACCTAAGAGATCTTGAAAACTTTTGCCACCAGAGGAGGAGGGCATCAGAAATCCCTTACGTGCAGGCTTCCTTTTACTTTCACTCCTGGCCTTAATTTCTGTGCCTTCTGTTCTACACGCAGGTCGTTTTTGGCCAAAGAAACCTCACCTAAAACCTTTGCTCATAATCTTTCCTTCTCCGCTGACTCCCAGCTCTCTCTAACTCCTGCCTGACCCCCGGGACACCCCTCTCTCGGTACCCCTCTCTGGTCCCTCTACAAATCTTTCCCACTCGTCTCTCCCCTCCTGAAAGCCCCCTCCCCTCTTGTTGAACAGATAAAATATATTATGCTCACTTTGTTAAAAATGGTGCTGCCCACGGGGAGACCCATCGTTAAGATGATATTGATGTGTGTTGGGGGGCAGAATGTGGGCAGGCAGGATCCTTGTAACCTGGGGCTTTGTTTTATGACTAAGCCTTTCCCACCCTTTTTGATGTGGGCTAAACTTTGTATCAGAGACTTCCCTATTTTGCATATTGGATAAAATGTTTGAATTTCTACAGTATAAAGTGGGGCAGACCGGAGCTTGCTCTCTCTCAGTTCCTGAGATTAGCAGTAGAGGAGAGAGCAAAAAGAGCAGAGAGAGGCCACATGGAAGAGGCCAGGAAAGGCAGCCAAGATGGTGGAGTGTTGAAGGAGAAGCCAGTTTGTGCAGAGAGGTGATGGGGAATAGAGATGAATAAGTCTGGTGAGCTAGAAACCTTTGAGTCTAGGAAAACGGAGATAAGTCAGTAGCTTTGTGAGCACTGCATGAGTGCATTTTGGAGCCCAGTGTGTGTTTTTACTTGCCCACTGGTGCAAGCTAGGATTAAAGCTAATGGCCCAACAGTTTGCGGCTCTATTGTTTCATTACCATCTGTTCAAATCCAGTGCAAACCTGCATGAGCCAGGCTGCTGTGATGGTGGCAGTGTGTACTGGCTTGACACTTCTCTTCTCTGAATCCTCTTTTTCATTCACATGCAAATGCCAGTCTCTCTCCTACCCTGCTGGCCAGGGGCCCCTCCCTTCTCCACTGTGTTCTTAAATCCCTCCTCCCTCCTTACAGACTGGCAGCTGTCTCTTTTTCTTCTTTGACCCCTCCCCATACCCCACTGGCTTCTTCTATTGAGCTGTGTGAGTAATCTGTTGTCTGTTTGTCAGAAAATATCTCTAGTATAATTTGAATTGAACAAGCAAAGTGTGCTCATTTAAATGTTAATTCATAATGTGTATCTGAAGTCTTTGTTTAATGTGTAACTGTGTCTGTTTCTAAGACCTTAAACCAATAATCACCCACCTCTTAAATCAAGGCTTACTCATCCCCACGGAGTCTCCCTGCAATATCCCCGTCCTTCCAGTTTGAAAATCTTCAGGGGCTTAATAATTGAACAAGACTTATGCCTAATCAATGAAGCAATAATTCCCGTCCATCCAGTAGTCTATAATCTCTACAAGTTACTGGAACACATTCCCTCAAACACCACTCACTTCACAATCCTAGACCTCAGGAATGCCTTCTTTACCATTCCTCTACACCCTGACTCTTACTTTGTTTGCATTTACCTTTATTTACTGACCTGGACACTAATGCAGCCCAGCAATTTATTTTACAACAGGGGATCAAAATCAGCCCACACCTGTTTGGGCAGGCATTAACTCAGGATTTAGCAGCATGCAATCTCAACACTAATACTCTTTTACAATATGTAGATAACCTACTCCTCTGCAACCCCTCCCTGCCTGCCTCAAGGAGACACACCACCACTATTCTTAACTTCCTCACTGTAAAGGGATATTGTGTCTTCTCTGCTAAGGCTCAACTTCATTCTCAGTCCGTAGTCTATCTATGCATCACCTTAACCCCCACCACCTGAAGTCTCAACCTAGATCTAACTCAGACCCTCCACAGTCTTCAACCACCTACCAGCACAAATCAATTCCTTTCTCTCCTCAGTCTAATAGGCTTCTTTAAACACTGAATTCCCAATTTTGCTCTATTCATCAAGTCCCTCAGTGAGATCTTCTGAGCATGGCTTTTAAGGTCTATAATGGCCAAGGAAGTAACAGAAAAGGCAAATAAGGCCCAAAAGAAGTAGGGAAATACCAGCTTTTGGCATATGCTCTTAAAGGCTCCAGCGCCCTAAAGGGCTTCATAGAATTGCATCAGGGCCCTGCTCCAAAGTGGAAAGAAAGGTCATTGAACTGAAGCCTGCCAGGCTTCCCGACCCCATCAAGGGACATGTCTTTGCTGTGGAAAGAGGGACATGAGAAGGTAAGATGCCCCCTTGCTCCATGGAGGGAGGGTTCAGTCTCTTCTAGCCCTGTTCCAGCTACCTGTGAACTGACCTTGCCCAGCATGCTGGGAATTGCTACTGAAGGCCCAAGGACATCGTCAAGAGCCTAAGGTATTTCTTCCAAATAGCAGATAAGCTAATCTCATTTCTTATTTTTATTTTTTAATTTTTATTTTATTTATTCATTTTTAGAGAGGAGAAAGAGAGAGAGAGAGAGAGAGAGAGAAGAGAGACAGAGAGAAGGGGAGAGGAGCTGGAAGCATCAACTCCCCTATGTGCCTTGACCAGGCAAGCCCAGGGTTTCAAACCGGTGATCTCAGCATTTCCAGGTTGGCGCTTTATCCACTGCACCACCACAGGTCAGGCTAATCTCATTTCTTGTAAACACAAGGGCCATCTACTATGCCTTGCCTAAATATTTGAATTTTATTTTTCCCTAAAAGATCTCTACTGTGGGTATTGACAGTATAATTTTGTGACTTTATTTAATGTGTAGTATCTCCTTTATTCCTTATATCTCAATGCCCCATGCCTATTGTAGGCTTGGACCTGCTGCTAATTCCAGCTAGACTTAGTGGTCACTAGAATTTAAACTCTAGCTGCAAATTGTAGAAACGTAACCACCCTTTCCTTAAGTACTTGCAGGATTTACAGGTTACTCAGCAAACTGTTCAGACTGTCCAAGAGGCGCTTCCAGCATTACAGCACCCAAGGACTGACTTTCACGTGGACAGATCCACACTCCCATTGCTGCTAAGGGTGACTCTTTCCTCCACCCTGACCATTTGGAGCTCAGAAACAGAGAAACGAAACCAACCCTTCGTCCTTTTATTCTCTACTCACCTCTCAGCCTGCCTCACCCAATCTAGCCTGCCTTCTACACATGTGGGACCAACACCTACATGTGTCTCCCTAATAATTGCACAGAAAACTGGACCCTAATCTATCTCACTCCAAATATCAACCTAATTCCACCCCACGAGCCTCTTTCAGTTCCTAGTACACTACCCATCAATCTAAGGACCAAACGAGTTATACAGGTAATTTCTCTTCTTGTTGCTTTAAGAATTTGTATAAATGTGGGTCTAGGGACAGGGGGATTGGCCACTGCCCTGTCTTATACCTAGTCTCTCTCTCTGTCTCTCTGAAGTCCAGCGAATTCATAAACATGGAATCAGTGGCTTCACACAAACTGGGTGTCTTGACTATTGCCTTTCATTGGTCCACTCACTCTATTTATTTTTCTACCTTTTTTTTTTTTTTCCTGAAGCTGGAAACCAGGAGGCAGTCAGACAGACTCCCGCATGCGCCTGACCGGGATCCACCCAGCATGCCAACCAGGGGGCGATGCTCTGCCCATCTGAGGCGTTCGTTGCTCTGTCGCCACCAGAGCCACTCTAGCACCTGGGGCAGAGGCCAAGGAGCCATCCCCAGCGCTTGGGCCATCTTTTGCTCCAATGGAGCCTCGGCTGCGGGAGGGGAAGAGAGAAACAGAGAGGAAGGTGAAGGAGAGGGGTGGAGAAGCAGATGGGCGCCTCTCCTGTGTGCCCTGGCCAGAAATCAAACCCGGTACTTACGCAACGCCAGGGCGCCGCTCTCCCATTCAGCTATCCGGCCACGGCATATTTTTCTGACTTTTGAACCCTGCCTCTTACATTTGTTCACTAGTTTCTTACAGAACTGCATGCAGACCTTTGCCAATCAGAAAATTGTAAAAAAAAACAACCCTGTTCTCAATGCTAGCACCAATGATAGGACCAATCATAATTCTGTGCCTAATTTTAATTCTTGCCTTTTTCTTTAAGTTTCTGTAGGCTCAAATGAGCGAAATCTCCAGGATTACTTACAATTAAATGCTTTTACAACCCCTACTCCAATAACCCCAAAGGGGGGGGGTTCATGGAGGACCCCAATAGTCATGAGCAGGAAGTAGCTCCAGAAGATGGCCGGTCCAAGAAAAGCCTTCCTGAACCCCATACACTTTCCTTCTCCCCCCTTTTCATTTTTTATCATACCACAGAGTTGAGAAATGATAGATATGTGAATTCCAAACTGCTCTTTTGATGTTCTGCTTATCTGTCAGACCTCACCCTTACTCAGTGGATTATCTCCCGTGAGACAGAGGAATTCCAAAAAGCTTGTCAACCGCCCAAGGAGGAGCATTCTGGACATACGAGGACTATTGATTCAACACCCACTTGCTCGACTCTCTCTTACCCAATAAAATTTGCCCCCTAGTTTGTATGGGTGCCCTTCTCCTTGGAGAAGTGCCTGGCAGGGTTCCTTTCTTCCTTTCACTAGGCCTGTTACTCTGGTCTTTTTGGACTCCCATGGTTTCCAACATTCTATTATTGTCTCACTTTCTTTGTTTTAGCTCTTTAATGTTTTAGCTAAAATCCTCTTAAGTATCACTTTATTTCTTTCCTATTCTATACCTGGAAAGAGGGCAAAGGGAACGCCTATTTGGGTATAGCTAAACAGAATTTCACATGACCGCTTGCACATTTCTTGAGAGAGAATTCTGTTTGGTTTTTATCCTTATTATGTTCCTATTAAAATAGTCCTGAGCAAGATCAAGCAGGCCACGTTCTAATCTCTAAAATCCCGGGTTTCACTGATTTGTGTGATTCTTGTTTTTGAAGTATTTGTTTAATGTCTAAATGTAATTGTTTTTAAGGCATGAATTAAGTTCTTGTATGCAAAAATTTGGAAATGCTGGCTCTCATATTGAAAAAATAAAATTTCATTCCTACAAATTTTTAATTTTAATTAAAATAAGTAAAGCATGCTCATTTAAATTTAAATAAAATGGAATGTAGATCCTAAAGACTTGCTAATTTAGCCAGACTGCTCTAGGCTAAAGCTGCAGCTGCTGCAAGGCTTAAAGCAGCATAGATTTGCATAATAAAAGTGTAGATTTTTTTTACTATAAGAAAATAATGAAAGTCACACTGGTATTTTCCAGCCTTAACAAATACTCTTTAAATTGCCTGTTAATTAATGCGGTAGAAATGTTTTGGAAAGTATGAGAATATTGCTTGAAAATAGTTATTATATATTGTTAGAAGTTAACATAAAGACAAGTATTTCTTACAATCTTTGAAGTCAAGGTATTATAAAGAGTGCCCAACAAATGCTTAAAGGTCAATTGTAAATAATATTAAAAAAGGGGGGGGGGAGTCATATCCTGGAAATCTTACAAATTTTCTATATCATGCTTTTTACTTTAAAAAATTTCTTTTGAATGTGGATGTATAGTAGCTGAGACTCTGGAATCCTACAAGACACCAAACCTCTTTCTATTGCAACTTCTACCCTCTTTTATTTGATCCAGCTAATAATGCTGTTTTGTCTTTTCAAAATAGCTCCAAATATACAGAAAAAGTTTCTATAGGCAGATGAGGACCCACAAAACCCTCATCGAGATCTTCTGAGCATGGCTTTTAAGGTCTATAATAACCAAGAACAAAAAGGCAAACAGAGCCCAGAAGAGATAAGGCAAAATAACAGCTTTTGGCATACACCCTTAAAGGCTCCAACACCCCAAAGGGGCCTCAATGGACCCCATCAGGGCCCTGCTTCAAGAATGGAAAGGAAGGTCATTGAGGTAAAACCTGCTAGGCTTCTCTGCCCCCACCAGGGACATGCCTTTGCTGTGTGAAAAAAGGAACACTGGCAAGTAGGCTGCCCCCTCACTCCTCTAAGGGAGGGTTCAATCTCTTCCAGCCCTGCTCCAGCTACCTGTGACCTAACCATGCCCAACTGCTGGGACTTGCCCAACTGAAGGCTAAAGGTGTCCATGGACCCATCTCAGGTCACTGTGGGCAAACCTAGGTGATTTCTTCCAAGTTCCAGGTAGGCTGATCTCATTTCTTATATACAAGAGGGTCACTTACTATGCCTTGCCTGAATATTGAGGGTTTTTTCATCCCTCGAAGACCTGTTGTGGGTGTTGATAGTCTTTTCTGCTGCTTTAATATATAGTGTCTCCCTTATTCCTCCTGCCTCAATGCCTGATGCCTATATTAGGCTGGGACCTACTTCTAATTTAGAGCCCTCTTTCTCCTTTTTATCAACTTCTGATAAGAATTTACCTCTGCCACCCAGCATAGTGTATCCCAAGGTTCTCTCCCCCACCCCAAGGCTGCAAAGCTCCAGGGAAAGGCACCCTGAGTTCATCTCTCCAGTTTAAAGAAAAAAGCTCTGTCTCCATACATGCTGCAGATGGCTCTTCCAGTCTTACCTGAAGCATTGCCAGCTAGAAGCAGTGGTCATTGGGACTTGGACTCTAGCTGCAACGTGTGAAAATGTGACCACTACTCCAGTGCCTTGTGGACTTTCCCTGAATATGTGTGACTCCTGCTCCTTGGGACAGTTCTCAGACTGAAGTGGGGTTGGGTTACATTTACAAATAATATGAAGTGGTGATGGTGTCAACATGGACAAGGTAAAATTACATTAACATGCTAAGGACATTTGAGACTGTAAGAATTTTAGATCCTGTTGTATTCGTTAAGATTTTAATTGATAATCTAATTTTTTATTTATTTATTTATTTATTTTTACAGAGGCAGAGATAGACAGGGACAGACAGACAGGAACGGAGAGAGATGAGAAGCATCAATCATCAGTTTCTCGTTGCGCGTTGCGACTTCTTAGTTGTTCATTGATTGCTTTCTCACATGTGCCTTGACCGCGGGCCTTCAGCAGACCGAGTAACCCCCTGCTGGAGCCAGCGACCTTGGGTCCAAGCTGGTGAGCTCTTTGCTCAAGCCATATGAGCCCGCGCTCAAGCTGGCCACCTCGGGGTCTCGAACCTGGGTCCTTCTGCATCCCAGTCCGACGCTCCATCCACTGCGCCACCACCTGGTCAGGCTTAATTGATAATCTAATAGGCTTTAATCACTTCATTGTATTAGGACACTTGTTATAGTATCTCTTAGCATGGCTATTTTAATTTTGTTGTTTATATTTTTCCAGTCTGCCTCCAAATCGGAACATGGGAATTCAGATGAGTATGAATCACAGCACACGAACTAAAGTTTTAAAAAAGATAAAAGGGGGATCTGTTGGGGACTGGAATATGAACAGGGTATTTTGCAATTTGGATATATCTTGAGGACAGGGGTGCAGACCCCCCCCCCCAACTTACCTGCCTAGTTAACAAAGGGTTATGCTTGATTCTCGATGGTCCCACTCATGTTTTCCGGAAGTAGCTGGAAGCTAGTTTCTTATTGGTGTAAAGTTACATTTGTATGGTATGGTGGGGGTTGTCTTTGAAACTTAATTGAATTGCTAATGAACCACGTTTATCCATGAATAAAGACGGATGCTTCTCTGAAAGCAGCCATCTTACAGCTCAGGAACAGTAGAGTTTGCCGTGCCATCCTCCCAAAGCCATCTGTATGTATATATCTTTAAGTCTCTGTCCACTTAATTTCATACCTTTTCACACTTGAAACACCGGAATAGACTTGTCGCAGCTGGACTGAGACAGAAAAGGTTTGTAAAAAGTTATTTTTGCCAAATACTGCAGTTACTGAAATCCACCTGTGCAGGAGCTAGGATTGAGGTGCCAGCATGGATGCGGGAAGAAAGTTGGATCCTGAAACGTTTCTGCTATTAGAACAAAGGAAAGCAGCTTGATTAAACCAGAACTGCGAGAGTCTGTGTAAGAACCAAGAACTAATGTGAAATACACAACTCTTGGACAGGAGAACAGTTTCATACCAAAACCAAGCGGTGTTTCATTTTCTATTCCCATACACCAAGAATCAATAGTGCCAAGTTCCAGAATGTTTCAGACACACGACAAGGGATATGAGATGTGGAGGATTAAAGCATGTAATAATTTGGTACAATAAGTATCGCTATTAAGAAATAACAGTTAAGCCTGACCAAGCGGTGGCGCAGTGGATAGAGCGTCGGACTGGGATGCGGAAGTACCCAGGTTCGAGACTCCGAGGTCCCGCGCGGGCTCATTTGGCTTGAGCAAAGAGCTCGCCAGCTTGGACCCAAGGTCGCTGGCTCCAGCAAGGGGTTACTCGGTCTGCTGAAGGCCCACGGTCAAGGCACATGTGAGAAAGCAATCAATGAACAACTAAGAAGTCGCAACGCACAACGAGAAACTGATGATTGATGCTTCTCATCTCTCTCTGTTCCTGTCTGTCCCTGTCTATTTCTGCCTCTGTAAAAAAAAAAAAACAAAAAAAAAAAAAAAAAAGAAATAACAGTTAATAGTAATTAAAGATTACTTAAAAAAATGTTCTTTATCCTACTTGAAATAAATTTCCTTCAATACATCTTCCCCCTCCTGTGTCTTCATAATATGAGGACAAAGCTCTCAGCTAGTGCACCTGCTCCCGAGGGTTCCAGTTCCCAAGGATGGTTAGCGCTCACGTGGCATATCAATAAGTTAATACTTGTTCAGAGCTGTCTCTTCATAACCTTTTCATAATTTCATTTGGGTCTGCATGCACTGGCCACAAGTTGCTGCCCAGGTTAACCTTGGACGTTGACTACAGCTACTTTGGCCCTCTAGCTCTGCCTTCTTAGATACACACAGCCTGGAGGACCGGCCATAGGACCACCGCTGGAACTGATCCAAGTTCATTTTCATTTGTGAGCAAGGGCTTCTGCACCAGAGATTGCAGGACAGAAAGTAGTCCTGTGGGTGTTCCCATACTCACACAGTGACTCCCCAACTATCAATCAGGGTTGCCACAGCATATTATACGGGCATTTTCCAACCTGGAATTTCCTCCAACTATATTTGTACCACGTCCCAACCAGCCTGTAGACGCTGCAGTGTCTCTGGAATTCTGCTGCCTACCTCAAATTGTTATGCAAAGACCTGAGGTGGAGGCAGGTTCAGAAAACTACTTACGGGATACATACATAATGTGAGGGCTGGCCAGAAAAAAAAATTAGTTTATCAAAACATGCTGGAGCACAAGTCGTGTTAGATCAAAACACTAACTGCTTACAACTGGGCTCACATTGGAAGAGTTTCCTTTTGGCTCCCTCTCAACCTAGGAACTGGTAAAAATTTCAAAATCCCAGAGCACACTCATTGTGACCTTCATTATATTCCCAGAAGGTGGGAGAGGGAGTAAATTTGGGGAACGGGCCCGTGTTTTCACACAATACCTCAGTTTTTACAATATTGACTGTCTTTCCTACCAAGTCCTTCACCTCATTGTGACTATTCAATGACTACAAAAAAATGGCTTCGCTCTGAAAGCAACAGCAACAGATGTAGATGGGCAGAGCATCGCCTTGTAGGGGGCTTGCTGGGAGTATTCTGGTTGGGGCGCGCAAGTGGGAGTCTGTGTCTCTGTCCCGTCTCCTCTAAAATTTAAACAATAAATGTAAGACTCCTGGATAGAATATTTGTATTTAGAAAGGCCCTAATTTTTAATTTTTTAAAATTTATTTACTTTCTCCTCTTGTGGTAGAGAGAGTGTCAGAGAGAGAAACAGATAGGGACAGAAAGGGAGAGAGATAAGAAACATGAATTCTTTGCTGTGGTTCCTTAGTTCATTGATTGATTCCTCATATGTGCCTTGACTGGGGGGCTACAGCAGACCGAGTGACCCCTTGCCCAAGCCAGCAACCTTGGGCTCAAGCTGGTGAGCCTTGCTCAAACCCAATGAGCCCGCACTCAAGCTGGCGACCTCAAAGTCTTGAACCTGGGTCCTCCACATCCCAATCTGATGTTCTATCCACTGCGCCACTGCTTTGTAGACCCAAATTATTAAAATGTATTAAAAAAATATTTCAAATACTGTCAGGGTAACAAAGGAGCGATTTTAAGTAAGTGTTGAGACATCCATTTTGTAACACACTTAAAAGTTAACTAAGGGTGTAAACCTTAGATTATACTCTGTATAATAAATATTATGATTTAATGAAATATTGGAAAATTGTGTTTTATTCATTTTAGAGAGAAGAGAGAGTATGTGAGAAAAAGAGAGAGAAAGAGGGGAGGAGCAGGAAGCATCAACTCCCATATGACTTGATCAGACAAGTGCAGGGTTTTGAACCAGCATTCTCAGCGTTCCAGGTGCATGCTTTGTCCAATGCGCCACCACAGGTCAGGCTAAAAATGATTTTTGACTGATATTCAGTGGCATCTCAGATTCAATTCCTTTCCCTTTTATTTTGACTTCTGTAAGTTCAGTTGCCAGCATGAGTAGTGTTGCTGAAGTGTGTATTTTGAACAGTGTATGAATGGAAAATTTCTCCCCAATATGCATTCTCGTATACTGAGTGAGGCTGATGATCCAGCTGTAAGAGTTTCCACAGTTTTTATTTTTAAGATTTCTATCATGAATTCTCATGTGTCAATAAAATTCTGAATATGGAATTCGTTATATACTGCTCACAAAAACTAGGGGATATTTCAAAATATGAAGTAACAAAAAGTCCCCTAATTTTTTTGAGCAGTGTTATGATTGTTCAGTCTTCACCCTGGTGTGAATTCTCTTCTGTTGAATAGCACTTGAATGAATAGCAAAACCTTTGCCAAATATTTCACATTTGTAAGGCTTCTCGCCAGAGTGAATTATTTCATGTTGAGTAAGTCTTGAACGCCAATTAAAAGCTTTGTCACATGTCACATTTGTAACGCTTCTCTCCAGTATGAATTATTTCATGTTGAGTAAGACTTGAATGCCAATTAAAAACTTTGCCACGTATTTCACATTTGTAAGGCTTCTCTCCAGTATGAATTATTTCATGTTGAGTAAGACTTGAACGCCAATTAAAAGCTTTGCCACATACTTCACATTTGTAAGGCTTCTCTCCAGTATGAATTATTTCATGTTGAGTAAGTCTTGAACGCCAATTAAAAGCTTTGCCACATATTTCACATTTGTAACGCTTCTCTCCAGTATGAATTATTTCATGTTGAGTAAGACTTGAATGCCAATTAAAAACTTTGCCACATATTTCACATTTGTAAGGCTTCTCTCCAGTATGAATTATTTCATGTTGAGTAAGACTTGAACGCCAATTAAAAGCTTTGCCACATACTTCACATTTGTAAGGCATCTCTCCAGTATGGATTTTATTATGTGCAGTAATATATGATCGCCGAGCAAAACCTTTGCCACATATTTCACATTTGTAAGGCTTCACTCCAGTATGAGTTTTCTTATGTCTAGTAATATGTGAAAGCCGACCAAAACATTTGCCACATATTTCGCATTTGTAAGGCTTCTCTCCAGTATGAATTTTCTCATGTTGAGTAAGAAGTGAATGGTGATTGAAATCCTTCCCACATATTTGACACTTATAAGGCCTCTCTCCACTATGAACTCTCTCATGATTCATAACACCTGAATGCCAAGTAAAACCTTTGCCACATATTTCACATTTGTAAGGCTTCTCTCCAGTATGAATTCTCTGATGACTAATAACTCCCGAATGCCTAGTAAAACCTTTGCCACATACTTCACATTTGTAAGGCTTCTCTCCAGTATGGATTCGCTCATGTGCAGTAAGGTTTGAACTTGAATTAAAGGCTTTACCACACTGTTTACATTTGTAAGCCTTATCCTCAGCATGAACCATCTTATGTTGAGAGAGATATGCAAGAGAAATAAAGGCTTTACCACATTTCTCACAATTGTAAGATGTCTTTCTTGCATAAAATTTCTTGTTTTTAAAAATCTGAATAGAAACTCTTTCACTCTCATTACTACATTTGTGAGCTTCTTCCTCAGTATGAGTAGTCTCCTGTTCACTGAGATTTAACAGTTGGTTTAAGCAATTGTCCACCTCACTACCATTATTTTTCTCCTCAGCAATATGAATATTCTGGTGCAGAGTAAGTTTTAAACTTTGATCAAAGTCCTTCCCGCATTTAGAATGGTTCTTCAGAAATTCAGTTCTCAGATGTTTATTAGGATTTGAACCTTGACTAAAGTTTTCCCAACAGTCATTGAATCGGTCACTTCTCTCTCCATTAAACGTACTCTGGTAAATCAATGTAAATAGACAGGTCATTAGTGAGGCCTCTAGAATCAGTAAACATGTAAAGATGTTTCAATAAACTACTATGTCACACCTACTGAATGACGAACATTATATAATTAATGACTGTACAAAAAACCAACCAAACTTATGAAAACTATAGACTCCGAAAGATTTCTGAGTGGAAAAACCATGAACACTTGTTTAATGGATGCTTAATGTGATCAGCCTTTGAAATTCTATCTTCATTTTAAAATCTCTAATTTTTTTTCAAGAGTTTGAGTGTTTAATACATTTTTTGTGGTAAAAATTATTTGTACCACAGGCTTAAGAATGTGATGAATTTTACAAATATCTTCTCCCATGTTTATAAATAGTTTCAGGAAATGTATTAAAATTTCATTTGGGTCTTTCCATTCAAACACACTCTGCTCTACTCCTCTTGTTCCATCTCCATTGTGCAGGCTCTAAACTCTAAGGGACCCCACAGGATTTGGAACCAGGGAGCAATGGGCAGCAGCAGCTAGTCCTGGGCTCAGTCCTTGGGTCTGTTTCTAAGGCTCTCTTTCCTATGACTTCTCACTGAGCCAAAGCAGTTCTGCCTAGGATACCTGTGGCTTATTCCAACCTGAGTCCTTTCTTCTTTACTGGCTCCATGTTTAATAATATAAACAAACAAAGGACACATAACTGAAAACCCCCATAAAACAACAAAACATCATTCTGCAAATGCAAATAAATTAGTAATGGTTTACCAAAGGTACCTTCGATCTCTTTTAGGGTTAGGTCCATCCTAACACCCTTTCTGTCATTCATACTCCTAATAACATTTCCACTTTCATGAGGAATACGTGCTAAATATCACCCTTTCCATATCTTACCAATAGCATTTTCTGGAATAATTCTTTGGTTGGCTTTGGCAACAAGTCTTGGGTTTCTTCTGAAAAAATAGCTGTAAGATAAATAAGGTATCAAAAGCTATAGTTACATAACTATACTTTGAACTCTAATGTAGAAACTGAGTACAGTGGTACCTTGAGATACGAACAGACCAACATACTTTTTTTTTTTAAAGATACGAGCTGCGACTCGTTATGTATTTTGTTCGAGATCTGAGCAAAATTCTGACATACAAGTCATGATTCAAGAAGCTGCCGCTGGTTGGCGCACGGGTCCAGTATCAGCAGCACTACTCCAGCATCTCCTTCTTTCTCACAGGTTACCCACAGAAACAAGTCGAATCTCGTGACCTGTACTTGTTCTTGCATCATTTTTGCATTTTTTACTATCTTTTTTCGTGTGCTATTATGGGGCCGAAGAAAGTGAGTGTAAAGGACAGTGGTGAGAAGAAGAGAATGATGTTGATAGAAGCAAGAAATAACAGAAAAACATGAGCGTGGTGTACGAGTGATTGAACTGGCAAGTCTGTACGACTGCAATACATCTACAATTTGTACCATCATTAAACAAAAGGACACCATCAAAAGCCCAAATCCAGAGAAAGGAACTACAATTTTGTCCCAGTTAAGGGTAAATATCCATGAAGAAATGGAGAAGCTTCTGCTGGTGTGGATGAAAGAGAAAGAGCTGGCAGGAGATACAGTGAAGGAAGTGTAATATGAGAAAAGGCATGTATTATTTATAGCAACATGAAGAACCTTCAACCTTAAAAGAGGCAGCAGAAGATACATTTAAGGCAAGTCACGGCTAGTTTGAAAATTTCAAGAAGAGATCTGGCATCCACTTGGTAGTGAGGCACGGTGAAGCTGCGAGTGCTGACGTTAAGGCAGCTGAGGAGTACACAGCAAGTTTTGCTGTGCTTATCGCAAAGGAAGGCTACATCCCCCAACAAGTGTTCAACTGTGACGAAACAGGATTTTTTTGGGGAAAAAAATGCCCCGGAGGAATTTCTTCACCACAGAGGAGAAGAAGCTGCCAGGCTCTAAATATATGAAGGAACGTCTGACCCTTGAATTGTGTGCAAATGCTAGCGGTGACTGTAAAATAAAGCCACTGCTAGTGTATCATTCTGAAAATTCTCGAGCCTTTAAGACTCACAAGATTCTTAAAGAAAAACTGCAGGGTTATGTGGCGCGCCAATGCTAGGGCATGGATTACGCGGCAGTTTTTTATTGAATGGGTAAACCTCGTCTTTGGTCCTGCAGTGAAGAAATATATTCAAGAAAATAAACTCCCGATGAAATCATTATTAATCCTTGATAATGCTCCAGCCCACCCACCTGGTCTTGAAGATGACATTCTCGATGAGTTCAAATTTGTGAAAGTCCTCTACCTCCCACCCAACATGACTTCAATCTTGCAACCTATGAATCAGCAGGTCATTTCCAAGTTTAAAAAGCTTTACACATACCCTGGCTGGTTGGCTCAGCGGTAGAGCGTCGGCCTGGCGTGCGGAGGACCCGGGTTTGATTCCCGGCCAGGGCACATAGGAGAAGCGCCCATTTGCTTCTCCACCCCCACCCCCTCCTTCCTCTCTGTCTCTCTCTTCCCCTCCCACAGTCAAGGCTCCATTGGAACAAAGGTGGCCCGGGCGCTGGGGATGGCTCCTTGGCCTCTGCCCCAGGCGCTAGAGTGGCTCTGGCCGCGGCAGAGCGACGCCCCAGAGGGGCAGAGCATTGCCCCCTGGTGGGCATGCCAGGTGGATCCTGGTCGGGCGCATGCGGGAGTCTGTCTGACTGTCTCTCCCCGTTTCCAGCTTCAGAAAAATACAAAAAAAAAAAAAAAAAAAGGCTTTACACAAAGTACTGTTCTGCCGCTGCTTTGAGGTGACTGAGAATACAGTTCTAACCCTTGGAGAGTTTTGGAAAGATCACTACAACATCGTGATATGTTCACGCATTATTGACTTAGCATGGCAAGAGGTTATAAGAACCTTGAACTCAGCATGGGAAAAGTTATGGCCTGATGTTGCAGACAGGGATTTCGAAGGATTCAAACCAGAGGCTGAGACCAAGGTAAAGCGTTGAAGAAGACTGTCCCTCAAAAAGTCAATGGGTCTGGGGATGGATGAGGGTGACATAAACAAGCTCATTGAGGAACATGAGGAGAAACTCTCAACTGAGGAGTTGAAGGAGCTACAGATGATGCAACATACGGAACTTCTCCAAGAGATCAGTAGTGAGGAGGAGGTAGAGTCGGAGGAAGAGTCGGAGGAAGTTTTTTCTACAAGAGAAATTAAAGACATGGTGGCAATGAGTTTCATTGAAAAGAAACAACCAGAAAAAGTTTCAACTGGTGGTGCTTCAGCACTTTTTAATGACACTTGTTTGTCACATTTCCGTAACATTTTAAAAGGCAGGCAAAAGCAAACCTCTTTGGATAGATTTTTTTTTTTTTTTTTTTTTGTATTTTTCTGAAGCTGGAAACGGGGAGAGACAGTCAGACAGACTCCCGCATGTGCCCGACCGGGATCCACCGGGCACACCCTCCAGGGGGTGATGCTCTGCCCCTTTGAGGCATCGCTCTGCCGCGACCAGAGCCACTCCAGCGCCTGGGGCAGAGGCCAAGGAGCCATCCCCAGCGCCTGGGCCATCTTTGCTGCAATGGAGCCTCAGCTGCGGGAGGGGAAGAGAGAGACAGAGAGGAAGGAGAGGGAGGGGTGGAGAAGCAGATGGGTGCTTCTCCTGTGTGCCCTGACCAGGAATCGAACCCGGGACTTCTGCACTCCAGGCCAACGCTCTACCACTTAGGTTAAGTTTAAAGTTGAGAAAGTGCATTATTTTAAAATTAAGTTTTTGTGGTTTCATTTTAACTAAAGAAAATGCAGTTTTAGTTTACACTTAGTGTTAAGAAAGTGCAGTTTTAGTTTACATGTCTACAGTGTCTGCATCCCTTCCTCCCTCTCTCCCTCCTCCACCATTCACCAGTTAGCCGCACTCGTCTTGTCTCCAAGGTAAGAATACAGTACTAAATAACATTATTTTCTCTTATTTTATATAATTTGTTATGCATTGGTAAAGTATACATGTGTGTTTCTTAATTAAAAACGTCTTTTTTCATAATTTAGGATGGTTTGGGGATGTTTCACAGGGCTGGAATGGATTAAATCTATTTCACTTATTTTAAATGGGAGAAATTTGTTTGATAAACGAGTTGACTGACTTACAAGCTCGGTTACAGAATGAATGAAACTCGTATCTCAAAGTACCACTGTACCGTTTACAGGTCTTCAGCGACATGGCACAATAGGAAGCATCAAAACGCTGCTCTTCCATGGAGAAGGGAACTAGCAACCAGTACTAGCACAGCTGCCTTTTCTGAGGACTCCAGAAACCAATTAGACCACAACAGCTTCAGGAGAGCAGGGCAGGTAAGTCACATCACAGAAGATAAGATGCTGATGTTTGCCCCCAATAACTGCCCATTCTCCCTGACACACCATGGAAATATTGTTTTTAAAAAAATCATTCTCTGGGTAGAAACAGATGAGTGCACTGTGTGTCCAATGATCTGACAGTTTCCAGCTGCCCCTAAACTGGTTACTCCTTTGTGTGACACAGAGCGCTCAGGTACTGACAGTACACAATGAATGCACTGTGGTGCTTGATTAAAATAAAAAAGGCAGTGGGGGATTGGAGAGTGTTCTTACAACAAGGAGACAACAGTATTGAAGGTTGACATGAGCTAAAGGAAGGTACCATACTCTCAAGTTACAGAAAACATTTTAAACTGGGGAATTACACACAAGTAACACAGAGCACACACAAGCCCAGCAATGGTCTCTTAGGTCTGAGAAACTTCTGGCACAGCTGACTGGTGTCTGTGTTCTCCTGCACAAAGCACGTTCATACACCCTGGGATAATGGGTGGTTCTTCCACTAATGCCCACGAGATATCAGAAGGCTCACCAGGTATCGGTGGCCCAGCATGCAGAAATCCCACGTTTCAATCAGGATGCGATCACTTGCTTCTCTTCCCTTTCCGCTCCCCCTTCTCTTTTTTCCTTTCTCAGCCAAAGGCTCCAGTGGCTCAAACTTCAGCCTCAGCAGCTAAAAATAGCCTGATTGATTTGAGCATTGGCCTCAGACAGTGGTTTCCAGCTGGATCCCTGTTGCGGCAAATGCACTGAGTCTCTCAACCTCCTGATTTCTCAAAATAAATAAATAAATACATGACAGATAGATAGATAGATAGATAGATATGACATAGTATAAAATTAAAACAGTGAGAAACCATAAAGAAATTAACTGAAACTAAAAGGTAAGACAATGAAGTCAAAACAAGAAGCATACATTTTATAAATAATGCCAAAAAAGAAAATGTAAGAGACTATTATGAACAATTACCTGCAAAACCACTGGACACCAAAACATGGGGAGTCAAGTTCCATAAGGCCACACTTCTTAAAATTTAGCTTAAAAAATTAATGCAGAAGAAAAATCAAAGGAGATCCACTAGTAAACCAGGACATAGTTAAAAGAGTAATAATAAGTTTAAAAAAAACAAACGCTCCCTGCAGAGGAAAGCTGTGCAGCACATGGACTGATGAACTTGGTAATTCTAGCAACAGTTAAAGAAAACTAACAGGCCCGGGCCGGATAGCTCGGCTGCTCAGAGCAAGAACCCGAAGCGCAAAGGTTGTCAGTTCAACCCGTCAGGATACGTACACAAACAGATCTATGTTCCTGTCTCTCTCTCCCTCCCTTACTGTCTCACTAAAATTAATACATTTTAAAAAAAAAAAAAAAAAATAACACTAATCTTCATGAACATGTCCAAACATTAAAGAGTAAAAGAATTATAAAAATACTTCTGCTGAGCAGGTGATGGCACACTGGATAGTGTGTAGACCAAGAACACGGTTCAGAAACCCAAGTCACTGTCTTTAGCATGGGCTCATCTGGCTTGAGTACAGGGTAGCTGGCTTCAGCATGAGATCAGAGACATGACTCCATGGTTGCTGGCTTCAGCAGGGGTCCCTGGCTCGGACGAAGCCCCCACTGAAGGCACACAAGAAGCAATCAGTGAATAAATTGCAACAACTACAAATCAATGCTTATAATCTCTCTCCCTTCCTGTCTCTCTGTATAAAAATATATATAAATAAAAACTAAAAATGAGTAAAATTACTTTCTAAGAAACTATCTTAATACAATATCAAACCCAAACAAAAGTACTGAGAATAAAATCACAAACCAAAATCTGTGATGAATTATGATGCAAAAGTTATGAGTAAAACATTAATAGACTGCCTGACCAGGCAGTAGAGCAGTGGATAGAGCATCGGATTGAGATGTGGAGGACCCAGGTTTGAGACCCGAAAGTCATCAACTTGAGCGCAGGCTCATCTGCTTTGAGCAAAAAAAACAAAACAAAACAAAAACAAAAACAAAAACAAAAAGCTCGCTAGCTTGGACCCAAGGTCGCTAGTTGAGCAAGGGGTTACACCGTCTGCTGTAGCCCCACAGTCAAGGCAACATATGAGAAAGCAGCCTGACCAGGCGGTGGCGCAGTGGATAGAGCGTCGGACTGGGATGCGGAGGACCCAGGTTCGAGACCCCAAAGTCCCCAGCTTGAGCGCAGGCTCATCTGGTTTGAGCAGAACTCACCAGCTTAGACGCAGGTCGCTGGCTCAAGCAAGGTGTTACTCGTTCTGCTGAAGGCCCACGGTCAAGGCACACATGAGAAAGCAATCAATGAACAACTAAGGTGTCGCAACAAAAAACTAATGATTGATGCTTCTCATCTCTCCGTTCCTGTCTGTCTGTCCATATCTGACTCTCTCTGTCTCTGTAAAAAAAAAAAAGAAAAAAAAAAAAAAAAAAAAAAAAAACACATGAGAAAGCAATCAATGAACAACTAAGGTGTCGAAACAAAAAACTGATGATTGATGCTTCTCATCTCTCTCCGTTCCTGTCTCTCTGTCCCTATCGATCTCCCTCTCTGACTGTGTAAAAAATAAATAAATTAACAGACTGAATTCAAAATCAGATTACAGGGGGTCCTCAGATTATGACAGTTTAATTCCTACAACAGTGACATAACCCAAATTTTGGTGTAAGTCAAAACACACTCTAGCATGTCACTTACCTATCCTAACAGAGTTGTAAGATCATAATATTGCCTGACCTGTGGTGGCGCAGTGGATAAAGCGTCGACCTGGAAATGCTGAGGTCGCTGGTTCGAAACCCTGGGCTTGCCTGGTCAAGGCACATATGGAAGTTGATGCTTCCTGCTCCTCCCCCCTGTCTCTCTCTCCTCTCTCTCTCTCTCTCTCTCTCTCTGTCTGTCTCTCTCTCCCCCTCTCTCTCTCCTCTCTAAAATGAATAAATAAAATAAAAAAATTAAAAAAAAAAAAAAAAAGATCATAATATTAAAAATAAAAACACAATTATGTCACAGAAAAATAATACCAAGCATACTTCTGCTATACACAATCATATCAGTTTGCCCAGGTAGAAAATATATGATATAAACCGCATAAGTCAAAACATCCACAACTCAATTTTTTTTTTTTTTTTTGTATTTTTCTGAAGCTGGAAACGGGGAGAGACAGTCAGACAGACTCTAGCATGAGCCCGACCGGGATCCACCCGGCACGCCCACCAGGGGGCAACGCTCTGCCCACCAGGGGGTGATGCTCTGCCCCTCCAGGGCGTCGCTCTGTCGCAACCAGAGCCACTCCAGAGGCTGGGGCAGAGGCCAAGGAGCCATCCCCAGCGCCCGGGCCATCTTTGCTCCAATGGAGCCTCAGCTGCGGAAGAGGAAGAGAGAGACAGAGATGAAGGAGAGGGGGAGGGGTGGAGAAGCAGATGGGCGCTTCTCCTGTGTGCCCTGGCCGGGAATCGAACCCGGGACTTCTACATGCCAGGCTAATGCTCTACCACTGAGCCAACCGGCCAGGGTGACAACTGAATTTTTTAAGGTTTTATGAGAGTGCCTGACCTGGTAGTGGTGCAGTCCATAGACCATCAGATTGGACACAGAAAACCCAGCTTTGAAATTTGGAGGTCTCTGGCTTATACATGAACTCATCAGCTTGAACCCAAAGGTTGCTGACTCGGAGCCCAACATTGCTGTCTTGAGCGCAAGGTCGCTGGCTTGAGCAAGGGGTCACTCACTCTGCTGTAGCTCCCGGTCAAGGCACATATGAGAAAGAAATCAATGTACAACTAAGGTGCCACAACAAAGAACTGATGCTTTTCTTTTCTATCCCTTCCTCTCTGTCTCTCTCTCTCTCAAAAATAAATAAATAAATTTTAAAAAGGTATAGTATAGAAAGACAGAATAATTAAGCATAATTTGCAGCCCAGATAGAAGATCTCATGCACGAGGTCAACAGATCACCTGAGGAACTCTCACACTGACACATCGAAAGGTGCCCTTACCTGAAAGAACAAGGGAAGAGCATGAAAGAGACGGGAGACACACACACAGCCAGAAAGACACCAGTGAACCGGTAGCAGGGGAGAAGTCAGGTTACCAGGGCACACTCTCTGCACCCAGAAAGGGCAGAAAGTAGAAGCAACATTCTTCCTGCGTGGCCAGCATGAACTGCAGCTGACCCGAGAGACGGTACACAGGAACGGCAGCTGCGCTCCAGCCGCCAACATTACCAAGCAGAAAACCAAACTAGACACGCAGCTGCCACCACTGACAATCCCAGAGCCCCAGAGGCAGGGACAGTATGGGGTCACAGCACTCGCTCTCAGCAGCCCCGGGGACTGGAGGGGAAAAACATTTCTCCCTGAGCAGCAGGCACACATGGTGGGTACATCCCATGAAAAGGGAGAGATGAGGTGCAGCAATAATTTCTTCATTTTTTTATTGTTTTTAGTATTTTCACCTCTTTCTCAGCAGAGTCCCAGCCTGTTTACCTGGCTCCAACATGGAGATGAATATTCACATCAGAAACAAAAATTCCCGCATATATATAGAAATCAACATGAAAATGTTCAGTTTTCCAGAATATCTGATCTTCATTCAATTAAGGAAAAAGAATATTACAGCAAAATTGAGAGAAGCCTTTCACTAATCAACCCACTGCTTGTCACCTTCTGTGCATAGGGACCAGTGTCAATATGCAGGTGCCAAGCTCTCTTCCAAGAACTACTGAATCAATAGTACAAGTACAAAGAACAAAAACTCAGTTTTGCCTGACCTGTGGTGGCGCAGTGGATAAAGCGTCAACCTGGAAATGCTGAGGTCGCCAGTTTGAAACCCTGGGCTTGCCTGGTCAAGGCACATATGGAAGTTGATGCTTCCAGCTCCTCCCCCCTTCTCTCTCTCTGTCTCTCCTCTGTCTCTCCCTCTCCTCTCTAAAATGAATAAATAAATAAAAAATAGTTTAAAAAAAAAAAACAAAAAAAACTCAGTTTAGGTTTGCCATAGAGCATTATAAACACTTAAAGCTCTGGAACAACCCCTGAATACTATGAAGTGGGAAGTACATCCAAAGAGAAGGGAGGTTGAAAGCCCTAAAGCCACATTATGAAGTCTTTCCTGTCTGAGTACACAGAGCTTCAATCTCAGTCACCCAAGGAGGACTCCCAACACACACACACAAGAAAAAGACACACAGGGCAGACAGTGACTTCTGGAGCAAAGTCATCCTCACCCAGTGAGAGCAGGTTCCTGTAGTTCTCCCACATCACGTGCACGTACAAGGCCCTCTGAGCTGGGCTCAGGTATTCCCACTCCTCCTGGGAAAATTCTATGGCCACATCCCTGAAGGTCAACCATCGCTGAAATAAAAACATTTCACCAAGGAGAAATGGTGACAGTTAGTAGCCTCACACAGAATGAGAAGGGAGATATAAAAATTGATTTGGTTAAAATGAGTATCTGAAACATACACATCTAGATTTGAGCAAGTGATGTTTTGGACTTGGTGGTTTACATTACTTTCTCATAATAGTTTATGACAGCCAGAAAATCAAGAAAGGTTTCTCATGTTGGAAGAGAACACATGAAATGTACAATTAAAATTCAAACCCAGGTTGTGTATAGAGGACTGTTTGTAACTATGTTCTATACATTGAGTAATGTTCACTGTCTCTATGAACTAGACTATGCGCGGTGTCTTTAAGAGACAATAAAGTCCACAGGGTCTATAAAACCTTTCAGACTCTTGAATGTGATGAGGACAACAACAGAGATGAAGTCTTTGTACGTGTCCAATACGCCAGCATTAGTCCAGATGCTTCCACATGTTAACTTACTATCCATACAGTAGCTCACTAGAGACTGCTCTGTCGCCATCTTCGAGGAGAAACTGTCACAGGTATTCTAAGAAAGTCACCTCAGATCAAAATCGGATGTTCTAAGCAACAAAAACCTCAATTTAGGTGGTGTTTTAGACTTGAAGGTAAAGAATCAGACAGGCCTGACCTGCTGGTGATGCAGTGGACACAGCATCGCACTGGGACTCAGAAGTCCCAGGTTAGAAACCCTGAGGTTGTCACCTTGAACATGGACTCACGATCTTTAGTGTAAGGTCACTAGCTTGAGTGTGGGACCATAGACATGACCCCATGGTCGCTGGTTTGAGGCCAAGGTCCCTGGTTTGAACAAGGGGCAACTCGGTCTGCTGTAGCCCCATCAAGGCACATATGAGAAAGCAATCACTGAAGACCTAAGGGACCGCAACAAACAACTGACGCTTCTCATCTGTCTCCCTTCCTGTCTGTCTACTTCTATCTGTCCCTCTCTATGTCTCCATCACCCCTCCCCAAAAAATAAAAAAAAATAAAAAAAAATTATGCCCTGGAAGAGTGACTCATTGGATAGGGCATCGTCCCTGTGCACCAAGTTTTCAGGTATGATCCCTGGTTTGGGCACCCACGAGATAAAATCTGTGAGTACGTTACTAAACACAACAACTAAATGAAATACTGAATTGATCCTTCACTCTTTCTCGTTAACTCCCTCCTTCAAATCAATGGAAATATTTTCTTTTTCTTCTTTTTTAACTTTTTTTTTAAGATAGAGGAGGGGAAGAACCAGTAGCAAGAAGCATCAACTAGGAGCAGTAGCTTCTCAGATGGGCCTTCACTGGGCAACCCTGGGTTTCAAACCAGATACCTCAGCATTCAGCTCAATGCTTTATGTACACCACCACCACAGGGCAGCTGAAATTATTTTTAAAATAATTGAAATAATTAGGAAACAGCCTAAAATCACAATGACAAACTGTTCTCTGAAACAGGTTGACACGAGGTCAAGTCTATCTATATTTTATTGCATAAATGGTTGTCACATTGTGCTCACACACACATTACTATTCTTCCATGCACTTGATTTTTCTTTTTTGTCCTTTTGAGAGACACACAGACAGGGACATGCAGATAAGAAGAAACATAGATGAGAAGTACCAATTCCTCAATGCAGCACCTTTGTCGTTCATTGATTCTTTTCTCACATGTACAAATGTACCATGATTGGAGAGGCCTCTAACTGAGGAAGTGCCCCTTACTCAAGCCAGCATCCTTGGGCTCAAACCAATGAGCCTGTGCTCAATCCACAGCCTTGGGGATTCAAACCACGGTCCTCTGTGTTCAAAGCCGACACTCGATCCCCTGTGCCATCACGTGGTGAAGCCCTTACATTCACTCCAAACATTATTATGACTGTGTAAAAAAAACCCCACAACTGTGGAATATATTTAAAATACCATTTAAACTACAAAAAATATAAAAGTTATGAAATGGTAATGTTTTTTTATAAAAATCATGCAAATGCATAGGCATGCATTCATGCACATACATAAAAATAAACTAATAAACTGATGCAGAGAGGCTGTCCCTAAAAATATTTTTTGGATAATATAATTTATTATCAGTTTTTCTTACGTGTATCTCACCACCAGTGGAATAAGAAAAATGTTATCAACTGTACTTCTATTGTGGTTATTAGAAAACACTGAATTATAGTGGAGAAAGAGGGCTGACCAGCATGGCTACTTAAACAGAGGTCAGCAGAGGAGGGAAATGGAGAAAGAAATATAATAAAACAGACTCAAAGAGTTGGAATTGTTAAAATTCACAAATACAGATACATGGACTGATGGACCAGCTACATTCTGTGAGACAATACAGGGTATAAGACAAAAACTAACAGCCAAGGCAGGCTGTACACAACTAGTATACAAAAGTTGCAATGAGCAATCTAAAATACTAAGGAAAACGGTCCTATTTATCACAGCTTTGAAAAGGATAAAATACTCAGGAATTTAAAACAGTCAACAAGCTGAATGACATACCCACTGGAAACAAACCATTGCAAAAATAAATCAAAGATTCAAATCATCAGAAAGCCATCCCTTAAGCCTGATCAGGCAGTGCCATGGGGGACAGAGCATCAGACTGGGATGCAGGATCAAAACCCAGAGGTTGCCACCTTGAGTGCAGGGTTGCAGGCTTGAGCAAGGGATTATAGACATGACTCCATGGCCAATGGCTTGAAGCCGAAGGTCAGTGGCTTGAGGAAGGGGTCCCTCACTCTGCTATCGCGCCCCTGTACCCCCACCAAGGCACACATGAGAAGGCAATCAATTAACAACTAAGGTGCCACAACAAAGAACTGATGTTCCCCATTTCTCTCCCTTCCTGTCTGTCTGTCTCTATCAGCCCCTCTCTGAAAAAATAAAAAACAAGACATCCCTTAATAATGGGTTGTAAATGAGTTACTATTGTTGAAACGTGCATGTTACTCAAGCATTCTACAGACTGGATGAAATCTATACCAAAATTCCAAAGGGAATTTCAGCACAAACGGAAAAAAAAAACAAAACCCAGGGCAGATTTAGTGTGAAATCAAGCTAAAGGATCCAGGGGAGGGAAATGCCCTTAATAAAGGAGAAGTGGACGTTTTGGATTTTTTTAGATGGAAATGCATATAATAAAGCTCTGTCATACCAAATGATTTTTGACAAGAAAAACTACTTCATGGAGAGAGGCCAGTCTCTATAACAAATGGGTGTGTAGGGTAGAGAGGGGAGGTGGATATTTCCATTCAAAAGAATGCAGCTGGAACCTTATTACCTGCACCGAACAGCAGCGTCAGTGTGTCAGAGGATACAGTGTGCAGGGTGAAAAATGCAGCCTTCGAGAACTGGATGTGGTAAAAACAAAAAGAATCTCAAATTGTCAGATAGTGGGATGATTACACAAATGGATGATGTAATGAAACACCTTCTACCACAAATGTCTGTCTGTGAACTATCTGCTCAATTCCAAATCATTTCGATGTTCAACTCAGTAACTCACTCATGTAGCTTCAAATGTATTACAAAAGCAGAAGGATTTCCCCTAATTGGCCCCTCTTCCAGAACTGACTTGTGCACATCAGTCCATGACCTCTATGTGCTTTTTCTTTTCCCCTAATTCACAGAGTGACAGGACGTCCAACATGGTGCCTGGACGATCTCCCTCCTCAGCCACACTTCAGTGCTCGAATCCTAGCTCCAACCCAAGGGCTGAAGCCTTACCCAGGATGATGCCCAGGGGGTCTCTTTACAAGTCCCCTGTCATTGGGTCACAGAGATGGACTCTAAGTAGACCTGAGTGGGACCGAGGGACGGCCCAGGTCAGTGTACACAAACATCAGGCAGCACAATTCAGAGTCAGAAAGAAATAGCGAGTCAAAGGGCATTTCAAAAAGGACAGACACAAGCCTGACCTCTGGTGACTGAGTGGATCGGCACTGACTGGAAATGGAAACGCTGAGGTTGCTGGTTTGAAACCCCAGGCATTCCCAGTGAGGGCACATATGGAGCAACTAACACAAGTTGATGCTTTCCACTCATCCACCCTTTTTCCGTCTCTCTCTTTTCTCTAAAATTAATAAATAAAATTTTTAAAAAATGAACAAACAGATGTAACAACGAACAGAGAATATGATCTTACCTGAGAAAGAGGCATAGCTGAAGCCTCCTTCCCTCCTCTTCCGGGCTTCTTCCTCAGGCAACAGGGTTTCCGGAAGTCAGTCTGGAAAGTAGAAGATATGCTGTTTACCATCATACCCCCTCCTGTGCCACAGCCACACACAGGAATGCCCTCTCTGTATGGCAAAGATGGTGACGGCTACCCACAGACAGGAGGATTTCTGGAGCAGCAAACTGTTCTCAGAGACACAGAAGTGGTTTTTCACACCCGTCCTCAGATCACGCTGCCCACCTGGTCACACACACCTCAGCAGTGGGGACATCCACTAAGCAGATCCTGCCCTGCAGGTCGCAGGCCTCGTCCAGACCAAACCCACGCACAGCAGAGTCCCCTCACCCTCACCCCAGATCTCAGGCCCCAGAGCCTTGCTGCTCAAGGATGGATGTAGGTTAGAATCACCTGATGTGCCCTGGCCAGATGTCTTGGTTGTTTAGAGTCCTCCTGAAGCTCAGAGGTTGCTGGTTCAATCTCGGGTCGGGACTCGTGCAGGAACAGACCAACGTTTCTGCCTGTCTCTCATTCTCCCTTTGTCTCTCACTAAAAATCAGTAAATTAAAATAATTTTTATCTTTCTTTCTGTCTCTGTCACATACAAAAAAAGGAATTAATGAGAGAAATAAACCACATTAAACAGAGATTTTTCTCTTAAACAATACTATAGCACTGATCGGGATAGCTGGGTTGGTTAGACTGTCTTCTGGTTCACAAAGATTGTTTGTTCGATCACAGGCACAGTACATACAGAAACGAGTCCATGGTTCTGTCTCTCTCTCCCCTTTCTCTCTCTAAACATTAAAAAATATAATAAATATTGTTATGAAATTAAATTAGTAATCCTAGATGAATCATTTTATGATCCTACCCTCCTAGAAACTGTTAACTGCAGACACTGTGGCAGGTGAATAACATGAGGAGGCATCAGGAAGGACACAGATGTCCATGACAAACCCACTTTCCTATTGTGTATTGGAGAGTGCAGTCACTGCTTGAGATAAGTAAAAGTGCAAACTGCAAAGTAAGAAAGATAACTAAAGTTATATTCAGGAATTACTTATTTAAATAGAAAATGCATTAAGTAAGCACATTTTCACTTATATAGCAAGAAAGAAGTATATCCAGCCATGTAACTAAATTCATTTCCTTTTTTTTATTTTAGTGAAAGGGAGACAAACAGAAAGACAGGGACAGACAGAAAGGAAGTGAGAGATGCATCTACACTTAAGAAAGTGAAGGCTAGAGACAGAGACTGTGAGAAAATATTATCACATTATTTATCTAATGAAGAATTGTACTTAAATTATACAAATGATTTGCAAAACATAACAATAATAATACCATTATCCAATTCCTTTATGTATGAGGTCATAAATTTATTTTAAAACTGAATCTTGATGATGTCACAACTGTAAACTTAGTAAATGTCAGTAAGTTGTAGAATTATTATGTAAATGTTATAGAAAAATTATAGCCCTAAAGCCCTGGTTGGTTTGTTTATTTGTAGAGCATTGGTCTGGCATCAAATCATTAATTTGAGAAGAGAGAAAGAGTGAGAAAGAGAGAAAAAGAGAGAGAGAGCATGAGGAAGAGAAAGAGGACCATGTATTTGTTGTTCAACCCACATACGCACTCATTAGTTGACTCCAACTGTGCCCTGAGCAAGAATCAAACCTGCAACCTTGACATATTAGATGGACACTCCAATCAAAAGTGTCACCCCACCAAGGTAGCACTGTCTCATAAGCAATAATTATAACATCTAAGGTTTGAAACACATATAAAAAAAAAAAGTCCACAAATATGTAAAAAATTGGAACGTAGTCAATGAAGTTGAAATGCCTTGAGATCCCTATATTGTTGTAGAAGAGTGTAAAGATACTATTGATCACAAAGATTTAATAAAGTTCCATGCTATATGTAATCTCTACTGTCAGGATAAAAACTAACAACTGTCTTAATTTCTATGCTTACAGATGTGGAAAATATAATTTTAACAACTCATCTGAGCCTGACCTGTGGTGGAGCAGTGGGTAAAAGCGTTCACCTGGAACGCTGAGGTTGCTGGCTCGAAACACTGGGCTTGCCGGGTCAAAGCACATATGGGAGTTGATGCTTCCTGCTCCTCCCCCTTTCCCTTCCTCCCCTCTCTCTACCCCCTATCTAAAATGAATAAATTTTAAAAAAATTAAAAGAAAACAAAAACAAACAAACAACTCATCTGAGACCTGGTTCAGTAGCTCAGTTGGTGAAGAGAGTCTTCCCCATATACAAAGTTTCCAAGTTTGATCACCGCTCAGGGCACATGTGAAAAGCAACCAATGAATGCATAAATAAGTGAAACAACAAATTAATCTATGTTTATCTCTCTCTCTAAAAAAAAATCAATCAGTACAACTTACAAAATTATTTAAAACAAGACCAAAAAGAAATAAAAATAAAATAAAAAACAAAACTGAAAAAAAAAACAATATAAGCAACTAAAATGAACTTAGATTACTGTTTTAAAACACATGAAAAATTATATTAAGTATAAACAAAATAAGCATTCCTGTTAGTTATATCAAATACAAACTCCACAAAACTGTCACATTCAAATAAAATTTAAAATCAAATAACAACCTGTTATAGGTGACATGTAAGTCACATAACGATCTGGAATGCTTGAAATAAAAGATTAGAAAATATACAACTGGCTGTCCAGGAGGTGGCGCAGTGAACAGAGCATTTCCTGTGATGCTGAGGACCAAGGTTCAAAATTCAGGGTCGCCTGCCTGTGTGTGGGCTCATCAGCCTTGATAATTGTCCCACTGAGCTTAAGCACCAGCTCACCAGCTTCAACTTTGGATCGCAGACATCATTTTGTGGTCACTGGCTGGACTCAAGGTCACTGACCAGATCAAGGGTTCAGTGGCTTGATTAAAGCACCCCATCCTTAAAGCATGCACGAGAAAGCAATCAATGAACTAAGGTGCTGAAATTACAAGTTGATGTTTCTCATCTCTCTCCCTTGTAGTTGGTCTGTCCCTATTTGTCCCTGCATTTCTCTCTGTCTCTCTAAAAAAAGAAAGAAAGAAAGAAAGAAAGAAAGAAAGAAAGAAAGAAAGAAAGAAAGAAAGAAAGAAAAGACTCACCTAAAATAATCTCCTGTAACCATACTCTTACACAGAACAAACTAGAACACTTAAAAGTCATTCCCAAGAAAGAAAAGCAATGCTCACTACAATTAGTTTCAATTCACCACCTTGTAAAAGCCTGAAATTCCTGCCTGGCCCATGGGGTGCAATGCTGAAGTTACTGGTTTGAAACCCTGGACTTCCCTGGTCAAGGCACAATTATTATAAGCTGATGCTTCCCTCTCTTTTCCACCACCACCATATCTCTCTTTTCTCTCTTTAAAACCAATCTATAAAATCCCGAAACAAAAAGAAATTATTAAAACCTTGACATTCCTATGCACCTAACAACACAGCCTTGAAATATATAGACAAAATGTACCACAAAACAAGAAGAAATAAATCCAGACAAATAGCACAAGATTCCAACATACCTCCCCCTGTAACAGAAGACAAAAAGGCCATTGAGAAACAAAACAGAATTTATAACCGAGGATTTTGAAAACCAACGGAAATATTTCATATCGAGCAAGAAATGTTGAGCCTTGGCCGGGTAACTCAACGTAGATTGTTCGAGTGTCATACAGAAATGTCAATGATGCAGATTTCATCCCCAGTAAAGGCACATAAAATAATCTAATGAATGCGTTAATAATTGGAACAAAAAATCTATGTTTCTTTCTGTCTCTTGCTCCCATCCTCTTTGTCTAAAATCAATAAATAAATTTTAAAAAATTTTGTGTGTGACAGAAACACAGGCAGAGAGAGAGTCAAACAGAGAGGAAGATAAAGAGGTAAGAAGCATCAATTCTTCATTGAGGATCCTTACTTATTTTTTTATCCCTTTGTGATGTATGTCTTGACCAGGAAGGCTACAGCAGAGCAAGTGACCCGTTGTTCAAACCAGAAACCTTGGGCTCAAGTCAGCAACCCTGCACTGAAGCTGGTGAAGTCACACTCAAATCAGATGAACTTGCACGGAAGTCAGCTCCTTCAGGGTTTAGAACCTGGGTTCTTTGTGTCTCAATCCAAACTCTATTCACTGCATCATTGCTGAAATGAGGAAATACCATAGCCCTGACCACAGAATGAGTTTTACAAGATTTGCAGATGAGTAAATGAAAAGAGTTCTAAACAGGCCATAAATGTTCACTAGTGTCGAGATTCCGGAAAGCCCTCAGGATGCTGCCTTAACAACCTCTGGAAAAGACCAAGACAATCAAGCACATTCTTTTGCTTTTTGTAAAATGCTTCCTTGAGCACTCTCTCCCTAGACCAGGGGTCAGGAACCTATGGCTTGCGAGCCAGATGTGGCTTTTTTGATGCTGTATCTGGCTCTCAGACAAATCTTTAATAAAAAAAAAATGTTAAAAATATAAAACATTCTCATGTATTACAATCCATTCATTTCCTACTGCTCATGTTCATGGTTGCGGGTGGCTGGAGCCAATCACAGCTGTCCTCCGGGACAACACCAAATTTTTATTGGATAATGCGTAATGTACATGGGTCGTTGTATGGCTCTCACGGCATTACATTTTAAAATATGTGGCATTCATGGCTCTCTCAGCCAAAAAGGTTCCCAACCTCTGTCCTAGACTGTTCCAACAATAACCAAAAGCCTGTTTCGCTTCTGTAAAACTGCTTTGGCTAGGTGCTCACCTCCTCCCGTCTCTGCTTTAGGCCTATAAAAGCAAACCCTTAAGTACGTTTGGGGCTGCGAGTTCTTTAGGATGTGAATCTACTGGTTGTCGCTGGCATTAATTAAAGACTCCTTAATTTGGCTATTGTGTGGCAAAACGTTTGTTTCCTCACAGTCCAGATATAACCGCCTGGTCAAATTTTTTAAAATTTAAAGACTATTTTTATTTTTAAAACAGTTGACAGAAATTTTAACATACAAATATGTACAAATATGTACATGAAATATGTGGCCTGACCAGGTGGTGGCGCAGTGGATAGAGCGTCGGACTGGGATGTGGAAGGACCCAGGTTCGAGACCCCGAGGTCGCCAGCTTGAGCGCGGGCTCATCTGGCTTGAGCAAAGAGCTCACCAGCTTAGACCCAAGGTCCCTGGCTCCAGCAGGGGGTTACTGGGTCTGCTGAAGGCCCGCGGTCAAGGCACATGTGAGAAAGCAATCAATGAACAACTAAGAAGTCGCAACGCGCAACGAGAAACTGATGATTGATGCTTCTCATCTATCTCTCTCCGTTCCTGTCTGTCTGTCCCTGTCTATCTCTACCTCTGTAAAAAAAAAAAAAAAAAAAAAAAAAAAAAGGTTGACTGTGAACATGAGTCTAAGAAGTCCGCATATTTTCAAATACCTTGTCTCCCAAATGTATATATAACCCAATGAAATCCCAATCAATATCTAAATCTGATAGCTATATACAGTTTAAATTTAAAAAATGGAAAGATATGCTTTATCAGTTAAGAAGCCTAAAGTTACTTTAATTATAGGAGTACAATAATAGTACAATCGACAAATAAGCCACAGGAACAAAATAAAATGCTGATGAGCAGCAGATTCATGCAAAGATAGAGACTTGATGGTACAGGAACCTCTGCAGAGAAGAGGGTAAGGATGGCTTTATAAGGCTGACCAGGCAACTGAGTAGTCATGGATAGAGTAGCTTCAACAGCACTGAGCTGAAGGGAGTATTAGCTCCAGGCACTAGGGGCTACAGCCCCAGGCATCTGCTGACATGGGAGTTGGTGCATCTAGTATGCACAGATTAACACATCCAGGTCTATGGCCTTGGTCAGTGACTTAAAAAAACAACAACCCAGCAGCATGAGTTATTGAAGAGTAAGAGGCAGAAGCACATTTTGTCCCACAGGAATGGACAGAAATGTAGTAGTAGAAGGACAGATGTGTCTTAACATTGCGGCCTATTTTTTCTCTTTTTCTCTTGGGGTGTACAAAGACGCTCATCTCAATCTTCTCTAACTTCTTCCTGCTTATTTGAGGTCTTAGGGCAGCCCCCCCCCTTTTTTTTTTACCTCTCTTTACTTCCTCAGTCCTTTCTCTTTGTTTCTTCCTCTTGCACAAAAGTTCTGCATCTTAAACAAATCTTTCTAACAATTCAGAAAAAACTGAGCTTCTAGAACCTAGATTCTCCCTTTTCCTTCAAAAAGTATACCTGTTAGATTGCGGTCTAGGGCCCCTTACCAAAACTCCTTTACTAGCCAGTATCAAGTGATTTGGGGCCATGGCAGTTCCTTAACTCTCCACCTGAGAGAAATTGATATCCCACTTCCCCTAACTACCCCACCCACATCCCGGCTGGGGCAATTTCCTCATTAAGTGATACCCTTTCCCAATCCCAAAATTCCCGACCACAATTAATCTTGCTAGCTTTGCTCACTAACCTTATAAAAGTTAAATCTTCAGGCACACAAGGCTGACGCCATTTTGGACTCAGCCCATCTGTTCACAGATGCATCAGTAAATTTCTTATACATTATTCCTGACCTGTGGTGACACTATGAATAGGGCACGCTATGACCAGGCTTGCCCAGTCAAGGCAATATAAAGAGCAATTACAAGTTCATTCTTCCCACTCCTCTCCCCTGCCTCTAAAACAAATAAATAAAATCTTGAAAAAAAATGCCTGATCAGGCGGTCGCGCAGTGGATAGAGCATCAGCCTGGGATGCTGAGAACCCAGGTTCCAAACCTTGAGGTCACTGCCTTGAGCATGGGATCATAAACATAAACCCAGGTTTGCTAGGCGGGAAAAACCCTTCTCCAGCAAACATTAGCCATACAGTGACCCCGCCTACGGGAAGGCAATCCGCAATTTACAATGTGCCGCTTCCTGGCAAACTGCGCAGACTGACACAGACTACTACCCAGGCCAATGCAAAATGTAAGAAAGCAAACTTTAAGAACATTTGTTAAAGCTTATTTGCCCAACAGCACCCAGAGCACAGGCAGTCACCTGCTTCCTCCGAAATACCAGGGAGCTTTCCACACGGCTCCTCCCACCGCCATCCTTCCAGGGTCCACACTGCACCACTTCCATTCTGTTTTGTCAGCTAATCTGCGATGTGAGAGACAAACCTCCCACGACACAAAACATTTCGGAAAATTTGAAAGGACAGGAGCACACACACCTGACTTTCTGCAGCCCAAAAGGAATGTAAACTCTCCACTTCCGCGAAACGATTTGGCGCATGAAAGTATTACCCAGATACAAAGTCCGGCTACGGCAGCCGACGAGGCTCTGAAGCATTCAAAGAAACAGGCGATTCCCGCACTGCCCTGAAAGGTGAAACGTCAGTGACCGCTCGCACCGTGGTGACGCTTGGGAGTGTCATGTTGGGAAACTTGAACCTGTATTCTATATGAAAAGCAGTAACATTGGAGCCTGGAGCCTGCGGTGGCTGAAAGGTGGGTGGGTCCTCAAATTGTCTGATTTCTTTGAAATATGACTTTTGCAGAAAGCCAGTATATTTTCAGAAACTGGAGCTTCCAGACCAAAATAAGAAGTGAGCCAAATTGTATTGGGAGGTTCACCAGAAATACCATATTTTCACAGCAATTTTTATAAAGTTTGTATTTTAAAATAGGGAGATTTAAAAAAATTTTCAAATGACCAAGAGTTCAGGTGTGGGTATAACAACAGAGAGTGATACTGTACAGGGAAGAGGTCATACATCACGTAAAGGAACACAAACCGCAAACCACTAGCGAAAACTTTCTTAAAACTTTTAAGACCAAAAAAAGATTTAGAGAAATGGTTTCTGAGTGAGGCTGGCCATCACCCACCAGAGAGAAAGAGCGGCCTCGAAGATCTAAAGTTGTCATTGGGAATGGGCCTTGGGGAAAGGCCACTAAAATGAGGCTCCATTGCTCTGCAGCAATGAGAAACACACGACCAATATTGAGAATTGAAATATATTAGCATCAATAACTTTTTCACCAAGGTCCAAACATAAGCCAACGGGATAAGTCTTTCATCAGAAGATGCTGGGATAATTGTATACCTAGTGGCAGGGAAGTAAATTAAGAATCTTAATTCTAGCCATAAAGAAAAATTAAGTTAGAATAGATCAGTTTTAAGTATAAGATGTAAATATATGAAACACATAAAAGCATATGGGAGACAAACTTTCTGCTCCTCGTGATTCTATAGCACCGGGGAGTCAGGACCTGTGGATTGAGGAGAAAATTCAGTGACTGGTACATTTCCTCTGGGCCCAGATGCACTCACCCTCTTAACAATGCTATTAACTGCCTGAGCAAACTGGCCAGTGCCTAGAAAAATTTTATTTAGAGCAAAACGGAGGTAGAAGTGAGCCATTGTAAAGCCAGAAGCCACAGCCAGGGCCAGCATCACAGCCGCCCGGCCCATGCAGGTTCACATTGGATTCGGACAGTCGGTAAAGATACAACGGAGCCAAAAACTGATGGGCTATCATCTTTAATCCTAGCTTGCACCCGGCAGGCAAGTAAAAACACACACTGGGCTCCAAGGCCCACTCACATTCATTGCTCACAAAGCCACTGACTTATCAGAGTTTCCTAGAATCAAAGGTTTCTAGCTCACCAGTTTTATTCTCCTCAGTTCCCCATCTCCTTCCTTATCCCAGATACAAACTCTGCAAAAACTGGCATCTCATTCAGCACTCCGCCATCTTGGCTGCTTTTCCTGGCCTCCTCCACGTGGCCTCCTTCCACTGCTGGCTCTACTCTCTCTGTTCTCTCATGCTAATCTCAGGAACCAAGAGCCCAAACTCTGTTCTGCCCCCATTTTATGTTGTAGCTTCACAACCTCTAATCCAATATACAAAATAGGGAAGTCTCTAGTAGAGTCACTTCTCTGAGGCATGATTGGATTGTACCACCCCACATCAAAAAGGGTAGGAAAGGCTTAATCCCAAAACCAAGCCCCAGGCTACAAGGATCCTGTCTGCCCCCAACACACATTAATATCACCTGGGCAACGGCCTCCTAGTGGGCAGCGTAATCTTTAACAAAGTGAGCATAATACATTTTATCTGCCCAACAGCCAACAAAACAATGGACTTCAGGAAACAAGTTACAAAGGCAAAGAAAGGGACCTTGGAATTTAGGAACACAGGGAGAGAGAGACACCTTGAGAGGAATAAGGAGTGGGGAAAGGACCAGCACGCTGCAGAGAGTGCCGCCAAGTGTCCGTCCACTTTAATGCACACCTTCTGTTAACGCATACCTTTATGTGACTCTAGTTAACTTCTAACCAGTTCACCCATAATTTTATTATACCCATTTAGTACTAATTACATACAGCTATCCATAACATATTTTAATATGAAAATGTTTATGAGAAGGTAAAATAAAATTAGATCATAACTGGTCCTTTTTCAATTTTATTCAGATATAATTTGCATAGGTTAAACCTATTCATAATAAACTGTCTTGGGAAAATTTTTTATTTATATGAAAGTCATTAAGGACTACTACAAAAACTTCACATATATTGTACCTTCATTTAGCTTCCCATCACATGAACCTTTTATATCACCACGGTACATTTGTCAAATTGAGAAATGAACATTGGTATAATATGCAGCCAAATCACAGGTTCTACTCTGATTTTAGAAGTTTTTACACTACCATCCATTTTCTGTTGCACGATTTAACGTACAATATTATATTTAGATACCATTTTTCTGTGATTTTTCTCTATTCTGTGATTTTTTTTTATTTCTGGGATATTATGGAGTTTTTTTAGATTTTATTCATTTTAGAGAGAGGAGACACAGAGAGAGACGAGGGGAGGAGCAGAAAGCATCAACTCCCAGATGTGCCTTGATTGTGCAAGCTTGGGGTTTTGAACCGACAACCTTGGCATTCCAGATCGATGCTTTTACCCCCTGCGCCACCACAGGTCAGGCGGTTCTGGGATCATTTCTTTGTCACATTTTTCTCAATGATGTCCTCAATTAATTCCAAGAGTACTGATGAGGTATTTTGTACATTAATCTATCTTTTGGGTTGTACAAAGTTTGCCTAATTAAACAGTGGTAATGCATTTTGGAACAGACATCTCAGAATTCAAGTCTTTATCACACAATTAACTAGGGGTAGAAAATATCAAAATGTCTTATAGCTGATCTCCTAGTAAAGGTAATATTTGGAAGGGTTTTACACTGAAAATAGCAAGAACAATTTTGGTGAAAAACAACCAGTGTACAAGACCCACATCAAAAGATTTCTACACTTATATGTAGTATCAGAATTGATAGTACTTGTGAAAGCATAAACGTGCAGACCAATAGAACAGAACAGAGATCCCACAAAAAAGCCTTCACATATCATATACATTTAACTGTTTGAGGAAGGTAAAAGGCTTCAATTTAGAAAGGTACGCTTTCCAAAATATGATGGTGGGATACTTAGCGGACCACTGTCATGTGTGAATAAATAAAGAAATAAATGGAATGTCAACACATTTATTCAAAATTTTTTATTGAGAATAGTATCCAGAATGTAGAATTCTTAAAAGCCAATAATTTTTAGATTGTTTAAAGGAAGCACTGATCCCTATAACATTTCCTGCATACCTGAAAGTATTAGCTGATCGTCCTTTGTGCCTGAATCCATGCTCTGCTAATTTAACTCATGGTAAGTAAAGAAACAAATAAATATGATGAGGCTGCAGAGATCTGTGCCTCAGTCCTAGAGGCTGGGAGTCCCCTGTACCCATCTTTTCTCCATGCTGTGTCTTGTGTTCTTCTAAAGTCCTGCAGCACCTTCCTTTCAAGCACACCCTTTGCCAAGCTGGTCTCAGCAATCATAAAGAGTCATACAAGAATAAACTCTGTTTTACATGTATTAACAACGGTAAACCTAGTTTTGCCCCAGTCCATAGTGTGCAATTGTTCAGAAAATGCTAAAAAAAAATAAAGCACACAAACAAAACTATGATGTAGATTAAATCAACAGGTGTCATTACTCAATGAGATAAAAAGGGATGTACAGTGTGTCCGTAATGTCATGGTGCACTTTTGACCGGTCACAGGAAAGCAACAAAAGATGACAGAAATGTGAAGTCTGCACCAAATAAAAGGAAAACTCTCCCAGTTTCATACCTATTCAGTGCAGTTCGATGTGGGCTCACACAGACTATTTAGGGCTCCTTAGGGTAGCTATCCCGTATAGCCTCTACAGACTCGTCACTGACTGATGGCCTACCAGAACGGGGTTTCTCCACCAAATGCTGGTTTCCTTCAACTGCTTATCCCACTGAGTAATGTTATTCCTATGTGGTGGCGCTTTGTTATAAACGCGCCAATATTCACGTTGTACTTTGATCACAGATTCGAATTTAGCGAGCCACAGAACATACTGAACTTTCCTCTGTACCATCCACATCTAGACTGGCATGGCCGTGGGCTACTCCGCTGTATACGTGATGCTACGTCATCATCTGCGCATGCGCACATGCTGCCACATCATCGTACAGAAACTGGGAGGGTTTTTCTTTTATTTGGTGCAGATTTCACATTTCTATCGTCTTTTGTTGCTTTCCTGTGACCAGTTCAAAGTGAACCATGACTTTACAAACACACTGTATTTTCCCTTTAAATTTCTAGAAATAAAAAGGGTTCTCATACATAAAGGGGTGGATGGTTTCTTTATCCAATGTTGCAGGTCTGACGTGTTCTCTGACTAGAATATGACTTCCTACCATTCTGCCCCCCAAATACCCAGCTAGTTGTCACCTAGAGTAGATGGTGGAGTTCATCCCCTACTGTCCACAGTTCTTCCCCTCGCTCCAACTTGGAAAGCGCATCTGGTTTGCTGGGTTGATGCCCTGCTCAGAGGGAAAAGACGGAAGAGTGAGACGTACTGAACTGGGCTGCTGTCTGTCAAGAGTAAGAATGTTACATTTTGAGAAATGAACATGCTTCACATCTATAAAGCAAAGCCTTTTGTCTCAGGAAGCAGAATGTGATATCTTCTTGTCTGAGGTAATGGAAGGATCTGACGTTCTTCCTTTTCAGAGAATTGTAGTTATTCAGGAGAGTTAAGCAACTGAGGGGGAAAAAGCCACTGACAGGGCACCTTCTAAATGACACAGGGGAGCTGTCCTCACCCACTGACACTAGGTGGCTGTAGATCTCCAACATCACGTCCCGTAACAGGTCCTTCTGATCTGGGTCCTGGAGCTGCCACTCCTCCCAGGTGAGGTCCACAGTCACATCGTGAAATGTCAGGCATTCCTGAAACAACACTGTGATGTTTAATGGTGTAGTGTGCTTTCTTTTTTTTTTTTATTTTAATGGGGTGACATTGATAAATCAGGGTACATATGTTCAGAGAAAACATCTCCAGCTTATTTTAACATTTGATTATGTTGCATACTCCTCACTCAAAGTCAAATTGTCTTCTGCTGTCACCTTTTATCTGGTTTTCTTTGTGCCCGTCCTCTACCCCTCCCCCAGTCTAGTTACCATCACATTCTTGTCCATGTCTCTGAGTCTCATTTCTATGTCCCATCTATGTATGGAATCATATAGTTCTTAGTTTTTTCTGATTTACTTATTTCACTCAGTATAGTATTATCAAGGTCCATCCATGTTATTGTAAATGATCCAATGTCATCATTTCTTATGGCTGAGTAGTATTCCGTAGTACATATGTACCAAACCTTTTTAGTCCACTCGTCCACTAATGGACACTTGGGCTGTTTCCAGATCTTTGCTATTGTGAACAAGGCTGCCGTAAACACGGGGGTGCATTTCTACTTTTGGAACAGTGCTGTGGTGTTCTTAGGGTATATTCCTAAAAGTGGGATAGCTGGGTCATAAGGCAGTTCAATTTTTAATTTCTTGAGGAATCTCCATACTGTTTTCCACAGTAGCTGCACCAGTCTGCATTCCCACCAGCAGTGCAGGAGGGTTCCCTTTTCTCCACATCCTCGCCAGCACTTATTCTGTGTTGTTTTGTTGATGAGCGCCATTCTGACTGGTGTGAGGTGATATTTCATCGTGGTTTTAATTTGCATTTCTCTAATGATTAGTGATGTTGAGCATTTTTCATATGCCTATTGGCCATCTGTATGTCCTCTTTGGAGAAGTGTCTATTCATTTCTTTTTCCCATTTTTGGATTGGATTGTTTGTCTTCCTGGTGTTGAGTTTTACAAGTTATTTATAAGTTTTGCTTATTAACCCCTTATCAGATGTATTGTCAAATATGTTCTTACATTTCTGTAGTTTGTCTTTTTATTCTGTTCTTATTGTCTTTAGCTGTGCAAAAGCTTTTTAGTTTGATATAGTCCCATTTGTTTATCCTGTCTTTTATTACACTTCCTGTGGAGATAAATTGGCAAATATATCGCTGCAAGAGATGTTGTAGAGCTTACTGCCTATGTCTTCTTCTAAGATGCTTATGGTTTCACGGCTTACATTTAAGTCTTTTATCCACTTCGAGTTTATTTTTGTAAATAGTGTTAAGTTGGTGGTCTAGTTTCATTTTTTTGCAGGTAGCTGTCCAATTTTCCCAAAACCATTTATTAAAGAGACTGTCTTTACTCCATTGTATGCTCTTACCTCCTTTGTCAAATATCAGTTGTCCATAAAGCTGTGGGTGTATTTCTGGGTTCTCTGTTCTATTCCATTGATCTATATGCCTGTTCTTATGCCAGTACCAGGCTGTTCTGAGTACAATGGCCTTGTAGTATAACTTGATATCAGGAAGTGTGATACCTCCCACTTTATTCTTCTTTTTCAAGATTGCTGAGGCTATTCGTGTTCTTTTTTGGTTCCATATAAATTTTTGGAATATGTGTTCTATATCTTTGAAGTATGTCATTGGTATCTTGATTGGTATTGCAATGAATTTATAAATTGCTCTGGGTAATATAGACATTTTAATGATGTGTATTCTTCCTAACCGTGAGCACGGTATATGCTTCCACTTGTTTGTATCTTTCTTGGTTTCTTTTATCAATGTTTTATAATTATCCAAGTACAAGTCTTTAATCTCCTTGGTTAAATTTACTCCTAGGTACTTTATTTTTTTGGTTGCAATAGTGAAGGGGATTGTTTCCTTAATTTTTTTTTCTGACAGTTCATTGTTGATGTATAAAAATGCCTCTAATTTGTGTATTGATTTTATATCCTGCCACCTTGCTGAATTCATTTATCAGGTCCAGTAGTTTTTTGACTGAGACTTTAGGATTTTTCTATATACAATATCATATAATCAGCAAATAATGATAGTTTTACTTCTTTCCAATTTATTTATTCTTGTTGTCTGATTGCTGTGGCTAGGACTTCCAGGACTATGTTGAATAAGAGTGGTGAATGTGGGCACCCCTGCCTTGTTCCTGACCTAAAGGGACTGCTTTTAATTTTTGCCCATTGAGTATGATGTTGGCTGTGGGTTAGTCATAGATGGCCTTTATCATGTTGAGGTATGTTCCCTGTATTCCCACTTTGCTGAGAGTTTTTATTTTAATGGGTGCTGGATTTTATCAAATACTTTTTCTGCATCTATTGAAATTATCATGTGGTTTTTCTCCTTCTTTTTGTTTATGTGATGAATCAATTGATTGATTTGCAAATATTGTACCAGCCTTGCCTCCCCAGAATAAATTCCACTTGATCATGATGTATGATTTTCTTCATGTATTGCTGGATCTGGTTTACTAATATTTTGTTGAGGATTTTAGCATCTATATTCATCAGGGATAGTGGTCTATAATTTTCTTCCTTTGTGTTGTCTTTGCCTGGTTTTGGAATCAGAATTATGCTCGCCTCATAAAAGGAGCTTGAAAGTCTTCCTTCCTCTTGAATTTTTTGAAATAGCTTGAGAAGGATAGGATCTAATTCTTTGAATATTCTGTAGAATTCACTTGTGAAGCCATCAGGCCCAGAACTTTTTTTGTTGGAGTTTTTTGATAACTGTTTCCATTTCTTTTGTTGTAATCGGTCTGTTTAGGTTTTCTGATTCTTCCAGATTGATGTTTGAAAGATTGTATGTTTCAAGGAAGTTGTCCATTTCATGTAGGTTGTATAGTTGTTTTTTTTGGCATAAAGTTCTTCATAGTATTTTCTTACAATATTTTGTATTTCTAGTGTGTCAGTTGTTATTTCTCCACTCTCATTTCTAATTTATTTATTTGAGTCTTCTCTCTTTTTTTCTTGGTGAGTCTAGTTAAAGGTTCATTGATCTTGTTTACCTTTTCAAAGAACCAGCTCCTGATTTCATTGATCCTCTGTAGCCCTATGTCATTTATTTCTGCTCTGATCTTTATTATTTCCTTCCTTCTACTATACCTGGGCTTTACTTCCTGTTCTTTTTCTTGTTCTTTTAGATGCAGGGTTAAGTTGTTTATTTGAGCTTTTTCTAGCTTTTTAAAGTATGCCTGTAGTGCTATGAACTTCCTTCTCAGTACTGCTTTTGCTGTGTCCCATAAATTTTGAGTTGATGTATGCTCGTTATCGTTTGTTTCTAGGAATTTAAAAATTTCTTCTTTGATCTCATTGTTAACCCATTTGTTATTTAACAATCTGCTATTTAGTTTCCATGTGTTTGAGAATTTTTAAGTTTTTCTGTTGTGGTTGATTTCTAGTTTCATGTCATTGTGATTAGAGAAAGTGCTCCATATTATTTCAATCTTCTTAAATTTGGTGATACCATTTTTGTGCCCTAACATGTGGTCTATCCTAGAGAATGTACCATGAGCACTTGAAAAGAATATATATTCTGCTGCTTTAGGGTGAAAGATTCTGAAGATATCTATTAAATCCAGTTGATCTAGTGTGCCCTTTAAGTCTGCTGTTTTTTTGTTAATTTTCTTTCTTGAGGATCTATCTAGTGATGTTAGTGGGGTATTGCAATCTCCTACTATTATAGTATTGCTGTTGATCTTGCCCGTTATATCCAACAAAGTCTGCTTTATATATTATGTGCTCCTATATTAGGTGCGTAGATATTTATAATGGTTATATCTTCCTGTTGGATTGCTCCCTTTAACATTCTTTATCTCTTACTATAGATTTGTTTTAAAGTCCATTTTGCCTGATATAAGTATTGCTTCCCCAGCTTTTTTTGATTTTCCATTTGCATGAAATATTTTTTTTCCATTCTTTTACCTTCAATCTATGTGGATCTTTTAAGGTGTGTCTCTTGTAGACAGCGTATGTACAGGTCCTGTTTTCTTATCCATGCAGCTACCCTATGTCTTTTGATTGGATCATTTAATCCATTTACATTTAAGGTTATTATTGATATGTAGTTGTTTATTTCCATTTTAATTTTTAAAGCTGTACTCCTCTTTTACTATATTCTTTTCCCACTTTGATCTCTTTACAACAGGCCCCTTAACATTTCCTGCAGCATTGGTTTGGTTTTAATAAATTCCTTGAGGTTTTTGTGTGTTTTTCTGTCTTGGAAGCTTTTTATTTCTCCTTCCATTTTAAATGATAGCCTAGCTGGATAAAGTAGTCTTGGTTGTAGGCTCTTGTTCTGCATTACTTTGAATATTTTTTGCCATTTTCTTCTGGCTTCTAGTGTTTCTGTTGAGAAGTTGGAAGTCATCCGAATGGGGGCTCCTTTGTAGGTGATACCCTTTTTTTCTCTAGCAGCTTTTAATATTTTCTCTTTATCGCTTAGCTTTAGTATTTTAATTATGATGTGTCTTGGTGTAGGTTTCTTTGGCTTTCTCTTTAATGGAGTTCTCTGTGCTTATTGAACTTGTGAGAGTTTTTCCTGCATTATTTTCAGAAGTTTTCAGCTATGATATGATTGAACAAAGTCTCTATCCCTTGTTCTTTCTCTTCTTCTTCAGGAACCCCTATGACGTGGATGTTATTTCTCTTCATGTTTTCATAGAGCTCTCTAAGAATTTCCTCAGACTTTTTGAGTCTTTTTTTTCTGCTCTGCTTCCATGCCTTTGTTCAACTTGTCCTCCAACTCGCTGATTCGATCCTCAGCTTCATCCATCCTGTTTTTAAATCCTTCCACTGTGGTCTTCATTTCTGATATTGTATTTGTCATCTCTGACTGATTCTTTTTTAATATTTCAATGACCTTTTATTATATTTGCTATTTCTTCATTTAGGTGTTTGTAATGACCATCCATTTTTGTTCTAGGATTCCTAAGCATCCTTACAATCATTATTTTAAACTGCATCCAGAAGTTTGGTTTCTCCTGTGGTTTCATTTGGATTGCACTTCTCTGTTTTCTCATTATGTCTGTGTGTTTGGATGTATTGTTTGTAGAGCTAGTTGAATCTAGGCTTGGTGTTGTCTGCCTCCAGTTTTCAGTTGTGTTATTTCTAGGTCTTCTTGGATTGGCATCAGCTGTTGTTTGTAATCCACTTTCAGATTTGGCTTTTCTAGTAGAGCCACTTTGAAGTCTTGATTTGTTTGTTTTCTTCTCTGTTTCCTTAACACATGGTAGTCTTGTTTACTGATCTCAGCAGGGGGCTTATTTGAAACTGTATCCAGGAATACAGTGGGTGTAACCTGAGACTCTGAAAGCCTGATCTGCCAGTTACTCTCTCTGTGGTCAGGGTATTTTTTCAGCTTCAGTAGTGGAAGTTGTATCTCAGATCTCCATGAAGACCTGAGTTACTACCTCTCCTCCCCACTTCTTATTTTCAGCTGTGTCTTGTTGTACTGATTGGAGCTGGAGAGATGTCTGGAAATGGGTCAACTGGAAGTACTTTAGTCTTGTATTGTGTGGAAGGACCAACCCCTCCCCCAGCTATGGCTGCCTCCAGCACTAGATGAGTCAGCTTCTCAGGTCATCCCATGCATTCCTCTGCCCCTCACAGTCTGTCTCTCCCCTTTCCTTTTGGAAGACAAACCAGCCCTTTTAACACACTTCGTTCCCAGGTCCCCAGGCAAGTGGCTGTGAGTGATATTTTCTGCTCATTTCCTTGGAGTAAGAGCCCTTCTGTTCTCTCACCCTCACCCCCCCCCCTCCATTCCTGTAAGCAGGAGAGACCCACTGCTCCTCGGCATTCCGTACCAGGCTTGTAGTGGCTTCTTCTTTGCTCCTTGGTTTTTGAGAGCTGTTCTTGTAGTCCAGAGTTGATTTTTCATGCTGATTGTCCCTAAATTAATTTGTAATCCAGTCTAGTGGTGTGAGCTGGGAGTCTGTGCATCTGCCTACTCCACTGCCATCTTGGAATCTCTACCTGTAATGTGCTTTTGATGAGGTAAAATAAGTGCTAGGTTTTCTCCCGTTTTTACTTTATATGATGCATCTATAGAGTGAAAGAAATTTCATTTTAGTATACAACTGAATAATCACATGTCTAGTAAATTAAAAGTTGGAGTACAAGTAGGTTTACATTTGTGCGTATCAAAAATACAATCATAAAAATCATACAAGAATAAACTCTGTTATACACATAATAGCAACTGCAAACCTATTTTTGCCCAAGTCTGTAGTCTGCAATTGTGCATTCAGTCATCTATGAATTCATCTGATCACAAGACTGTGTAATGTGAAGGAGAAATTCTAGTGATATATTTCATTATGTCTAAGATTAACTGAGGTAGTTTTTCATACACTTCTTTTCTTTTTTTTTTTCATTTTTCTGAAGCTGGAAACAGGGAGAGACAGTCAGATAGACTCCCGCATGCGCCTGACCGGGATCCACCCGGCACGCCCACCAGGGGCGACGCTCTGCCCACCAGGGGGTGATGCTCTGCCCATCCTGGGCGTCACCATGTTGCGACCAGAGCCACTCTAGAACCTGAGGCAGAGGCCACAGAGCCATCCCCAGCGCTCGGGCCATCTTTGCTCCAATGGAGTCTTGGCTGTGGGAGGGGAAGAGAGAGACAGAGAGGAAAGCGCGGCGGAGGGGTGGAGAAGCAAATGGGCGCTTCTCCTGTGTGCCCTGGCCAGGAGTCGAACCCAGGTCCTCCGCAAGCTAGGCCGACGCTCTACCACTGAGCGAACCAGCCAGGGCTTCTTCTAAAAATCCATAATAAAGAAAAAAAGTATAAACACAAATGGCTACTCAAGCAGTGACAGAGTCGAGAGCACATCAACCTGAGACCTGAGGATCCAGGTTCAAAACTTTCAGGTCTCTGGTTTCAGCACCCTCGCTCACCAGCTCTGGTCTGAGGTCACCGACCTGTGAGTAGGATCACTGAAATGATCCCATGGCTAATGATTACAGCCTAAGAGTTGCTGGCTTAAAGCCCAAGGTTCCTGTCTTGAGTTTAAGATTGCTGACTTGAGCAGAAGGTAATTAACTTGGATTAAGATGTACCTTATGGACAAGGTAATTATGAGAAGGGATAAATGAACAACTAAAGTGTCTCAACTACAAGTGGATGCTTCTCATATCTCTTCTTTCCTGTCTATCTTGTGCCCTCCCTCTCTCTCAAGAGAAGAAAGGATGATAGGATGGGATAAACCTGAAGGGAAGTGGGGAGGGTGCTATTGAAAGGGGGACAAGAGAGATGTTGAGGGGATTGTAGGGGAGGGGAGAATGCACTCAGGGTGAAATTAGAATGTATGTAAATGCAAATTACAATCAATTAAGAAAATGAGAAGAAAAAACCCAAAGTCACCTGAGTCAGGATCATTTTCTTTTATTGTTGGAAAAAACCTGGCAACGGAGAGGGTGTGTTGGCATGTTGTGGGTCAGCTCTAAATTTCAGCTCAGAAAACTGTCCTCAGTTGGGAGTGTTGCCAGAGATGCTGACATCCAATTCTACGTCTTCCTGATCCTCATGATTCTATTGCTCCAGGGTGTCAGGACCTGTGGATTGAGGAGAAAATTCAGTGACTGGTACATTTCCTCTGGGCCAGATGCACTCACTCTCTTAACAATGCTATTAACTGCCTGAGTAAACTGTCCAGGACCTAGAAAAATTTTATTTAGAGCAAAATGGAGGTAAAAGTGAACCATCAAAGAAATGAACTTCAGAACACAAGTTACAGAGGCAAAAAACATGGACCTTAAGGCTTAGAAACACACACAGAGAGAGAGAGAGAGAGAGAGAGAGAGAGAGAGAGAGAAACACCTTGAGAGGAATAAGGGGGTGGGGAAAGGCACCAGAACACTGCAGAGAGCACCGCCAAGTGTTCCTCCACTTTAATGCATACCTTCTGTTAATGCATACCTTTTATGTGACTCTAGTTAACTTCCTACCTATTCACCCATAATTTTATTATACCCATTTAGTATTAATTACATACAGCTATCTGTAAACATATTGTAATATGAAAATGTTTATGAGAAGGTAAAATAAAATTAGATCATAACTGGTTCCTTTTTCAATTTTATTCAGATATAATTTGCATAGGTTAAACCTATTCATAATAAACTTTGTCTTGGGAAAATTTTTTATTTATATGAAAGTCATTAAGGACTACTACGAAAACTTCACATATATTGTACCTTCATTTAGCTTCCCATCACATGAACTTTTTATATTACTACGGTACATTTGTCAAATTGGGAAATGGACATTGGTATAATATGCAACCAAATCACAGGTTCTACTCTGATTTCAGAAGTTTTTACACTACCATCCATTTTCTGTTGCACTATTTAACCTACAATATTATATTTAGATACCAGTTTTCTATGATTTTTCTCTATTCTGTTACCATATGTCTGTCACATATTTCTCAATGATGTCCTCAATTAATTTCAGGAGTACTGATGAGGTATTTTGTACATTAATCTTTTGGGTTGTTCAAAGTTTGCCCAATTAAAGAGTGGTATTGCATTTTGGAACAGACACCTCAATATTGAAGTCTTTATGACAATTAATTAGGAGTAGAAAATATCAAAATGTTTTACAGCTGATCTCCTGGTAAAGGTAATATTTGGAAGGGTTTTACACTAAAAATAGAACAATTTTGATGAAAAACAACCAGTGTACAGGGCCCACATGAAAAGATTTCAACACTTATATATAGTATTAGAATTGATCGTACTTGTGAAAGCATAAATGTGCTGATAAATAGAACAAAATAGAGATTGCACAATAAAACCTGCACAAATCATATACACTTCACTGTTGGAGAAAAGTAAAATGCTTCAATGTAGAAAGGTACGCTTTCCAAAAAATTATGGTGGGACACTTAAGAGGACCACTGGGATTCATGAATAAATACAGAAATAAATGGAATGTCAACACATTTATTTAAAATTTTTTATTGATAAAAGACTAATATCCAGAACATATAATTTCTAAGTCGATAATTTTAAGATTGTTTAAAGCAGGGGTCCCCATACTTTTTACACAGGGGGCCAGTTCACTGTCCACAGATCGTTGGAGGGCCGGACTATAAAAAAAAACTATGAACAAATCCTATGCACACTGCACATATCTTATTTTAAAGTAAAAAAACCAATATGGGAACATATACAATATTTAAAATAAAGAACAAGTAAATTTAAATCAACAAACTGACCAGTATTTCAATGGGAACTATGCTCCTCTTACTGACCACCAATGAAAGAGGTGCCCCTTCAGGAAGTATGACAGAGGCCAGATAAATGGCCTCAGGGGGCCGCATGCGGCCCGCGGGCCATAGTTTGGGGACTCCTGGTTTAAAGGAAGCACTGATCCCTATACCATTTACTGTAAACCTGAATGTATGCCTTAGTTGATCGTCCTCTCTGACTGAATCCATGCTCTGCTACTTTAACCCCGGGTCCTGTAATTTCCTTGATGAGTAAAGAAACGAATAAATATAACAAGGCTGCAAAGATGTGTGCTTCAGTCCTAGAGGCTGGGAGTCCCCTGTACCCATCTTTTCTCCATGCTGTGTCTTGTGTTCTTCTAAAGTCCTGCAGCACCTTTCTTTCGAGTGCACCCTTTGCAAGCTGGTCTCAGCAATCATAAAGAGTCATAGAAGAATAAACTCTGTTTTACATGTATTAACAACCGTAAACCCAGTTTTGCCCCAGTCTGTAGTGTGCAATTGTTCAATGTCATCTATGCATTCATCTGATTAGAAGATTCTATAATGTGAAGGAGAAATTACACATATATTTCAATACTTTACATATTAACTGAGGCGATATTTTGTAGATTAGGGGTCTCAAACTCGCGGCCCGCCGAACAATTTTGTGTGGCCGCAGACTAATCCACGAAGTTCAAAATATTTTGGATAAAATTAAGTAAGCCCGTGGATTAGTCTGCGGGCCGCATAAAATTGTTCAGCTGGCCGCATGCAGCCCGCGGGCCGCGAGTTTGAGACCCCTGTTGTAGATCATTATAAAACCCTAATGAAGAAAAACCAATAAATCACTCAGATACCTGAATAGGGTGGAGCGCAAGGGAGAGACCTTCAACCTGGGATGCTGAGGATCCAGGTTCAAAATTCTCAGGTCACTGGTGTGAGCGTGCCCTTTCAAGGTTCAGTGGGGAGACCAACCTGTGCATAAGATCATCAAAATAATCCTATGGTTGCTTGCTTGAGCTTAAATGTCGATAACTTAAAGCCCCTGGTCCCTGATTTGAGCCCAAGATCACTGTCTTGAGCAGAATGTCACTGTCTAGGCTTGAGCACATACAGGAACAGAATGATGTTTCTTTCCTCTCTCTCTCTCTCCTGTGTTCTCTCTCCAAAATCAGTAAATTAAAAAAAATAAATATAAATTAATAAAAATATATGAGAAAATTTCTCAATGTGGTAAGTTTTGCAAAGATTATAAACAGGGCGCATAAACCACACTATAAACTAATAACATGTAGCTGGAGAAAATGTAAAGGGTAATGTAAGGTTGGTGGGCAATGGGGGAAGGTCATGTGAGGAACCAGACCCGGAAACTTTGGCTGGAACGGCCCACCCCCATGTGCGCCAAAAGAAACTTCCCAGGAGTCCTTTGGAAAAGAGTGACCGTCTGTCAGCCAGTGAAATTTCGCCATGTGATATTACCTCAACCAACCTAAAGGATTCTTTACATCTCCCCCACGTGGTTTCATCCATGCGACTTCTCTGGCCTTTGTCCCCCAGGCCACTAAACCTCATCCAAGATGCGCTATACTAAATAAAGCTTTTGTTGTTTTACACTTTGTGGCTACGCCCTTCCTTCTTCCTCAGCAGGAAAAATACCTTAGAGGTAAAACTACTATGGAAAAAATTTTGATATCTATATAGATTGAACTTATAAACACAATAAGATATAGCACTTTCATGCTGAGGTAAATGTCTAAACTATGTATTTTTTTCCATGCAACACCCCCCACCCCACCCCACCCACACACACATAAAAAGTGCATTGCTAAAACAGAAGACAAGTCCAAGAATGTCCATGGCAGTTGTGTCCTAACAATCTGGACTGCAAACAATACAAGTTCAGTTATCAGCAGGAACACCTGTCATGCACTCCAACCATGGCATGTATGGGAAAAATACAACCTTGGCTCTTCTAAGATTTCTAAAGGATGGTAAAACAAAAACACCTTTTTTAAAATAGAGAGACAAAAAATAGACAAAAAGACAGGAAGGAAGAGAGATGAGAAGAATGAACTCATAGCTAAAGGACTTGATTTGTTCATTGATAGCATTCTCATATATGTCTGGACCAGGGGGTTCCAGCTGAGCCAGTGACCCCTTGCTCAAGGCAGCGATTTTGGGCTCAAGCCAGGGACATTGTGGTCATGTCTATGATCCCACACTCAAGACGGTGACCCTGACCCTGCATTCAAGCCAGGAATCTCAGAGTTTCAAACCTGAGTCCTCAGACCCAGGTCAATGATCCATCCACTGCAGCACAGCCTGGTCAGGCCAAAATATCACTACATCTTCCTTTGTGAAGCATATGTGAAAGATCTTCTGTGGCTTTCAACTGCAAAACTATTAACTGTATAAGCGTTATAGAATATTTTTACCTGACATTCATTACACACATGCACGCACACACACACACACACACACACACACAAAAGAAAGAAAAAAGAAACCACATCGCATTCACATTAAGCAAAAGAAACATACATAAAGAGTCAATAATATATGATTAGTTGATAAAGAGTTAGTTAGGCACAACGAAATAAACTGTAAAGATTAGTAAGAATGATACCTGACCTCTGGTGCCACCGTGGATAAAGTGACCTAGAACACTGAGGTATCTGGTTTGAAACCCTGGGCTTGACTGTTTAAGGCACATATGAGAGTTGATGGTGCCTCCTCTACCTTGCCTTCTCTCTCTCTCTCTCTAAATATAAATAAATAAAAATCTTTTAAAAATGATTAATAATAATTAAATGCATGATAAAACTATAATGAAATTCAAAGTGCTCCGTACGGAGAACTCAGGGTAACTCAAGCTCACATATGCTTCACCAAAGCATCAGGAACACTCCAAGTGGCCTCTGCCAAAACAACATGCAACATCACTGTCACTCTATGGATTCCAACCACACTTTTGTGAGAGCTCACGTTTGGTTTTAAAAGTAAAAACAACGGGAAAAACGCAGTTATGTAACAAAGAGAAAAGCTGATCGCAGGGAGCAGTCTGGGAGCCATTTTAAACTCCAAGGAAAGCTCCGGACTCTCATGGGGATGCCTGAATTTCCAGGGAGAACAGGACCGTCGGAGGGAACTATAGGTTTCACGACGACATCCAGAGTGTGTATGAAGAAAGGGGGCTGTGAAATGAAGGTTTAACCTAGAAAATTGGGAACTCACGCTTCATAGTATGACCTTTGCTGCCAGTTCTGGTCCACAGAAAATGGCGCTCTGAGGAAAGAGGGAACGTCCTGGAGGCGGGGCCTGGTTAGGCTGGGCATGCGCACTGGGACATCTCGAAAGCAGAAAAAAAACCAGTATATAGGTATGGGCAGGGTGTCCTTGCAAGAAAGTGATGCAGGGTTGGGCCCATTGAGGCCAGGCATGCGCAATAACACTGAAAAGGCAGAACTAAATCAAGAAGTTGGCCAGAGAGGTCCTGCATGTACCTGAGCTTTACAGTACAGCCAAAGGTTGTTTTCTAGGGTTAGGAATATCCCTATGTCTTTCACAGTTGTATGTGCACTGATTAAGCCAGTGGTAGTCAACCTAGTCCCTACCACCAACTAGTGGGCATTTCAGCTTTTATGGTGGGCAGTAGCGAAGCAACCAAAGTATAAATAAAAAGGTAGATTTAACTATAGTAAGTTCTTTTATAAAGATTTATTCTGCCAAACCATGAAAATCTGACATAAAGTACTTGGTAAGTAATTACTATTATATGCTTTAACTTGCTGAAACTCTGCTTTATAAATTTTATAAAGTAAAGTTACTTCCCTACTTTATGAATCACCATTACTGTGAAACCGGTGGGCAGTTAGAAAATTTTACTACTAACAGAGATACAAAAGTGGGCAGTAGGTATAAAAAAGCTGACTACCCCTGGATTAAGCATTAGAATTTGGGCCCTGGTTCTTCAGGTTGTTAGGGCATCATCTGATATGCCAAGGTTGCGGGTTCCATCCCTGCATGGAACATAAACAAGGAACTGCCAGTAAATTCTCTCCTTTCTTGCACTCTAAAATGAATTAAAAACAATTTAAAAATATTAATTGTTCCATTCCACACTTGAAATCAATTAACTTCAAATACTTTTGTGATAAATCTGTTTTTAGCATAGTGATGAGGCAGGTTACAAAGAAGCTAGGAAAATTCCTTTGCAAGTAGAATTGGGAAACTGAGACTGATAACTGAACTGGCCAAGCAATTTACAGCCATATACCAAAGGTCCCCTCCCTAGATATAACCTCTAGGCTTCAGCTGAATTAGAGCTGTAGCCTAAATAAAGCAACAAAATCAGGTGGGCTATACCAGGACCAGCTGCACTGACTAATAACACCCTGGTGCTGACTAATCTGTAGGGACTACAAACCATAAAGAACCCACCTGGAAAAGTTAATGAATATTCTATTGAGACCTTCTCCTAAATCAGTCTTTACAAACCCTCAAAACAAAAGGCTGAGAAATCTGGCAGAGACACAGACAAGGAAGTAAACAACATTCTACTAAAATAATGAAGGAATTAACAAAGAAATCAAAATTCAAACCACAAATTTCTAGAAAAAATACAAAAACAAAAAAACCCATAATTGGTGCCACGGGAAAGCAGTGCTGTTAATTTTTCTATGATAATTAAATATTCTGAAAATCTGTTAAGACATGAGTGGATTTAATTGAATCACACCTTACTTTTGGCAGAGTGGTATTTTTATGCTCCTTTGCACTAAGGGTGTGTGTCAATCTCCTTTTATACAAATACCCTGTCATACACTTAGTATATCATTTTCTTCATAAAGCTTCAGACACCTTTATGTAGATTTAGAATGTGGAACTATGTTGTCTAGGCAAGTATTTTCAATAACTATTTTTTTGTTCCACTACTGCAATATTTAATGTACACTGTTTTAAAATTTGTTCATATTTCTTACACATATTTATTTTGAAGTTATTCTCTGAGGATGTAGGATACCATATTCACACTTGGCAGTCATTGTCCATAATAACTCAATCCTCATATTTCCTCCAGCTGCAACTAAGGCCACTTGCATTAAAATACAGCACACAGAAAGCTCTGCCATGAGCTTTTTGGAGGAACATCCCATATGGATTCCTTTCAAGGCACTACCCTCTCTATGGGATGGCCAGTAAATATCGACAATGTTGCTATCTCTCATGAAAGACTACATACTCAAGGACATTTCCAGTATCTCCACATTATTTCAGGAGTGTTTATTGGTCACAGGACTCTGAACATCTTCACTGCAAGCATTATTAAAACATAATCACTTGACTACTTACATAATAATTACTATTATGTAGTAAAACAAACATTATTTACTATTTACTGTAGCAGCAGAATCTCTGTGTTATTGAAGCCTCTATGTGCAATGAGACTGAGTATAATTATACTAACAATTCTTTCCAGGATCTGTAAATAAAGAACTGAGTGAAAAGCAGATAATTCATATTCTTTTGATGAGATGCAGGAACTGCTTACCACTCCCAGTGCACACAAAAGAAAAACTGATTACACGGTGGTTACGACTCAAGAGCTCAAAGATGCTGGCAGTTGAAAAACATGCATTAAAGACAGAAGTGTTCACCAGCCACCAAATGGTCTTACCAAAAATAAAAATATAAATGTAGGTAATGGAGGAGGAGGTATAAAAAAGAATAATGGCCTGGCCTGCAGTGGCGCAGTGGGTAAACTGTCGACCTGGAATGCTGAGGTCACTGGTTCAAAACCCTAGGCTTTCCCGGTCAAGGCACATATGGGAGTTGATGCTTTCTGCTCTTCCGCCTCTTCTCTCTCTCTCTCTCTTTCTCCTCTCTGTAAAATGAATAAACTAAACAACAACAACAAAAAAAGAGTCCTTAGACATGATACTAAAAAAGAATAATGGTCACCAGAACAAGGATGTTCTGGATAGCTCTGATCTCAGGGGATGGTCTGGTGGACACACTGGTCACATGAAGGTGTGGGACCTCCTGCTTATGCCTGTACAGAATAGAAACCATGGTTCCCCGGGCCCAAGTCAGAGTCCCGAACACAAAACACATCATGGGCAGATTGAATACTTCATAAGGATTGTATATATCATTAGAGTAAACCTTAATGGAACATATCCAAAGGTCATAGTGTTTGAGATGTCTTCGGTGTTCCATCTGTCATTCACATACTCAGAAACCCTAATATTTAGCATTATGTTCAGGATCCAGCAGAGGATATTGGAGGTGTCTGTGTATTTGGCAGCTTTTGCTTTATAAAAACTGCCAAATTTTTATTTTTCATACTTCTGGTGTATTTGGTTAGACAATGGAATTAGATAATGGAATTTAAGTTACTGAACTGGTGAATTAAAAAAAATTATGTTTTACATTTTTTATTAATTCCCATTGGGGCTCATGGAATTTCCAGTTACAAACTTTTGGAGAAAAAGGAAAGTTTTACAAATGCAGGAAAACTCATGTTCTATGCCAAATAGAAAAGCATCAACATGTGATCCTATATTACATTTCCTACACTGCTTGTGCAAATTTTTACCACATACAGCACATTTCCTTTGTTCTCCCCACAGGTCCTTTCCAATTCACATCCAATGGGATCAAATCTAACACCTTCAGCTACATGGCTTTTCCTTGTTATGCTTGAACTGGGTCTTCCGGCGACTTTAGGATTGGATAAGGATTCTTTTTTTTTTTTTTAAGTCTTTTTATTTTTTTTATTTATTTTTTAGTTATTTATTCATTTTTAGAGAGGACAGAGAGAGGGAGAGAGACAGAGAGAGAGAGATGGGGGGGAGGAGCTGGAAGCATCAGCTCCCATATGTGCCTTGACCAGGCAAGCCCAGGGTTTCGAACCAGCGACCTCAGCATTTCCAGGTCGAAGTTTTATCCACTGTGCCACCACAGGTCAGTCTGGATAAGGATTCTTTTATCATATGTGTTTCTGCAATATTGTGTCTGAAATCTAATAATGAGATGTTTTTATGTGAAGCAGTATAAAGAGCACTGGTGTTAACAAGAGCAACATCAATGGCATTTTTAAAAAGCAAAAAATACCACTTCTTACATCTAAATTTTTTTTATTTTTTTGTATTTTTTTGAAGCTGGAAACGGGAAGAGACAGTCAGACAGACTCCCGCATGCGCCCAACCGGGATCCACCTGGCACGCCCACCAGGGAGATGCTCTGCCCACCAGGGGGCGATGCTCTGCCCCTCTGGGGCGTTGCTATGCCGCGAGCGCCCAGAGCCACTCCAGCGCCTGGGGCAGAGGCCAAGGAGCCACCCCCAGCGCCCGGGCCATCCCTGCTCCAATGGAGCCTTGGCTGCAGGAGGGGAAGAGAGAGACAGAGAGGAAGGAAGGTGGGGTGGAGTAGCAAATGGGCGCTTCTCCTATGTGCCCTGGCCGGGAATCAAATCCGGGTTCCCCACATGCCAGGCCGACGCTCTACCGCTGAGCCAACCGGCCAGGGCCCTTACATCTAAATTTAATATGATACTTTCAGCATTCCCGTCCAGCTTGTCAAGCCCACCCATATATTTGCTATATTGCCCTACAATGTTTGGTCTATCCACTCGACATTCTTTCTTTTCTTTATTACAATTTCTTCTCTTTTTCTTAAGGTTTTCAATGTTATTAGATGTCAAGGGACACTTATTCATTCTATTATACCTCCTTAGACTATTAAAGAGCAACACTAAAAGACTTAAACTGGTATTAATTCTGAGGATACCAGAGGGTGCTTTTTATTAGAAATAACCTTTTAGAAAATTCTGGCCAGGTCGAAGGTGGAGCAATGGATAGAGTGTCAACCTAGTATACTGAGGTCACTGGTTTGAGACCCTGTACTTGCCCAGTCAAGGTATGTATGAAAAGCAATCAATCATTGAACAACTAAAAGTGAAGCAATGATGCGTCGACACTCCTCGCTCCAAGTCCCTCTCCCTCTCTTCTCTGTTAAATCCAGAAAATTAAAAAAAATAAAAAACTTTTATACCATGGAAGCTATAATCCAGTTGATCCAAACTCCATCTAGCACCATCTTCTGAATCTCTACAGCAAATAAAAGATATTAACTTTCATATTTCATTTTAAAAATTACTAGTAGTGCCTGACCTGTGGTGGGGCAGTGGATAAAGTGTCGACCTGGAAATGCTGAGGTCGCCGGTTTGAAACCCTGGGCTTGCCTGGTCAAGGCACATATGGGAGTTGATGCTTCCTGCTCCTCCCCCCTTCTCTTTCTATCTCTCTCCTCTCTATCTCTCTCCCTCTCTCTCTCCTTTCTAAAATGAATAAATAAAATTAAAATAAAATTTAAAAAAAAGAAATGGTTTTTAAAAAAAAAAAAAAAAACAAGAAAAAAAAATTACTAGTAGTATCCTGACCAGTTGGTAGTGCGGTGGGTAGAGTGTCATTGTGGGATGTTGATGACCCAGGTAGATACTTTGAAGTTGTCAGCTTGAGCTTGGGAACACTGGCTTGAATGTAGGGTCATAGACATTACCCAACGGTTGCTGACTTGAGCAAAAAGGCCACTGGCTTAAAGCACGAGGATGCTGGTTTCAGCAAGGGTTCACCGACTCACCTGGAGGCCCCCAGTCATGGCACATAAGAGAAGAAAGCAATGAATAACTAAAGTGCCTCAACTACAAGTTGATGCTTCTTAGCTCTCTGCCTACGAGTCTCTCTAAAAGAAATAATAATAAAAATTACTAAGGATAGACCTGATGAGAATTAGTGTTACTCTTTGCTTTGTTTGCATGAAACAATAGATATCCTTGTCACATCTCTGCATGAGAACGTGACACAGAATTTGGAAAGAGGTTCTTCTGTGGTAATCATCCAGTGAATGGGTGTCTACTCAGCTGCAGATTAGAGACGGGGTGTAGGTTATGATAAGCAAGGATGTTCAATGAGGATTGTTTAGGAAAACATGTGGGAGACTGCAAGATGGCAAAGCCATTGCAGTTTGAGGCTTAGCAAAAGGCTAAGTTCCCCCCCCACACACACACACCTCCATATTGACTATGGAGCTGAGTATTTACCTCATCCCAGAACCCCACCTCACTTGTTTAGTGATGTTGCTAAACACTATGTTTTACACACATCCATATTAGCTGTGATGCTGGATTGTTTCTACTTGTCCTACCACCCACATCTCTCAGAGACTGGAGGCAGTTTCCTTTATATCCTTTGTTTTGTGAAGTTGTAATGCAGGGTGGAGTGTTTTCTGCACTTGGGAGAATTCTTGGGCTTTGGTAATATGACTGTGCTTTAATAATGTTGGAATCCATGGGAGTCCAAAAAGACCAGAGTAACAGGCTTTATTGAAAGGAAGAAAGGAACCCTGCCGGGCACTTCTCTGGAAAGAAGAGCACCGAAACAGACTCTGAGGCAAAAATTTATTAGGTGAGGAGAGCTTTGAGCAAGTGTGTGTTGAGTCAGCATTTCTGGTATGCTCCCTTCTGCAGTTCTATGATTTCAGCTTCCTGGAAAGTTTCTCCTTGGGGCGGTCGACCAGCTTCCTAGAACTGTTCTGCTTCAGGGGCGATAGTAAGCAAGCAAGGGTGGGGTCAGATAGACAAGTGAAACAGCAAAAGGGCAGTTGGAAGTTCTGGTGAATTCATGAATCTATCATTTCTCAACTCTGTGGTATGACTAAAAAAAAAGAGATGAGGGGAAAAAAGGGTATGAGGTTCAGGAAGGAGGTTTGTCTCGTATCAGCCATCTTCTGGAGCTACTTCCTGAGGTTATTCTTATTGAGGGCCTTCTTTGTGAACCTCTCCCTGCAGCAGTTGGAGTAGCGGTCTATTTATAGGGTTCCAGATTTTTTTGTTTTGTTTTGCGAGGCAGGTTTTAGGATTGCTGTGTAGGGTTAGGTAGAGTTTTTCAATTTTCTGATTGGCAAAGGTCTTTACGTAGTTCTGTAAGAAACTTGTGAATAAACATAGGAGGCAGGATCCAAAAGTTAGAAAAATAAATAGGAGAGTGAATGGACCAATGAAAGGCAATAGTCAAGACACCCAGTTTGTGTGAAGCCACTGATTCCATGTATACGAATTCTCTGGGAGAGAGAGAGAGAGAGAGAGAAAGAAGGAATAATACAAGGAAGTGGCCAGTCCCCCTGCCCCTAGACCCACTTTTGTAGAGATTCCTAAAGCGACACGAAGAGGGATTACCTGTACAGCTCGTTTGGTCCTTAGATTGATGGGTAGCGTACTAGGAACTGGAAGAGGCTCATGGGGTGGGAGTAGGTTGATATTTGGGGTGAGATAGACTAGGGTACAGGTTTCTGTCTAATTAGTAGGGAGACACATACAGGTGTTGGTCACACACGAGTAGAAAGCCCCTGATTGGGTGAGGCAGGCTGAGAGGTGTATAGAGAATAGAAGGACAAGAGGTTGGTTTTGTTTCTCAGTTTCTGAGCTCCACATGGTCAGGGTGGAGGAAAGAGTCACCCTTAGCAGTAGTGGGAGTTGTCAGGATCACAGTGTGTGGACCTATCCACGTGAAAGTCAGTCCTTGGGTGATGTACTGCTGGAAGTGCCTCTTGGACAGTATTTGAACAGTTTGCTGAGTAACCTGTAAATCCTGTAAGTACTTAGGGTAAGGGTGGTTACATTTCTATACTTCGTAGTTAGAGTTTAATTCCTAGTGACCACTGCTTCTACGTGGAATTAGCAGCTGGTCCCAGCCTACAATAGGCAAGGGGCATTGAGACAAGAGGAATAAAAGAGACACTATTCATTAAATAAAGCAACAAAATCAGAAACCCATAGTAGAGATCTTTGAGGGATAAATACTCAAATATTCAGGAAAGGCATAGTAGATGGCCCTTGTGTTTACAAGAAATGAGATCAGCTTATCTGCTACTTGGAAGAAATACCTTAGGCTCGTGAAGGATGTCCTTGGGCCTTCAGTGGCAATTCCCAGCATGTCAGAGGCAGTTGGAGCAGCGCTAGAAGATCCTGAGCCCTCCCTCCATGGAGAAAGGGGGCAGCTTACCTTCTTCTGTCCCTTTTTTCACAACAATGATGTGTCCCTTAATGGGGTAGGGAAGCCTGGCAGGCTTCAGTTCAATGACTTTCTTTACATTCTGGAGCAGGGCCCTGATGGAATCCTATGAAGCCCTTTAGGGCACTGGAGCCTTTATGAGTGTATGCCAAAAGCTGGTATTTCCTGACTTCTTTTGGGCCTTATTTGCCTTTTCTGTTACTTCCTTGGCCATTATAGACCTTAAAAGCCATGTTCAGAAGATCTCACTGAGGGGCTTGACTAATAGAGCAAAATTGGGAATCCAGTGTTTAAAGAAGCCTATTAGACCAAGGAGAGAAAGGATTTGATCTGCAGTGGTAGGTGGTTGGAGACTGTGGAGGGTCTAAGTTTGATCTAGGGTGAGACCTCAGGTAGTGAGGGTTAAGGAAATGCCTAGATAGGCTATGGACTAGGAGTGAAGTTGAGCCTCTGTAGAGAAGACTGCGATATCCTTTCATGGCAAGGAAGTTAAGAAGGGTGGCAGTGTGTCTCCTTGAGGCAGGCAGGGAAGGGCTGCAGAGGAGTAGGTCATCTACATATTATGAGAGTACTAGTTTTAAGATTGCATGCTGCTAAATCCTGAGGTAGTGCCTACCCAAACACGTATGGGCTGTTTTTGATCCTCTGGGGTAAGTCAGTCCAGGTAAATTGCTGGGCTGCATTAGTGTCTGGATCAGTCCGGGTGAATGCAAACAAAATAAGAGTCAGGGTAGCAGGGGTCTCCAAACTTTTTACACAGGGGGCCAGTTCACTGTCCCTCAGACCATTGGAGGGCTGCCAAATACAGTGGTCCTCTCACTGACCACCAATGAAAGAGGTGCCCCTTCAAGAAGTGCAGTGAGGGCTGGATAAATGGCCTCAGGGGGCCGCATTGTGGCCCACGGGCCATAGTTTGGGGACGCCTGGTAGAGGAATGGTAAAGAAGGCATTTTTGAGGCTTAGGATTGTGAAGGGAGTGTTGTTTGAAGAAATGTGTGACAGTAACTTATAGAGATTAGGGCTACTGGATGCAGGGGAACTCCTGCCTCATTGATTAGGTGTAAGTTTTATATGAAGGGATAAGCCCCTGAAGGTTTTTAAACAGGAAGGATGGAGTATTGCAGGGAGGGTCTGTGAGGATGAGTAAGCATGGTTTAAGAGGCAGGTAATTATTGCTTTAAGGCCTTAGAAACAGACACAATTAAGGTGAGAGAAAGGACGGACGGAGAGTGTGAACAGCTTAGATGGAAAGAAGGGTCAGAATCGGCAGGAGGAAGAGGAGGATTGGTGGTGGCACCACGTGGTCAGAGGAGTCTCTTTAGAGCTCTGAGGAGACGGGAGAGGACTTGGGGTAGTGGAAGGCCGGTGGGGTTGGGGGATGGGTCAAAGAAGAAAAAGACAGAGCCGCCTGTCTGTAACTGGTGAAGAGAAGAGAGGGGGATTTCTGGAGCATGAGAGATTTGCAGAGGGACCAGAGAGGGGTACCCCAAGGGTCAGGTAGGATGGGGAGAGAGTTGGGAGTCTGCGAAGAAGGAAACATTAGGAGTGGAGGGTTTAGGTGAGGTTTCTTTGGCCAAAAACAGCCTGCGTGTAGATCAAGTGGCACAGAAATTAAGGACGGGAGCGAAGGGACAAGAAAGCCTGTACGTAAGGAATATCTGATGCCTTCCCCGTCCGGTGGCAGAAATTGTCACGATCTCTTAGGATATTGTAATAGTAGTAGAAAGCAACCTAGTTAGGCACCTAGACTTTCGAGGAAGTCTGTGGAAGCAGGTCGCTCTGAGTAGAAACCTCCCAAACTGTGAACCCCAGAAAGCAGAGCGAGCATCCCGAAGGAGTAGAGGAGTCCTGAAGGAGTAGTCCCAAAGGAGTAGAGGAGTCCTGAAGGAGTAGAGGAGTAGTCTCTGAGGCCTGAGATTGGGAGGAGCCCATGTTCTGACAGGAGTCTGGTTGGATGCTTTGGACTGACAGGAGCCCACAGTAGAGGAGACTGGTGAAAGAAGGGGGCATCCCCACCTTCAGTCACAGTTTTGAGAGGAGAAAATCTCCATAGGAAAGTGTCAGACAGGAGGTCGTCACCCCAAGGCTGAGATCCTGGGATGTAGGAGAGGGGCCTGGCTAGGCGTGCCTAGACTTTCGTAGAAGTCCATAAAGGAGTAGAGGCAGACCACCCGTAGATATGGGGTCCGAAGTCAAAACCGTCTGACCAGGAAGGGGTGTTTTTCGAGAGAACTTTGGAGGCAAACCAGGGAAGGGGAGGGAGAAACTCCTTACCATCCTGGTCGGGCAGGGTTCAGGACAGGGTTGGACTGTCAGTCACTCAACTGCGCTCAAACAGCCGAACAGAATCAGGGAGTTAGCCCGGACGAGCTGCTGCTGTCCACAGCTTCCCTGGTTGTAAGTTTGGCTGGCAAGGGGATTGTCCAGGCAGCCAGTGCCCCGTCCCGGGTTTCAGCACCAGATGTAAGAATGAGACGGCACTCGAACTCCAGGTGTGCAGGCTTTATTAGAAGAGAAAGACCTGCCGGGGCACTTCTCTGAAATAAAGGTCCGAAAAACAAACTGAGGTAAAACTTTATAGGGTTTGGGATAGCCTTGAGCAAGGGTGTGCTGGTATGTTCGGCTTTCTGGAATACTCCTCTTTGCGGTGATTTACCAGCTTCCTGGAATTCCTTTGTCCAAAGGGCGATTGTCCGGTAATTAAGGGTGGGATCAGGCAGCCAAGCAGAATAGCAGAAGGGCAGTTGTAATTCATGTATCTCTCAAGTGGGATTGAGGGAAAGGCCAGGCCGAATGTAAAGAAACAGCAGTACAACTCAGAGTCAGAGAAAAACAACACGTTAAAGGTCATTTGAAAAGGTCAGGCACAACTCTGACCTCTGGTGGCACAGTGGATCGGCACTGAATTTAAATGCTGAGGTTGCTGGTTTGAAACCCCAGGCATTCCCAGTCAAGGCACATATGAAGCAACTATCACAGGTTGATGCTTTCCACTCATCCACCCCCATTTTGTCTCTCTTCTCTCTCTAAAATCAATAAATAAAATCTTAAAGACAAACAAATAAACAATAAAACAGAAAGACATAATAATGACCTGAGAACACGATTTTACCTGAGACCCATTGCTGAAGCCTCCTTCCCTCCTCTTCCGGGCTTCCTCCTCAGGCAACAAGGGTTTCCGGAAGTCAGTCTGGAAAGTAGTAGATACGCTGTTTACCAGCAAAGTCCCTTCTTGTGCCACAGCCACACACAGGAATGCCCTCTCTGTATGGCAAAGATGGTGACTGCTACCCACAGACAGGAGGGATTCTGGGACAGCAAACTGTTCTCAGAGACACACAAGTGGTTTTTTACACCCGTCCTCAGATCATGCTGCCCATGTGGTCACACACACCTCAGCAGTGGGGACATCCTCTAAGCAGATCAGGGGTCTCAAACTCAACTCAGTATGTGGGCCGCAGAGCAAGATCACAGCTGTTCGGCGGGCCATACTAGGTGTACTAAAGGCAACTGTTACGCAACACTTTTCTCACTGCAGTTGAAAACAAAAAAAATCAGTACAACAAGCACAATCGCACATGCAGTTTACTCAGTGTCACAAAACGACCAGAAACTGTAGTTCGCATCACAACTGCTGTTAACTAAGCTAATATCTAGCTAGGATGCTAGAGAAATGAAAAATACAAGTAGGCCCCTAGGCTTACTTAATTTTATCCAAAATATTTAGAACTTCGTGGATTAGTCTGCGGGCCGCACAAAATTGTTCGGTGGGCCACATGCGGCCCTCGGGCCGCGAGTTTGAGACCCCTGAAGTAGATGCTGCCCTGCAGGTCACAGGCCTCGTCCAGACCAAACCCACACACAGCAGAATCCCCTCACCCTCACCCCAGATCTCAGGTCCCAGAGCCTTGCTGCTCAAGGATGGATTCAGTTTAGAATCACCTGACATGCCATGTCTTGGTTGTTTAGAGTGTCCTCCTGAAGCTCAGAGGTTGCTGGTTCAAGCCCAGGTCAGCACACATGCAGGAACAGAGCAATTTTCCTGCCTCCCTGTCTTTTTCCCTTCCTCTCTCACTAAAAATCAATAAGTTAAAAAACAAAACAAAACATTTTTTGAATCACCCAAAGCTCTTTAAATATTAGTGAGGCTGGACTCACCCACCCAAAATATTAGGATGAGACCTTCTCAAGGGGGGCAGGTGGAAAAGAGGTAGGCAGAAAAGATATATCTACAAAATGCCTGAGCAATCCAATGTGAGGCAGAGCATTGGGTAAACAAGTGCATTTAGTCCTTCATGCATGTATTTTGCCTGACTGGTGCATTAGCAGAGGGCACCACCTGTGTGTGTATTCTATGTAAGGCTGTGGTACATGCCGTCAGGATAAGAGATTGCAAATCGCTGATTGCTTTTTTCTTGCTCCAGTAAGTAAATGGCTCACGATTTTCTGACTCCACATTTCCTTAAGGTCAGCCCGAATTCAATGTGAACCTGAATGGCCACAGAGTTCAAGCACCCAGAGGAGGGAAGCCAAGCACATCTGCAGCCTGTTCTATCCAATCGGGTTTTTCTGAGGCATAACAGACAGATAAGAATTATGTAAACTGAAGGAGTCCACTGTGATACTTTGACATGCAAATGTCTGTGAAATATTAGCACAATTAAGTTAATTAACACATCCAGCAGCTCACAATTAGTGCTTCTATGCACGGGTGGAGAGAACACTTCACACATATATCTGCGGTACACTCCATGGCCAGAGCTCAGTCACTTTACTACTCTTAAGTTTGTACCTGTCGTAGGTCATAACACAAATTCCCTTAGAACACTATTGGTTACTGATGAACAGAGAGGTCAATTTGAATTTAAGAAATAAAAACGACAGCCTGACTAGGTAATGTTACATTGGATAGGGCATCAAACTGGAACACAGAGGACCCAGGTTCCAAACCCCAAGGTCGCCGGCTTAAGTGCGAGCTCATCCAGCTTGAGCACAGGCTCACCAACTTGAGTGAGGGGCCACTCGCTTGAGCATGGTATTATTGACATGACCCCGTGGTCACTGGCTTGAGCCCAAAGGTAACTGGCTTGAGCAAATGGTCACTCACTCTGCTGTAGCCCCCCGATCAAGACACATATAAGAAAGCAATCACTGAACACCTAAGGAGCTGCAACAAAGAATTGATTCACCCCTCTCCCATCAAAAATAATAAATAAATAAATAAATAAATAAATAAATAAATAAAATGAATTTAAAAGTTCAAAAAGCAAATGTTTACTTAAAAATTTTAGGCCTGACCTGTGGTGGCACAGTGGATCAAGCATCAACCTGGAATGCTGAGGTCGTTGGTTCAAAACCCTGGGCTTGCCTGGTCAAGGCACATATGGGAGTTGATGCTTTCTGCTCCTCCCCACCCTTCTCTCTCTCTCTCTCTCTCCTCTAAAATGAATAAATAAATAAAAATAATTTAAAAAGTAAAAAAAAAAAAAAAATTAGGGCGTGGCCAGTTAGCTCAATTGGTTAGGAGCAACGTTCCAAAACAAGGTTGAAGGTTGGATCCCAGTCAGAGAACTCACAGGAAGCAACCAAAATGTGCATGACTAAGTAGACCAATACATGCTTCCCATTCTCCTCCCGTACTCTCTCCCTCTTTCTAAAAATCAATAAAAATTAAGCCCTGGCCAGCTAGCTTGCTGGGTTGGAACACTGCCCTGGAGCACAAAGGTTGCCAGTTTGGTTCTCCAATCAGGGCACATACAGGAGCAGCTTGACGTTCCTGTCTCCCTCTCCCTGTCTTGCTAAAGAAGTGAGGAAGGGTTCACTCCCTCCGATCGAGCTGCCAGTCAAGGTACATATAAGAGAGCAGTCAATGAACTAAGGTGCCGCAACAAAGAATTGATGCTTCTTATCTCTCTTCCTTCCTGTCTGTCTGTCCCTATCTGTCTCTTTGTCTCTGTCATAAGAAAAGAAAAATAGTTGGCTTGGACAATAGCAAAAAATTTTTGAAGTTGTGAAACTGAGAAAGTATTGATGACAGATTTCTCATCTCGGTTACATTTATAAAATTTTCTTTCAATCTGAAATCTTTTACAACATCCATATGGGAATGACACCTCAGTCCAAGGCTGTTTCTAATAAACCTGTGACCTTCATGCCTTCAACCCCATTTTTCTCTTCTATCAGTAAGGTGGGTTTTATGAGTTACAGGCATTCAAGTGTCCAACAATAGATCAATGGTTAAATATTATGTAACATATAAACAAAAAGAGATTTATTATTTAACAATACAAGAAAACTCTTCCTTGTGTACCAATATATATAAATTGTGAGTGTATTACACTAAGTGAAATAAGTCAGAGATACAGTGTATGATCACATTTATAAAACTCATATATCAACCTAAAAAGAAACCTACTTGATAAAAAAGGACAGTAGAAACAGTGGATGTCTTGGGCAGTGGGTGGCAAAGATGAGGAGATGACAGTCAGAAAGTACATATAATCTTCCAGATAGAACACAACTAAATTATGGGGAGCTAATGTAGACTATGGTTACTATAATTAACAATTTTGAATAATATATATATTTCAAAGTTGTTAAAACAACTGACCTTAAATGTTGTCACTATAATAAAAACTTTAATTATGTGAAATAATACGTATGTGAATTAACACATTGTAGTAATGATTTAGCAATATGCACATGCATTGAATCAACACAGAGTACTCTAAATTTACACTATGTTATATTAATAGAAACATAATACAGCTAGGAAAAAGTAAAAACACAAAAGAGTGCAGATAGACATCTTGGCTAACGTAATTTTAAAAAATAATCAAAAACAATAAAAGCAAAAAAAATCTCACAAAAACAAGAGAAAGCCAATGCAAGTAATAAAAAAAAGGTTACAGATTAGCAATATAGAGCATGAAAACATACACACACATTGCACAGAACTAAGTCATTTCCTTGAAAAGTTCAACAAAGTAGACAAACCTTTAAGTAGATTGTTAAGAACTAAAGAAAAAAGACACAAAATCATTAAAAAATGAGATATTACAACTGTTTATAACTGAATCTACAAAAATCACAAGCATGATTACTAAATAGAATGAGCATTTCTATGTCTAAATATTGGACAATCTACAAAAAATAAATTCCTAGAAAAACACGTCCGATGTCCCTGGCCAGTTGGCTCAGCGGTAGAGTGTCACCCTGGCGTGTCGAAGTTCTGGGTTCGACTCCTGGTCAGGGCACACAGAAGAAGCACCCATCTGCTTCTCCACCCTTCCCTCTCTACTTTCTCTCTATCTCTCTCTTCCCCTCCTGCAGCAAGGCTCCACTGAAGCTCTTTCAGCTTATTTTCTTAATTCGGTGCCGGTCCACTCAGGCCCTGGAATTACTAGCTGCACTAGTTCACAGCAAAAACATATGGATGCCTCTGTGATGTACACAGTCTAGGACAAGAGAGACACTTATGTAGTAAATTTGAATTATGAATGTGCACAAACCCAAGACTTCTGCAAAAAATGACTGGTAGAGGGAACCTCTTTGCCTGCTGTCATCAGTGCATTTCAAGTTAATAAGTCAGTGTGATTGTGACCTCAAAATATTCAAGTCCAGTTTTAAAAGGAATAGAGTTTATTTCATTTTTAAAATGTAGAATGTGCTTAGTTGTCTGACATAGAGGGTTCCTTCACTATTCAATGTATGTTCATTTCATAAATATTTTAGTGTTTACTAGAAATTTTCATTCAGAAGAGTTTTTTTTCTTTGCTTTTTGTTTCTTAAGTGAAAGGAGAAGAGATGAAGAGACATTCCCATATGCTCTTTGATTGGAATCCAGTGAAAATTCCCCATCAGATGCAGAAACAGAGAGAGAGATGGACAGACTGTTGTAAGGTACCAAAAGCTACAAAATTAATATTAATATTTTAGAAAGCTTAAAGAACATTTTATTAATTTGGGCTAGGGGTGCAGAGATTTTGTAATGGTCTTTGTATTTGTGTGATTAGCATAAAACCAAGATGGCCGATAGCAGTGTATTGTAAATGCAGAAGGGGAGGAGATTTGGATTTTCTGACCTTCCCCCACACCTATAAGGAAATAGGTAAATAGCTATCCAGGTATAGGAAGATTAAATTAAACCTTTTTTATGTTAATGGCTCATTTACAGGCATTTGTCCTTATGGAAACTATCTCTCCCATCCTGAAAGCATATAGTTAATGTATGTATCTCTAGAGTCTAGACAAAGGAATAGCAACTGAACACTAGAAAATATAGAAATGTCTTTTAATATGTAAAGTGACATTTTTACCATTGTGTTGCCTTGCAAATTTTAATGTGTAGAAGCGTCTATTACGAATCCTATAAACAGATGTTATAAACTTGCTAACTTAATCCTTTTCCCAAACTTGTGTAGGTAAAGACAAAGATTATAAGCTTATGCCATGATGTCACTTTTCCCCCTCCCATGTATAATTCAGGGTATATAACCTGCCCCTAGACTATTATAGACACACACGATTTGGGACTGCTGCCCAGTGTAAGCTATATCGGCCAGCATATTTAATAAATTTCCTCCTTTAATAAAACTCTTCAAACCTTATCTGGACTTTGTATCTCTACGTGAACTCGATGAAATGAGGTACAGTGCCTTTCTGAATCTGGGGTGCAGTACTTTATAAGAAGACAAAAAGGGAGAGTGATGAGAAGCATCAATTCTTCATTTTGGCAAATCTGTTGTGCATTGATTCATTTCTCACATGTGCCGAGGGACTGGAATCATGTCAGGGTAAGACCCCTGTGGTCTAGATAAGAAGGGGGCTTCCTACCTGATAGATAAGTGAATTACAAACTGCCCTCTTGATGTTCTGCTTATTTGTCAGACCTCACCCTTACTGGACTATTGCCCCTGAGGCAGAGGAATTCCAAGAACCTGGCAAGCCCCCCAACGAGAAGTATTCCAGACATACCAGGACTTCTGACTCAGTACCCCCTCAGGCTTTCCAAAACACTATAAAAATTACCCCTAATCTGTAACCAGCACTCTTCTCTCTGGGAGAAGTGTCTGGCAGGGTACCTTTCTTTCTTTCAATAAAGCCTGTTGCCTGACCAGGCAGTGGTACAGTGAATAGAGCATTGGACTGGGATATGGAGGAACAAAGGTTCAAGACCTCGCAGTCGCCAGATTGAGCACAGGCTCATCTGGTTTGAGCAAGACTCACCATCTTGAGTCCAACTCTGCTGGATTGAGCAAGGGGTCCCTCGGTTTGCTGTAGCCCCCCGGTCAAGGCACATAGGAGAAATCAATCAATGAACAACTAAGGAGCCGCAACAAAGAATTGATGCTTGTCATCTCTTTCCCTTCCTGTCTGTCTGTCCCTCTCTCTGACTTTGTCTCTGCCACAAAAATATATAAATAAATAAAATTCTTAAAAAAAAAAAAAAAAAAAAAAAAAAAAAGCCTGTTACTCTGGTCTTTTCGAACTACCATGGATTCCAACATTTGGTGCCGAAACCCAGGTCAATGGTTACTAACTGCCTGGACAATCCCTCTTTGCCATCCAAACTTACAACCAGGGAAGCAATGGGCAGCGGCAGCTCGTTCCGGGCTTACTCCCTGATTCTGTTTGGACGTGTAATTGTAGGTTGTTTGGCCGGCAGTCTAACCCTGTCCTGAACCCCTGCTGGACCTGAAAAAGGTAAGGAGTCTCTCCCTCCCCTTCCCCAGTTGGTCTCCAAATTTCTCTCTAATAACACCCTTTCCTGGTAGGATGAATTTGACCTCAGACCTTATAGCTACAAGTGGTCTGCCTGTACTCTTTATGGACTTCCACGAAAGTCTAGGTGTGCCTAGCTAGGCCCCTCTCCTACATCCCGGGATCTCAGCCTTGGGGTGATGACCTCCTGTCTTAGACTCAGTTTTTACGAAGATTTTCTCCTCTCGGAACTGTGACTGAAGGCAGGATGCCCCCTTCTCTCACCAGTCTCCTCTACTGTGGGCTCCTCTCAGTCCAAACCGTCCAACCAGACTCCCCTCGGAACATGGGCTCCTCCCAATCTCAGGCCTCAGAGACTACTTCTCTACTCCTTCAGGACTACTCCTTTGGGACTCCTCTACTCCTTCAGGACTCCTCTATTTCTTCGGGACTCACTCTACTCTCTGAGGTTCACAGTTTGGGAGGTTTCTACTCCGAGTGGCTAGCTTCTACAGACTTCCTCAAAAGTCTAGGCACCTAGCCAGGTTGCTTTCTACTACCATTACAATATCCTAAGAGATCTTGAAAACTTTTGCCACCAGACGAGGAGGGCATCAGAAATCCCTTACGTGCAGGCTTCCTTTTACTTTCACTCCTGGCCTTAATTTCTGTGCCTTCTGTTCTACACACAGGTCGTTTTTGGCCAAAGAAACCTCACCTAAAACCTTTGCTCATAATCTTTCCTTCTCCGCTGACTCCCAGCTCTCTCTAACTCCTGCCTGACCCCCAGGACACCCCTCTCTCGGTACCCCTCTCTGGTCCCTCTACAAATCTTTCCCACTTGTCTCTCCCTTCCTGAAAGTCCCCTCCCCTCTTGTTGGACAGATAAAATATATTATGCTCACTTTGTTAAAAATGGTGCTGCCCACGGGGAGACCCATAGCTCCGATGATATTAATGTGTGTTGGGGGGCGGAATGTGGGCAGGCAGGATCCTTGTAACCTGGGGCTTTGTTTTATGACTAAGCCTTTCCCACCCTTTTTGATGTGGGCTAAACTTTGTATCAGAGACTTCCCTATTTTGCATATTGGATAAAATGTTTGAATTTCTACAGTATAAAGTGGGGCAGACCGGAGCTTGCTCTCTCTCAGTTCCTGAGATTAGCATTAGAGGAGAGAGCAAAAAGAGCAGAAAGAGGCCACATGAAGGAGGCCAGGAAAGGCAGCCAAGATGGTGGAGTGTTGAAGGAGAAGCCAGTTTGTGTAGAGAGGTGATGGGGAACAGAGATGAATAAGTCTGGTGAGCTAGAAACCTTTGAGTCTAGGAAAACGGAGATAAGTCAGTAGCTTTGTGAGCACTGCATGAGTGCATTTTGGAGCCCAGTGTGTGTTTTTACTTGCCCACTGGTGCAAGCTAGGATTAAAGCTAATGGCCCAACAGTTTGTGGCTCTATTGTTTCATTACCATCTGTTCTAATCCAGTGCAAACCTGCATGGGCCAGGCTGCTGTGATGGTGGCAGTGTGTACTGGCTTGACACTTCTCTTCTCTGAATCTTTCTCATTCACATGCAAATGCCAGTCTCTCTCCTACTCTGCTGGCCAGGGGCCCCTCCCTTCTCCACTGTGTTCTTAAATCCTTCCTCCCTCCTTACAGACTGGCAGCTCTGTCTCTTTTTCTTCTTTGACCCTTCCCCATACCCCACTGGCTTCTTCTATTGAGCTGTGTGAGTAATCTGTTGTCTGTTTGTCAGAACATATCTCTAGTACAATTTGAATTGACACAAGCAAAGTGTGCTCATTTAAATGTTAATTCATAATGTGTATTGTAAAGCCAGCAGTCAGGGCCAGGGCTATTAACACAGCAGCCTGGCCCATGCAGGTTCGCATTGGATTCGGACAGTCGGTAATGAAACAATGGAGCCACAAACTGGTGGGCCATAGTCTTTAATTCTAGCTTGCATCCGGCGGGCAAGTAAAAACACACACTGGGCTCCAAAACCCAGTCACATTCAGTGCTCACAAAGCTACTGACTTATCCGAGTTTCCTAGAATCAAAGGTTTCTAGCTCACCAGACTTATTCTCCTCTGTTCCCCATCTCCTTCCTTATCCCAGATACAAACTCTACACAAACTGGCATCTCACTCAGCACTCCGCCATCTTAGCTGCTTCTCCTGGCCTCCTCCACGTGGTCTCCTTCCGCTGCTATCTCTACTCTCTAATGCTAATCATCCCAGGAACCAAGAGCACAAGTTCCCGCTTCGTCCCCATTTTATATTGTAGCTTCACAACCTCTAATCCAATATACAAAATAGGGAAGTCTCTAATACAAAGTCACTTCTCCGAGGCATGATTGGATTGTACCACCCCACATCAAAAAGGGTGGGAAAGGCTTAATCCCAAAACCCTACAAGGATTCTCAACACACATTAATATCACCTGGGCAATGGCCTCCCCCCGTGGGCAGCGTAATCTTTAACAAAGTGAGCATAATACATTTTATCTGCCCGACATGTATCTGAAGTCTTTGTTTAATGTGTAACTGTGTCTGTTTCTAAGGCCTTAAACCAATAATCACTCACCTCTTAAATCAAGGCTTACTCATCCCCATGGAGTCTCCCTGCAATACCCCCATCCTTCCTGTTTTAAAATCTTCAGGGGCTTAACAATTGTACAAGACTTATGCCTAATCAATGAGGCAATAATTCCCCTCCATCCAGTAGTCTATAATCTCTACAAGTTACTGGAACACATTCCCTCAAACACCACTCACTTCACAATCCTAGACCTCAGGAATGCCTTCTTTACCATTCCTCTACACCCTGACTCTTACCTTTATTTACTGACCCGGACACTAATACAGCCCAGCAATTTATTTTACAACAGGGGATCAAAATCAGCCCACACCTGTTTGGGCAGGCATTAACTCAGGATTTAGCAGCATGCAATCTCAACACTAATACTCTTTTACAATATGTAGATAACCTACTCCTCTGCAACCCCTCCCTGCCTGCCTCAAGGAGACACACCACCACTATTCTTAACTTCCTCACTGTAAAGGGATATTGTGTCTTCTCTGCTAAGGCTCAACTTCATTCTCAGTCTGTAGTCTATCTATGCATCACCTTAACCCCCACCACCTGAAGTCTCAACCTAGAACTAACTCAGACCCTCCACAGTCTTCAACCTCCTACCACCGAAAATAAAATCCTTTCTCTCCTCAGTCTAATAGGCTTCTTTAAACACTGAATTCCTAATTTTGCTCTATTAGTCAAGCCCCTCAGTGAGATCTTCTGAGCATGGCTTTTAAGGTCTATAATGGCCAAGGAAGTAACAGAAAAGGCAAATAAGGCCCAAAAGAAGTAGGGAAATACCAGCTTTTGGCATACGCTCTTAAAGGCTCCAGCGCCCTAAAGGGCTTCATAGAATTGCATCACGGTCCTGCTCCAAAGTGGAAAGGTCATTGAACTGAAGCCTGCCAAGCTTCCCGACCCCATCAAGGGACATGTCTTTGCTGTGGAAAGAGGGACATGAGAAGGTAAGATGCCCCCTTGCTCCATGGAGGGAGGGTTAAGTCTCTTCTAGCCCTGTTCCAGCTACCTGTGACCTGACCTTGCCCAGCATGCTGGGAATTGCTACTGAAGGCCCAAGGACATCGTCAAGAGCCTAAGGTATTTCTTCCAAATAGCAGATAAGCTAATCTCATTCTTATTTTTATTTTCTTTATTTTAAAATTATTTTATTTATTCATTTTTAGAGAGGAGAGAGAGAGAGAAAGAGAGAGAGAGAGAGAGAGGGAGAGGAGAGACAGAGAGAGAAAAGAGGGGGAGGAGCTGGAAGCATCAACTCCCCTATGTGCCTTGACCAGGCAAGCCCAGGGTTTCGAACCGGTGATCTCAGCATTTCCAGGTCGGCGCTTTATCCACTGCACCACCACAGGTCAGGCTAATCTCTTTCTTGTAAACACAAGGGCCATCTACTATGCCTTGCCTAAATATTTGAATTTTATTTTTCCCTAAAAGATCTCTACTGTGGGTATTGACAGTATAATTTTGTGACTTTATTTAATGTGTAGTATCTCCTTTATTCCTTATATCTCAATGCCCCATGCCTATTGTAGGCTTGGACCTGCTGCTAATTCCAGCTAGACTTAGTGGTCACTAGAATTTAAACTCTAGCTGCAAATTGTAGAAATGTAACCACCCTTTCCCTAAGGACTTGCAGGATTTACAGGTCACTCAGCAAACTGTTCAGACTGTCCAAGAGGTGCTTCCAGCATTATATCACTCAAGGACTGACTTTCACATGGACAGATCCACACTCCCATTGCTGCTAAGGGTGACACTTTCCTCCACCCTGACCATTTGGAGCTCAGAAACAGAGAAACGAAACCGACCCCTTTGTCCTTCTATTCTCTACTCACCTCTCAGCCTGCCTCACCCAATCTAGCCTGCCTTCTACACATGTGGGACCAACACCTACATGTGTCTCCCTAATAATTGCACAGAAAACTGGACCCTAATCTATCTCACTCCAAATATCAACCTAATTCCACCCCACGAGCCTCTTTCAGTTCCTAGTACACTACCCATCAATCTAAGGACCAAACGAGTTATACAGGTAATTTCTCTTCTTGTTGCTTTAAGAATTTGTATAAATGTGGGTCTAGGGACAGGGGGATTGGCCACTGCCCTGTCTTATACTTAGTCTCTCTCTCTCTCTCTCTCTCTCTGAAGCCCAGCGAATTCATAAACATGGAATCAGTGGCTTCACACAAACTGGGTGTCTTGACTATTGCCTTTCATTGGTCCACTCACTCTATTTTTCTAACTTTTTTTTTTCCTGAAGCTGGAAACCAGGAGGCAGACAGACTCCCGCATGCGCCTGACTGGGATCCACCCAGCACGCCAACCAGGGGGTGATGCTCTGCCCATCCGGGGCGTTGCTCTGTCGCGACCAGAGCCACTCTAGCACCTGGGGCAGAGGCCAAGGAGCCATCCCCAGCGCCTGGGCCATCTTTTGCTCCAATGGAGCCTCGGCTGCCAAAGGGGAAGAGAGAGACAGAGAGGAAGGAGAGGGAGAGGGGTCGAGAAGCAAATGGGCGCCTCTCCTGTGTGCCCTGGCCGGGAATCAAACCTGGGACTTCTGCACGCCAGGGCAACGCTCTCCCACTGAGCTCACCAGTCAGGGCCTATTTTTCTAACTTTTGAACCCTGCCTCTTACATTTGTTCACTAGTTTCTTACAGAACCGCATGCAGACCTTCGCCAATCAGAAAATTGTAAGAAAAAAAACCCTGTTCTCAATGCTCGCACCGATAGGACCAATCATAATTCTGTGCCTAATTTTAATTCTTGCCTTTTTCTTTATCAAGTTTCTGTAGGCTCAAATGAGAGAAATCTCCAGGATCATTTACAATTAAATGCTTTTACAACCCCTACTCCAATAACCCCAAACAGGGGGAGGTTCCTGGAGGACCCCAATAGTCATGAGCAGGAAGTAGCTCCAGAAGATGGCCGGTCCAAAAAAACCTTCCTGAACCCCATACCCTTTCCTTCTCCCCCCTTTTCATTATCATACCACAGAGTTGAGAAATGATAATGTGAATTCCAAACTGCTCTTTTGATGTTCTGCTCATCTATCAGACCTCACCCTTACTCAGTGGACTATCTCCCATGAGACAGAGGAATTCCAAAAAGCTTGTCAACCGCCCCAAGGAGGAGCATTCTGGACATACGAGGACTTTTGATTCAACACCCACTTGCTCGACTCTCCCTTACTCTATAAAATTTGCCCCCTAGTTTGTATGGGTGCCCTTCTCCCTGGAGAAGTGCCCAGCAGGGTTCTTTTCTTCCTTTCAATAGGTGTTACTCTGGTCTTTTTGGACTCCCATGGTTTCCAACATTCTATTATTGTCTCACTTTCTTTGTTTTAGCTCTTTAATGTTTTAGCTAAAATCCTCTTAACTATTACTTTATTTCTTTCCTATTCTATACCTGGAAAGAGGGCAAAGGGAACGCCTCTTTGGGTATGGCTAAACAGAATTTCACATGACCCCTTGCACATTTCTTGAGATGAATTGTTCGGTTTTTATTCTTATTATGTTCCTATTAAAATAGCCCTGAGCAAGATCAAGCAGGCCACGTTCTAATCTCTAAAATCCCGGGTTTCACTGATTTGTGTGATTATTGTTTTTTTTTTTTTTTTTCATTTTTCTGAAGCTGGAAACGGGGAGAGACAGTCAGACAGACTCCCGCATGCGCCCGACCGGGATCCACCCGGCACGCCCACCATGGGGCGATGCTCTGCCCACCAGGGGGCGATGCTCTGCCCATCCTGGGCGTCGCCATATTGCGACCAGAGCCACTCTAGCGCCTGAGGCAGAGGCCATAGAGCCATCCCCAGCGCCCGGGCCATCTTTGCTCCAATGGAGCCTTGGCTGCAGGAGGGGAAGAGAGAGACAGAGAGGAAAGCGCGGCGGAGGGGTGGAGAAGCAAATGGGCGCTTCTCCTGTGTGCCCTGGCCGGGAATCGAGCCCGGGTCCTCCGCACGCTAGGCCGACGCTCTACCGCTGAGCCAACCGGCCAGGGCTATGATTCTTGTTTTTGAAGTATTTATTTAATGTCTAAATGTAATTGTTTTTAAGGCATGAATTAAGTTCTTGTATGCAAAAGGTTGGAAATGCCAGCTCTCATATTGAAAAAATAAAATTTCATCCCTACAAATTTTTAATTTCAATTAAAATAAGTAAAGCATGCTCATTTAAATTTAAATAAAATGGAATGTGGATCCTAAAGACTTGCTAATTTAGCCAGGGTGCTCTAGGCTAAAGCTACAGCTGCTGCAAGACTTAAAGCAGCATAGATTTGCATAATAAAAGTGTAGATATTTTTTACTATAAGAAAATAATGAAAGTCACACTGGTATTTTCCAGCTTTAATATATACTTTTTTAATCGCCTGTTAACTAATGCAGCAGAAATGTTTTGGAAAGTATGAGAATATTGCTTGAAAATAGTTATTATATATTGTTAGAAGTTAACATAAAGACAAGTATTTCTTACAATCTTTGAAGTCAAGGTATTATAAAGAGTGCCCAACAAATGCTTAAAGGTCAATTGTAAATAATATTAAAAAGGGGGGTACTCATATCCTGGAACTCTTGCAAATTTTCTGTATCATGCTTTTTACTTTAAAAAATTTCTTTTGAATGTGGATGTATAGCAGCTGAGACTCTGGAATCCTACAAGACACCAAACCTCTTTCTATTGCAAACTTCTACCCTCTTTTATTTGATCCAGCTAATAATGCTGTTTTGTCTTTTCAAAATAGCTCCAAATATACAGAAAAAGTTTCTATAGGCAGATGAGGACCCACAAAACCCTCATCAAGATCTTCTGAGCATGGCTTTTAAGGTCTATAATGACCAAGAACAAAAAGGCAGACAGAGCCCAAAAGAGATCAGGCAAAACAACTGCTTTTGGCATACACCCTTAGAGGCTCCAACACCCCAAAGGGGCCAAAATGACCCCATCAGGGCCCTGCTTCAAGAGTGGAAAGGAAGGTCACTGAGTAAAGCCTGCCAGGCTCCTCTGCCCCCACCAGGGACATGCCTTTGCTGTGTGAAAAAAGGGACACTGGCAGGTAGGCTGCCCCCTCACTCCTCTAAGGGAGGGTTCAATCTCTTCCAGCCCTGCTCCAGCCACCTGTGACCTAACCGTGCCCAACCTTCTGGGACTTGGCTGAAGGCTAAAGGTGTCCATGGCCATTGGACACATCTCAGGTCACTGTGGGCAAACCTAGGGGATTTCTTCCAAGTTTCAGGTAAGCTGATCTCATTTCTTATAGACACGAGGGTCACTTACTATGCCTTGCCTGAATATTGAGGTTTTTATTCATCCCTCGAAGACCTGTTGTGGGTGTTGATAGTCTTTTTTTCTGCTGCTTTGTTTAATATATAGTGTCTCCCTTATTCCTCCTGCCTCAATGCCTGAATTAGGCTGGGACCTACTTCTAATTTAGAGCCCTCTTTCTCCTTTTTGTCAACTTCTGTTACGAATTTACCTCTGCCACCCAGCATAGTGTATCCCAAGATTCTCTCCCCCACCCCAAGGCTGAAAAGCTCTAGGGAAAGGCACCCTGAGTTCATCTCTCCAGTTTAAAGAAAAAAGCTCTGTCTCCATACATGCTGCAGATGGCTCTTCCAGTCTTACCTGAAGCATTGCCAGCTAGAAGCAGTGGTCATTGGGACTTGGACTCTAGCTGCAGTGTGGAAATGTGACCACTACTCCAGTGCCTTGTGGACTTTTCCTGAATATGTGTGACTCCTGCTCCTTGGGACAGTTCTCAGACTGAAGTGGGGTTGGGTTACATTTACAAATAATATGAAGCGGTGATGGTGTCAACATGGACAAGGTAAAATTACATTAACATGTTAAGGACATTTGAGACTGTAAGAATTTTAGATCCTGTTGTATTAGTTAAGATTCTAATTGATAATCTAATAGGCTTTAATCACTTCATTGTATTAGGACACTTGTTATAGTATCTTTTAGCATGACTATTTTAATTTTGTTGTTTATTTTATATTTTGCCAGTCTGCCTCCAAATCGGAACATGGGAATTCAGATGAGTATGAATCACAGCACACGAACTAAAGTTTTAAAAAAGATAAAAGGGGGATTTGTTGGGGACTGGAATATGAACAGGGTATTTTGCAATTTGGATATATCTTGAGGACAGGGGTGCAGACCCCCCCCCCCACCTTACCTGCCTAATTAACAAAGGGTTATGCTTGATTCTAGATCGTCCCACTCATGTTTTCCGGAAGTAGCTGGAAGCTAGTTTCTTATTGGTGTAAAGTTACATTTGTATGGTATGGTGGGGGTTGTCTTTGAAACTTAATTGAATTGCTAATGAACCACATTTATCCATGAATAAAGACGGATGCTTCTCTGAAAGCAGCCACCTTACAGCTCAGGAACAGTAGAGTTTGCCGTGCCATCCTCCCAAAGCCATCTGTATGTATATATCTTTAAGTCTCTGTCCACTTAATTTCATACCTTTTCACACTTGAAACACCGGAATAGACTTGTTGCAGCTGGACTGAGACAGAAAAGGTTTGTAAAAAGTTATTTTTGCCAAATACTGTAGTTACTGAAATCCACCTGTGCAGGAACTAGGATTGAGGTGCCAGCATGGATGCGGGAAGAAAGTTGGATCCTGAAACGTTTCTGCTATTAGAACAAAGGAAAGCAGCGTGATTAAACCAGAACTGCGAGAGTCTATGTAAGGACCAAGAACAAACGTGAAATACACAACTCTTGGACAGGAGAACAGTTTCATACCAAAACCAAGCAGTGTTTCATTTTCTATTCCCATACACCAAGAATCAATAGTGCCAAGTTCCAGAATGTTTTACAGAGACACGACAAGGGATATGAGATGTGGAGGATTAAAGCATGTAATAATTTGGTACAATAAGTATCGCTATTAAGAAATAACAGTTAATAGTAACTAAAGATTAGTTTAAAAAAATGTTCTTCATCAGACTTGAAATAAATTTCCTTCAATACATCTTCCCCCTCCCGTGTCTTCATAATATGAGGACTAGCTCTCAGCTAGTGCACCTGCTCCCGAGGGTTCCAGTTCCCAAGGATGGTTAGCGCTCACGTGGCATATCAATAAGTTAATACTTGTTCAGAGCTGTCTCTTCATAACCTTTTCATAATTTCATTTGGGCCTGCATGCACTGGCCACAAGTTGCTATCCAGGTTAACCTTGAATGTTGACTAGAGCTACTTTGGCCCTCTAGCTCTGCCTTCTTAGATACACACAGCCTGGAGGACCGGCCATAGGACCACCGCTGGAACTGATCCAAGTTCCTTTTCATTTGCGAGCAAGGGCTTCTGCACCAGAGATTGCAGGACAGAAAGTAGTCCTGTGGGTGTTCCCATACTCACACAGTGACTCCCCAACTATCAATCAGGGTTGCCACAGCATATTATATGGGGCATTTTCCAACCTGGAATTACCCCCAACTATATTTTTGTACCACCTCCCATCCAGCCTGTAGACGCTGCAGTGTCTCTGGAATTCTGCTGCCTACCTCAAATTGTTATGCAAAGACCTGAGGTGGAGGCACATTCAGAAAACTACTTATGGAATACAGACATAACGTGAGGGCTGGCCGGAAAAAAAACTAGTTTATCAAAACATGCTGGAGCACAAGTCATGTTAGATCAAAACACTAGCTGCTTACAACTGGGCTCACATTGGAAGAGTTTCCTTTTGGATTCCTCTCAACCAAGGAACTGGTAAAAATTTCAAAATCCCAGAGCACACTCATTGTGACTTTCATTATATTCTCAGAGGGTGGGAGAGGGAGCTAAATTTGGGGAATGGGCCCGTGTTTTCACACAATACCTCAGTTTTTACAATATTGACTGTCTTTCCTACCAAGTCCTTCACCTCATTGTGACTATTCAATGACTACAAAAAAATGGCTTCGCTCTGAAAGCAACAGCAACAGATGGGCAGAGCATCGCCTTGTAGGGGGCTTGCTGGGAGTATTCTGGTTGGGGCACGCAAGTGGGAGTCTGTGTCTCTGTCCCGTCTCCTCTAAAATTTAAAAAATAAATATAAGACTCCTGGATAGAAAAAAATATTTCTATTTAGAAAGGCCCTAATTTTTAGTTTTTGAAAATTTATTTACTTTTTCCTCTTGTGGTAGAGACAGAGAGAGTCAGAGAGGGACAGAAAGGGAAAGAGATAAGAAACATGAATTGTTTGCTGTGGTTCCTTAGTGCATTGATTGATTCCTCATATGTGCCTTGACTGGGGGGCTAGTGCAGACCGAGTGACCCCTTGCTTGAGGCAGCAACCTTGGGCTTAAGCTGATGAGCCTTGCTCAAACCCAATGAGCCCACGCTCAAGCTGGCGACCTCAGTCTCAAACCTGGGTCCTCCACGTTCCAGTCTGATGTTCTATCCACTGTGCCACTGCCTTGCAGGCTCAAATTTTTTTTTTTTTTCCATTTTTTTTTTTTTTCATTTTTCTGAAGCTGGAAACGGGGAGAGACAGTCAGACAGACTCCCGCATGCGCCCGACCGGGACCCACCCGGCACGCCCACCAGGGGCGACGCTCTGCCCACCAGGGGGCGATGCTCTGCCCATCCTGGGCGTCGCCATGTTGCGACCAGAGCCAATCTAGCGCCTGGGGCAGAGGCCACAGAGCCATCCCCAGCGCCCGGGCCATGTTTGCTCCAATGGAGCCTTGGCTGCGGGAGGGGAAGAGAGAGACAGAGAGGAAAGCGCGGCGGAGGGGTGGAGAAGCAACTGGGCGCTTCTCCTGTGTGCCCTGGCCGGGAATCGAACCCGGGTCCTCCGCACGCTAGGCCGACGCTCTACCGCTGAGCCAACCGGCCAGGGCTCAAATTTTTAAAATGTATTAAAAAAATATTTCAAATACTGTCAGGGTAACAAAGGAGTGATTTTAAGTAAGTGTACATATTCAGACATCCATTTTGTAACATACTTAAAAGTTAACTAAGGGTGTAAACCTTAGATTATACACTGTATAATTAATATTACGATTTAATGAAATATTTGAAAATTGTGTTTTATTATTTTAGAGAGAAGAGAGAGTATGTGAAAGACAAAGAGAGAGAAAGAGGGGAGGAGCAGGAAGCATCAACTCCGTATGACTTGATCAGACAAGTGCAGGGTTTTGAACCAGTGCCCTCAGCGTTCCAGGTGCATGCTTTGTCCAATGCGCCACCACAGGTCAAGCTAAAAATAATTTTTTGACTAATATTCAGTGGCATCTCAGATTCAATTCCTTCTCCTTTTATTTTTTACTTCTTTACGTTCAGTTGCCAGCATGAATAACATTGCTGAAGTCTGTATTTTGAACAGTGTATGAATGGAAAATTTTCCCCAATATGCATTCTTGTATACTGAGTGAGGCTGATGATCCAGGTATAAGAGTTTCCACAGTTTTTATTTTTAAAGTTTCTATTATGAATTCTCATGTGTCGATAAAATTCTGAATATGGAATTCATTATATATTGCTCACAAAAACTAGGGGATATTTCAAAACATGAAGTAACAAAAATGTCCCCTAGTTTTTTTGAGCAGTGTTATGATTGTTCAGTCTTCACCCTGGTGTGAATTCTCTTAAGTTGAGTAGCACTTGAATGAATAGCAAAACCTTTGCCACATATTTCACTCTTGTAAGGCTTCTTTCTAGAGTGAATTATTTCATGTTGAGTAAGTCTTGAACGCCAATTAAAAGTTTTGCCACATATTTCACATTTGTAACGCTTCTTTCCAGTATGAATTATTTCATGTTGAGTAAGACTTGAACGTGAATTAAAAGCTTTGCCACATACTTCACATTTGTAAGGCATATCTCTAGTATGAATTTTATTATGTGCAGTAATATATGATCGCCGAGCAAAACCTTTGCCACATATTTCACATTTGTAAGGCTTCAATCCAGTATGAGTTTTCTTATGTCTAGTAATATGTGAAAGCCGACCAAAACATTTGCCACATATTTCACATTTGTAAGGCTTCTCTCCAGTATGAATTTTTTCATGTTGAATAAGAAGTGAATGGTGATTGAAATCCTTCCCACATATTTGACATTTATAAGGCCTCTCTCCAGTATGAATTGTCTCATGATTAATAACACCTGAATGCCAAGTAAAACCTTTGCCACATATTTCACATTTGTAAGGCTTCTCTCCAGTATGAATTCTCTGATGACTAATAACTCCAGAATGCCTAGTAAAACCTTTGCCACACACTTCACATTTGTAAGGCTTATCTCCAGTATGAGTTTTCTTATGTCTACTAATGTGTGAACGCTGCTTAAAGGCTTTGCCACATACTTCACATTTGTAAGGCTTCTCTCCAGTATGGATTCGCTCATGTACAGTAAGGTATGAACTTGAACTAAAGGCTTTACCACACTGTTTACATTTGTAAGCCTTATCTTCAGCATGAACCATCTTATGTTGAGAGAGATATGCAAGAGAAATAAAGGCTTTACCACATTTCTCACAATTGTAAGGTGTCTTTCTTGCATAAAATTTCTTGCGTTTAGTGTGTTTAAAAATCTGAATAGAAACTCTTTCACTCTCATTATTACATTTATTAGCTTCTTCCTCAGTATGAGTAGTCTTCTGGTCACTGAGATTTAACAGTTGGTTTAAGCAATTGTCTGTCTCACTACAATTATTTTTCTCCTCAGCAATATGAATATTCTGGTGCAGAGTAAGTTTTAAACTTTGATCAATGTCCTTCCCGCATTTAGAATGGTTCTTCAGAAATTCAGTTCTCAGATGTTTATTAGGATTTGAACCTTGACTAAAGTTTTCCCAACAGTCATTGAATCGGTCACTTCTCTCTCCATTAAACATACTCTGGCAAATCAATGTAAATAGATAGGTCATTAGTGAGGCCTCTAGAATCAGCAAACATGTAAAGATATTCTAATAAACTACTATGTCACACCTACTGAATGACGAACATTATATAATTAATGACTGTACAAAAAAACCAACCAAACTTATGAAAACTATAGACTCCGAAAGATTTGAGTGGAAAAACCATGAACACTTGTTTAATGGATGCTTAATGTGATCAGCCTTTGAAATTCTATCTTCACTTTAAAATCTCTAATTTTTTTTCAAGAGTTTGAGTGTTTAATACATTTTTTATGGTAAAAATTATTTGTACCACAGGCTTAAGAATGTGATGAATTTTACAAATATCTTCTCCCATGTTTATAAATGTTCTCAGGAAATGCATTAAAATTTCATTTGGGTCTTTCCATTCAAATACACTCTGCTCTATTCCTCTTGTTCAATCTCCAGTGAGTATGCTGTAAACTCTAAGGCAGGGGTCTCCAAACTTTTTACACAGGGGGCCAGTTCACTGTCCCTCAGACCATTGGAGGGCTGCCAAATACAGTGGTCCTCTCACTGACCACCAATGAAAGAGGTGCCCCTTCCAGAAGTGCAGTGGGGGCTGGATAAATGGCCTCAGGGGGCCGCATTGCGGTCCGCGGGCCGTAGTTTGGGGACGCCTGCTCTAAGGGACCCCATAGGACTTGGAACCGGGAGCAATGGGCAGCAGCAGCTCCTCGTGGGCTCAGCCCCTGGGTCTGTTTCTAAGGCTCTCTTTCCTATGACTTCTCACTGAGCCAAAGCAGTTCTGCTTAGGCTCTCTCCTGTGGCTTCTTCCGACCTGAGTCCTTTCTTCTTTACTGGCTCCATGTTTAATAATATATTCTAAACAAACAAAGGACACATAAGTGAAAACCCCCATAAAACAACAAAGCATCATTCTGCAAATGCAAATACATTAGTAATGGTTTACCAAAGGTACTTTAGACCTTCGATCTCTTTCAGGGTTAGGTCCATCCTAACATCCTCTCTGTCATTCCTACTCCTAATAACATTTCCACTTTCATGAGGAATACGTGCTAAATATCACCCTTTCCATATCTTACCAAAAGCATTTTCTGGAATAATTCTTTGGTTGGCTTTGGCAACAAGTCTTGGGTGTCTTCAGAAAAAATAGCTGTAAGATAAATAAGTTATCAAAAGCTATAGTTACATAACTATACTTTGAACTCTAATGTAGAAACTGAGTACAGTGGTACCTTGAGGTAGGAGCAGACCAACAAATTTTTTTAATTTTTTTATTTTTATTTTATTTTTTTAAGATACGAGGTGTGACTTGGTACATATTTTGTTCGAGATCCGAGCAAAATTCTGACTTACAAGTTGTGATTCAAGAAGCTGCTGCTGGTTGGCGTGTTGGCACACGGGTACAGTATCAGCAGCACAACCCCAGCATCTTGTTTTTTGGGTTTTTTTTTTTTGTATTTTTCTGAAGCTGGAAACGGGGAGAGACAGTCAGACAGACTCCCTCATGCGCCCGATCGGGATCCACCTGGCACGCCCACCAGGGGCAACGCTCTGCCGCGACCAGAGCCACTCAAGCGCCTGGGGCAGTGGCCAAGGAGCCATCCCCATCGCCCGGGCCATCTTTGCTCCAATGGAGCCTTGGCTGCGGGAGGGGAAAAGAGAGACAGAAAGGAAGGAGGGGGGGTGGAGAAGCATATGGGCGCCTCTCCTATGTACCCTGGCCAGGAATCAAACCCGGGTCCCATGCACGCCAGGCCGACGCTCTACCGCTGAGCCAACCGGCCAGGGCCCAGCATCTTGTTTTTTCTCACATGTTACCCACAGAAACAAGTCGAATCTCATGAGCTGTACTTGTTCTTGCATCATTTTGCATTTTTTACTATCTTTTTTTGTGTGCTATTATGGGACCAAAGAAAGTGAGTGTAAAGAACAGTGGTGAGAAGAAGAAGAGACTGATGTCGATAGAAGTAAAGTAAGAAATAATAGAAAAATATGAGCGTGGTGTACGAGTGATTGAACTGGCAAATCTGTACGACTACAATACATCTACAATTTGTACCATCATTAAACAAAAGGACACCATCAAAAACGCAAATCCAGCAAAAGGAACTACAATTCTGTCTCAGTTAAGGACAAATATCCATGAAGAAGTGGAGAAGCTTCTGCTGGTGTGGGTCAAAGAGAAAGAGCTGGCAGGAGATACAGTGACGGAGAGTGTAATATGAGAAAAGGCATGTATTATTTACAGCAATGCGAAGAACCATCAACCTTAAGAGGCAGCAGAAGATACGTTTAAGGCAAGTCATGGCTGGTTTGAAAATTTCAAGAAGAGATGTGGCATCCACTTGGTGGTGAGGCATGGTGCAGCTGCGAGTGCTGACGTTAAGGCAGCTGAGGAGTACACAGCAAGTTTTACTGCACTTATCGCAAAGTAAGGCTACATCCCCCAACAAGTGTTCAACTGTGACAAAACAGGATTTTTTTGGAAAAAAAATGCCCCGGAGGACTTTCTTCACCACAGAGGAGAAGAAGCTGCCAGGCTCTAAACATATGAAGGAACGTCTGACCCTTGAATTGTGTGCAAATGCTAGCGGTGACTGTAAAATAAAGCCACTGCTAGTGTATCATTCTGAAAATTCTCAAGCCTTTAAGATTCACAAGATTCTTAAAAAAAAACCCGCAGGTTATGTGGCGCGCCAATGCTAGGGCATGTATTACGTGGCAGTTTTTTATTGAATGGGTAAACCTCGTCTTTGGTCCTGCAGTGAAGAAATATATTCAAGAAAATAAACTCCCAATGAAATCATTATTAATCCTTGATAATACTCCGGCCCACCCACCTGGTCTTGAAGATAACATTCTCAATGAGTTCAAATTTGTGAAAGTCCTCTACCTCCCACCTAACACGACTTCAATCTTACAACCTATGGATCAGCAGGTCATTTCCAACTTTAAAAAGCTCTACACTTTTTTTTTTTTAATTTTTTTTTTTAATTTATTTATTCATTTTAGAGAGGAGAGAGAGTGAGAGAGAGAGAGAAATTGGGGAGGAGCAGGAAGCATCAACTCCCATATGTGCCTTGACCGGGCAAGCCCAGGGTTTAGAACCGGCGACCTCAGCATCCCAGGTTGACGATTTATCCACTGCGCCACCACAGGTCATAAAAAGCTTTATACAAAGCTTTTACACAAAGTACTTGTTTCGCTGCTGCTTTGAGGTTACTGAGAATACAGTTCTAACCCTTGGAGAGTTTTGGAAAGATCACCAGAACATCGTGATATGTTCACGCATTATTGACTTGGCATGGCAAGAGGTTATAAGAACCTTGAACTTGGCATGGGAAAAGTTATGGCCTTACGTTGCAGAAAGGGACTTCAAAGGATTCGAACCAGAGACTGAGACCTAGGTAAAGCGCTGAAGTAGACTGTCCCTGGGAAAGTCAATGGGTCTGGGGATGGATGAGGGTGATGTAAACCAGCTCATTGAGGAACATGAGGAGAAACTCTCAACTGAGGAGTTGAAGGAGCTACAGATGATGCAACATATGGAGCTTCTGCAAGAGATCAGTAGTGAGGAGAAGGTAGAGTTGGAGGAAGTTTTTTCTACAAGAGAAATTAAAGACATGCTGGCAATGTGAGAGAAGCTTTCAAGTTTCATTGAAAAGAAACACCCAGAAAAAGTTTCAACTGGCCGTGCTTCAGCACTTTTTAATGACACTTGTTTGTCACATTTCATAATATTTTAAAAGGCAGGGAAGCCTGATCTGGTGGTGGTACAGTGGATAGAGCGTCGGACTGGGATGCGGAAGGACCCAGGTTCAAGACTCCGAGGTCGCCAGCTCGAGTGCGGGCTCATCTGGTTTGAGTGAGGCTCACCAGCTTGGACCCAAAGTCGCTGGCTCCAGCAAGGGGTTGCTCAGCCTGCTGAAGGTCCGCGGTCAAGGCACATGTGAGAAAGCAATCAATGAACAACTAAGGTGTTGCAACGCGCAATGAAAAACTAATGATTGATGCTTCTCATCTCTCTCTGTTACTGTCTGTCTCTCCCTGTCTATCCCCCTCGCTGACGCTCTGTCTCTGTAAAAAATAAATAAATAAAATTAAAAAAAAAAAAAGGCAGGGAAAAGCAAACCTCTTTGGATAGATTTTTATTCAAAAGTCCTGCAAATGAAAGTGCAGTGAAAAAGGCAAAAACAGCTGATGATTAAATGAAAAATATGTAATGTTAAGCTTAGGTTAAGTTTAAAGTAAAGAAAGTGCATTATTTTAAAATTAAGTTTTTGTTGTTTCATTTTAAGTAAAAAAAAATGCAGTTTTAGTTTACATTTAATGTTAAGAAAGTGCAGTTTCAGTTTACATGTCTACAGTGCTTGCATTCCTTCCTTCCTCCCTCCTCCTCCACCATTCACCACTGTTAGCCACACTCGTCGGTCTCCAAGGTAAGAATACAGTACTAAATAACATTATTTTATATATTTTGTTATGCATTGGTAAAGTATACATGTGTGTTTCTTAATTAAAGACATCTTTTTTCATAATTTAGGATGGTTTGGGGATGTTTCACAGGGCTGGAATGGATTAAATCTATTTCACTTATTTTAAATGGGAGAAATTTGTTTGATAAACGAGTTGACTGACTTACAAGCTCGGTTACAGAATGAATGAAACTCGTATCTCAAAGTACCACTGTACCGTTTACAGGTCTTCAGTGACATGGCACAATAGGAAGCATCAAAACACTGCTCTTCCATGGAGAAGGGAACTAGCAACCAGTAGTAGCACAGCTGCCTTCTCTGAGGACTCCAGAAACCAATTAGACCACAACAGCTTCAGGAGAGCAGGGCAGGTAAGTCACATCACAGAAGATAAGATGCTGATGTTTGCCCCCGATAACTGCCCATTCTCCCTGACACACCATGGAAATATTGTTTTTAAAAAAATCATTCTCTGGGTAGAAACAGATGAGTGCACTGTGTGTCCAATGATCTGACAGTTTCCAGCTGCCCCTAAACTGGTTACTCCTTTGTGTGACACAGAGCGCTCAGGTACTGACAGTACACAATGAATGCACTGTGGTGTTTGTTTAAAATAAAAAAGGCAGTGGGGGGTTGGAGAATGTTCTTACAACAAGGAGACAACAGTATTGAAGGTAGACACGAGCTAAAGGAAGGTACCATACTCTCAAGTTAGAGAAAACATTTTAAACTGGGGAATTACACACAAGTAACACAGAGCACACACATGCCCAGCAATGGTCTCTTAGGCCCGAGAAACTTCTGGCACAGCTGACTGGTGTCTGTGTTCTCCTGCACAAAGCACGTTCATACACCCTGGGAGAATGGGTGGTTCTTCCACTAATGCCCACGAGAGATCAGAAGGTTCACCAGGTATCGGTGGCCCAGCATGCAGAAATCCCACGTTTCAACGCAGGTCAGGGTGCGATCACCTGCTTCTCTTCCCTTTCCACTGCCCCTTCTCTTTTTTCCTTTCTCAGCCAAAGGCTCCAGTGGCTCAACCTTCAGCCTCAGCAGCTAAAAATAGCCTGATTGATTTGAGCATTGGCCTCAGACAGTGGTTTCCAGCTGGATCCCTGTTGCGGCAAATGCACTGAGTCTCTCAACCTCCTGATTTCTCAAAATAAATAAATAAATACATGACAGATAGATAGATAGATAGATAGATAGATAGATAGATATAACATATTGTAAAATTAAAACAGTGAGAAACCATAGGAAATTAACTGAAACTAAAAGGTAAGACAATGAAGTCAAAACAAGAAGCATACATTTTATAAATAATGCCAAAAAAGAAAATGTAAGAGACTATTATGAACAATTACCTGCAAAACCACTGGACACCAAAACATGGGGAGTCAAGTTCCATAAGGCCACACTTCTTAAAATTTAGCTTAAAAAATTAATGCGGAAGAAAAATCAAAGGAGATCCACTAGTAAACCAGGACATAGTTAAAAGAGTAATAATAAGTTTAAAAAAAAAAAACGCTCCCTGCAGAGGAAAGCTGTGCAGCACATGGACTGATGAACTTGGTAATTCTAGCAAGTTAAAGAAAACTAACAGGCCCGGGCCGGATAGCTCGGCTGCTCAGAGCAAGAACCCGAAGCGCAAAGGTTGTCAGTTCAACCCGTCAGGATACGTACACAAACATATCTATGTTCCTGTCTCTCTCTCCCTCCCTTACTGTCTCACTAAAATTAATACATTTAAAAAATAAAAAAAAAAATGACACTAATAATTCTTCACGAACATGTCCAAACATTAAAGAGTAAAGGAATTATAGAAATGCTTCTGCTGAGCAGGTGATGGCACACTGGATAGTGTGTAGACCAAGAACACGGTTCAGAAACCCAAGTCACTGTCTTTAGCATGGGCTCATCTGGCTTGAGTACAGGGTAGCTGGCTTCAGCATGAGATCAGAGACATGACTCCATGGTTGCTGGCTTCAGCAGGGGTCCCTGGCTCGGACGAAGCCCCCACTGAAGGCACACAAGAAGCAATCAGTGAATAAATTGCAACAACTACAAATCAATGCTTATAATCTCTCTCCTTTCCTGTCTCTATAAAAATATATATAAATAAAAACAAAAAATTAATAAAAAAATACTTTCTAGGAAGCTATCTTTATGCAATATCAAACCCAAACAAAAGTACTGAGAATAAAACCGCAAACCAAAATCTGTGATGAATTATGATACAAAAGTTATGAGTAAAACATTAATAGACTGCCTGACCAGGCAGTAGAGCAGTGGTTAGAGCATCGGATTGAGATGTGGAGGACCCAGGTTCGAGATCCCAAGATCGTCAGCTTCAGTGTAGGCTCATCTGGTTTGAGCAAAAAAAAAAAAAAAAAAAAAAAGCTCGCTAGCTTGGACCTAAGGTCGCTGGCTTGAGCAAGGGGTTACTTGGTCTGCTGTAGCCCCACAGTCAAGGCACATATGAGAAAGCAATCAATGAACAACTAAGGCAGTGGTTCTCAACCTTTCTAATGCCGTGACCCCGCAATACAGTTCCTCATGTTGCGGTGACCCCAAACCAAAAAATAATTTTGGTGGCTACTCATAACTGTAATTTTGCTACAGTTATGATTCGGAATGTAAATACCTGATATGCATTATGTATTCTCATTGCTTTAATCCACCCCCGCCGGCATTGCGACCCACAGGTTGAGAACCGCTGAACTAAGGTGTCGCAACAAAAAACTGATGGTTGATGCTTCTCATCTCTCTCCGTTCCTGTCTGTCTGTCCCTATCTCTCTCTCTCTCTGATTGTGTAAAAAAATATAAATAGACTGAATTCAAAATCAGATTACAGGGGGTCCTCAGATTAATTCCTACAACAGTGACATAACCCAAATTTTGGTGTAAATCAAAATACACTCTAGCATGTCACTTACCTATCCTAACAGAGTTGCAAAATCATAATATTAAAAATAAAACAATTATGTCACAGAAAAATAATACCAAGCATACTTCTGCTATACACAATCATATCAATTTGCCCAGGTAGTAAATATATGATATAAACCGCATAAGCCGAAACATCCACAACTCAATTTTTTAAGGTTTTATGAGAGTGCCTGACCAGGTACAGGTGCAGTCTATAGACCATCAGATTGGACACAGAAAACCCAGCTTTGAAATTTGGAGGTCTCGGCCTGTGCATGAACCTACCAGCTTGAACCCCAAGGTTGCTGGCTCAAAGCCCAACATTGCTGTCTTGAGTGCAAGGTCACTGGCTTGAGCAAGGGGTCACTCATTCTGCTGTAGCTCCCGGTCAAGGCACATATGAGAAATCAATCAATGTACAACTAAGGTGCCACAACAAAGAACTGATGCTTTTCTTTTCTATCCCTTCCTCTCTGTCTCTCTCTCTCTCAAAAATAAATAAATAAATTTAAAAAAGGTATAGTATAGAAAGACAGAATAATTAAGCAGAATTGGAAGCCCATATAGAAGATCTCATGTACGAGGTCAACAGATCACCTGAGCAACTCTCACACTGACACATCGGAAGGTGCCCTTACCTGAAAGAACAAGGGAAGAGCATGAAAGAGACGGGAGACACACACACAGCCAGAAAGACACCAGTGAACCGGTAGCAGGGGAGAAGTCAGGTTACCAGGGCACACTCTCTGCACCCAGAAAGGGCAGAAAGTAGAAGCAACATTCTTCCTGCGTGGCCAGCATGAACTGCAGCTGACCCGAGAGATGGTACACAGGAACGGCAGCTGCGCTCCAGCCGCCAACATTACCAAGCAGAAAACCAAACTAGACACGCAGCTGCCACCACTGACAATCCCAGAGCCCCAGAGGCAGGGACAGTATGGGGTCACAGCACTCGCTCTCAGCAGCCCCGGGGACTGGAGGGGAAAAACATTTCTCCCTGAGCAGCAGGCACACATGGTGGGTACATCCCATGAAAAGGGAGAGATGAGGTGCAGCAATAATTTCTTCATTTTTTAAAAAATTTTTTAGTATTTTCACCTCTCTCTCCAGACTCCCAGCCTGTTTACCTGGCTCCAACATGGAGATGAATATTCACATCAGAAACAAAAATTCCCGCATATATATAGAAATCAACATGAAGATGTTCAGTTTTCCAGAATACCTGATCTTCATTCAATTAAGGAAAAAGAATATTACAGCAAAATTGAGAGAAGCCTTTCACTAATCAACCGACTGCTTGTCACCTTCTGTGCATAGGGACCAGTGTCAATATGCAGGTGCCAAGCTCTCTTCCAAGAACTACTGAATCAATAGTACAAGTACAAAGAACAAAAATTCAGTTTAGGTTTGCCATAGAGCATTATAAACACTTAAAGCTCTGGAACAACCCCTGAATACTATAAAGTGGGAAGTACATCCAAAGAGAAGGGAGGTTGAAAGCCCTAAAGCCACATTATGAAGCCTTTCCTGTCTGAGTACACAGAGCTTCAATCTCAGTCACCCAATCAGGGGCTCCCAACACACACACCCAAGGGAAAAGACACACAGGGCAGTCAGTGACTTCTGGAGCAAAGTCATCCTCACCCAGTGAGAGCAGGTTCCTGTAGTTCTCCCACATCACGTGCACGTAAAAGGCCCTCTGAGCTGGGTTCAGGTATTCCCACTCCTCCTGGGAAAATTCTATGGCCACATCCTTGAAGGTCAAGCATTGCTGAAATGAAAACATTTCACCAAGGAGAAATGGTGACAGTTAGTAGCCTCACACAGAATGAGAAGGGAGATATAAAAATCGATTTGGTTAAAATGAGTATCTGAAACATACACATCTAGATTTGAGCAAGTGATGTTTCGGACTTGGTGGTTTACATTACTTTCTCATAATAGTTTATGACAGCCAGAAAATCAAGAAAGGTTTCTCATGTTGGAAGAGAACACATGAAATGTACAATTAAAATTCAAACCCAGGTTGTGTATAGAGGACTGTTTGTAACTATGTTCTATACATTGAGTAATGTTCACTGTCTCTATGAACTAGACTATGTGCAGTGTCTTTAAGAGACAATAAAGTCCACAGGGTCTATAAAACCTTTCAGACTCTTAAATGTGATGAGGACAACAACAGAGACGAAGTCTTTGTACGTGTCCAATACGCCAGCATTAGTCCAGATGCTTCCACGTGTTAACTTACTATCCATATAGTAGCTCACTAGAGACTGCTCTGTCGCCATCTTCGAGGAGAAACTGTCACAGGTATTCTAAGAAAGTCACCTCAGATCAAAATCGAATGTTCTAAGTGGCAAAAACCTCAATTAAATTTAGGTGGTGTTTTAGACTTGAAGGTTAAGAATCAGACAGGCCTGACCTGCTGGTGATGCAGTGGACACAGCATCGCACTGGGACTCAGAAGTCCCAGGTTAGAAACCCTGAGGTTGTCACCTTGAACATGGACTCACGATCTTTAGTGTAAGGTCACTAGCTTGAGTGTGGGACCATAGACATGACCCCATGGTCACTGGTTTAAGGCCAAGGTCCCTGGTTTGAGCAACGGGTCACTCGGTCTGCTGTAGCCCCCCATCAAGGCACATATGAGAAAGCAATCACTGAAGACCTAAGGGACCGCAACAAACAACTGACGCTTCTCATCTGTCTCCCTTCCTGTCTGTCTACTTCTATCTGTCCCTCTCTATGTCTCCATCACCCCCTCCAAAAAAATAAAAAAAGAATAACAAAATTATGCCCTGGAAGAGTGACTCCTTGGATAGGGCATCGTCCCTGTGCACCAAGTTTTCAGGTATGATCCCTGGTTTGGGCACCCACGAGATAAAATCTGTGAGTACGTTACTAAACACAACAACTAAATGAAATACTGAATTGATGCTTCACTCTTTCTCGTTTACTCCCTCCTTCAAATCAATGGAAATATTTTCTTTTTCTTCTTTTTAAACTTTTTTTTTAAGATAGAGGAGGGGAAGAACCAGTAGCAAGAAGCATCAACTAGGAGCAGTAGCTTCTCAGATGGGCCTTCACTGGGCAACCCCAGGTTTCAAACCAGATACCTCAGCATCCAGCTCAATGCTTTATGCACAGCACCACCACAGGGCAGGCTAAAATTATTTTTAAAATAACTGAAATAATTAGGAAACAGTCTAAAATCACAATGACAAACTGTTCTCTGAAACAGGTTGACACGAGGTCAAGTCTATCTATATTTTATTGCATAAATGGTCGTCACATTGTGCTCACACACACATTACTATTCTTCCATCCACTTGATTTTTCTTTTTTGTCCTTTTGAAAGACACACAGACAGGGACAGACATATAAGAAGGAACATAGATGAGAAGTACCAATTCCTTAATGCAGCACCTTTGTCGTTCATTGATTCTTTTCTCACATGTACAAATGTACCATGATTGGATGGGCCTCTAGCTGAGGAAGTGCCCCTTACTCAAGCCAGCGACCTTGGGCTCAAACCAGTGAGCCTGTGCTCAATCCACACCCTTGGGGATTCAAACCACGGTCCTCTGTGTTCAAAGCCGACACTCGATCCCCTGTGCCACCACATGGCGAAGCCCTTACATTCACTGCAAACATTATTATGATAGTGTAAAAAAAACCACACAACTGTGGAATATATTTAAAATACCATTTAAACTACAAAAAATATAAAAGTTATGAAATGCTGATGTTTTTTATAAAAATCATGCAAATGCATAGGCATGCATTCATGCACATACATAAAAATAAACTAATAAACTGATGCAGAGAGACTGTCCCTAAAAATATTTTTTGGATAATATAACTTATTATCAGTTTTTCTTACGTGTATCTCACCACCAGTGGAATAAGAAAAATGTTATCAACTGTACTTCTATTGTGGTTATTAGAAAACTCTGAATTATAGTGGAGAAAGAGGGCTGACCAGCACGGCTACTTAAACAGAGGTCAGCAAAAGAGGGAAATAGAGAAAGAAGTATAATAAAACAGACTCAAAGAGTTGGAATTGTAAAAATTCACAAATACAAATATATGAACTGATGGACCAGCTACATTCTGTGAGACAATACAGGGTATAAGACAAAAACTAACAGCCAAGTTGAGCTGTACACAACTAGTATACAAATGTTACAATGAGCAATCTAAAACACCAAGGAAAACGGTCCTATTTATCACAGCTTTGAAAAGGATAAAATACTCAGGAATTAAAAACAGTCAACAAGCTGAATGACATACCTACCGGAAACAAACCATTGCAAAACTAAATCAAAGATTCAAATCATCAGAAAGCCATCCCTTAAGCCTGATCAGGTGGTGCCACGGGGGACAGAGCATCAGACTGTGATGCTGAGGATGCAGGATAAAAACCCAGGGTTGCCACCTTGAGGGCGGGGTTGCAGCTTGAGCGTGGGATTATAGACATGACTCCATGGCCAATGGCTTCAAGCCAAAGGTCAGTGGCTTGAGGAAGGGGTCCCTCACTCTGCTATCGCGCCCCTGCACCCCCGCCAAGGCACACACGAGAAGGCAATCAATTAACAACTAAGGTGCCACAACAAAGAATTGATGCTCCCCATTTCTCTCTCATCCTGTCTATCTGTCACTATCAGCCCCTCTCTCTGTAAAAATAAAAAACAGACATCCCTTAATAATGGGTTGTAAATGAGTTACTATTGTTGAAATGTGCATGTTATTCAAGCATTCTACAGACAATATGAAATCTATACCAAAATTCCAAAGGGAATTTTGGCACAAACGGAAAAGAAAAACAAAACCCAGGGCAGATTTAGCATGAAATCAAGCTAAAGGATCCAGGGGAGGGAAATGTTCTTAATAAAGGAGAAGTGGACATTTTGAATTTTTTAGATGCAAATGCATATAATAAAGCTTTGTCATACCAAATGATTTTTTTTTTTTTTTTAACAGGGACAGAGAAAGGGATAGACAGGAACAGACAGACAGGAACGGAGAGATGAGAAGCATTAATCATTGCGACATCTTAGTTTCCATTGATTGCTATCTCATATGTGCCTTGACCGCAGGCCTTCAGCAGACCGAGTAACTCCTTGCTCAAGCCAGCGACTTTGGGTCCAAGCTGGTGAGCTTTGCTCAAACCAGATGAGCCCTGGTCAGTTGGCTCAGCGGTAGAGCGTCAGCCTGGCGTGCGTGGGACCCGGGTTCGATTCCCGGCCAGGGCACACAGGAGAAGCGCCCATTTGCTTCTCCACCCCCCACCTCCTTCCTCTCTGTCTCTCTCTTTCCCTCCCGCAGCCAAGGCTCCATTGGAGCAAAGATGGCCCGGGCGCTGGGGATGGCTCCTTGGCCTCTGCCCCAGGCGCTAGAGTGGCTCTGGTCGCGGCAGAGCGACCCCCCGGAGGGGCAGAGCATCGCCCCTGGTGGACGTGCTGGGTGGATCCCGGTCGGGCGCATGCGGGAGTCTGTCTGACTGTCTCTTCCCGTTTCCAGCTTCAGAAGAATACAAAAAAAAAACAAAAATGAAAAAAAAACAAAAAAACAAACAAACAAACAAAAAAACCAGATGAGCCCACAATCAAGCTGGCGACCTCGGGGTCTCAAACCTGGGTCCTCTGCATCCCAGTCCAACACTCTATCCACTGCGCCACCGCCTGGTCAGGCCCAAATGATTTTTGACAAGAAAAACTACTTCATGGAGAGAGGCCAGTCTCTATAACAAAATGAGTGTGTGTGGGGAGGAGAGGGGAGGTGGATATTTCCATTCAAAACAATGCAGCTGAAACCTTATTACCTGCACCAAACAGCAGCATCAATGTGTCAGAGGATAGTGTGCAGGGTGAAAAATGCAGCCTTCGAGAACTAGAAGTGGTCAAAACAACCTAAAGAATCTTCAATTGTCAGTGGGTTGATTACACAAATGGAAAATGTAATGAAACACCCTCTACCACAAATGTCTGCCTGGGAATTATCCGTTCAATTCCAAATCATTTCGATGTTCAAGTCAGTAACTCACTCATGTAGCTTCAAATGTATTACAAAAGCAGAAGGATTTCCCCTAACTGGCCCCTTTCCCTGAACTGATCAGGTATTTGTGCACATCAGTCCATGACCTGTATGTGCTTTTTCTTTTCCCCTAATTGACAGAGTGACAGGACGTCCAACATGGTGAATGGACAATCTCCCTCCTCAGCCACACTTCAGTGCTCGCATCCTAGCTCCAACTCAAGGGCTAAAGCCTTACCCAGGATGATGCCCGGGGGGCCTCTTTACAAGTCCCCTGTTATTGGGTCACATTGAGATGGACTCTAAGTAGACCTGAGTGGGACCGAGGGACGGCCCAGGTCGGTGTACACAAACATCAGGCAGCACAATTCAGAGTCAGAGAAGAACAGCAAGACAAAGGGCATTTCAAAAAGGACAGACACAAGCCTGACCTCTGGTGACTCAGTGGATCGGCACTGACTGGAAATGGAAACGCTGAGGTTGCTGATTCCAAACGCCAGGCATTCCCAGTGAGGGCACATACAGAGCAACTAACACAAATTGATGCTTTCCACTGATTCACCCTTTTTCTGTCTCCTCTCTCTAAAATTAGTAAATAAAATTTTTTAAAAAACGAACAAACAGGCCCTGGCCGGTTGGCTCAGCGGTAGACCGTCGGCCTGGCGTGCAGGGGACCCGGGTTCGATTCCCGGCCAGGGCACATAGGAGAAGCGCCCATTTGCTTCTCCACCTCCCCCCCTCCTTCCTCTCTGTCTCTATCTTCCCCTCCCGCATCCAAGGCTCCATTGGAGCAAAGATGGCCCGGGCGCTGGGGATGGCATCTTGGCCTCTGCCCCAGGCGCTAGAGTGGCTCTGGTCGCAGCAGAGCGACCCCCCGGAGGGGTAGAGCATTGCCCTCTGGTGGGCGTGCCGGGTGGATCCCGGTCGGGCGTATGCGGGAGTCTGTCTGACTGTCTCTCCCCGTTTCCAGCTTCAGAAAAATACAAACAAACAAAAAAAAAACCCGAACAAACAGACAAACATGTAACAACGGACCAAGAATACAATTTTACCTGAGAAAGAGGCATAGCTGAAGCCTCCTTCCCTCCTCTTCCGGGCTTCTTCCTCAGGCAACAGGGTTTCCGGAAGTCAGTCTGGAAAGTAGAAGATATGCTATTTACCATCATACCCCCTTCCTGTGCCACAGCCACACACAGGAATGTCCTCTCTGTATGGCAAAGATGGTGACTGCTACCCATAGACAGGAGGGATTCTGGGATAGCAAACTGTTCTCAGAGACACACAAGTGGATTTTTATACCTGTCCTCAGATCACGCTGCCCACCTGGTCACACACACCTCAGCAGTGGGGACATCCACTAAGCAGATCCTGCCCTGCAGGTCACAGGCCTCGTCCAGACCAAACCCACGCACAGCAGAGTCCCCTCACCCTCACCCCAGATCTCAGGCCCCAGAGCCTTGCTGCTCAAGGATGGATGCAGGTTAGAATCACCTGAAGTGCCCTGGCCAGATGTCTTGGTTGTTTAGTGTCCTCCTGAAGCTCAGAGGTTGCTGGTTCAACCTCGGGTCGGGACACGTGCAGGAACAGACCAACGTTTCTGCCTGTCTCTCATTCTCCCTTTGTCTCTCACTAAAAACCAGTAAATTAAAATAATAATTTCTATCTGTATTTCTGTCTCTGTCACATACAAAAAAAGGAATTAATGACAGAAATAAACCACATTAAACAGACTTTTTTCTCTTAAACAATACTATAGCACTGATCGGGATAGCTGGGTTGGTTAGACTGTCTTCTGGTTCTCAAAGGTTGCTTGTTCGATCACGGGCACATTACATACAGAAACGAGTCCATGGTTCTGTCTCTCTCTCCCCTTTCTCTCTCTAAACATTAAAGAATATAATAAATATTGTTATGAAATTAAATTAGTAATCCTAGATGAATCATATTTTATGATCCTACCCTCCTAGAAACTGGTAACCGCAGACACTGTGGCAGGTGAATAATATGAGGAGGCATCAGGAAGGACACAGATGTCCACGACAAACCCACTTTTCTACTGTGTATTGGAGAGTGCAGTCACTGCTTGAGATAAGAAAAAGTGTAAAATGCAAATAAAGATAACTAAACTTATATTCAGGAATTACTTATTTAAATAGAAAATGCATTCAGTAAGCACATTTTCACTTATATAGCAAGAAAGAAGTATATCCAGCCATGTAACTAAATTCATTTCCTTTTTTTTTATTTTAGTGAAAGGGAGACAAACAGAAAGACAGACAGACAGAGACAGACAGAAAGGAAGGAATAGAGATGCACCAACTTTTAAGAAAGTGAAGACTAGAGACAGAGATTGTGAGAAAATATTTTCACATTATTTATCTAATGAAGAATTGTACTTAAATTATACAAATGATTTGCAAAACATAACAATAATAATACCATTATCCAATTCCTTTATGTATGAGGTCATAAATTTATTTTAAAACTGAATCTTGATGATGTCACAACTGTAAACTTAATAAATGTCAGTAAGTTGTAGAATTATTATGTAAATGTCATAGAAAAATTATAGCCCTAAAGCCCTGATTGGTTTGTTTATTTGTAGAGCATCGGTCCGGCATCAAATCATTAATTTGAGATGAGAGAGAGAGTGAGAAAGAGATAAAAAGAGAGAGAGCATGAGGAAGAGAAAGAGGACCATGTATTTGTTGTTCAACCCACATACACACTCATTAGTTGACTCCAACTGTGCCCTGAGCAAGGATCAAACCTGCAACCTTGACATATTAGATGGACACTCCCATCAAAAGTGTCACCCCACCAGGGTAGCACTGTCTCATAAGCAATAATTATAACATCTAAGGTTTGAAACACATATAAAAAACAAAAGTCCACAAATATGTTAAAAAATTGGAACGTGGTCAATGAAGTTGAAATGCCTTGAGATCCCTATATTGTTGTAGAAGAGTGTAAAGATACTATTGATCACAAAGATTTAATAAAGTTCCATGCTATATGTAATCTCTACTGTCAGGATAAAAACTAACAACTGTCTTAATTTCTATGCTTACAGATGTGGAAAATATAATTTTAACAACTCATCTGAGCCTGACCTGTGGTGGAGCAGTGGGTAAAAGCGTTCACCTGGAACACTGAGGTTGCTGGTTTGAAACACTGGGCTTGCCCGGTCAAAGCATATATGGGAGTTGATGCTTCCTGCTCCTCCCCCTTTCCCTTCCTCCCCTCTCTCTACCCCCTATCTAAAATGAATAAATTTTTAAGAAATTAAAAGAAAACAAAAACAAACAACTCATCTGAGACCTGGTTCAGTAGTTCAGTTGGTGAAGAGAGTCTTCCCCATATATAAAGTTTCCAAGTTTGATCACCACTCAGGGCACATGTGAGAAGCAACCAATGAATGCATAAATAAGTTAAACAACAAATTATTCTATGTTTATCTCTCTCTCTAAAAAAAAATCAATCAATACAACCTACAAAATTATTTAAAACAAGACCAAAATTAAATAAAAATAAAATAAAAAACGAGACTGAAAAAAAAAACAATATAAGCAACTACAATGAACTTAGATTACTGTTTTAAAACACATGAATTATATTAAGTATAAACAAAATAAGCATTCCTGTTAGTTACATCAAATACAAAGTGCACAAAACTGTCACATTGAAATAAAATTTAAAGTCAAATAACAACCTGTTATAGGTGACATGTAAGTCACATAACGATGTGGAATGCTTGAAATAAAAGATTAGAAAAATATACAACTGGCTCTCCAGGAGGTGGCGCAGTGAACAGAGCATTTCCTGTGATGCTGAGGACCCAGGTTCGAAATTCCAGGGTCGCCTACCTGTGTGTGGGCTCATCAGCCTTGATAATTGTCTCATTGAGCTTAAGCACCAGCTCACCAGCTTCAACTTTGGATCGCAGACATCATTTTGTAGTCACTGGCTTGACCCAAGGTCACTGACCAGATCAAAGGTTCAGTGCCTTGACTGAAGCACCCCATCTTTAAAGCATGCACGAGAAAGCAATCAATGAACAACTAAGGTGCTGAAATTACAAGTTGATGTTTCTCATCTCTCTCCCTTGTAGTTGGTCTGTCCCTATCTGTCCCTGCATTTCTGTTGGAAGGAAGGAAGGAAGGAAGGAAGGGAGGGAGGGAGGGAGGGAAGAAAAAGAGCAAGAAAAGACTCACCTAAAATAATCTGCTGTAACCATACTCTTACACAAAACAAACTAGAACACTTAAAAGTCATTCCCAAGAAAGAAAAGCAATGCTCACTACAATTAGTTTCAATTCACCACCTTGTAAAAGCCTGAAATTCCTGCCTGGCCCATGGAGTGCAATGGATCAAGTGTTGACCCAGAATGCTGAAGTTACTGGTTTGAAACCCTGAACTTCCTGGTCAAAGCACAAGTGAAAAGCAATTACTATAAGCTGATGCTTCCCTCTCTTTCCCACCACCACCATTTCTTTCTTGAAAATCAATCTATTGGCCTGACCTGTGGTGGTGCAGTGGATAAAGCGTCGACTTGGAAATGCTGAGGTCGCCAGTTCGAAACCCTGGGCTTGCCTGGTCAAGGCAGATATGGGAGTTGATGCTTCCAGCTCCTCCCCCCCTTCTCTCTCTCTCTCTCCTATCTCTCTGTCTCTCCCTCTCCTCTCTAAAATGAATAAAAAAATAAAATAAAGGGTCATCAAACTTTAAAAATAAACAAATAAACAAACAAATAAATAAAATCAATCTATAAAACCCCAAAACAAAAAGAAATTATTAAAACTCTGACATTCCTATGCATCTAACAACACAGCCTTGAAATATATAGACAAAATGGACCACAAAACAAGAAGAAATAAATCCAGACAAATAGCACAAGATTCCAACATACCTCCCCCAGTAACTGAAGACAAAAAGGCCATCAAGAAACAAAACAGAATTTATAACTGAGCATTTTGAAAACCAACAGAAATATTTCATATTGAGCAAGAAATGTTGAGCCTTGGCCGGGTAACTCAACGTAGATTGTTCGAGTGTCATCCAGAAATGTCAATGATGCAGATTTCATCCCCAGTAAAGGCACATAAAATAATCTAATGAATGCGTTAATAATTGGAACAAAAAATCCATGTTTCTTTCTGTCTCTTGCTCCCATCCTCTTTGTCTAAAATCAATAAATAAATTTTAAAAAATTTTGTGTGTGACAGAAACACAGGCAGAGAGAGAGACAAACAGAGAGGAAGATAAAGAGGTAAGAAGCATCAATTCTTCATTGAGGATCCTTACTTATTTTTTGATCCCTTTGTGATATATGTCTTGACCAGGAAGGCTACAGCAGAGCAAGTGACCCGTTGTTCAAACCAGAAACCTTGGGCTCAAGTCAGCAACCCTGCACTGAAGCTGGTGAAGTCACACTCAAATCAGATGAACTTGCACTGAAGTCAGTTCCTTCAGGGTTTAGAACCTGGGTTCGTTGTGTCTCAATCCAAACTCTATTCACTGCATCATTGCTGAAATGGAGAAATACCATTGCCCTAACCATAGAACGAGTTTTGCAAGATTTGCAGATGAGTAAATGAAAAGAGTTCTAAACAGGCCATAAATGTTCACTAGTGTCGAGATTCCGGAAAGCCCTCAGGATGCTGCCTTAACAACCTCTGGAAAAGGCTAAGATAATCAAGCACATTCTTTTGCTTTTTTGTAAAATGCTTCACTGAGCACTCTCTCCCTAGACCAGGGGTCAGGAACCTATGGTTTGCGAGCCAAATGTGGCTCTTTTGATGGCTGCATCTGGCTCGCAGACAAATCTTTAATAAAAAATAATAATGTTAAAAATATAAAACATTCTCATGTATTACAATCCATTCATTTCCTACTGCTCATGTTCATGGTAGCGGGTGGCTGGAGCCAATCACAACTGTCCTCTGGGACAACACCAAATTTTTATTGGATAATGCGTAATGTACATGGGTCGTTGTATGGCTCTCACGGAATTACATTTTAAAATATGTGGCATTCATGGCTCTCTCAGCCAAAAAGGTTCCCAACCTCTGCCCTAGACTGTTCCAACAATAACCAAAAGCCTGTTTCACTTCTGTAAAACTGCTTTGGCTAGGTGCTCACCTCCTCCCCTCTCTGCTTTAGGCCTATAAAAGCAAACCCTTAAGTACGTTTGGGGCTGCGAGTTCTTTAGGATGTGAATCTACTCGTTGTCGCTGGCATTAATTAAAGACTCCTTAATTTGGCTATTTAATTGTGTGGCAAACGTTTGTTTCCTCACAGTCCAGATATAAGTGCCTGGTCAAACATTTTAAAATTTAAAGACTATTTTTATTTTTAAAACAGTTCACAGAAATTTTAACAAACAAATATGTACATGAAAAGGTTGACTGTGAACATGAGTCTAAGAAGTCCGCATATTTTTAAATATCTCGTCTCCCAAATGTATATATAACCCAATGTAATCCCAATCAATATCTAAATCTGATAGCTATATACAGTTTAAATTTAAAAAATGGGCCCTGGCCGGTTGGCTCAGTGGTGGAGCGTCGGCCTGGCGTGCGGAAGTCCCGGGTTCGATTCCCCGCCAGGGCACACAGGAGAGGTGCCCATCTGCTTCTCCACCCCTCCCCCTCTACTTCCTCTCTGTCTCTCTCTTCCCCTCCTGCAGCCAAGGCTCCATTGGAGCAAAAGATGGCCCGGGCGTTGGGGATGGCTCCTTGGCCTCTGCCCCAGGCGCTAGAGTGGCTCTGGTCGCCACAGAGCGAGCCCTGGATGGGCAGAGCATCACCCCCTGATGGGCGTGCTGAGTGGATCCCGGTCAGGCGCATGCGGGAGTCTGTCTGACTGCCTCCCCATTTCCAGCTTCAGAAAAATACCAAAAAAAAAAAAAAAAGGGAAGATATGCTTTATCAGTTAAGAAGCCTAAAGTTACTTTAATTATAGGAGTACAATAATAGTACAATCAACAAATAAGCCACAGGAACAAAATAAAATGCAAAGATAGAGACTTGATGGCACAGGAACCTTTGCAGAGAAGAGGGTAAGGATGGCTTTATAAGGCTGACCAGGCAACTGTGTAGTCATGGATAGAGTAGCTTCAAAAGTGTTGAGCTGAAGGGAGTATTAGCTCCAGGCACTAGGGGCTACAGCCCCAGGCATCTGCTGACATGTGGGTTGGTGCATTTAGTGTGCACAGATTAACACATCCAGGTCTTTGGCCTTGGTCAGTGACTTAAAAAAAAAACAACCCAGCAGCATGAGTTATTGAAGAGTAAGAGGCAGAAGCACATTTTGTCCCACAGGAATGGACAGAAATGTAGTAGTAGAAGGACAGATGTGTCTTAACATTGCGGCCTATTTTTTCTCTTTTTCTCTTGGGGTGTACAAAGACGCTCACCTCAATCTTCTCTAACTTCTTCCTGCTTATTTGAGGTCTTAGGGCAGCCCCCCCTTTTTTTTTACCTCTCTTTACTTCCTCAGTCCTTTCTCTTTTTTTCTTCCTCTTGCACAAAAGTTCTGCGTCTTAAACAAATCTTTCTAACAATTCAGAAAAATCTGAGCTTCTAGAACAACTTAGATTCTCTCTTTTCCTTCAAAAAGTATACCAGTTAGATTGCGGTCTAGGGCCCCTTACCAAAACTCCTTTACTAGCCAGTATCAAGTGATTTGGGGCCATGGCAGTTCCTTAACTCTCCACCTGAGAGAAATTGATATTCCACTTCCCCTCAGTACCCCACCTACATCCCGGCTGGGGCAATTTCCTCATTAAGTGATACCCTTTCCCCACCCCAAAATTCCCGACCACAATTAATCTTGCTAGCTTTGCTCGCTAACCTTATAAAAGTTAAATCTTCAGGCACACAAGGCTGACGTCATTTTGGACTCAGCCCATCTGTTCACAGATGCATCAGTAAATTTCTTATACAACACATTATTCCTGACCTGTGGTGACGCTATGGATAGGGCACGCTATGACCAGGCTTGCCCAGTCAAGGCAATATAAAGAGCAATTATAAGTTGATGCTTCCCACTCCTCTCCCCTGCCTCTAAAATAAATAAATAAAATCTTGAAAAAAATGCCTGACCAGGCGATCGCGCAGCGGATAGAGCATCAGCCTGGGAACTCAGGTTCCAAACCTTGAGGTCACTGCCTTGAGCATGGGATCATAAACATAAACCCAGGTTTGCTAGGTGGGAAAAACTTTTCTCCAGCAAACATTAGCCATACCATGGCCCCTTCCACAGAAAGGCAATCCGCATTTTACATTGTGCTGCCTCATGGCAAACAGCGCAGCCTGACACAGACTACTACCCAGGCCAATGCAAAATGTAAGAAAGCAAACTTAAAAAACATTTGTTAAAGCTTATTTGCCCAACAGCACCCAAAGCACAGGCAGTCACCTGCTTCCTCCGAAATACCTGGGAGCTCCTTCCACACGGGTCCTCCCACCGCCATCCTTCCAGGGTCCACACTGCACCACTTCCATTCTGTTTTGTCAGCTAATCTGCGATGTGAGAGACAAACCTCCCACGACACAAAACATTTTGGAAAATTTGAAAGGACACGAGCACACTCACCTGACTTTTTGCAGTCCACGAGGAATGTAAACTCTCCACTTCCGCGAAACGATTTGGCGCATGAAAGTATTACCCAGATACAAAGTCCGGCTACGGCAGCCGACGAGGCTCTGAAGCATTCAAAGAAACACAGGCGATTCCCGCACTGCCCTGAAAGGTGAAACGTCAGTGACCGCTCGCACGGTGGTGACGCTAGGGAGCCGCCATGTTGTGAAACCTGAACCTGTATTCTATATGAAAAGCAGTAACATTGGAGCCTGGAGCCTGTGGTGGCTGAAAGATGGAGGGTCCTCAAATTGTCTGATTTCTTTGAAGTATGACTTATCCCACCGAGTAATATTATTCCTATGTGGTGGCGCTTCGTTATAAATGTGCCGATATTCACGTTGCACTTTGGTCATAGATTCGAATATAGCGCGCAACAGAACATACTGAAGTTTTTTCTGTACCGGCTGTTGCACTCGCCGGGTAAAACAAACACTGGAGACGTTTGGAGAGTTTAGACAAAGTTTTATGGCCAAAAGAAAAGCAAACCTGCGCTCAGGTGGCAGTCACCAGAGTCACACCGAGCGCCTACAATCTAGGGGTTTTTATAGCGTAGCAAGCAAGCGGTTATACAGAAGCGAATTTTGCGTTTTGCAATTGGCTCCCCCAAATTAAATTTTAGTCACGTGTCTTAGTAACCAGTCATACAGTGGAAAGCCCCCAGCTGGAAAAGTCCCTATCTATCCTCTAGGATGTGGTTACACTAATCATCTTAGGAGTTTTACGACTTCCTTATCTCAAGGACTCATCTGTTCCTAGTCATCCTGGGAGTCTAACGACTTCCTTATCTCAAGGACTCATCTGTTCCTAGTCATCCTGGGAGTCTAACGACTTCCTTATCTCAAGGACTCATCTGTTCCGGGAATGGGTTGCATTTACTGGACTAGTTCCTTTGAAGTTATTTCCAAAGCCCATTAATATATTTTATGGCCTTTTATTCGAATGTCACACCGTCCACATCTCGACTGGCATGGCTGTGGGCTGCTCTGCTATATGCACAGTGTTACATCATCATCTGCGCATGCGCACATGCTGCCTCTTTATCCTACACAAACTGGGAGGGTTTTTCTTTTATTTGGTGCAGATTTCACATTTCTATCATCTTTCGTTGCTTTCCTGTGACCGGTCAAAAGTACACCATGACTTTACGGATACACTGTATTTTCCCTTTAAATTTCTAGATATAAAAAGAGTTCTCATACGTGAAGGGCTGCTTTGGTTTCTTTATCCAATGTTACAGGTCTGACATGTTCTCTGACTAGAATATGACTTCCAGCCATTCTGCCCCTCAACTTCCCAGCTAGTTGTCACCCACCCACCTAGACAGAGCAGATGGTGGGTACTGTCCACGGTTCTTCCCCTCTCTCCAACTTGGAAAGCGCATCTGGTTTGCTGGATTGATGCCCTGCTCAGAGGGAAAAGACAGAAGAGTGAGACATACTGAACTGGGCTGCGGTCTGTCAACAAGAAGAATGTTACATTTTAAGAAACAAACATGCGGCCCAGGCCAGTTGCGTTGGCCTGGAGTGTGGAAGTCCCGGGTTCGATTCCCGGCCAGGGCACACAGGAGAGGCGCCCATCTGCTTTTCCACCCCTCCCCCTCTCCTTCCTCTCTGTCTCTCTCTTACCCTCTCACAGCCAAGGCTCCATTGGAGCAAACATGGCCCGAGCGCTGGGGATGGCTCCATGGCCTCTGCCTCAGGCGCTGTACTGGCTCTGGTTGCGACAAAGCGATGCCCCAGATGGGCAGAGCATCACCCCCTGGTGGGCGTGCCGGGTGGATCCCGGTTGGGGGCATGCAGAAGTCTGTCTGACTGCCTCCCTGTTTCCAGTTTCACAAGAATACAAAAAAAAAAAAAAGAAGAAGAAGAAGAAGAAGAAACGAATATGCTTTACATCTGTAACACAAAGCCCTTTGTCTCAGGAGGCAGAATATGATACCTTCTTTTCTGTGGTAATGGAAGGATCTGAGGTTCTTCCTTTTCAGAGAACTGTCGTTATTCAGAAGAGTTAAGCATCTGAGGGGAAAAAAGCCACTGACAGGGCACCTTCTAAGTGACACAGGGGAGCTGTCCTCATCCAATGACACCAGGTGGCTGTAGTTCTCCAACATCACGTCCAGGAACAGGTCCTTCTGATTTGGGTCCAGGAGCTGCCACTCCTCCCAAGTGAAGTTCACGGCCACATCGTGAAATGTCAGGCATTCCTGTAACAACACTGTGATGTTTAATGGTGTAGTGTGCTTTTTGAAAAAAAAATTTTAATAGGGTGATACTGATAAATCAGGTTACATATGTTCAGAGAAAACATCTCTAGATTATTTTGACGTTTGATTATGTTGCATACTCCTCACTCAAAGTCAAATTGTCTTCTGTCACCTTCTATCTGGTTTTCTTTGTGCCCCTCTTATCCCCCCCTCCCCCTCTTCGGTTACTATCACATTCTTGTCCATGTCTCTGAGTCTCATTTTTATGTCCTATCTATGTATGGAATCATATAGTTCTTAGTTTTTTCTGATTTACTTATTTCATTCAGTATAATTTATCAAAGCCCATCCATGTTATTGTAAATGATCCGATGTCATCATTTCTTATGGCTGAGTAGTATTCCATAGTATATATGTACCAAAGCTTTTTAATCCACTTGTCCACTGACAGACACTTGGGCTGTTTCCAGATCTTTGCTATTGTGAACAATGCTGCCATAAACATGGGGGTACATTTCTCCTTTTGGAACAGTGCTGTGGTGTTCTTAGGGTATATTCCTAAAAGTGGGTTAGCTGGGTCAAAAGGCAGTTCAATTTTTAATATTTTGAGGAATCTCCATACTGTTTTCCACAGTGGCTGCACCAGTCTGCATTCCCACCAGCAGTGTAGGAGGGTTCCCCTTTCTCCACATCCTCGCCAGCACTTATTCTGTGTTGTTTTGTTGATGAGCACCACTCTGACTGGGGTGAGGTGATACTTCATTGTGGTTTTAATTTGCATTTCTCTAATGATTAGTGATGTTGAGCATTTTTTCATATGCCTATTGGCCATCTGTATGTCCTCTTTGGAGAAGTGTCTATTTATTTCTTTTGCCCATTTTTTTTATTGGATTGTTTGTCTTTTTGGTGTTGAGTTTTAGAAGTTCTTTATAAATTTTGGTTATTAACCCCTTATCAGATGTATTGTCACATATGTTCTCCCATTTGTATAGTTTGTCTTTTTATTCTGTTCTTATTGTCTTTAGCTGTGCAAAAGCTTTTAGTTTGATATAGTCCCATTTGTTTATCCTGTCTTTTATTTCACTTGCCCGTGGAGATAAATCAGCAAATATATTGCTGCAAGATGTCAGAAAGCTTACTGCCTATGTCTTCTTCTACGACGCTTATGGTTGCACGGCTTACATTTAAGTCTTTTATCCATTTTCAGTTTATTTTTGTGAATAGTGTAAGTTGGTGGTCTAGTTTCATTTTTTTTGCAGGTAGCTGTCCAATTTTCCCAAAACCATTTATTAAGGAGACTGTCTTTACACCATTGTATGCTCTTACCCCCTTTGTCAAATATTAGTTGTTCATAAAGCTGTGGGTTTATTTCTGGGTTCTCTGTTCTGTTCCATTGATCTATATGCCTGTTCTTATGCCACTACCAGGCTGGTTTGAGTACAATGGCTTGTAGTATAACTTGATATCAGGAAGTGTGATACCTCCCACTTTATTCTTCTTTTTCAAGATTGCTGAGGCTATTTGTGTTCTTTTTTGGTTCCATATAAATTTTTGGAATATGTGTTCTATATCTTTGAAGTATGTCACTGGTATTTTTATTAGTACTGCATTGAATTTATAAATTGCTTTGGGTAATATAGACATTTTAATGATGTTTATTCTTCCTAACTATGAGAACAGTATATGCTTCCACTTGTTTGTATCTTTCTTGATTTCTTTTCTCAATGTTTTATAATTTTACAAGCACAAGTACTTAATCTCCTTGGTTAAATTTACTCCTAGGTACTTTATTTTTTTGGTTGCAATAGTGAAGGGGATTGTTTCCTTAATTCTTCTTTCTGACAGTTCATTGGTGTATAAAAATGCCTCTGATTTCTTTGTATTAATTTTATATCCTGCCACCTTGCTGAATTCATTGATCAGGTCCAGTAGTTTTTTGACTGAGACTTTAGGGTTTTCTATATACATTATCATATAATCAGCAAATAATGATAGTTTCACTTCTTTCCAATTTATTTATTCTTGTTGTCTGACTTCCAGGACTATGTTGAATAAGAGTGGTGAAAGGGGGCACCCCTGCCTTGTTCCTGATCTTAAGAGGATTGCTTTTAATTTTTGCCCATTGAGTATGATGTTGGCTGTGGGTTAGTCATAGATGGCCTTTATCATGTTGAGGCATGTTCCCTGTATTCCCACTTTGCTGAGAGTTTTGATTATGAATGGGTCCTGGATTTTATCAAATAATTTTTCTGCATCTATTGAAATTATCATGTGGTTTTTCTCCTTCCTTTTGTTTATGTGATGAATCACATTGATTGATTTGTAAATATTGTACCAGCCTTGCCTCCCCATAATAAATCCCACTTGATCATGATGTATGATTTTTTTCATATATTTCTGAATTTGGTTTGCTAATATTTTGTTGAGGATTTTAGCATCTATATTCATCAAGGATATTGGCCTATAATTTTCTTTCTTTGTGTTATATTTGCCTGGTTTTGGAATCAGAATTATGCTCGCCTCATAAAAGGAGCTTGAAAGTCTTCCTTCCTCTTGAATTTTTGGAAATAGCTTGAGAAGGATAGGAGTTAGTTCTTCTTTGAATATTCTGTAGAATTCACTTGTGAAGCCATCAGGCCCAGGACTTTTCTTTTTTGGGAGTTTTTTTGTTTTTTTTTTGTATTTTTCTGAAGCTGGAAACGGGGAGAGACAGTCAGACAGACTCCCACATGCGCCCGACCAAGATCCACCTGGCACGCCTACCAGGGGCGACGCTCTGCCCACCAGGGGGCGATGCTCTGCCCCTCCGGGGCGTCGCTCTGCCGCGACCAGAGCCACTCGAGCGCCTGGGGCAGAGGCCAAGGAGCCATCCCGAGCGCCCGGGCCATCTTTGTTCCAATGGAACCTCGGCTGCAGGAGGAGAAGAGAGAGACAGAGAGGAAGGGGGGGGTGGAGAAACAAATGGGTGCCTCTCCTATGTGCCCTGGACGGGAATCGAACCCGGGTCCCCCACACGCCAGGTCGACGCTCTACTGCTGAGCCAACCGGCCAGGGCCTGGGAATTTTTTGATAACTATTTCAATCTCACTTGTTGTAATTGGTCTGTTTAGGTTTTCTGATTCTTCCAGATTGATATTTGGAAGATTGTATGTTTCAAGGAATTTTTCCATTTCATCTAGGTTGTATAATTTTTTCGGCATAAAGTTCTTCATAGTATTTTCTTACAATATTTTGTATTTCTAGTGTGTCAGTTGTTATTTCTCCACTCTCATTTCTAATTTTATTTATTTGAGTCCTCTCTCTGTTTTTCTTGGTGGGTCTAGTTAAAGGTTCATTGATCTTGTTTACCTTTTCAAGAAACCAGCTCCTGATCTCATTGAACCTCTGTAGCCCTATGTCATTTATTTCTGCTCTGATCTTTATTATTTCCTTCCTTCTACTACACCTGGACTTTACTTCCTGTTCTCTTTCTTGTTCTTTTAATAATTTTATTTTTTTAATGGGGTTGACATCAATAAATCAGGATACATATATTCAAAGATAACATGTCCAGGTTATCTTGTCGTTCAATTATGTTGCATACCCATCACCCAAAGGCAGATTGTCCTAAGAGCTGATTCTTTTTTTTTTTTTTTTGTATAGGAACAGAGAGAGAGTCAGATAGAGGGATAGACAGGGACAAACAGACAGGAAGGGAGAGAGATGAGAAGCATCAATCATCAGTTTTTCGTTGTGACACCATAGTTGTTCATTGATTGCTTTCTCATATGTGCCATGACCGCGGACCTTCAGCAGACTGAGTAACCCCCCACTCGAGCCAGTGACCTTGGGTCCAAGCTGGTGAGCTTTTTGCTCAAACCAGATGAGCCCACACTCAAGCTGGCAACCTCGGGGTCTCGAACCTGGGTCCTTTTGCATCCCAGTCCGACGCTCTATCCACTGCGCCACCGCCTGGTCAGGCTCTTTCTTGTTCTTTTAAATGCAGGGTTAAGTTGTTTATTTGAGCTTATTCTAGCTTCTTAAAGTATGCCTGTAGTGCTATGAACTTTCCTCTCAGTACTGCTTTTGCTGTGTTCCATAAATTTTGAGTTGTATGCTCCTTATCATTCATTTCTAGAAACTTTTTAATTTGTTCTTTGATCTCATTGTTAACTCATTTTTTATTTAACAATCTGCTATTTAGTTTCCATGTGTTTGAGAATTTTTAAGTTTTTCTGTTGTGGTTGATTTCTAGTTTCATGCCATTGTGATCAGAGAAAGTGCTTGATATGATTTCAATCTTCTTAAATTTGTTGAGACCATTTTTGTGCCCTAACATGCGGTCTATCCTAGAGAATGTACCATGAGCACTTGAAAAGAATATATATTCTGCTGCTTTAGGATGAAAGGTTCTGATGATATCTATTAAATTCAGTTGATCTAGTGTGTCCTTTAAGTCTGCTGTTTTTTTTGTTAATTTTCTTTCTTGAGGATCTATCTAGTGATGTTAGTGGGGTATTGAAATCCCCTACTATTATAGTATTGCTGTTGATCTCGCCCTTTATATCCATGAAAGTCTGGTTTGTATATTATGTGCTCCTATATTAGGTGCGTAGATATTTATAATGGTTATATTTTCCTATTGGATTGCTCCCTTTATCATTCTTTATCTCTTACTATAGCCTTTGTTTTAAAGTCCATTTCGTCTGATATAAGTATTCCTACCCCAGCTTTTTTTCATTTCCATTTGCATGAAATAGGTTTTTCCATTCTTTTACCTTCAATCTATGTGCATCTTTTGTTTTAAGTTGTGTCTCTTGTAGATAGCATATGTACAGGTCCTGTTTTCATATCCATGCAGCTACCCTTTGTCTTTTGATTGGATCATTTATTCAATTTACATTTAAGGTTATTATTGATATGTAGTTGTTTATTGCCATTTTATTCTTTAAAAGTGTATTCCTCTTTTACTATATTCTTTTCCCACGTTGATCTCTTTACAACAGGCCCTTTAACATTTCCTGCAGCATTGGTTTGGTTGTAATGAATTCCTTGAGGTTTTTGGGCTTTTTTTTGCCTTGGAAGCTTTTTATTTCTCCTTCAATTTTAAATGATAGCCTTGCTGGATAAAGTAGTCTTGGTTGTAGGCTCTTGTTCTGCATTACTTTGAATATTTCTTGCCATTCCCTTCTGGCCTCAAGTGTTTCTGTTGAGAAGTCTGAAGTCATCCTAGTGGGGGCTCCTTTGTAGGTGATACCCTTTTTTTCTCTAGCAGCTTTTAATATTTTCTCTTTATTGCTTAGCTTTAGTATTTTAATTATGATGTGTCATGGTGTAGATTTTTTTTGGTTTCTCTTTAGTGGAGTTCTCTGTGCTTATTGAACTTGTGAGAGTTTTTCCTGCATTAATTTAGGGAAGTTTTCAGCTATGATATGATTGTACAAAGTCTCTATCCCTTGTTCTTTCTCTTCTTCTTTGGGAACCCTTATGATGCAGATGTTACTTCTCTTCATGTTGTCACAGAGCTCTCTTAGCATTTCCTCAGACTTTTTGAGTCTCTTTTCTTTTTTCTGCTCTGCTTCCATACCTTCATTCACCTTGTCCTCCAACTTGCTGATTCAATCCTCAGCTTCATCCATCCTGTTTTTAATTCCTTCCATTGTGTTCTTCATTTCTGATATTGTATTTTTCATCTCTGACTGATTCTTTTTTAATATTTCAATGACCTTTTTTATACTTGCTATTTCTTTTATTTAAGTGTTTGTAATGACCATCCATTGTTGTTCTACGATTCCTAAGCATTCTCACAATCATTATTTTAAACTGCATCCGGAAGTTTGGTTATTTCCATATCACTCAGTTCATTTCCTGGCGGTTTCTCTTGTGGTTTCATTTGAATTGCACTTCTCTGTTTTCTCATTATGTCTGTGTGTTTGGGTGTATTGTTTGTAGACCTAGTTGAGTCGAGGCTTCGTGTTGTTTGCCTCCAGTTTTCAGTTGTGTTATTTCTAGGTCTTCTTGGGTTGTCATCAGCCGTTGTTTGTAATCCACTTTCAGATTTGGCTTTTCTAGTAGAGCTGCTTTGAAGTCTTGATTTGTTTTTCTTCTCAACTTTCTTAACACATGGTAGTCTTGTTTACTGATCTCAGCAGGGGAGGTTTATTTGAAACTGTATCCAGGAATACAGTGGGTGTAACCTGAGACTCTGAAGGCCTGATCTTCCAGTTACTCTCTCTGGGGGCAGGGTGTTTTCTCAGCTTCAGTAGGGGGAGGTGTATCTCAGATCTCCATGAAGACCTGAGTTACTGCTTCTCCTCCCCACTTCTGTTTTGAGCTGTGTCTTATTGCACTGATTGGAGCTGGAGAGATGTCTGAAAATGGGTTAACTGGAAGTACTTTAGTCTTGTATTGTGTGGAAGGATCAACCCCTCCCCCAGCTATGGCTGCCTCCAGCACTAGATGAGTCAGCTTCTCAGGTCATCCCATGCATTCCTCTGCCCCTCACAATCTGTCTCTCTCTCTCTCCCCTTTACTTTTGGAAGACAAGCCAGCCCTTTTAACACACTTCGTTCCCAGGTCCCCAGGCAAGTGGCTGTGAGTGATATTTTCTGCTCTTTTCCTTGGAGGTATCCCTCCTTTCCTACATTACAAACCCCTTTTAAAAAATTCCTCTTATCTCTCTCTCTTTTCCCTTAAATCACTTTCCCCTCCAGTGTTCGCCCTTATTTTCACTGCACCCAACAAACAACTACCCATCTCTCTCCCCTTACTAAAGCAGGAATAGGGTCTACATTATCAGTTTGGACAGCAGAAACTCAAGAAAGGAACACAACTCCCTACCCTCTTTCTCACCTCATCCCAATTCATCTCCCTCCCTGCCTGACATAACAGGGAATGTTGTTTCTCTGCGGGGAGGATGCTACCTTGGCCTTCCTACTACCTGGGCAGGAGCCTGTGCTTTAACATACCTCTCTCCCAATGGTGATGTAGCCCTCAACAACCAGTCTCTACCCATTCCAGTGACTCAGAAACTCTGGCACAGAAGAGCAGTGCGGCTCACCGCTCTTTTGGTAACCCTCAAAATAACTTCGGGAGTTGGGACAGGTTCAGGAAGACTAGCCACTTCTGTCCTAACATCCCTTATAATTGTCACAGAAGTGTTCATTCTTGCAGGCTGCTGCTTCACTTACCACAAATACTGTATCAGAATGAGACCTTCTCAAGGGGGATGGGGTGGAAAAAAGGGACTAAAAAATGTATTTGCAAAATACCTGAGCAATCCAATGTGAAACAGAATTTAACCACCCAGAGGAGGCAAGCCAAGCACACCGATTGATTGAGTTATCCATTGGGGCTTTACTGAGACATTGACAAATAAAAATTATGTACACTAAATGAATTTATGTGACCCATTGAAATACACATAGACTGATATATTAGCACAATCAAGTTAATTAACACATCCCACAGCTTACAATTACTACTTCTACGTACATGTGAGGAGAACACCTGTGACGTGTGTCTGTGGTACATCTCACGGCCAGAACCTTACTAGTAAAAGTTTGTACCTGTAAGGTATTTTTTCCTGCCAAGGAAGAAGGAAGGGGTGTAGCCATGAAGTGTGAATAAGCAAAAGTTTTATAGAGTACAGAGTGCTTCCCAGACGATGTTACCTGGTCCAGGAGACACAGGCTAGAAAAGTCACGTGGATGAAACCGTGTGTGGAATATTTAAAAGGTCCCATCTAGGGTGGTCGAGCTAATATGACATGGCTGATGGACAGTCACTTTTTTTCCAAGGACTCCTGGGAAGTTTCATTTGGAGCGCATGGTTGTGGGTGGTTCTCGTCAAAGTTCCCGGGTCTGGTTTCTCTTGTGACCTTTCTCCCATTATCCACTGACCTTACATTCTGACCTTTTGTGTTAAATAGGGGCACTGCTATTCATCCAGCTACTGCCTGCTGGATAGGGGCGTCGTGGGGAAGGGGAGATTGGCAGGTGGTGGTTTTGAGGGGAGTCAGGAGGAACATCTGTTTGACCATGATTTGCAAAACTTTACGAATGCGGTCCTGTAAGGATTAAAAAAAAAAAAAAAGTGGAACAATACGAGGATTTGCAGGGTCCAGCCTTTTTTTTTTTTTCTTCTTTCCAGAAACAGAGTCAGAGAGAGGGATAGATAGGGACAGACAGGCAGGAAGGAAGAGAGATGAGAAATATCAATTCTTCATTGTGGTTCCTTAGTTGTTCATTGATTGCTTTCTTTTTGTCTTTTTTTCTTTTTTTGTATTTTTCTGAAGCTGGAAACGGGAGAGACAGTCAGACAGACTCCCGCATGCGCCCGACCGGGATCCACCCGGCATGCCCACCAGGGGGTGATGCTCTGCCCCTCCAGGGCGTCGCTCTGCTGCGACCAGAACCACTCTAGCGCCTGGGGCAGAGGCCAAGGAGCCATCCCCAGCGCCCGGGCCATCTTTGCTCCAATGGAGCCTTGGCTGTGGGAGGGGAATAGAGAGACAGAGAGGAAGGAGGGGGGGTGGAGAAGCAAATGGGCGCTTCTCCTATGTGCCCTCGCCGGGAATTGAACCCAGGTCCCCCAGACGCCAGGCCAACGCTCTACCGCTGAGCCAACTGGCCAGGGCCCATTGATTGCTTTCTCATATGTGCCTGACCAGGTGGCTACAGCCGACCGAGTAACTCCCTGCTTGAGCCAGCGACCTGGGGCTTAAGCTGGTGAGCCTTGCTCAAACCAGATGAGCCCACACTCGAGCTGGCAACCTCGGAGTCTCGAACCTGGGTCCTCCATATCCCAGTTCGATGCTCTATCCACTGCAACACCACCTGGTCAGGCTGGGTCCAGCCATTTGGTGAGCCAGAGATGGGTAAGGCCCAGTGGTTCTGACTGCCAGCAGTCCTGCATGGGGGACACTTGAGGCAAAACTGCATGTCAGGAGTGGCGTGTAAAGATAAAAGAAAGCGATCCCATCCATTCCCATAACCAAGGCCTGTGAGGGAACTAGAGATCCAGAGTGTGATGGCAAAACAGAGAAGGTAGTCCCCGTTTCCACAAGAAATGAAATGGACTTACCCGTTTCTGCAACATTACACTGGGTTCAGCGTGGGTGAGGATGATGTGTGTCTTTGAGTCCAGGCTGTGTCCTAGGAGTTTGAGTGATGGGCCCGCCAGGCTGGCTTGGCCTTCTGTTTGGGTGGCTTGTCCTCCATATAGAGGCGCTGAGGAAAAGCCTGTTTCTCAATGAAATAATAGATCCACCAATGACCAGGGTGCTTGCAGTCAGGGCAGGGCTCAGTGGGCAGCCATGGGTAGGGGCCCTGCCAGGACAAGTGACACTGCTTGCCATATTTAAAGCAAGCTCCTAGTAGGGATCCTCTTTGCAGCCTAGATTTGGGTCGGGCATCTCCTGTGCCTTGGCCCTGTTGCTCTGCTTGCCTCAGGGCTGCCACAGGAGCCTGGGTTTAGAGCGTTGCTTTCTGCTGCATGGTCCTGGTGAGTAGCCTCGGCCTGTTTCTACTAGTTGTGACCATTGAAAACTTTTTTTTTTTTTTTTTTCATTGAAAACTTTAAATGGCATGTTCACAGGTCTCAAGTAGGGGCTTGGGGGTTGAGAATAAAAGGAGGGGGGCTCCTAGGGAGCCCAGTACCCAGATCCAGCCAGAAACACTAGAGCTAGAGGCAGGACAGAGCCAGAACCTCCTGAAAGAAAATTGGAGTTGGGCCATGGGGTCCTGAAAACCGGTGTAAGGGCCAATGGCAGGCTGAGAATGGCCTAATGGAGGAGGGGCTTAAGAACACAGTGGAGAAGGGAGGGTCCCCTGGACAGCAGGGGAGGAGAAAGAGGGACTGGTATTTGCAGGTGAATGAGAAACGGGATCCTGCAAAGGGTGGGGAGGGGGCTCTTGGAGGGAAGATACCTGAGCAAAAATGTTCACAGAGGGACCAAAGTGGGGTCCAAAGAGAGGGGTGCCCCTGGGGGTCAGGCAGGAGGTGGAGAGAGTTGGGGTTTGGCAGAGAAGGAAAGATCAGGAGTGGAGATTTTAGGTGAGGTTTCTCTGGCCAAAAAAAAGGCCTGCATGTAGAACAGGCGGCACAGAGATTAGGACAGGAGTGCAATTAACTAGAAGTCTTGAATGTAAGGGATCTCCAACCAGTTTCCAGCTTTTTTGGCGATAGTTACATTGGTGAGGGTGTTAAAACTGAACTCCTTCAGGACGCTTCCTGGTCCAATTAATCAGTGGGTTCTGTGTCCTGGCCACAGCATAGAAGAAGAACAGTTTCTTCTTTTTTAAAAGGGAGGGAGAGATTTCAGATAAGGCAACTCCAAGAGTGCTTTTGGATTAGGTTTAGATTCCTGTGCTTCTATGGCCACCCTCAGTTCTCGGAGTGGTCAGAGTTGAGAATTGGTGTCCCACAACTTAATCTCTGGCTACTGGACGGTTAAGTAAAGTGGATGTGACTGGGACGTCTCCATGGACACACAAACACTAGGAACGGAACAGAAAAGAGGTCCCTGATGCAGCTGTGGTTTCAGACAGAGTCTTGGCGGGAAGAACTGAGGGGAGGCTGGAAGCAGGGGACTTACCGCACCATATGCTGCAGTTGGTGGAAAGTCGGAGGTCCTGGTTCTTTCTTGGAGAAAAAGGAGAGAGGAGTGGTCCTTGTGGACTTCTGACTCCTCTCGAGTTTTGGCACCAAATGTAAGGTATTTTTCCTGCCAAGGAAGAAGAAAGGGCGTAGCCACAAAGTGTGGATAAGCAAAAGCTTTATTGAGTACAGAGCGCTTCCTGGACAATGTTCCCTGGTCTGGGGGACACGGGCCAGGGAAGTCACGCGGATGAAACCATGTGTGGGATATTTAAAAGGTCTCATCTAGGGTGGTCAAGCTAATATGATGTGGCCAAATCTCACTGGCTGATGGAAAGTCACTCTTTATCCAAGGGCTCCTGGGAAGTTTCTTTTGGTGCACATGGTTGTGGGCAGTTCAAGCCAAAGTTTCTATATGGTGTTCCCTGGTTCCAGGAACAGGGGCCAGGGAAGCGCTCTGTACTCAATAAAGCTTTTGCTTATCCACACTTCGTGGCTACACCCCTTCCTTCTTCCTCAGCACCCCTGGGAGGACATAATGGAAACTACTTCAGAACACTATTGGCTACTGATGAATGAAGAGCTCACTTTTGGTTTTAAAAGTAAAAACAACGGAAAAGATGCAGTTACATAACAAAGAAAAGAGCTGATTGTAGGGAGCAGCCTGAGAGCCATTTTACTTCCCACCCCCAAGAAAAGCTCCGGACTCTTGTGGGGACGCCTGAATTTCCATGGAGGACAGGACCGTCTGAGGGAACTATAGGTTTCACAACGACATCCACACTGTGTATGAAGAAAGGGGGCCATGAAATGAAGGTTTAACCTAGAAACTGGAAAATCACTTTTCATACTATGACCTTTGCTGCCAGTTCTGGTCCACAGAAAATGGTGCTCTGAGGAAAGAGGGAACGTCCTGGAGGCAGGGCCTGGTTAGACTGGGCATGCGCACTGGGACATCTCGAAAGCAGAAAAAAAGACAGTGTATGGGCAGGGTGTCCTTGCAAGAAAGTGATGCAGGGTTGGGCCCGTTGAGGCCAGGCATGCGCAATAACACTGAAAAGGCAGAACTAAATCAAGAAGGTGGCGGAGAGGTCCTGCGTATACCTGAGCTTTACAGTACAGCCAAAGGTTGTTTTCTAGGGTTAGGAATATCCCTATGTCTTTCACAGTTGTATGTGCACTTATTAAGCCAGTGGTAGTCAACCTGGTCCCTACCAATTAGTGGGCATTCCATCTTTTATGGTGGGTGGTAACAAAGCAACCAAAGTATAAATAAAAAGATAGATTTAACTATAGTAAGTTATTTTATGAAGATTTATTCTGCCAAACAGTGAAAATCAAACATAAAGTACTTGGTAAGTAATTATTATTATATGCTGTAACTGCTTCATAAATTTTATAAAGTAAAGTTACTTCCCCACTTTATAAATCACCATTACTGTGAAACCGGTGGGCGGTTAGAAAATTTTACTACTAACAGAGATACAAAAGTGGGCAGTAGGTATAAAAAGTTGACTACCCCTGGATTAAGCATTAGAATGTGGGCCCTGGTTCTTCAGGTTGTTAGGGCGTCATCTGATATGCCAAGGTTGCAGGTTCCATCCCTGCATGAGACATAAACAGGAAACTGCCAGTGAATTCTTTCACTTTCTCGCACTCTAAAATGAATTAAAAATTTTATTTAATATTAATTGCTCCATTGCACACTTGAAATCAACTAACTTCAAATACCTTTGTGATGAATCTGTTTACAGCATAGTGATGAGGCAGGTTACAAAGAAGCTAGGAAAATTCCTTTGTAAGTAGAATTGGGAAACTGAGACAGATAACTGAACTGGCCAAGCAATTTACAGTCATATACCAAAGGCCCCCTCCCTAGATATACCATCCAGGGGTCTCAAACTCGAGGCCCACGGGCCGCATGCGGCCCGCCCACCAATTTTGTGTAGCCGCAGACTGTCCCGCAGACTAATCCATGATGTTTCATTAGTCTGCGGGCCGCACAAAATTGGTGGGTGGGCCGCATGTGGCCCGAGACCCGTGATTATAGGCCTAAACTGAATTAGAGCTCCAGCCCAAATAAAGCAACAAAACCAGGTGGGCTATACCAGGACCAGCTGCATTGACTAATAACACCCTGGTGCTGACTAATCAGTAGAGACTACAAACCATAAAGAACCCACCTGGAAAAGTTAATGAATATTCTATTGAGATCTTCTCCTAACTCACTCTTTACAAACCCTCAAAACAAAAGGCTAAGAGCACTCTCTTTCTCCTGCTAGCACACCCCTTTTCCCCAACAGGCTTGCATCTCCTAAACTCTAAGTGTTCCCAAGAGACTTGCAGCCAGAAGAGCAATGGGCAGTGGCAGCACATTTTTGGCTAATTGCCTAAACTTGTCTCCAAGGTCCCCTTTTTGCTACTGTTCCAATGCAGGGTCCTTTCTTGTAAATTTTCTAGAGAGCCAAGGCAGCTTGGCCTAGGCTCTTGCCTGTACCTTCTTCTATTCTAGACCATTTGGAAAACAGCTGTGTTAGGCTTGCTCGCTTGCACTTTGCATGATTAGTGTGTGAGAACATGGCAGAGCCACATGAGCATAGCCTATGTATATATAAGAGTACAAGTAGTTGGACTCAGGACCGTGTTTGGGAGATTTCAGATTGTATGTCACCAGAGATCACTGCCTTGAAGCCAAGCTCACTGGCTTAAGTAAAGATCACTTGTTCTGCTGGAAGCTCTGGTCAAGGCACATGAGAAAGCAATCATTGAACACCTAAAGTGTGCAACAAAGAATGATGCTTCTTATCTCTCTCCCTTCCCATCTGTCTGTCCCTATCTGTCCCCTCTTCTGTCTCTCTCTGTGTCTGACACCAAAAATAAATAAATAAATAAATAAATCTTCAATTCTTGCCCAGGGCACACAGGAGAAGAGCCTTTTAACTCTTCCATTCTTCCCCCTCTTCTTTCTCTCTGTCTCTTCCCCTCCCGCAGTCCTAGCTCCATTGGAGCAAAGTTGACCCAGAAGCCTTTGGTGGCTCCATGGCCTCCTGCTCAGGCAGTAGAATGGCTCCAGACAGGCAGAAAATTGACCCTCGTGGGCATGCCAGATGGATCCCCATCAAAGACATAGGGAGTTTCTCTGCCTTCATGCCTCTCACTTAAAAAACATAACAAAAAAATAAATAAATAAATTAGCCCCGGCCCGTTGGCTCAGCAGTAGTGCACTGGCCTGGCGTGTAGAAGACCCCAGTTCAATTGCCGGCCAGGGCATACAGGACAAGCATCCATCGTCTTCTCCATGTTTCCTCCTCTTCTTTCTCTCTGTCTCTCCCTTCCTCTCCCGCAGCCAAGGGTCCATTGAAACAAAGCTGGCCTGGGCGCTGAAGATATGTTCATGGCCTCCGCTTCAGGTGATAGAATGGCTTAGGTTGCAATGGAGGAATGCCCCAGAGGGGCCGAGCATCGCCCCCTGGTGGGCATGTTGTTTTGATCCTTGTCCGGAGCATACAGGAGTCTTCCTCTCTGCCTCCCTGGTTTTCAGTTCAGGAAAATACAAAAAATAAAATATAAAATTAAAAAATACTTAAAATTTTTAAAAAAAGATATTTTTTTCCAAAATATAAGAGAATGTTTACCTAGAAAGTCACAGAGGTAGAAGAGATCATCTTTAGGAAACAAGTTACAGAGCCAAAAGAGCAGTTTAGTTGGAAGGCAGACACGGGGGGGGGGGGGGGGGGGGGGGCGGTGGGACAGAGGTGTGCTTCCAGGAGAGAGTGCCAAAGAATTTCATTTTTAAGAGGCTCTGAAAATTTTCAGTTAGCATTGATTATATTGACAGCACGTTTGAGAATCATATATTTTTGCATAAGAATAAAAGGGCCTGTGGCACAGTGGATAGAGCATTGGACTGGGATGCTGAAGACCCAGGTTCAAGACCCCAAGGTTGCCAGCTTGAGTGTGGGCTCATCTGATTTGAGCAAAAGCTCACCAGCTTGAGCCCAAGGTCGCTGGCTCGAGCAAGGGGTTATTTGGTCTGCTGAAGGCCTGCAGTCAATGCACATATGAGAAAGCAAACAATGAACAAGTAAGGTGTTGCAACTTGCAACGAAAAATTAGTGATTGATGCTTCTCATCTCTCCGTTCCTGTCTGTCTGTCCCTGTCTATCCCTCTCTCTGACTCTATCTCTGTCTCTAAAAAATAAAAAAAATAAAAAAAATAAAAGGGACACAGGCTGGCCTGTGGTGGCAGAGTCAATAAAGCATGAACCTGGAACGCTGAGGTCACCAGTGTGATATCCTGGGATTGCCTGGTCAAGGTACAAGAATCATCTACCAGATGAGGTTTCCCGCTTCTCTCCCCCCTTTCTCCTCTCCCTAAAATCAATAAATAATATATATTTTTTTTTTAAAAGAAAAAGGACCAGTGTGTTTTATTTTCATAAAAACGTGGAGTGGAGGCCCTGGCCGGTTGGCTCAGCGGTAGAGCGTCGGCCTAGCGTGCGGAGGACCCGGGTTCGATTCCCGGCCAGGGCACACAGGAGAAGCGCCCATTTGCTTCTCCACCCCTCCGCCGCGCTTTCCTCTCTGTCTTTCTCTTCCCCTCCTGCATCCAAGGCTCCATTGGAGCAAAGATGGCCCGGGCGCTGGGGATGGCTCTGTGGCCTCTGCCTCAGGCGCTAGAGTGGCTCTGGTCGCAACATGGCGACGCCCAGGATAGGCAGAGCATCGCCCCCTGGTGGGCAGAGCGTCGCCCCTGGTGGGCGTGCCGGGTGGATCCCGGTCGGGCGCATGCGGGAGTCTGTCTGACTGTCTCTCCCTGTTTCCAGCTTCAGAAAAATGAAAAAAAAAAAAAAAAAAAAAAAAAAGTGGAGTGGCTTACCTGACCAGGTGATGGCACAGCAGATAGAGTGTTGGACTGAAATAGGATCCAGGTTCAAAACCCCGAGGTCACTGGCTTGAAGCCCAAGGTCACTGGCTTGAGGGGTCATTCTGCTTTGCTGTGGCCCCCCAGTCAAGACACATATGAGAAAGCAACCAATGAGCAACAAAAGAGCTGCAACTAGGAATTGATGCTTCTCATCTCTCTCTTTCTGCCTTTCTGTCCCTAGACATTCCTTTCTCTGTCACACACAAAAAAGTGATCCTATTGATCTTCAGTAATAACATGTTTCTGTGTTTTATGTAGATGCTTTTCTTAAGAATTGAGACAGTCATACCTGATAGGTGCTAATTTTATTCCAATCTTACCTGTAGGGAACAGACACTTTTAAGGTTAGTATCTGTCAGAGCTAAAAATCATATCCAGGAAGTCAGACCACAGAGCCTGTGTTCCTTTTTGTTTGTTTGTTTGTTTAATATTTTCTTTATTAATTTTACAGGGAGAAGAGGTGGGAATAAGAATTATTAACTCGCGGTGACTTCATTTCAGTTATTCATTGATTGCTTGTTATATGTTCTTGACCTGGCAAGCTCAGGACTTTGAACCAGCTTCCTCAGTGTTCCAAGTCTACACTTTATCAACTGCGCCTCCACAGGTCAGGCAGAGCCTGGGTTCTTAATTTCACCAAGTCTCTGCTCCCACATTATACATACCTTTTAAAACCTACCTTCTTCAGTAGTAGAGTGTCAGCCTGGCGTGCAGGAGTCCCGGGTTCGATTCCCAGCCAGGGTACACAGGAGAAGCACCCACCTGCTTTTCCACCCCTCTTCCTCTCCTTCCTCTCTGTCTCTCTCTTCCCCTCCTGCAGCCGAGGCTCCACTGGAGCAAAGTTGGCCCGGGCACTGAGGATGGCTCCATGGCCTCTGCCTCAGGCGGTAGAATGGCTCTGGTCGCAACAGAGCAAAGCCCCAGATGGGCAGAGCATCGCCCCCTGGTGGGCATGCTGGGTGGATCCCGGCCTGGGGCATGGGGCAGTCTGTCTGACTGCCTCCCCGTTTCCAATTTCAGAAAAATACAAAACAAACAAACAAACAAAAAAAACTACAACAAAAAACCTACCTTCTTGGTAATTCGTCCTAAATTTCTTTTTCAGTTAATACAAATCAATATCGTCATGAATAAATATATGCATTATAGCAGACCATAATTTATTTAATCTACCTACTACTGTGAGATATTTGTATTTCTAGTTTTTCATTTTTAAATATAATTCTCTAGAACCTGAATTAAATTGACAGATACTATCTCAATGTCCTGTTTGTGATACTGCACTATAATTTTGCTTGTGCAACCATCGGGGTAAACTGGATAAAGGTACAAAGGACTTCTTTTGTATTACTTTTTTTAAAATAATTTATTTGTTTATTTTAAAGAGGAGAGAGAGAGAGAGAAAGGGGGATGAGCAGGCAGCATCAAATGCCATATGTGCCTTGACCAGGTAAGCACAGGGTTTTGAACCGGTGACCTCAGCACTCAGGTTAATACTCTATCCACTGCTCCACCACAAGTCAGGCTGTATTATTTCTTATAACTGCACATGAATCTATACTTACCTTAAAAAAAATCCTCTAAAATATTTTCTGAATATACTTGTGTATATGTGTGTATTACAGTCGTTTGGTTTTTTGGATACATTCCAGAAAGTACAATTTTGAGTCAAAATCATATTGTATTAAGTGCCTCTGATATGCCTGACCCAGTGGTATTAGTACTTGGAATGACTGAAAGGACGTAGTTACCTGTACACTGCTTACAACCCAGCGAGGAAGGGGACTAGGAATGGAAGAACAAGGCACCCGCGGTCAAGGCCTGTGGTGAATTCCAGGTGATGAGGCCTGACAGGAGCTAGGAATGGGGTCAATCTCATCATGGCTGCTGGCCTCAGGTTATGACCTAATAATTATAAATGCACACGCTCTATACAGAGATAAATATAATTTCTTTTTTTCCTTTTTACTTAAAAGATATTATTCATTTTAGAGAGAGAGAGACAGAGACAGAGACAGAAAGGGGGGAGGAGCAGGAAGCATCAATTCCCATATATGCCTTAATCAGACAAGCCTGGGGTTTCAAACTGGCAACATTAGGGTGTGAGGGCGATCTAGCTGCGACATCTGTCACCCCATTGATTGCCAGGGTTGACTCGGCTGATCTGGCTGCCTATGCATGTATCCCCTTCTTCCCTCACTGGTTCACGTGTGTCCCTCCTGAAGCTGCAGCTTGGTTGAAGAGGACAACCTTCCCCAACAGAGGAGAGGACCGTTCTCAGGTCAAGGGTGCACGAGTAGCTGCTCCCCTGCTAGAACCTCCAAACACACTCTCAAACTGGCAGCATCAGCGTTCCAGGTCGATGCTCTATCCGTGCCACCACAGGTCAGGCTGGCTGTTTTATTTATTTATTTATTTATTTATTTATTTATTTATTTATTCAGAATGCTCTATGAAACTTTTTAAAAGAACTAATAACGTCGGCCTAGCGTGCGGAGGACCCGGGTTCGATTCCCGGCCAGGGCACACAGGAGAAGCGTCCATTTGCTTCTCCACCCCTCCACCGCGCTTTCCTCTCTGTCTCTCTCTTCCCCTCCCGCAGCCAGGGTTCCATTGGAGCAAAGATGGCCCGGGCGCTGGGGATGGCTCTGTGGCCTCTGCCTCAGGCGCTACAGTGGCTCTGGTCGCAACGTGGCGACGCCCAGGATGGGCAGAGCAACGCCCCCCTGGTGGGCAGAGCATCGCCCCTGGTGGGTGTGCCGGGTGGATCCCGGTCGGGCGCATGCGGGAGTCTGTCTGACTGTCTCTCCCTGTTTCCAGCTTCAGAAAAATGGAAAAGAAAAAAACAAACAAACAAAAAAAAACTAATAACTGATGACTTTGTATATAAAATGAGTAAGTAGAAAGGACAACATAATCGCATAACTTTTGTTTGAGGAATAGCAGACTTTTGAATGTACTTTAATAGAAAACATCTTTCTTTTTATTTTAGTGAGAGGAGGGGAGGCAGAAAGACAGACTGCCACATGCACCCTGACTGGGATCCACATGGCAAGTCCATCAGGAGGCCGATGCTCTCCATGTCAGGGGCCTTTTCTCCATTAGAACTGGGGTCTATTTTTAGCACCTGAGGGGGTGCAATGGAGTCATTCTTAGCGCTGGGGGCCAGTTTGCTCCAGCCAATCAAGCCATGGCTGCAGGAGAGAAAGAGAGAGACAGAAAGAGGAGGGGTGGGGCCAGAGAGGATCCCCTCCCCTGTGTGCCCTGACCAAGAATCAAACTCAGGACATTTACTCTGGCCAAATGCACTACCACTGAGCCAACTGGCCAGGGCCAACACAGGATTTTTGTATGATATACCATATTACAAATAAATGAGAAACACTAAACCCTTTGTTCATATTTTTAAAATATATATGCTTCCCATGTTACCATCAGAGTAATCTGAATTAAGAACTAATTGTAATTTTCATGTTGCTACTCTCATAGAAATATTTCCATAAATCCACAAATAAGTCAAGAAACAATCCCTAGGATTTCCATGTGTATTAAGGAATATTTGAGGGTTTTTTTGTATTTTTCTGAATTTGGAAACAAGGAGGCAGTCAGACAGATTCCCACATGTGCCCGACTGGGATCCACTCGGCATGCCCACCAGGGGCTGATGCTACGCCCATCTGGGGCGTCGCTCTTTGCAACCAGAGCCATTCTATCGCCTGAGGCGAAGGCTATGGAGCCATACTCAGCACTCGCTTGGGCCAACTTTGCTCCAGTGGAGCCTTGGCTGCGGGAGGGGAAGAGAGAGACAGAGAAGAAGGAGAGGGGGAGGGGTGGAGAAACAGATGGGCGCTTCTGTTTGCCCTGGCCGGGAATTAAACCCGGGACTACTGCACGCCAGGCCGACGCTCTACCACTGAGCCAACCAGCCAGGGCAATATTTGAGATTTTTAGCCATAAAGAAAGACAATAAAATACATATAATAAACATTTACAAGAAAAGGGATGATATCACTCTCTTTGCCTTTGAATAACTCTGTAAGGCAGTTTCCACAATGTAGTCTTTTCAAATGTAAGACCAAGGCCACACTCCACCAATTCAAATCTGAACCCCCTGGAGTGAGGTGAAGGCCCAGAAATGCAATGAGCTCAGGTGCAGGTTATCAAGGATTTTTTTTTTTTTTTTTGGTTTTCTTCTTTTTCAAGTGAGAGGGGAGACAGAGAGACAGACTCCCGCATGGACCTCTACCTACCAGAATTTACCTGGCAACCCGTCTGGACTTGATGCTCTGCCCATCTGGGGCAATCATTGTAAGTGAGCTATTTTTAGCACCTTGAGAAAGAAGCTTCAGGGAGCCATTCTTAGTGCTCAGGGCCTATGCGCTTAAACCAATCAAGCCATGGCAGTTGAAAAAGAAGGAGAAAGGAAGAAAGAGAGGGAGAGAGAGAGAGAATGACAGAGAGAGAGAGAAAAGAGTGCAGGGAGGGGAAGCAGGTGGTGGTGTCTCCTGTGTACCCTGGCCAAGAATCAAACCCAGGATATCCACATGCCAGGTTGACACTCTACCACTGAGCCACTGGCCAGGGCCTAATTGAGAATTTCTCATCAAGTAGAGACTTCCAAGTATATTCACAGATTGCCTATGAAAACTAATGAGTCTTGCCTGACCAGGTGGTGGTGCAGTGAATAGAGCATTGGAATAGGATGCCAAGGACCCAGGTTTAAAACTGCAAGGCTGCCAACTTTATCACGGAGTTATCCTGCTTGACCCCATTATTACTGGCTTGAACCCAAAGGTCTCTGCTGTGAAGCCCAAGGTCACTCGCTTTAGCAAGGGGTTGCTCCCTCTGCTGGAGTCCCCCAGTCAAGGCACATATGAGAAAGAAATCAATGAACGACTAAGGTGCTGCAATGAAGACTTGATGCTTCTTATCTCTCTCCCCTCCTATTTGTTATCACTATCAGTCCCTCTCTCTGTCCCGGTCCAAAAAGAAGAAAAAAAAAAAATAGGCCAAGATAATGTAAAGCATTTTTTCACATCACAATGGTATGAAACTAGATAAAATTTAGAAAAAGAAATCTGGCAGAGACACAGACACGGAAGTAAACAACATTCTACTAAAATAATGAATTAATTAACAAAGAAATCAAAATCAAAACCACAAGTTTCTAGAAAAAATACAAAAACAAAAACAAAGCATAATCTGTGCCACAGGAAAGCAATGCTGTTGATTTTTCTATGGTAATTAAATATTCTGAGAATCTGTTGAGACATGAGTGGATTTAATTGAATCACTCCTTACTTATGGCAGAATGGTACTTTTATGCTCCTTTGCACTAAAGGTGTGTGTCAATCTCCTTTTATGCAAATACCCTGTCATACACTTAGTATATCATTTTCTTCATAAAGCTTCAGACACCTTTATGTAGATTTAGAATGTGGAACTATGTTATCTAGGCAGGTATTTTCAATAACCATTTTTTTGTTCCACTACTACAATATTTAATGTACACTGTTTTAAGATTTGTTCATATTTCTTACACATATTTTTTTATTTTGAAGTTATTCTCTGAGGATGTAGGATACCATATTCACACTTGGCAGTCATTGTCCATAATAACTCAATCCTCATATTTCCTCCAGCTCCAACTAAGGCCACTTGTATTACAATACAGGCACACAGAAAGCTCTGCCATGAGCTTCTTGGAGGAACATCCCATATGGATTCCTTTCAAGGCACTGCCCTCTCTATGGGATGGCCAGTAAATATCGAAAATGTTGCTATCTCTCATGAAAGACTACACACTCAAGGACATTTCCAGTATCTCCACATTATTTCAGGACTGTTTTTTGGTCACAGGACTTTGAACTTCTTCACTGCAAGCATTATTAAAACATAATCACTTGACTACTTACATAATAATTACTATTATGTAGTAAAACAAACATTATTTACTATTTAGTGTAGCAGCAGAATCTCTGCGTTATTGAAGCCTCTATGTCAATGAGACTGAGTATAATTATACTAACAATTCTTTCCAGGATCTGTAAATAAAGAACTGAGTGAAAAGCAGATAATTCATATTCTTTTGATGAGATGCAGGAACAACTTACCACTCCCAGTGCACACAAAGGAAAAACTGACTACACGGTGGTTACGACTCAAGAGCTCAAAGATGCTGGCAGTTGAGAAACGTGCATTAAAGACAGAAGCGTTCACAAGCCACCAAGTGGTCTCATCAAAAATAAAAATATAAATGTAGGTCATGGAGGAGGAGGGATAAAAAAGAATAATGGCCTGGCCTGCAGTGGTGCAGTGGGTAAACCGTCGACCTGGAATGCTGAGGTCACTGGTTCGAAACCTGGGCTTTCCCAGTCAAGGCACATATAGGAGTTGATGCTTTCTGCTCCTCCACCTCTTCTCTCTCTCTCTTTCTCTCTGTCTCCTCTCTCTAAAATAAATAAACTAAACAACAACAACAAAAAAAGAGTCCTTAGACATGATACTAAAAAAGAATAATGGTCACCAGAACAAGGATGTTCTGGATAGCTCTGATCTCAGGGGATGGTCTGGCGGACACACTGGTCACATGAAGGTGTCGGACGTCCTGCTTATGCCTGTACAGAATAAAAACCATGGTTCCCCGGGCCCAAGTCAGAGTCCCGAACACATCATGGGCAGATTGAATACTTCATATGGATTGTATATATCATTAGAGTAAACCTTAATGGAACATATCCAAAGGTCATACTGTTTGAGATGTCTCTGGTGTTCCATCTGTCAGTCACATACTCAGAAACCCTAATATTTAGCATTATGTTCAGGATCCAGCAGAGGATATTGGAGGTGTCTGTGTATTTGGCAACTTTTGCTTTATAAAAACTGCCAAATTTTTATTTTTCATAATTCTGGTGTATTTGGTTAGATAATGGAATTTAGGTTACTTAACTGGTGCATTAAAAAAATTATTTTTTACATTTTTTATTGATTCCCATTTGGGGCTCATGGAATTTCCATTTACAAACTTTTGGAGAAAAAGGAAAGTTTTACAAATGCGGGAAAACCCATGTTCTATGCCAAACAGAAAAGCATCGACATGTGGTCCTATATTACATTTCCAACACTGGTAGAGCACATTTCCTTTGTTCTCTTAACAGGTCCTTTCCAATTCACGTCCAATGGGATCAAATCTAACACCTTCAGCTACATGGCTTTTCCTTGTTATGCTTGAACTGGGTCTTCTGGTGACTTTACGATTGGATAAGGATTCTTTTATCATATGTGTTCCTGCAATACTGCGTCTGAAGTCTAATAATGAGATGTTTTCATGTGAAGCAGTATGAAGAGCACTGGTGTTAACAAGAGCAACATCAATGGTATTTGTAAAAAGCGAAAAATACCACTTCTTACCTCTAAATTTAATGTGTTACTTTTCAGCATTCCAGTCCAGCTTGTCAACCCCACCCATATATTTGTTATATTGCCCTACAATGTTTGGTTTATCCACTAGACATTCTTTCTTTTCTTTCTTACAATTTCTTCTCTTTTTCTTAAGGTTGTAGTCCTAAATAATTTGACAGAACTTTGACAGTTATTGTCATTCCAAGTCAATGCAAATATTTTATTATTTTCATAATAATAAAATATTTTATTATTATTTTATAAATAATAGATAAATTCTTTTATTATAAAAGAATATAAAATTCTTTTATTTTATAAAAGAATGCTCCATGTTCTTTTTCAATGTTATTAGATGTCAAGGGACACTTATTCATTCTATTATACCTCCTTAGAATATTAAAGAGCAACACTAAAAGACTTAAGAAACTGGTATTAATTCTGAGGATACCAGAGGGTGCTTTTTATTAGAAATAACCTTTTAGAAAATTCTGGCCAGGTCGGAGGTGAAGCAATGGATAGAGTGTCAACCTAGTATACTGAGGTCACTGGTTTGAGACCCTGTACTTGCCCAGTCAAGGTATGTATGAAAAGCAATCAATCATTGAACAACTAAAAGTGAAGCAATGATGCGTCAACACTCCTTGCTCCAAGTCCCTCTCCCTCCCTTCTCTGTAAAATCCAGAAAATTTAAAAAAATAAAAAACTTTTATACCATGGAGGCTATAATCCAGTTGATCCAAACTCCATCTAGCACCATCTTCTGAATCTCTACAGCAAATAAAAGATATTAACTTTCATATTTCATTTTAAAAATTACTAGTAGTATCCTGACCAGTTGGTAGTGCGGTGGGTAGTATGTCATTGTGGGATGTTGATGACCCAGGTAGATACTTTGAGGTTGTCAGCTTGAGCTTGGGAACACTGGCTTGAATGTAGGGTCATAGACATTACCCAACGGTTGCTGACTTGAGCAAAAAGGCCACTGGCTTAAAGCACGAGGATGCTGGTTTCAGCAAGGGTTCACCAACTCACTTGGAGGCCCCCAGTCAAGGCACATAAGAGAAGAAAGCAATGAATAACTAAAGTGCCTCAACTACAAGTTGATGCTTCTTAGCTCTCTGCCTTCCAGTCTCTCTAAAAGAAATAATAATAAAAATTACTAAGGATAGACCTGATGAGAATTAGTGTTACTCTTTGCTTTGTTTGCATGAAACAATAGATATCCTTGTCACATCTCTGCATGAGAATGTGACACGGAATTTGGAAAGAGGTTCTTCTGTGGTAATCATCCAGTGAATGGGTGTCTACTCAGCTGCAGATTAGAGACGGGGTATAGGTTATGATAAGCAAGGATGTTCAATGAGGATTGTTTAGGAAAACATGTGGGAGACTGCAAGATGGCAAAGCCATTGCAGTTTGAGGCTTAGCAAAAGGCTAAGTTCCCCCCCCCCTACACACACACACCTCCATATTGACTATGGGGCTGAGTATTTACCTCATCCCAGAACCCCACCTCACTTGTTTAGTGATGTTGCTAAACACTATGTTTTACACACATCCATATTAGCTGTGATGCTGGATTGTTTCTACTTGTCCTACCACCCACGTCTCTCAGAGACTGGAGGCAGTTTCTTTTATGTCTTTTGTTTTGTGAAATTATAATACAGGGTGGAGGATTTTCTGCACTTGGGAGAATTCTTAGGCTTTGGTAATATGGCTGTGCTTTAATAATGTTGGAATCCATGGGAGTCTGAAAAGACCAGAGTAACAGGCTTTATTGACAGGAAGAAAGGAACTCTGCCGGGCATTTCTCTGGGGAGAAGAGCACTGAAACAGACTCTGAGGCAAAAATTTATTAGGTGAGGAGAGCTTTGAGCAAGTGTGTGTTGAGTCAGCATTTCTGGTATGCTCCCTTCTGCAGTTCTATGATTTCAGCTTCCTGGAAAGTTTCTCCTTGGGGTGGTCGACCAGCTTCCTAGAACTGTTCTGCTTCAGGGGCGATAGTAAGCAAGCAAGGGTGGGGTCAGATAGACAAGCAAAACAGCAAAAGGGCAGTTGGAAGTTCTGGTGAATTCATGAATCTATCATTTCTCAACTCTGTGGTATGATTTAAAAAAAAGAGGTGAGGGGGAAAAAGGGTATGAGGTTCAGGAAGGAGGTTTGTCTCGTATCAGCCATCTTCTGGAGTTATTTCCTGCTGTTATTCCTATTGGGGGCCTCCTTCGTGAACCTCTCCCTGCAGCAGTTGGAGTACGGGTGTATGTATAGGGTTCCAGATTTTTTTGTTTTGTTTTGCGAGGCAGGTTTTAGGATTGCTGTGTAGGGTTAGGTAGAGTTTTCCAATTTTCTGATTGGCAAAGGTCTGCACACGGTTCTGTAAGAAACTAGTGAACAAACATAAGAGGCAGGGTCCAAAAGTTAGAAAAATAAATAGGAGAGTGAGTGGACCAATGAAAGGCAATAGTCAAGACACCCAGTTTCTGTGAAGCCACTGATTCCATGTTTATGAATTTGCTGGGCTAGAGAGAGAGAAAGAGAGAGAGAGAGAGAGAGTAGGAATAAGACAAGGAAGTGGCCAGTCCCCGTGCCCCTAGACCCACTTTTGTAGAGATTCCTAAAGCGACAAGAAGAGGGATTACCTGTATAGCTCGTTTGGTCCTTAGATTGATGGGTAGTGTACTAGGAACTGGAAGAGGCTCATGGGGTGGGATTAAGTTGATATTTGGGATGAGATAGACTAGGGTACAGGTTTCTGTCTAATTAGTAGGGAGACACATACAGGTGTTGGTCACACACGAGTAGAAAGCCCCTGATTGGGTGAGGCAGGCTGAGAGGGAAATAGAGAATAGAAGGACAAGGGGTTGATTTTGTTTCTCAGTTTCTCAACTCCAGATGGTCAGGGTGGAGGAAAGACCTTAGCAGCAGTGGGAGTTGTCAGGATCACAGTGTGTGTACCTATCCACGTGAAAGTTAGTCCTTGGGTAATGTAATGCTGAAAGCACCTCTTGGACAGTCTTTGAACAGTTTGCTGAGTAACCTGTAAATCCTGTTAGTACTTAGGGTAAGGGTGGTTACATTTCTATACTTTGTAGTTAGAGTTTAATTCCTAATGACCACTGCTTCTAGCTGGAATTAGCAGCAGGTCCCAGCCTACAATATGCAAGGGGCATTGAGACAAAAGGAATAAAAGAGATACTATACATTAAATAAAGCAACAAAATCAGATACCCATAGTAGAGATCTTTGAGGGATAAATACTTAAATATTATTAAATACTTTAATATTTATTAAGTATTAAGGCAAGGCATAGTAGATGGCCCTTGTGTTTACAAGAAATGAGATCAGCTTATCTGCTACTTGGAAGAAATACCTTAGGCTCGTTAAGGATGTCCTTGGGCCTTCAGTGGCAGTTCCCAGCATGCTGGGCAAGGTCAGGTCACAGGTAGCTGGAGCAGGGCTAAAAGAGACTGAGCCCACCCTCCTTGGAGAAAGGGGGCAGCTTACCTTCTGTCCCTTTTTTCACAATGATGTGTCCCTTAATGGGGCCGGGAAGCCTGGCAGGCTTCAGTTCAATGACCTTTCTTTCCACTCTGGAGCAGGGCCCTGATGGAATCCTATGAAGCCCTTTGGGGTGCTGGAGCCTTCAAGAGTGTATGCCAAAAGCTGGTATTTCCTAACTTCTTTTGGGCCTTATTTGCCTTTTCTGTTACTTCCTTGGCCATTATAGACCTTAAAAGCCATGCTCAGAAGATCTCACTGAGGGACTTGATGAATAGAGCAAAATTGGGAATCCAGTATTTAAAGAAGCCTATTAGACTGAGGAAAGAAAAGATTTGATCTGCAGTGGTAGGTGGTTGGAGACTGTGGAGGGTCTAAGTTTGATCCAGGGTGAGACCTCAGGTAGTGAGGGTTAAGGAAATGCCTAGATAGGCTATGGACTAGGAGTGAAGTTGAGCCTCTGTAGAGAAGACTGCGATATCCTTTCATGGCAAGGAAGTTAAGAAGGGTGGCGGTGTGTCTCCTTGAGGCAGGCAGGGAGGGGCTGCAGAGGAGTAGGTCATCTACATATTATGAGAGTACTAGGTTAAGATTGCATGCTGCTAAATCCTGAGCTAGTGCCTACCCAAACATGTGTGGGCTGTTTTTGATCCCCTGGGGTAAGTCAGTCCAGGTAAATTGCTGGGCTGCATTAGTGTCCAGATCAGTCCGGGTGAATGCAATCAGAAAGTAAGAGTCAGGGCATAGAGGAATGGTAAAGAAGACATTTTTGAGGGGTAGGATTGTGAAGTGAGTGGTGTTTGAAGGAATGTGTGACAGTTACTTATAGAGATTAGGGCTACTGGATGCAGGGGAACTACTGCCTCATTGATTAGGTGTAAGTCTTGTATGAAGGGATAAGCCCCTGAAGGTTTCTGAACAGGAAGGATGGGGGTATTGCAGGGAGAGTCCATGGGGATGAGGAAGCATGGTTTAAGAGGCAGGTAATTATTGGTTTAAGGCCTTAGAAATGGACACAATTAAGGAAGAGAGAAAGAATGGACGGACACTGTGAACATTTTAGATGGAAGAAGGGCCAGAATCTGTAGGAGAAGGAGGAGGATTGGTGGTGGCACCACGTGGTCAGAGGAGTCAAAAAGGTTTAGAGCTCTGAGGAGACGGGAGAGGATGAGTGGTAGTGGAAGGCCGGTAGGGTTGGGGGGATGGGTCAAAGAAGAAAAAGACAGAGCCGCCTGTCTGTAACTGGTGAAAAGAAGAGACGGGGCTTTCTGGAGCATGAGAGATTTGCAGAGGGACCAGAGAGGGGTCCCGGGAGAGTGGTACCCTGGGGGTCAGGCAGGATGGGAGAGAGTTGGGAGTCCATGAAGAAGGAAACATTAGGAGTGGAGGCTTTAGTTGAGGTTTCTTTGGCCAAAAACAGCCTGCGTGTAGAACAAGTGGCACAGAAATTAAGAACAGGAGCAAATGGAGAAGAAAGCCTGCACGTAAGGAATTTCTGATGTCTTCCCCGTCCGGTGGCAGAAATTGTCACGATCTCTTAGGATATTGTAATAGTAGTAGAAAGCAACCTAGTTAGGCACCTAGATTTTCGAGGAAGTCCATAGAAGCTAGTCACTCGGAGTAGAAACCTCCCAAACTGTGAACCTCAGAGAGTAGAGTCCCGAAGGAGTAGAGGAGTGCCGAAGAAGTAGAGGAGTAGTCTCTGAGGCCTGAGATTGGGAGGAGCCTGTGTTCCGAGGGGAGTCTGGCTGGACGGTTTGGACTGAGAGGAGCCCACAGTAGAGGAGACTGGTGAGAGAAGGGGGCATACCCGCCTTCAGTCATAGTTCCAAGAGGAGAAATGCTCCATAGAAAGAGAGTCTCAGAAAAGATGTCGTCACCCCAAGGCTGAGATCCCGGGACGTAGGAGAGGGGCCTGGCTAGGCACGCCTAGACTTTCATAGAAGTACAGTAAAGAAGTAGAGACAGACCACTCAGATATGGGGTTCAAAGTAAAAAACCGTCTGACCAGGTATTTTTAAAAAGCAATTTGGAGGCCAACCAGGGAAGGGGGAGGGAGAAACTCCTCACCTTTCTGGTCCAGCAGGGGTTCAGGACAGGGTTAGACTACCGGCCAATCAACCTACAATTACACGTTCAAACAGAATCAGGGAGTAAGCCCGGGATGAGCTGCTGCTGCCCATTGCTTCCCTAGTCATAAGTTTGGATGGCAAAGAGGGATCGTCCAGGTAGTTAGTACCCTATCCTGGGTTTCGGCACCAAATGTTGGAATCCATGGGAATCTGAAAAGACCAGAGTAACAGGCTTTATTAGAGGAGAAAGACCTGCCAGGGCACTCCTCTGGGAGAAGTGCACCGAAACAGACTTTGAGGGAAACATTTATTAAGGTGGGGAGAGCTTTGAGCAAGTGTGTGTTGAGTCAGCAATTCTGGTATGCTTCCTTCTGCAGTTTTACGATTTCTGCTTCCTGGAAAATTTCTCCATGGGGCGGTTGACCAGCTTCTTAGAACTGTTCTGCTTCAGGGGCGATAGTAAGCAAGCAAGGGTGGGGTCAGATAGACAAGCGGAACAGCAAAAGGGAAGTTGGAAGTTCTGGTGAATTCATATATCTATCAAATAATCTCTTAGATTTTTTTTAAGTGTCAGAGAGATAGGGACAGACAGAAACTGAGAGATATGAGAAACATCAATCCTCAGTTTTTTTATTGCAACACCTTAGTTGTTCATTGATTGCTTTCTCATATGTGCCTTAAACGCAAGCCTTCAGCAGACCAAGTAACCCCTTGCTCAAGCCAGCGACCTTGGGTCCAAGTTGGCGACCTCAGTGTCTCAAACTTGGGTTCTTTGCATCCCAGTCTGACAATCTATCCACTACACCACCGCCTGGTCAGGAAATATTCCCTTAACTTTGCTAATTACTTTACTTTGACTTATAAATAAAGCAGGTATGGGGATGTAGATGCCTTTTGCAAGCTATCATCGCATTGCAGAGAACTCCAGAAATCAATCTTTTGCTCTTTAAGCTTATTTTCTTAATTCTGCGTGTCCCACTCAGGACCTGGAATTACTCACCATGCTAGTTTACAGCAAAAACATGTGGATGCCTCTGTGATGTACATAGTCTGGGACAAAAAGAGACACTTATGTATGTGCACAAACCCAAGAACTTCCACAAAAAATGACTGGGGGAGGGAACCTCTTTGCCTGCTCTCACCAGTGCATTTCATGTTAGTGTCAGTGTGATTGTGACCTCAAAATATTCAAGTCCAGTTTTAAATAGTTTGTATCAGTTTTAAAAGGCATAATATACTTGTCTGACATAGAGAATTTCTTCATTATTCAGTGTATGTTCATTTCATAAATATTTTAGTGTTTATTAGAAATTTTTATTCAGAAGCGTTTGTTTGCTTTTTGTTTTTTAGTGAAAGAATAAGATGAAGAGAGATTCTCATATGCTCTTTGGCTAGAATCCATTGGGAAATCACCATCTGGGGCAGAAAGAGAGAGATGGGTAGACAATAGAGAGAGATGAGAAGCATCAATTCTTCATCTTGATTTTCGCAAATCTGTTGTGATTGATTTCTCATATGTGCCGAGGGACTGGGATCAAGTCAGGGTGAGGCCCATGTGGTCTACATAAGGGGGACTTCCTACCTAAACTAGAGGAGCCAGAGTCCAGTACATGGTAGTGTTGGTTAGGGGCTAAACCAAAATAGAGCTAACAGCAGACTGAGTAGGACAAGGAGGCTGAGGTCGAGGGGTTGGCCAAAAACTGTGGCACTAGAGGGTGTCCATGGATACTACACTGATGTTGACATGGGGGACAGGTGGCAATACAAACCAGGAGAAGCCCTTGTTAAGACTCTGTCGAAAGTCCACCATGTTCCTGATGCCAGAGGCAGCAGATATGGTGATGCAGTACTTATCAGAGTTGGAGCAAACCTTGGGTTGCTATTCTAATTCTTACAAGGGGAGGACATAATGGGGTGGGTTTACTCCACACCCAGAAGAGCCACCAGCAGCACGGGCAGAAAGACCCTCATTCTGGAAGGGAAAGGCTCCAGTCTGGGTGTCACATGCAAAGAAAGCAGCCCCCCATCCCTCAACAAATTCAGTTCCACCACCTGGTGGGGCCCAAGGTGGACTACTAAGTTGTATTCCTCTTAATACTTAAAAAGTTTTGTCAAAGTTATTTTTGCCAGATACTGTGGTCACCGAAATCCAACTGTGCAGGAACCAGAATCAAGGTGCCAGTGTGGATGAGCAGAGGAAGTTGGATCCAGAAACGTTTTTGCTATTAGAAGTTAATTAAATAAGAAATGCAATGGTCTGTGTAAGGACCATGAACTAACGTGAAATACACAACCCTTGAAGGGGAGAATAGGCAACTTCATACCAACACCCAGCACATTTCCTTTTCTATTCCCATACACCATGACTCAATAAGGCCAAGTTCTAGAATCTTTCATAGAGGCACGACAAGGGATATGAGATGTGGAGGATGAAAGCATGTGACAATTTGGTACAATAAGTATCGCTATTAAGAAAAGAAATAACACTTAAAAGTAAGTAAAGATTGCATAAAAAAATAAATGTTCTTTATTACACTTGAAATAAATTTCCTTCAATACATCTTCCCCCTCCTGTTTCTCCATCATATGAGGACAAAACTCTCAGCAAGAGCACCCGTTCCCAGGGGCTCCAGTTCCCAAGGATGGTTAGTGCTGATGTGGCATATCAATAAGCTAATTCTTGTACAGAGCTGACTCTTCACTTTTCATAATTTCATTCAGGCCTGCGTGCTTTGGCCACGTGTCGCTGTACAGGTTGACCTTGGATGTTGACTAGAGCTACATTGGTCCTCTAGCTCTGCCTCCTTAGGTACACACAGCCTGGGGGATGGGCTATAGGACCACCACAGGAACTGATTCAAGTTCCTTTTTGTTTATGAGCAAGGGCTTCTGTACTGGATTCCAGGACAGAAAGTAGTCCTGTGGGTGTTCCTGGGTTGTGCCCATACTCACCGTGACTCCCCAACTATCAATCAGGGTTGCCACAGCATATCATATGTGGCTTTTCCCACCTGGAATTTCTCCAACTACATTGTCAGCACCTCCCATCCAGCCTGTAGACCCTGCAATGTCTCTGGAATCCTGGTGCCTACCTCAAGTTGTTATGCAAAGACCTCAGGTGAAGGCAGGTTCAGAAAATGGCTCATGGAATACAGACATTACCTGAGGGCTGGCTGGAAAACACTTGAGTTTATTAAAACATGCTGGAGTTGGAGAAGACAAGATGGCAATGGAGTAGGAGGACGTACCAACTGCCACCTACCAGAACCAAAGTGGACTACAAACTAATTTTAAGAACTATCATCTGGAAAAACAAAAACAAAGTTTGGACTAAACTAAGAGGACTCTTCAACCAAGGAACAGTGAAGAAGCCACACCGAGACTGGTAGGAAAAGCGGAAACGCAGAGAGGGATGCCCAGTTCCCCGGACTGAACGGCACCCGGGAGAGACTCGTGTGGCAGGAAGTAAGTTTAGCAGAGAGGGGAGGGTCCTGAATCCCAAGAACAAAGCCCCAGCCTGCAGCCCCAGAGCCTAGAAGAGGTGTATGGACAGTATTTAGCTGGAAACAAGACAGGATACTGCTTGTGAGAAAGAGACTGATTTCTCAGCCCCAGGATTCTTCTTAAAGGGGCCGCGCAGAATACCTCTCTCACAACCACTCACCTGGGGCTCCAGGGATCAGAAAGAGAGGAGAGGACTGGAGTAACAGGAAGAGAGTGTAATCTAGGAGGCACAGGGAGAAACATTTTGGGAGACAGCCACCCTAACCGCTGGGACGAGTCACTCCCCAAATCTGAAGTGAATATTTCCCCTGGAAACAGAAATACCAGCAAAGGAAAGCAGGACAACAGCCAAACAAGCTCTCCCATGGCACTCAGAGCAGAGTCGCTTAGAAGGAGGGAGCTTTTGGAGTTACACTAGTGAGTCTTAGGGTCTGAGCTGCAGCACCCCCACCCACACGGCTGAGGGCTCATCAGAGGGTAGGCTGTGGCGGGATGCAGAAGCGCAGTTCTGTCGGCAAGGGCGGAAGCTAGCTGGCCACCACTGGGCCCAGGTGTGAGCTCAGTCTTACCCGACTGGGGAGGAGGGGGCATGCAAAAGTGGTCAAGCCCAGCTGCAGGCCACCTGTAATCCAGCCTGCAGGGGAAGGGTGGGAACCCCAGAAGGGGTGGAGACTGGCCCTTGAGCAAGGACGCAGGAGCGCAGCCTTCCCTGCCCGCAGAACTGAGGCTTGTGGCCTGACTTGGGAGCCAGCTCCTCCCATGGGGGTGGAGCCAAAAACTGAGAACAGGCAGAATCCCGCTACTGAGCGTGAGCACGCAGTCCCACCTGGCCAGTAAAGCCGTACCTTGAGTGGGCTCCTCCTGCAAGGGTGAGGCAGAAGCCCGGAAACAGGCGAAGACCTGCAGCTGAGCAAAGGTGCTTGCCACTGCCCTCAGGGCTGAGCATAACGCCACCCACAGGGGCGGGGCAAAGGCCAAGGCCACCAAGGCTTGTACACCCGAGCATGTGATCACAGCCACTCCCGTGAAGGAGAGGCAAAAACCACAGCAACAGCTCCAGTGGACAGGCACCGGCAATGCCCATACCCAAACGCCCTAGCCAGCAACAGCAGAGGGGGGGGCGGGCCTGCAGACAGACCATACCTAGGGAACAGAGGCCACACCCAGTGGACTCCAGTGGCCAAGACCTTCTTTTACAGAGAAAATGAGAAGGTAGGAAAATGCAACACAAATGAACCAAGAGAAATCCCCAGAAAAGGACCTCAATGAATCAGATATAACCAAATTACCAGATGCAGAGTTTAAAATAACGATTGTTAGAATGCTCAAAGATATTAGAACAACAATAGATGGTCATTACAAACACTTAAATAAAGAGATAGCAAATATAAAAAAGGACATTGAAATAATAAAAAAGAATCAGTCAGAAATGACAAATACAATATCAGAAATGAAGAACATAATGGAAGAAATTAAAAGCAGGATGGATGAAGCTGAGAATCAAATCAGCAAGTTAGAGGACCTGATAAATAAAGGAATGGAAGCAGAGCAGAAAAAAGAAAAGAGACTCAAAGAGTCTGAGGAAACTCTAAGAGAGCTCTGTGACAACATGAAGAGAAATAACATCTGCATCATAGGGGTTCCTGAAGAAGAAGAGAAAGAACAAGGGATAGAGACTTTGTTCAAACATATCATAGCTGAAAACTTCCCTCAATTAAGGCAGGAAAACATCTTACATGTTCAGGAAGCACAGAGAACTCCATTAAAAAGAAACCCAAAGAAGTCAACACCAAGACACATCATAATTAAAATACCAAAGCTAAGTGATAAAGAGAAAATAATAAAAGCTGCTAGAGAAAAAAAGAATATCACCTACAAAGAAGCCCCCATACGGATGACTTCCGACTTCTCAACAGAAACACGAGAGGCCAGAAGGAAATGGCAAGACATATTCAAGGTAATGCAGAACAAGAGCCTATAACCAAGACTACTTTATCCAGCAAGGCTATCGTTTGTTTAAAATTGAAGGAGAAATAAAAAGCTTCCCAGACAAAAAAAAAAACAAAAAACCAAAAAACAAAAAACAAAAAAACTCAAGGAATTCACTACAACCAAACCAAGGCTGCAAGAAATGCTAAGGGGCCTGTTGTAAACAGATCAAAGGAGAAAAAGAACATAGCAAAAGAGAAATACACTTTTAAAGAATAAAATGGCAATAAACCATTACATATCAATAACCTTAAATGTAAATTGATTAAATGATCCGATCAAAAGACATAGGGTAGCTGCGTGGATAAGAAAACAGGAGCCATACATATGCTGTCTGCAAGAGACACACGTTAAAACAAAAGATGCACATAAACTGAAGATAAAAGAAAATGAAAAAAAATCTGGGGTAGCAATACTTATATCAGACAAAATGGACTTTAAAACAAAGACTATAGTAAGAGATAAAGATCACTACATAATGATAAAGGGAGCAATCCATCAGGGAGATATAACCATTATAAATATCTATATACCTAATATAGGAGCACCTAAATATATAAAGCAGACTTTGATGGATTTAGAGGGCAAAATCAACAGGAATACTATAATAGTAGGGGATTTCAATACCCCACTAACATCACTAGATAGATCCTCAAGAAAGAAAATTAACAAAGAAACAGCAGACTTAAAGGACATACTAGAGCAACTCGATTTAATAGATATCTTCAGAACCTTTCACCCTAAAGCAGCAGAATATACATTGTTTTCAAGTGCTTATGGTACATTCTCTAGAATAGACCACATCTTAGGGTACAAAAGCAGTCTCAACAAATTTAAGAAGATTGAAATCATATCGAGCACTTTTTCTGATCACAATGGCATGAAACTAGAAATCAACCACAACAGAAAAACTGAAAAATACTCAAACACTTGGAAACTAAATAGCATGTTATTAAATAACAAATGGGTAAACAATAAGATCAAAGAAGAAATTAAAAAATTCCTAGAAACAAACAATAATGAGCATACCTCAACTCAAAATTTATGGGACACAGCAAAAGCAGTCTTGAGAGGGAAGTTCATAGCATTACAGGCATGTAATGTCTCAAGAAGCTAGAAAAAGCTCAAATAAACAACTTGACCATACATCTAAAAGAACTAAAAAAGAACAGCAAGTAAAGCCCAGGTGTAGTAGAAGGAAGAAAATAATAAAGATCAGAGCAGAAATAAATTACATAGAGGCTAAAAAAACAATACAGAGGATCAATGAAACCCGGAGCTAGTTCTTTGAAAAGGTAAACAAGATCGATGAACCTTTAACCAGACTCACAAAAAAAAAAAAAAAAAAAAAAAAGAGAGGACTCAAATAAATAAAATTAGAAACGAGAGTGGAAAAATAACAACTGACACAACAGAAATACAAAAATTGTAAGAAAATACTATGAAGAACTGTACGCCAAAAAATTAGACAACCTTGATAAAATGGACAAATTCCTTGAAACATATAATCTTCCAAAAATTAATCTGGAAGAATCAGAAAACCTAAACAGACCAATTACAACACAGGAGATTGAAACAGTTATCAAAAAACTCCCCAAAAAGAAAATCCCTGGGCCTGATGTCTTCACAAGTGAATTCTACCAAATATTCAAACAAGAACTAACTCCTATTCTTCTCAAGCTATTTCAAAAAATTCAAGAGGAAGGAAGACTTCCAAGCTCCATTTATGAGGTGAGCATAATTCTGATATCAAAACCAGGCAAAGATAACACAAAGAAAATTATAAGCCAATATCCCTGATAAATTTAGATGCTAAAATTTGCAACAAAATACTAGCAAACCGGATCCAACAATATATGAAAAAAATCATACACCATGATCAAGTGGGATTTATTCTGGGGAGGCAAGGCTGGTACAATACTTGCAAATCAATCAATGTGATTCATCACATAAACAAAAGGAAGAAGAAAAACCACATGATAATTTCAATAGATGCAGAAAAAGTATGATAAAATCCAGCACCCATTCATGATCAAAACTCTCAGCAAAGTGGGAATACAGGAAACATAACTCAACATGATAAAGGCCATCTATGACAAACCCACAGCCAACATCATACTCAATGGGCAAAAATTAAAAGCAATCCCCTTAAGATCAGGAACAAGACAGGGGAGCCCCCTTTCACCACTCTTATTCAACATAGTTCTGGAAGTCCTAGCCACAGCAATCAGACAAGAAAAAGAAATAAAAGGCATCCAAATTGGAAAAGAAGAAGTAAAACTATCATTATTTGCAGATGATATGATATTGTATATAGAAAACCCTAAAGTCACAGTCAAAATACTACTAGACCTGATAAATGAATTCAGCAAGGTGGCAGGATATAAAATTAATACTCAGAAATCAGAGGCATTTTTATACACTAACAATGAACTGTCAGAAAGAGAAATTAAGGAATCAATTCCCTATACCATTGCAACCAAAAAAAATAAAGTACCTAGGAATAAATTTAACCAGGGAGATTAAAGACTTGTACTTGGAAAATTATAAAACATTGATAAAAAAAATCAGGGAAGATACAAACAAGTGGAAGCATATACTGTGCTCATTGTTAGGAAGAATAAACATCATGAAAATGTCTATATTATCCAAAGCAATTTATAAATTCAATGCAATACCGATTAAAATACCAATGACTTACTTCAAAGATATAGAACACATATTCCAAAAATTTATATGGAACCAAAAGAGAACACGAATAGCCTCAGCAATCTTGAATAGGAAGAATAAAGTGGGAGGTATCACACTTCCGGATATCAAGTTTTATTATAAGGCCACTGTACTCAAAACAGCCTACTACTGGCATAAGAACAGGCCTATAGATCAATGGAACAGAACTGAGAACCCAGAAATAAACCCACACTTTTATCAACAACTGATATTTGACAAAGGAGATAAGAGCATACATTGGAGTAAAGACAGCCTCTTCAACAAATGGTGTTGGGAAAATTGGACAGCTACCTGCAAAAAAATGAAACTAGACCACCAACTTACAACACTCACAAAATAAACTCAAAATGGATAAAAGACTTAAATGTAAGCCGTGAAACGATAAGCATCTTAGAAGAAAACATAGGCAGTAAGCACTGACATTTCTCGCAGCAATATATTTGCTGATTTGTCTCCACAGGCAAGTGAAATAAAAGACAGGATAAACAAATGGGACTATATCAAACTAAAACACTTCTGCTAAGACAAAACGCAACAGCTAAAGACAGTAAGAACAGAATAAAAAGACAAACTACACAATGGGAGTATATATTTGACAATGCGTCTGATAAGGGATTAATAACCAAAATTTATAAAGAACTTGTAAAACTTCATACCAGGAAGACAAAAAATCCAATCCAAAAGTGGGCAAAAGAAATGAATAGACACTTCTCCAAAGAGGACATACAGATGGCCAATAGGCATATGAAAAAATGCTCAACATCACTAATCATTAGAGAAATGCAAATTAAAACCACGATGAGATATCACCTCACACCAGTCAGAATGGTGCTCATCAACAAAACAACACAGAATAAGTGCTGGCGAGGATGTGGAGAAAAGGGAACCCTTCTGCACTGCTGGTGGGAATGCAGACTGGTGCAGCCTCTGTGGAAAACAGTATGGAGATTCCTCAAGAAAATAAAAATTGAACTGCCTTTTGACCCAGCTATACCACTGTTAGGAATATACCCCAAGAACACCATAGCACTGTTTGAAAAGAAGAAATGCATCCCCATGTTTATGGCAGCATTGTTCACAATAGCAAAGATCTGGAAACAGCCCAAGTATCCGTCAGAGGACGAGTGGATTAAAAAGCTTTGGTATATATATACTATGGAATACTACTCAGCCATAAGAAATGATGACATTGGATCATTTACAACAACATGGATGAACCTTGGTAACATTATACTGAGCGAAATTAGTAAATCAGAAAAAACTAAGAACTATATGATTCCATACATAGATAGGACATAAAAATGAGACTCAGAGACATGGACAAGAGTGTGGGGGTTACAGGGTGGGGGGGGTGGAGAGGGAGGGGGTTGGGGGATGGAGGGGCACAAAGAAAACCAGTTAGAAGGTGACAGAAGACAATTGGACTTTGGGTGATGGGAATGCAGCATAAGCAAATGTCAAAATAACCTAGAGCTGTTTTCTCTGAACATATGTACCCTAATTTAACAATGTCACCCCATTAAAATTAATAAAAATAAAAAAAAGAATTTGTCTCAGGGCTAATTCAGGCAGTTAGAATAGTATAAGGATGCTAATTCTGCTTCTCAGGCCACATCCTGCAAAAGGGGCCCCAGGAAAATTGGCGATTTGGCTCCTCTGATTTTGCCAATTGAATTTAGAAAAATAGATCAGGAACACCTTGAAATGGAACTAACAATACAAGGGCATAAATTTAAAGGACTTTTAGATACTGGAACTGATGTATCTGTTATTGCTAAGGTACACTGGCCTCCTTCCGGCCCACTCATGCAGCAGCCACAGAATTATAAGGTATAGGGCAGAGTAAATCCCCTCAACAAAGTTCTAATATTTTACATTGGGAAGATTAAGAAGGGCATTCTGCATTTTTTAAGCCTTATGCACTCCCTGGATGGCCAGTTAATTTGTGGGGTAGAGATGTTTTGAAAAATATGGGAGCATTGCTTTTCAGTCCTAATGGTTACTCAGATGCTTGATCGGGGATTTTTGCCCACTATGGGATTAGGGAAAGAACAGCGAGGAATTCTCACCCCCATAGAAATGGCACCCAATACCAGAAGGTGTGGATTAGGATATCAAAATTTAGCATAGGGGCCTTGGTAGCTCCTGCTACCCCAATAATGCATTGTGCAGACCCAATTACTTGGAAATCAGATAATCCTGTATGGGTAGACCAATGGCCCCTTTCTGAGGGGAAATTTAGGGCAGCTGCTCGACTGGTACAAGAGCAGCTACAGCTTGGGCACATTGAACCATGTAATAGCCCATGGAATACACTTCCATATTTTGATCTTGTCGCCTCCTTGATTATCAAGGGGCATAGGTGACCCTTACAGCTTATAGGTTTTGAGCCTCAAAATTATTGTTCCTTTTTTCAAAGAATCAACAACAATGGCTCTGGGAAACTTCCACTAAATGGCAAATCGCTTTTGCAAATCAATGGACAACTTTATACTGAAACAGTGAACTTAAAATCAGCTCAAAGGCGGGTTCGATTCCCGGCCAAGGCACACAGGAGAAAGCCCATTTGCTTCTCCACCCCTCTGCTGTGCTTTCCTCTCTGTCTCTCTCTTCCCCTCCCGCAGCCAAGGCTCCACTGGAGCAAAGATGGCCCGGGCGCTGGGGATGGCTGTGGCCTCTGCCTCAGGCGCTAGAGTGGCTCTGGTCACAACATGGTGACGCCCAAGATGGGCAGAGCATCGCCTCCTGGTGGGCAGAGCTTCACCCCTGGTGGGCGTGCCGGGCGGATCCTGGTTGGGCGCATGCGGGAGTCTGTCTGACTGTCTCTCCCTGTTTCCAGCTTCAGAAAAATGAAAGAAAAAATAAATAAAATCAGCTCAAAGACTAGAATTATATGCCATTATCATGGCTTTTCAGCATTTGCCATATTCCTCCTTTAATCTATATACAGACAGCAAATATTTACTTATGGTTTCCACTATAAAGACTGCTGTCTTAGGGACAACTGTGGATGAACTATTTCAGCAGTTCCTCCTTCTTCAAAAACTTGTATGTCGCCCTGGCTGGTTGGCTCAGCGGTAGAGCGTCGGCCTAGCGTGCGGAGGACCCGGGTTCGATTCCCGGCCAGGGCACATAGGAGAAGCGCCCATTTGCTTCTCCACCCCTCTGCCGCGCCTTCCTCTCTGTCTCTCTCTTTCCCTCCCGCAGCCAAGGCTCCATTGGAGCAAAGATGGCCCGGGCGCTGGGGATGGCTCTGTGGCCTCTGCCCCAGGCGCTAGAGTGGCTCTGGTCGCAACATGTTGACGCCCAGGATGGGCAGAGCACCGCCCCTTGGTGGGCAGAGCATCGCCTCGTGGTGGGCGTGCCGGGTGGATCCCGGTCGGGTGCATGCGGGAGTCTGTCTGACTGTCTCTCCCTGTTTCCAGCTTCAGAAAAATGAAAAAAACAAAACAAAACAAAACTTGTATGTCAACATAGAGCTCCATGTTTTATAGGACATACTCAAGCTCACTCCATGCTCCCTGGAGCTTTAGCACAAGGGAATGCCCTTGTTGATCAAGCTACCCCAAAGAAACTTATTTGGAGTAACCATGACAGATTGAACAATTCAGTCTCATACTATTCATCACCAGAACGCTGCAGCCCTGTGTAAACAGCTTCAACTTTCTCGGGAAGCAGCATGGCAGATTGGTCAATTTTGTCCAAGGTGTCCTATACTACAATCTGTCCCTTCATTTGGAGTTAACCCTCAAGGACTCCTACCAGGACAACTTTTGCAAATGGAGGTTACTCATATACCTTCATTTGGCAAACAGCCCTATGTCCACATTACAGTAGAGACTTATTCTGGATTTATAGTAACCTCTGCCAGAACAGGAGAGGCTGCTAAGCATGTTATGGCTCATTGTATGTATGCATTTTTCTATTATTGAATCTCCTAAACTGGTTAAAACTGACCAGTTCCTTCATATGTAGCAAAAGCATTTACTGAATTTTGTCAAACCTTTAGAATTATGGGTATTTCTTACAATCTTTAAAGTCAAGGTATTATTAAAGCATATCCAGCAAATATTTTAAGGTCAATTTAAAAAATTTTAAAAGGGGGGGAGTCATATCCTGGAACTCCTATGGGTTTATCATATCATGTTTACTTAAAAAATTTAAAATTTCTTTTGAATGCTGATGAACAGGAGACACCATATCTTCTTCTCCTGCAAACTTCTACCTTCTTTTACTTGATCCAGCTAATAACACTGTCTTTTCTTTTTCCAAATAGCTCCAGATACATGGAAAAAGTTTATATAGGTGAATGGGGATCCTCAAACCCCTCAGCGAGATCTTCTGAGCATGGCTTTTAAGGTACCAAGAGGCAGAAAAAGCCCAATAGATATGCTTTTAGGATATGCCCTCCAACACCTCAAAGGGGTCTCATAGGAATCCATCTGGGTCCTGCTTCAATAGTGGAAAGGAAGGTCATTGAGCTAAAGCCTGCCAGGCTTACATGCCTTTGCTGTGAGGAAAAAGGGACACTGGGAGGTAGGCTTCCCCCTCGCTCCTCGAAGGGTGTTCAGGCTCTTTCAGCCCTGCTCCAGCCACCTATGACCTAACCTTGCCCAGAAAGCTGGGGCTTGCCACTGAAGGCTGAAGGTGCCCAGGGCCGTCAGCCCCATCTACAAAACTGTGGACGAGCCTAGGGTATTTCTTACAAGAAGCAGGTAAACTAATCTCATTTGCACAAGGGCCACTTAACTATGTCTTGTCTGAATAGTCAGGTTTTTAATTCTTCCCTCAAAAATCTCTGTTGTGGGTGTTGATAGTCCTATTTTCTGCTGCTTTGTTTAATATATAGATTCCTTTATTCCTCCTACCTCAATGCCCCACTCATATTTCAGGCTGGGACCTACTCCTAATTTAGAGCTCTCTCTCCCCCTTTTGCCAACTTCTATTATGAATCTACCTTTGCCACCCAGCTTAGTGTATCCCAAGGTTCTCTTTACCAAACCACAGTTGCAGAGCTCCAGGGAAAAGCACCCTGGCCTCATCTCTCCAGGCAGAGGAGAACAGAAGCTCCATCTCCATACATGCTGCAGATGGCTTTTCCAGTCTACCTGAATCATTACCAGCTAGAAGCAGCGGTCACTGGGACTTGGACGTGAGCTGCAAAGTATAGAATTGTGACAATTCCAGTGCCATGCGGACTTTTCCTGGATGTGGACTTTTTCTGGACTCCTGCTCCTTGAGACAGCTCCTAACGGACTGAACTGAGGCTGGGTTGCATTTGCACAGATTTGGCATGGTGTTGGTGCCAACTTGGATTTGGTGAACATGTTAAGGACACTACTACACTACTCTTTTATGGATTCTTCTTGTATTGGCCAAGAGTTTCCTTAAAGGCTTTAATCACTGTAAAAAAAAAAAAAAAAAAAAAAAAAAAATATATATATATATATATATATATATATATATATATATATATATATGACTGGATAAAGAAAATGTGGCACATATACACTATGGTATACTATTCAGCCATAAGAAATGATGACATCGGATCATTTACAACAAAATAGTGGGATCTTGATAACATTATATGGAGTGAAATAAGTAAATCAGAAAACAAAAAACAAAAAACACCCCAAAGCATGCTGGAGCACAAGTTGTGTGAGATCAAAACACTAGCTGCTTACAACTGGGCTCACATCGGAGGAGTTTCTTTTTGGATTCCTCTCAACCTAGGAAATAGAATCCCAAGATCCCAGAGCACACTGATCAGTGACTTTCATCATATTCCCACAGGGTGGGAGGGGGAGCTGGATTTGGGAACAGCCCAGGTTTTCACACAGCACCGCAGTTTTTACAATATTGACTAACTTCCCTACTCCATCCTTCACCTCCTTGTGACTATTCGATAACTAAGAAAAAGTGGCTCAGCTCTGAAAGCAACGGAGCAACAGCCGTAGACGGGCAGAGCATCACCTTGTAGGGGGCTCGCGGGGAGTATTCTGGTTGGGGTGCATGCAGGAGTCTGTGTCGCTGCCCCTTCTCCCCTAAAATTTAAACAATAAATTTAAAACTCTTGTAAAGAAAAAAAATATTTGTATTTATAAAGGCCTAAATTTTTTAAATGAAAAAATATTTCAAATACTGTCAAGGTAACAAAGGAGTAATTTTAAGTAATTGTACATGTCCAAACGTCCATTTTGCAACATACTTAAATGTTAACTAAGGGTGTAAACCTTAGATTACACTCTGTATATTAAATATTATGATTTAATGAAATATCTGAAAATTATGTTTTATTCATTTTAGAGTGTGAGACAGTGAGAGACAGAGAGAGAAGGGGGGAGGAGCAGGAAGTATCAACTCCCGTATGTGACTTGATCAGACAAGTGCAGGGTTTTGAACCGACGCCCTCAGCATTCCAGGTGCATGCTTCATCCACTGCGCCACCAACGGTCAGGCTAAAAATTATTTTTGACTGATATTCAGTGGCATCTCAGATTTCATTCCTCTCAGTTTTATTTTTTACTTCTGTAAGTTCAGTTTTCAGCATGAATAGTGTTGCTGAAGTGTGTATTTTGAACAGAATATGAATGGAAAATTTTCCCCAACATGCATTCACTTATATTGAGTGAGTCTGATGGTCCAACTGTAAGAGTTTCCACAATTTTCATTTTTAAGGTTTCTATCGTGAATTCTCATTTGTCGATAAAATTCCAAATATGGAATTCTTTATACACTGCTCACAAAAACCAGGGGATATTTCAAAATATTAAGTGACAAAATGTCCTCTAATTTTTGTGAGTAGTGTATGTTTGTTTAGTCTTCCCCCTGCTGTGAATTCTCTTATGTCGATTAGCACTTGAATGAATAGCAAAACCTTTGCCACATATTTCACATTTGTAAGGCTTCTCTCCAGTATGAGTTCTTTCATGTCGAATAAGAAGTGAACGGAGATTAAAATCTTTGTCACATATATGACATTTATAAGGCTTCTCTCCACTATGAATTCTCTCATGATCGGTAACATGTGAACTCTGTCTAAAGGCTTTGCCACATATTTCACATTTGTAAGGCTTCTCTCCACTATGAATTCTCTCATGATCGGAAACATGTGAACTCTCTCTAAAGCCTCTGCCACATATTTCACATTTGTAAGGCTTCTCTCCAGTATGAGTTTTCTTATGTCTAGTAATATGTGAACGCCGAGCAAAACTTTTGCCACATATTTCACATTTGTAAGGCTTCTCTCCAGTATGAATTCTTTCATGTCGAATAAGAAGTGAACGGAGATTAAAATCTTTGCCACATATATGACATTTATAAGATGTTTCTCCAGTATAAGTTTTCTTATGTATAGTAATACATGAACGCCGAGCAAAACCTTTACCGCATATTTCACTTTTGTAAGGCTTCTCTCCAGTATGAGTTTTCTTATGTCTAGTAATACATGAACGCCGAGCAAAACCTTTGCCACATATTTCACACTTGTAAGGATTCACTTCAGTATGAATTCGCTCATGGGCAGTAAGGTGTGAGCCCGAATTAAAGGCTTTACCACACTGTTTACATTTGTAAGCCTTATCCTCAGCATGAATCATCTTATGTTGAGAGAGATATGCAAGAGAAATAAAGGCTTTACCACATTTCTCACAATTGTAAGGTGTCTTTCTTGCATAAAATTTCTTGGGTTTTGTGTGTTTAAAAAGTTGAATAAGGACTCTTTCACTCTCATTACTACATTTGTAAGCTTCTTCTTCAGTATGAGTAGCTTCATGTTCACTGAGATTTAACAGTTGGTTTAAGCAACTGTCCCTCTCACTACAATTATTTTTCTCCTCAGCAATATGAATATTCTGGTGCAGAGTAAGATTTAAACTTTGATCAAAGTCCTTCCCGCATTTATAATGGTTCTTCAGAAATTCAGTTCTCAGATGTTTATTAGGATTTGAACCTTGATAAAAGTTTTCCCAACAGTCACTGAATCGATAACTTCTCTCTCCATTAAACGTACTCTGGTAAATCAATGTAAATAGATAGGTCATTAGTGAGGCCTCCAGAATCAGTAAACATGTAAAGATGTTCCAATAAACTACTATGTCATACTTTCTGAAAGACAAACATTGTGTAATCAATGACTGTATTAAAAAAAACTAACCAACCTTATGAAAACTATAAACTCCAAAAGAAGATTTCTGAGTGGAAAAACCATGAACACCTGTTTAATGGATTCCTAATGTTATCACCTTTAGAAATTCTATCTTTATTTTAAAATCTCTAATTTTTTTCAACAGTTTGAGTGTTTAATACATTTTTTAATACATTTATGGGGAAAATTATTCATACCACAGGCTTAAGAACGTGATGAATTTTACAAATACACTTTCCCATGTTTATTATAAATGTTCTCAGGAAATGTATTAAAATTTCATTTGGGTCTTCCCCTTGAGAAACACATTGCTCTACTCCTCTTATTCCAGCTCCAGTGAGCATGCTGTAAACTCTAAGGGACCCCACAGGACTTGGAACCAGGGAGCAACCGGAAGCAGCAGCTCGTCCTGGGCTCAGCCCCTGGGTCTGTTTCCAAGGCTCTCTTTCCTGTGACTTCCCACTGAGCCAAAGCAGTCCTGCCTAGGCTCTCCCGGGCCCTTCTTCCATCCTGAGCCCTTTCTTCTTTAACTGGCCCCATGTTTTGTAATATATTCTAAACAAACAAAGGTCACATAAGCGAAAACCCCCATAAAACAACAAATCATCATTCTGCAAATGCAAATACATTAGTGAAGGTTTTCTAAAGGTGTTTTAGACCTTCGATCTCTTTCAGGGTAGGTGTTTTATTATGAGTAAGCACTCCAGTTTGGTTAGGTCCATTCTAACAACCTTTTTGCCATTTATACTCCTGTTAACATTCCCACTTTCATGAGGAATACGTGCTAAAACATCACCTTTTCCATATCTTACCAATAGCATTTTCTGGAATGATTCTTTGGTTGGCTTTGGCAACAAGTCTTGCTTGTCTTCAGAAAAAATACCTGTAAAATAAATAAGTTATCACAACGTACACTTACATAACTATACTTTAAACTCTAATGTAGAAAATGAGTACTGTTTACTGATCTTCGGCGACATGGTAAATAGGAAGCATCAAAACTGCTCTTCCATGAAGTGAACTAGCAACAATTACTGGCACAGCTGCCTTTTCTGAGGACTCCAGAAACCAATTAGACCACAACAGCTTCAGGAGAGCAGCTCAGAAGAGTCACATCACAGAAGATAAGATGCTGATGTTTGCCCCCGATAACTGCTCGTTCTCCCTGATACAGCATGGAAATATTGTTTAAAAAACCCTACTCCTAATTCTCACTCATTCTCTGGGTAGAAACAGATGAGTGCACTGTGTGTTCAATGATCTGACAGTTTCCAGCTGCCCCTAAACTGGTTACTCCTTTGTGTGACACAGAGCGCTCAGGTACTGACGGTACACAACGAATGCACTGTGGTGCTTGTTTAAAATAAAAAAGGCAGTGGGGGGTTGGAGAGTGTTCTTACAACAAGGAGACAACAGTATTGAAGGTAGACATGAGCTAAAGGAAGGTACCATATGCTCAAGTTAGAGAAAACATTTTAAACTGGGGAATTACACACAAGTAACACAGAGCACACACAAGCCCAGCAATGGTCTCTTAGGCCTGAGAAACTTCTGGCACAGCTGACTGGTGTCTGTGTTCTCCTGCACAAAGCACGTTCATACACCCTGGGACAATGAGTGGTTCTTCCACTAATGCCCACGAGAGATCAGAAGGCTCACCAGGTATCGGTGGCCCAGCATGCAGAAATCCCACGTTTCAACGCAGGTCAGGGTGCGATCACCTGCTTCTCTTTCCTTTCCTCTTCCCCTTTCTCAGCCAAGGGCTCCACTAGTTCAACCTTCAGTCTCAGCAGCTAAAAATAGTCTGACTGATTAGAGCAGGGGTCCCCAAACTTTTTACACAGGGGGCCAGTTCACTGTCCCTCAGACCGTTGGAGGGCCGGACTATAAAAAAAACTATGAACAAATCCCTGTGCACACTGCACATATCTTATTTTATAGTGAAAAAACAAAACGAGAACAAATACAGTATTTAAAATAAAGAACAAGTAAATTTAAATCAACAAACTGACCAGTATTTCAATGGAAAATATGGGCCTGCTTTTGGCTAATGAGGTGGTCAATGTGCTCCTCTCACTGACTACCAATGAAAGAGGTGCCCCTTCCGGAAGTGTGGTGGGGGCGGATAAATGGCCTCAGGGGGCCGAGTTTGGGGACCCCTGGATTAGAGCATTAGCCTCAGACAGGGGTTTCTAGGTGTATCTTGGTTGTGGCAAATGCGTGAGTCTCTCTATCTGATTTCTCAAATTAAGTAATTAGATAGATAAAAATTAAAACAGTTGGAAACCCTAAGGAAATTAACTGAGACTATAAAGTAAAGACAATAAAGTCAAAACAAGAAGCATAAATTTTATAAATCACGCCATAGAAAGAAAATGTAACAGACTACTGTATTATGAACAATTACTTGCAAAACCACTGGACACTGAAAAAAGGGGAGTAAAGTTCCATAAAATCACCCTCTTTAAAATTTAGCATAGGCCCTGGCCGGTTGGCTCAACGGTAGAGCGTCGGCCTAGCGTGCGGAGGACCCAGGTTCGATTCCTGGCCAGGGCACACAGGAGAAGCGCCCATTTGCTTCTCCACCCCTCCGCCGCCGCGCTTTCCTCTGTCTCTCTCTTCCCCTCCCGCAGCCGAGGCTCCATTGGAGCAAAAGATGGCCCGGGCGCTGGGGATGGCTCTGTGGCCTCTGCCTCAGGCGCTAGAGTGGCTCTGGTCGCAACATGGCGATGCCCAGGATGGGCAGAGCATCGCCCCCTGGTGGGCAGAGTGTCGCCCCTGGTGGGCGTGCCGGGTGGATCCCGGTCAGGCGCATGCGGGAGTCTGTCTGACTGTCTCTCCCTGTTTCCAGCTTCAGAAAAATGAAAAAAAAAAAAAAAATTTAGCATAAAATATTAATCCAGAACAAAAATCAAAGGAGATCCACTAGTAAACCAGGACATAGATAAAAGAGTAATAAGAAGTTTAAACAAAACACTCCCTGCAGAGGAAAGCTGTGCAGAACATGGACTGATGAACTAGGTAATTCTAGCAACATTTAAAGAAAACTAACATGCCCGGGCCTCATAACTCGGTTGCTTAGAGCAGTATTTTTCAATCAGAGTACCGCAGCACACTAGTGTGCCGTGAGACATGGTCAGGTGTGCCGTGGGGAAATTAAACATGGGTCCCCAAACTACGGCCCGCAGAGGCTATTTATCCCGCCCGCCGCTAGCCACCTCCATCCGAACATAAACATTCCCCTCACAATCCCTCCAGCTATCAGTGACAGGAAGAGTGGAGGCACAGGAATGCTCACTGACCAATCACCTTCTAGGATTCATCCCGACCCCTAGCAATGAACCAATAGTAGGCCGCCTCTTATCCACATCCGGGAAGGTCCCCGCTTGGGCTGCCGCGCATTTGTCATTGTGTGGCCCCAGTGAGTAGTTGAAGCTGCTACTCCTCCCCATGGTCCTGATTTCTAATCCTGGTCAAGACTGGAGGTAAATGTTGCCACCCCTAGATGAAGCCTCAGCCTCAGCTGGTTATGTCTATCCTGATGGTGTATATAGATATTTGACCTTTTTCTTTTTAAAAGAGGCCCCTGCAGAGGGTGATATACAATGCATCACAATGCATCACAATGTTATCTAACTTTAAAGCTAAAGTTTGCTGATCTTCCTTCGGACAGTTTTTGGTTATCTGTTGCCAAGGGGTTCCCCATTCTGGCCAACAAAGCTATTTTGACATTGCTCCCGTTTTCAACCACATATCTATGTGAGCTGAGCTTCTCAAGCTTGACTGCGATAAAAACTAAAAACAGAAGGAGACTGAGCACTGTTGAGGAAAAGCTTCATGTGTGTCTTTCTACCATTCCTGCCAGGATATCCCTTCTGTGTTCATCAAAACAGGCCCAGGTTTCACACTAAGTGAGTATAAATACATTTAGAAACTATATTATTAACTATATGTATAATATGTACTGTGTTAGAGTGTCATTTTGTGTCACTTTGGTAGGTGGTGTGCCCCAGGATTTTGTGTCATCCTGGGGTAGGTGCTGTGCCCCAGGATTTTGTAAATGTAAAAAATGTGCCGGGGCTCAAAAAAGGTTGAAAATCACTGGCTTAGAGCAACAACCTGAAGCACAAAGCTTATCAGTTCAATCACTTGTCAGGATACATACAGGAACAGAACAATGTTCCTGTCTCTCCCTTTCTCCCTTACTTTCTCACCAAAATGAATATATTTCAAAATAATAAAAGAATGGCAATAATTCTCCATAAACATATCCAAACATTAAAGAGTAAAGGAATTATAAAAATACTTCTGCTGAGGCCCTGGCCGGTTGGCTCAGTGGTAGAGCGTCGGCCTGGCGTGCAGAAGTCCCGTGTTCAATTCCCGGCCAGGGCACACAGGAGAAGTGCCCATCTGCTTCTCCACCCCTCTCCCTCTCCTTCCTCTCTGTCTCTCTCTTCCCCTCCCGCAGCCGAGGCTCCACTGGAGCAAAGATGGCCCGGACACTGGGGATGGCTCCTTGGCCTCTGCCCCAGGCGCTAGAGTGGCTCTGATTGCAACAGAGCGACGCCCCGGAGGGGCAGAGCGTCACCCCCTGGTGGGCGTGCCGGGTGGATCCTGGTCGGGCGCATGCGGGAGTCTGTCTGACTATCTCTCCCCGTTTCCAGCTTCAGAAAAATACAAAAAAAAAACCCCAAAAACAAAAAAACAAACAAACTTCTGCTGAGCAGGTGATGGCACACTGGATAGTGTGTAGACCAAGAACAAGGTTCCAATCCCCAAGTCACTGTCTTTAGCATAGGCTCATCTGGCTTGAGTACAGGGTAGCTGGATTCAGCAAGGGGTCACTGGCTCGGCCGAAGCCCCCACTGAAGGCACACAAGAAGCAATTAGTGAATAAAGTGCCACAATTATAAATCAATGCTTATAATCTCTCTCCCTTTCTGTCTTTCTCTATAAAAAATATATAAATAAAAACTAAAAATGAATTAAAAAAATACATTCTAGGAAGGGTCCTGGCCAGTTGGCTCAGTGGTAGAGCGTCGGCCTGGAGTGTGGGAGTCCCGAGTTCGATTCCCAGCTGGGACACACAGGAGAGGCGCCCATCTGCTTCTCTGCCCCTCACCCCTTCTTCCTCTCTGTCCCTCTCTTCCCCTCCCGCAGCCAAGGTTCCATTGGAGCAAAGATGGCCCGGGTGCTGAGGATGGCTCTGTGGCCTCTGCCTCAGGCACTAGAATGGCTCTGGATGCAACAGAGTGACGCCCCAGAGGGGCAGAGCATCGCCCCCTGGTGGGCATGCTGGGTGGATCCCGGTCGGGTGCATGCGGGAGTCTGTCTGACTGCCTCCCCGTTTCCAGCTTTGGAAAAATGAAAAAATAAAAAAAAATACATTCTAGGAAGCTGTCTTTATGCAATATCAAACCCAAACAAAAGTACTAAGAATAAAACCACAAACCAAAATCTGTGATGAATTATGATGCAAAAGTTGTGAATAAAACATTACAGACTGAATTCAAAATCAGATTACAGGGGGTCCTCAGATTATGACAGTTTGATTTCCACAACAGTGACACAACCCAAATTTTGGAGTAAGTCAAAACACACCCTAGCCTGTCACTTATCTATCCTAACACAGTTGTAAAATCATAATCTAGAAAATAAAAACACAACTATGTCACAGAAAAAGAATAACATGCATACTTCTGCTGCACACAACCATACCAGTTCGCCCAGGTAGTAAGTATGACACAAACTGCGTAAGCCGAAACACCCATGCCTCAATCTTTTAAAGGTTTTATGAGAGTGCCTGACCAGGTGGTGGTGCAGTCCATAGACCTTCAGACTGGGATGCAAAAACCCAGCTTCCAAATCTGGAGGTCTCTGGCTTGTGAACAGACTCATCAACTTGAGCCCAAGGTCGCTGGCTTGAGCAAGGGGTCACTCACTCTGCTGTAGCTCCCGGTCAAGGCACATATGAGAAAGAAATCAATGTACAACTAAGGTGCCACAACAAAGAACTGATGCTTTTCTTTTCTATCCCTTCCTCTCTGTCTCTCTCTCTCTCAAAAATAAATAAATTTTAAAAAGGTATAGTATAGAAAGACAGAATAATTAAGCATAATTTGCAGCCCAGATAGAAGATCTCATGCACGAGGTCAACAGATCACCTGAGCAACTCACACTGCCACAATGAAAGGTGCCCTTACCTGAAAGAACAAGGGAAGAGCATGAAAGAGACGGGAGACACACACAGCCAGAAAGACACCAGTGAACCGGTAGCAGGGGAGAAGTCAGGTTACCAGGGCACACTCTCTGCACCCAGAAAGGGCAGAAAGTAGAAGCAACATTCCTGCGTGGCCAGCATGAACTGCAGCTGACCCGAGAGACGGTACACAGGAACGGCAGCTGCGCTCCAGCCGCCAACATTACCAAGCAGAAAACCAAACTAGACACGCAGATACCGCCACTGACAATCCCAGAGCCCCAGAGGCAGGGACAGTATGGGGTCACAGCACTCCCTCTCAGCAGCCCCGGGGACTGGAGGGGAAAAACATTTCTCCCTGAGCAGCAGGCACACATGGTGGGTACATCCCATGAAAAGGGAGAGATGAGGTGCAGCAATAATTTCTTCACTTTTTTATTGTTTTTAGTATTTTCAACTCTCTCTCCAGAGTCCCACTGTTTCCCTTGCTCCAACATGGAGATTAATGTTTACATCACAAACAAAAATTCCCGCATATATATAGAAATCAACATGAAGATGTTCAGTTTTCCAGAATATCTGATCTTCATTCAATTAAGGAAAAGAATATTACAGTAAAAATTGAGAAAAACCTTTCACTTATCAACCCACTGCTTGTCACTTTCTGTGGATAGGGACCAGTGTCAATATGCAGGTCCCAACCTTTCTTCCAAGAACTACTGAAACAATAGTAAAAAAACTGAGATAGTTTAAGTTTGCCATAGAGCATTATAAACACTCCGGAACAACCCCTTAATACTATAAAGTGGGAAGTACCTTTAAAAAAAAGAAGTTTAAACTCCTAAAGCCACATTATGAAGCCTTTCCTGTCTGAGTAAACAGAGCTTCAATCTCAGTCACCCAAGCAGGGGCTCCCAACACACACACACCCAAGGGAAAAGACACACAGGGCAGACAGTGACTTCTGGAGCAAAGTCATCCTCACCCAGCGAGAGCAGGTTCCTGTAGTTCTCCCACATCACGTGCACGTACAAGGCCCGCTGAGCTGGGCTCAGGTATTCCCACTCCTCCTGGGAAAATTCTATGGCCACATCCCTGAAGGTCAACCATCGCTGAAATGCAAACAAGAAACCAAGGAGAAATGGTGACAGTTATTAGCCTCACACAGAATGAGAAGGGAGATATAAAAATCAATTTGGTTAAAATGACTATTTGAAACATACACATCTAGATTTGAGCAAGTGATGTGTCCGACATGTTGGTTTACATTACTTTCTCATAATAGTTTATGACAGCCAGAAAATCAAGAAAGGTTTCTCACGTTGGAAAAGAACACGTGAAATGTACAATTAAAATTCAAACCCAAGTTGTCTATAGAGGACTGTTTGTAACTATGTTCTATACATTGAGTAATGTTCACTGTCTCTATGAACTAGACTATGCGCGGTGTCTTTAAGAGACAACAAAGTCCACAGGGTCTATAAAACCTTTCAGACTCTTAAATGTGATGAGGACAACAACAGAGACGAAGTCTTTGTATGTGTCCAATATGCCAGCATTAGTCCAGATGCTTCCACATGTTAACTTACTATCCATACAGTAGCTCACTAGAGACTGCTTTGTCGCCATCTTACAGAGGAGAAACTATCACGGGTATTCTAAGAAAGTCACCTCAGATCAAAATTGGACGTTCTAAGCGGCAAAAACTTCAACTTAGGTGGTGTTTTAGACTTAAAGCTAAAGAATCAGACAGGTCTGACCTGTTGGTGATGCAGTGGATACAGCGTCACACTGGGACTCAAAGGTCCCAGGTTCGAAACCCTGAGGTCATCACCTTGAACACTGGCTCATGATCTTTAGCGTAGGGTCACTAGCTTGAGTTTGGGACCACAGACATGACATCATGGTCGCTGGTCTGAGGCCAAGGTCCCTGGCTTTAGCTAGGGGTCACTCGATCTGCTGTAGCCTCCCCACCCCCACATCAAGGCACATATGAGAAAGCAATGAATAAAGAACTAAGGAGGCCCTGGCAGGTTGGCTCAGCAGTAGAGCGTTGGCCTGGCGTGCGGGGGACCTGGGTTCGATTCCCGGCCAGGGCACATAGGAGAAGCGCTCATTTGCTTCTCCACCCCCCCTTCCTCTCTGTCTTTCTCTTCCCCTCCCGCAGCCAAGGCTCCATTGGAGCAAAGATGGCCCGGGTGCTGGGGATGGCTCCTTGGCCTCTGCCCCAGGTGCTAGAGTGGCTCTGGTCGCGCCAGAGCGATGCCCCAGAGGGGCAGAGCGTTGCCCCTGGTGGGCGTGCCGGGTGGATCCCGGTCGGGTGCATGCGGGAGTCTGTCTCACTGTCTCTCCCTGTTTCCAGCTTCAGAAAAAAACAAAACAACAACAACAAAAAAAAGAACTAAGGAGCCGGAACAAACAACTGATGCTTCTCATCTCTCTGCCTTCCTGCCTGTCTACTTTTATCTGTCCCACTCTATGTCTCCATCACCAAAAAAATTAAAAAAAAAAAGAAAAAATAATAAAAAAATTATGCCCTAGAATAGTGAGTCATTGGATAGGGCATCGTCCCTGTGCACAAAGGTTGCAGGTATGATCCCTGGTTAGGGCACCCACGAGAAAAGAACAGTGAGTATGTTACTAAATAGAACAACTAAATGAAATACTGAATAGATGCTTCACTCTCTCTCCTTGACTCCCTCCCTCAAATCAATGGTAATTTTTTCCTTTTCTTCTTTTTTAACTTTTTTTTTAAAGAGAGAGAATGGGAAGTACCAGTAGCAAGAAGCATCAACTAGGAGCAGTAGCTTCTCAAATGTGCCTTCACTGGGCAACCCTGGGTTACAAACCAGATACCTCAGCATCCAGCTCAATGCTTTATGCATAGCACCACCACAGGGCAGGCTGAAATTATTTTTTTTTATAGTATTGAAATAGGAAACAGCCTAAAAAACACAGTGACAAACTGTTCTCTGAAACAAGTTGACACGAGGTAAAGTCTATCTATATTTTATTGCATAAATGGTCATCACATTGTGCTCACACACACATTACTATTCTCCCATTCACTTGATTTTTCTTTTTTTCCTTTTGAGAGAGACACAGACAGGGACACACAGACAAGAAGGAACATAGATGAGAAGTATCAATTCTTTGACGCAGCACCTTGTTGTTCATTGATTCTTTTCTCGTATGTACAACTGTACCATGATTGGAGGGGCCTCTAGCTGAGGAAGTGCCCCTTACTCAAGCCAGCGACCTTGGGCTCAAACCAATAAGCCTGTGCTCAATCCACACCCTTGGGGATTCAAACCACGGTCCTCTGCGTTCAAAGCCGACACTCGATCCCCTGTGCCACCATGTGGCGAGTCCCTTACATCCACTCAAAACATTGTTATGATAGTGTAAAAAAAAATCTCAACTGTGGAATATATTTAAAATACCATTTCAACTACAAAAAAAAATACAACTTATGAAATTATGTTTTTTATAAAAATCATGCAACTGCAAAGGCATGCATTCATGCACACATAAAAATAAACTAATAAACAGACATCAGAAGGGCTGTCCTTGAAATATTTTTGAATAATATCATTTACTACCAGTTTTACTCACATGTATCTCACCATCTTTGGGACAAGAAAAATCTATCAATTGTACTTCCATTGTGGTTATTAGAAAACTCTGAATTACAGTGGAGAAAGAGGACTGACCAGCACAGCTACTTAAGCAGAGATCAGCAGAGAAGAAAAATAGAGAAAAAAATAGAATGATACAGCATCAAAGAGTTCGAATAGTTAAAATTCACAAATACAGATACATGGACTGTTGGACTGGCTACATTCTGTGAGACAATACAGGGTATAAGACAAAAACTAACAGCCAAGGCGGGCTGCATACAACTAGTATACAAAAGTAGCAATGGGCTATCTAAAATACTAAGGGAAACGGTCCTATTTATCATAGATTTGAAAAGGATAAAATACTCAGGAATTAAAAACAGTCAACAAGCTGAATGACATACCCACTGGAAACAAACCATTGCAAAAATAAAACAAAGATTCAAATCATCAGAAAGCCATCCCTTAAGCCTGATCAGGCGGTGCCACGGGGGACAGAGCATCAGACTGTGATGCTGAGGATGCAGGATCAAAACTGAGGTTGCCACCTTGAGGGCGGGGTTGCAGCTTGAGCGTGGGATTATAGACATGACCCCATGGCCAATGGCTTGAAGCCGAAGGTCAGTGGCTTGAGAAAGGGGTCCCTCACTCTGCTATCGCGCCCCTGCACCCCCGCCAAGGCACACACGAGAAGGCAATCAATTAACAACTAAGGTGCCACAACAAAGAACTGATGTTCCCCATTTCTCTCCCTTCCTGTCTGTCTCTATCAGCCCCTCTCTCTGAAAAAATAAAAAACAAGACATCCCTTAATAATGGGTTGTAAATGAGTTACTATTGTTGAAACGTGCATGTTACTCAAGCATTCTACAGACTGGATGAAATCTATACCAAAATTCCAAAGGGAATTTCAGCACAAACAGAAAAGAAAAACAAAACCCAGGGCAGATTTAGTGTGAATCAAGCTAAAGGATCCAGGGGAGGGAAATGCCCTTAATAAAGGAGAAGTGGACGTTTTGGATTTTTTTAGATGGAAATGCATATAATAAAGCTCTGTCATACCAAATGACTTTTGACAAGAAAAACTACTTCATGGAGAGAGGCCAGTCTCTATAACAAATGGGTGTGTGGGGTAGAGAGGGGAGGTGGATATTTCCATTCAAAACAATGCAGCTGGAACCTTATTACCTGCACCGAACAGCAGCGTCAGTGTGTCAGAGGATACAGTGTGCAGGGTGAAAAATGCAGCATTGGAGAACTGGAAGTGGTAAAAACAACCTAAGGAATCTTGAATTGTCAGACAGTGGGTTGATTACACAAATGGATGATGTAATGAAACACCTTCTACCACAAATGTCTGTCTGTGAACTATCCGCTCAATTCCAAATCATTTCGATGTTCAAGTCAGTAACTCACTCACGTAGCTTCAAATGTATTACAAAAGCAGAAGGATTTCCCCTAACTGGCCCCTTTTCCAGAACTGATCAGGTATTTGTGCACATCAGTCCATGACCTCTATGTGCTTTTTCTTTTCCCCTAATTCACAGAGTGACAGGACGTCCAACATGGTGACTGGACAATCTCCCTCCTCAGCCACACTTCAGTGCTCGCATCCTAGCTCCAACCCAAGGGTTGAAGCCTTACCCAGGATGATGCCCAGGGGGTTTCTTTACAAGTCCTCTGTCACTGGGTCACACTGAGATGGACTCTAAGTAGACCTGAGTGGGACCAAGGGACGGCCCAGGTCAGTGTACACAAACATCAGGCAGCACAATTCAGAGTCAGAGAACAGCAAGTCAAAGGGCATTTCAAAAAGGACAGACACAAGCCTGACCTCTGGTGACTCAGTGGATCGGCACTGACTGGAAATGGAAACGCTGAGGTTGCTGGTTCGAAACCCCAGGCATTCCCAGTGAGGGCACATATGGAGCAACTAACACAAGTTGATGCTTTCCACTCATCCACCCTTTTTCTGTCTCTCTCCTTTCTCTAAAATCAATAAATAAAATCTTTAAAAAAATGAACAAACAAACAGATGTAACAATGAACAGAGAATATGATTTTACCTGAGAAAGAGGCATAGCTGAAGCCTCCTTCCCTCCTCTTCCGGGCTTCTTCCTCAGGCAACAAGGGTTTCCAGAAGTCAGTCTGGAAAGTAGAAGATACGCTGTTTACCATCATACCCCCTCCTGTGCCACAGCCACACACAGGAATGCCCTCTCTGTATGGCAAAGATGGTGACTGCTACCCACAAACAGGAGGATTTCTGGGGCAGCAAACTGTTCTCAGAGACACACAAGTGGATTTTTATACCTGTCCTCAGATCATGCTGCCCACCTGGTCACACACACCTCAGCAGTTGGGACATCCACTAAGCAGATGCTGCCCTGCAGGTCACAGGCCTCGTCCAGACCAAACCCACGCACAGCAGAGTCCCCTCACCCTCACCCCAGATCTCAGGCCCCAGAGCCTTGCTGCTCAAGGATGGATGCAGGTTAGAATCACCTGACGTGCCCTGGCCAGATGTCTTGGTTGTTTAGTGTCCTCCTGAAGCTCAGAGGTTGCTGGTTCAACCTCGGGTCGGGACTCGTGCAGGAACAGACCAATGTCCCTGCCTGTCTCTCTTTCTCCCTTTGTCTCTCACTAAAAACCAGTAAATTAAAATAATAATTTCTATCTGTCTTTCTCTCTGTCTCTGTCACATACAAAAAACGAAATTAATGGCAGGAATAAACCACATTAAGTAGACTTTTTTTCTCCTAAACAATACTATAGCACTGGTCAGGATAGCTCAGTTGGTTAGACTGTCTTCTGGTTCACAAAGGTTTCTTGTTCGATCACAGGCACAGTACATACAGAAACGAGTCCGTGTTTCTGTCTCTCCCCCTTCTGTCTCTAAACATTAAAATATAATAAATATTGTTAAGAAATTAAATTAGTTATCCTAGATGAATCATATTTTATGATCCTACCCTCCTAGAAAATAGTAACCGCAGACACTGTGGCAGGTGAGTAATATGAGGAGGCATCAGGAAGGACACAGATGTCCACGACAAACCCACTTTCCTATTGTGTATTGGAGAGTGCAGTCAATGCTTGAGATAAGAAAAAGTGTAAACTACAAAGTAAGAAAGATAACTAAAGTTATATTCAGGAATTACTTATTTAAAAGAGAAAATACATTCAGTAAGCACATTTTCATTTATATAGCGAGAAAGAAGTACATCCATCCACGTAACTAAACTCATTTTCTTTCTTTATTTTCAGTGAAAGAAAAGGAGACAAACAGAAAGACAGAGAGGCACAGACAAAAAGAAGGGATAGAGATGCACCGACATTTAAGAAAGTGAAGACAGCTTGACCAGGCGGTGGCGCAGTGGATAGAGTGTCAGACTGGGATGCCGAGGACCCAGGTTCAAGACCTCGAGGTTGCCAGCTTGAGCGCGGGCTCATCTGGTTTGAGCAAAGCTCACCAGCTTGGACCCAAGGTCGCTGGCTTGAGCAAGGGGTTACTTGGTCTGCTGTAGCCCCCCAGTCAAGGCACATATGAGAAAGCAATCAATGAACAACTAAAGTGCCACAACGAGAAACTGATGATTGATGCTTCCCATCTCTCTCCGTTCCTGTATGTCTGTCCCTATCTGTCCCTCTCTCTGACTCTCTGTCTCTGGAAAAAAAAAAAAAAGCTTAAAAAAAAAAAAGAAAGTGAAGACAGAGATTGTGAGAAAATATTTTCACATTATGTATCTAGGAATTGTACTTAAATTATACAAATGATTTGCAAAACATAACAATAATACCGTTATTAAATTCCTTTATGTATGAGGTCATAAATCTTTTTAAAAACTGAATCTTGTAAGTAATTCAGGAATTACTTATTTAAAAGAGAAAATACATTCAGTAAGCACATTTTCATTTATATAGCGAGAAAGAAGTACATCCATCCATGTAACTAAACTCATTTTCTTTTTTTTATTTCAGTGAAAGAAAAGGAGACAAACAGAAAGATGTCACTACTGAAAACTTACTAAATGTCAGTAAGTTGTAGAATTACTATGTAAATGTTATATACAAATTATGGCCCTAAATCCCTGGTTGGTTTGTTTATTTGTAGAGCATTGGTCTGGCATCAATTTACTAATTTGACAGTGAGAGAGAAAGACATAGAGAGGGAGAGAGAAAAAGAGAGAGAGATATACCATAAAAGAGAGAAAGAGGACCATGGATTTATTGTTCAATCCATTTATGCATTCATTAGTTGACTCAAATTATGCCCTGAGCAAGGATCAAACCTGCAACCTTGACATATTAGAGGTACACTCCCATCAAAGGTGTCACCCCACCAGGGTAGCACTGTCTCATAAGTAAATATTATAGTATTTAAGGTTCAAAACACATTAAGAAAAGTCTACAAAAATGTAAATACATTGGAACGTGGCAAATGAAGCTGAAGTACCTTGAGATCCCTGCATTGTCATAGAAGAGTGTAAAGACACTGTTTATCACAAGAATTTATAAAGTGCTACACTATGCATAATATCTACTGTCAGGAAGAAAACTAACAGCTGTCTTAATTTTTATGCTTACAGATGTGGAAAAAATAATTTTAAACTTTAAAAACTCATCTGAGCCCTGGCTGGTTGGCTCAGCGGTAGAGCGTCGGCCTAGCGTGCGGAGGACCCGGGTTCGATTCCCGGCCAGGGCACATAGGAGAAGCGCCCATTTGCTTCTCCACCCCTCCGCCGCGCCTTCCTCTCTGTCTCTCTCTTCCCCTCCCGCAGCCAAGGCTCCATTGGAGCAAAGATGGCCCGGGCGCTGGGGATGGCTCTGTGGCCTCTGCCCCAGGCGCTAGAGTGGCTCTGGTCGCAACATGGCGACGCCCAGGAGGGGCAGAGCATCGCCCCCTGGTGGGCAGAGCGTCGCCCCCTGGTGGGCGTGCCGGGTGGATCCCGGTCGGGCGCATGCGGGAGTCTGTCTGACTGTCTCTCCCTGTTTCCAGCTTCAGAAAAATGCAAAACAAACAAACAAACAAACAAACAAAAAAAACCTCATCTGAGCCCTGGTTCAGTAGCTCAGCTGGTTAAGAGTGTCTTCCCTGGCCCTGGCCGGTTGGCTCAGTGGTAGAGCGTCGGCCTGGCGTGCAGGAGTCCCGGGTTCGATACCCGGCCAGGGCACACAGGAGAGGCACCCACCTGCTTCTCCACCCCCCCCCTCCTTCCTCTCTGACTCTCTCTTCCCCTCCCGCAGCGAGGCTCCACTGGAGCAAAGGTGGCCCGGGCGCTGGGGATGGCTCCTTGGCCTCTGCCCCAGGCGCTAGAGTGGTTCTGGTCGCAACAGAGCAACGCCCCGGAGGGGCAGAGCATCGCCCCCTGGTGGGCAGAGCTTCGCCCCTGGTGGGCGTGCCGGGTGGATCCCGGTCGGGCGCATGCGGGAGTCTGTCTGACTGTCTCTCCCCATTTCCACCTTCGGAAAAATACAAAAAAAAAAAAAAAAAAAAAAGAGTGTCTTCCCCATATGCTAAGGTTGCAGGTTCGATCACCGGTCAGGGCACATATGAGAAGCAACCAATGAATGCATAAATAAGTGAATCAACAAATTATTCTATGTTTCTTGTTCTCTCTCTAAACAAAAATCAACCAGTGCAATTTAGAAAATTTAAAGAAGACCAAAAAAAAAAAAAGAAAAAACAACAAAAAGAGATACAGAAAAAATACTATAAGCAACTACAATGCACTTAGATTACTGTTTTAAAAGAGATGAAAAATTAAACAAAATAAGCATTTCTGTTAGTTACATTAAATACAAACTTTACAAAATTGTCACATTCAAATAAAATTTAAAATCAAATAACATCCTATTATAGATGACATGTAAGTAACATGATATGGAAACCTTGAAATAAAAGGTTAGAGCCTGACCTGTGGCGGCACAGTGGATAAAGCGTCGACCTGGAAATGCTGAGGTCGCCGGTTCGAAACCCTGGGCTTGCCTGGTCAAGGCACATATGGGAGTTGATGCTTCCAGCTCCTCCCCCTTCTCTCTCTCTGTCTCTGTCTCTCTCTCCTATCTAAAAATGAATAAATAAATAAATAAAATGCTATTTGAAAAAGACAAAATATTTTTTAAAAAAAGAAAGAAAAGGTTAGAAAAAGATATATCATGGCTGACCAGGAGGTGGCGCAGTGGACAGAGCTTTACCTGTGATGCTGAGGACCCAGTTTGAAACTACAAGGTCACAGTGTTGCATGTGGGCTCATCGGGTTTGATAATGTGCTAATGAGCGAAAACACGGGCTCACCAGCTTGAGCATGGGCTCGCAGATATGACCTTATTATGGTCACTGGCTTGAAGCCGAAGTTGACCGGCCTGATCAAGGAATCACTGGCTCTGCTGCCGAACCCTCACATTTAAAGCATGTATGAGATAGCAATCAATAAACAATTAAGGTGCAGAAACTACGAGTTGATGTTTCTCATCTCTCTTCCTTCTAGTTGGTCTGTCTCTATCTGTCCCTCCATTTTTCTGTCTGTGATAAAAAGAGAAATAAAGAAAAGAAAGGAAGAGATACACCATGAAAGGCTCACCACAAACTGCTGTAACCATACTCTTACAGAAAAAGAACCAGAATACCCTAAAGTTACTGCTGAGAAAGAAAAACAATGCTCACTAGTATTAGTTTCAATTGAGCACCATGTAAAAGCTTAAAATTCCTTTCCTGACTGACCCATCAGGTGCAATGGATCAGGTGTTGACCCGGAATGCTGAAGTTACTGGCTTAAAACCATGAGCTTGCCAGGTCAAGGCACAAGTGAGAAGCAACTACTATAAATTCATGCTTCCCTTTCTTCACCACCAACACCCTTTCTCTCTCTCTTCTCTTAAAAATTAATCTATAAAATCTTGAAAGAAAAAAAAAATTATTAAAAGACTGCCATTCCTATGCATCTAACGTAGCCCTGAAATGTATTGTGAAACTGGACCACAAAACAATAATAAACAAATTCACACTAATCATAGCTGCACCAGTAATTGACAGACAAATAGGCCATCAAGAAACGATACAGAATTTATAAACTACCATTTTGAAGACCAACAGAAATATTTTATATTGAGCGAAAAATGTTGAGCCTTGGCCAGGTAACTCCAGTTAGCTGGTTAGTGTCATCCAGAAATGTCAATGATGCAGATTTCACCTCCAGTCAGGGCAGATACAAGAATCTACCAATGAATGCATTAATAATTGGAACAACAAATCAAAATTTCTTGCTGTCTCTTGCTCTCATCCTCTTTGTCTAAAATCAATAAATAAATTAAAAAAAATTCTTCTTAGAGACAGACAGAAGGAAAGACAGGGACAAAAAGGCAGGAGAGATGAAAAGCATCCATTCTTCATTTAGGCTCTTTTGCTGTTCTCTGATTTCTTCGTCATATATGTCTTTACCATGGAGGCTACAACAGACCGAGTGACCCCTTGCAAAAGCCAGCAACCTCAGGCTTAAGCTGGAGAACTCTGGGTTTTGAACATGTGTCCTCCATGTCCCAGTCCAACGCTCTATCCACTGCGCCACTGCCTGGTCAGTGAAATTTTTTTTTAAATTAAAGACTATATTTATTTTTTAAAAGTTTAGATAAATTTCAACAATTTAAATACATGTAAAGTTTGTGAACACAACTCTCAGAAGTCTATGCATTTTAAAATGTCTTGTTTCCCAAATGTATATATACACCGAATGAAATTCCATTCAAAATTCTAAACTAACCGCTATATACAGCTTTAATAACAAAATGGAAATATATGCTCTATCAGTTATGAGACTTAAAAGTTATTTAATTATAATAGTACAATAATAGTACTATAGACAAATAAGTCACAGGAACTAAATACAAAGCTGATGAGCAGACTCCTGCATAGAAGAGAAGTGATGTCACAGCAGGCTCTGCAGAGAAAAAGGTAAGAATGGCTTTTTAAGCCTGACCAGGCAATGGCGCAGTGGATAGTGTAGCTCAACTGAGAGGAGCTGGAGGTGCTGTTAACTACAGGCACTGGGGGCTGCTGCCCCGGACATCTGCTGACATGGGGGTTGGTGACTCTAGTGTGCTCAGATTAGCACATCCTGGTCTGTGTTCTTGTTAAGTGACTTTCTGAAAAACAACAGCAGCATGAGTTACTGAAGAATAATAGGAGAAAGCAGATTTTGTCCCACAAGAACACACAAGCTTTTTGAAGTAGAAGGTGAGGTGTGACTTAACATTCCAGCCTCTTTTTTCTCTTGAGGTGTACGGAGACGCTCATCTCAATCTTTTTAAACTGCTTCCTGCTTATCTGGGGTCTTAGAGCAGTCCCCCCCCCCTTTTTGTTTTATAAACTCTGTTTACTTCCGCAATCCTTCTTTCGTTTCGTTTCTTCCCCTGCACAAAACTTCTATACCTTACAAAAATCTTCCTAACAATTCATAAATAACTAGCTTCTAGAACAACTTAAGTTTCTTTTTTTACCTTCAAAAAATACCTCTATACCTGTTACGTTGGGGTCTAGGACCGCTAACCAGAAATCCTCTACTAGCCAGGTTCAAGTGATCTGGCACCAGAGCGGGTCCTTAACTCTCCACCTGAGCAAAACTAACTGATTTTCCACCTCACCATCCACATCTATATCCCCGCTGGGGCTATTTTTTCATTAGGTGATCCCCTTTCCCCTACCCCTGCCCCAAAAGTCTCCACCAAAATTAATCTCGCTAGACTCGCTCACTGCGCCTATAAAAGTTAAATCCCCAGGCTCTCAAGGCTGACGCCATTTTGGACTCAGCCCATCTGTTCGCAGATGCATCAATAAGTTTCTTAAAAACCATCATTCCTGACTTGTGGTAGCGCTGTGGATAGGGCATCAACCTGGAATGCTCAGGGCGCTGGTTTGAAGCTCCAGCCTTGCCCAGTCAAGACACATCTAAGGAGCAACTACAAGTTGATGCTTCCCGCTCCTTTCCCTGCCTTCTCCCCCTCTCTCCCCTATCTCTAAAATAAATAAATAAAGTCTTTTAAAAATATGCCTGAATAGACGATCAAGCAGTGGATAGGGCATCAGCCTGGGATGCTGAGAACTCAGGATCCAAACCTTGAGGTCACTGCCTTGAGCATGGGAGCATAAACAAGACACCCAGGGTGGACAGAGGGGAAAAAAACTCTTCTCCAGCAAACATTAGCAATACAACGGCCCCTCCCAAGCAGAAACGGAAAGTGCAATTTACAATCTGCTACCCTAAAGGCAAACACTGCAGCCTTACACCGAGTACACACAGGTGCTGCCCAGGCCAATGCAAAATATAAGCAAGCATACTTAAAAAACATTTGTAAAGTTTATCTGCCCAACAGCACCCAAACCACAGGCAGTCACCTGCTTCCTCCGAAATACCTTGGAGCTTCTTCCACACGACTCGTCCCACAACCATAATTCCAGGGGCCCACACTGCACCACTTCTACTCCGTGATGTGAGACAAACCTCCCATCAACGAAAATATTTCAGAAAACTTCAAAGGATAAGGGCACACTGACGTCATTTTCTGCATCCCGCGAGGAATCTAAACTTGACACTTCCGCAAACTGATTTGGTGCCTGAAAGCGTCATCCCGATATAACCCTGTTACGGTGGCCGAGGAGGATCTAAAGTGTTAGAAGAAACACAGGTGATTTCCCACACTCCCTTGGAAGGTGATACGAAAGCGCTCCCTCGCTCCCAAAGCCGAATTGGGGGCCGCCAGGTTGGGTAACCTAAAACCCTATGTAAGAAAAGCAGCAAAGTTGGAGCCTGTAGCCGGGGTGGCTGAAAGGTGGGAAGGTCCTCAAATTATGTTTTTTTTGGCACTATGACTTATGTATTTTCAGAGATTGTAGCTTCCAGAGGCAAAATAAGAAGCGAGCTAAGTTTTCGGTGGATCAGCAGAAATACCATATGGCCACAGCAGTCTTAAAGTTTGTATTTTTAAAAAGTGAGTTTTTAAAAAATTTTTGACATGGTCAAGAGTTTTGAGTTGATGTAACAGCAGAGAGTAATACTCAGAGAAGAGGACATACGTCCTGTAAACGAACACCAACCCAGAACTGCTAGCGAAAGTTTTCATAATCTTTTTAAGACCAGAAAAAGACTTGGAGAAATGGGTACTGAGTGAGGCTGGTCATCACCCACCAGAGAGGAAGAGCGGCCTAGACAATCTAAAGTTGACATTGGGACCAGATCTCGAGGAAAGGCCACTGAAAGTGAACCAGTAAAGTGGGGCTCCATTTCTCTGCAGCAATGAGAAAGGCACCACCACTGAGAATCCAAATATATTACCATCAATTACTTTTTCACCAAAGTCCCAGGATAAACCAATGGGATAAGTCTTTCATCAGAAGATGCTGGGATAATTGTATACCTAGTGTCAGGGAAATAAATTAAGACCCTTAACACTAGTCATAAAGAAAAATTAAGACAAAATAGATAACAGTTTTAAGTATAATATGAGAACATATAAAACTTATTAAAACATATGGGAAACAATTTTGCTGAACCCAAATTAGCCAGAGTTCTCAGAGCATTAAATAAAGGATGAAAACTAGCAGTTGTGTTGAAGTACATAATTCCCATGATTACAGAAGTAAAAATATAATTTAAAATAAAATTACATTAAGGCCTGGCCGGGTGGCTAGAGCATTATTCCATCACTGAGGGCATGTATGAGAAGCTAGCAATGGGCGCACAACTAAAATGAAACAACTAAGTGGAACAATGACAAAATGCTTCTTTCTCTTCTGCTCTTTCCCTTCCTCTCTCTCTTTCAAATCAATGGAAATTTGTTTTGTCACAGAGTCAGAGAGAGGGACAGATAGAGACAGACAGGAAGGGAGAGAGATGAGAAGCATCAATTCTTTGTTGCGGCACCTTAGTTGTTCGTTGATTGCTTTCTCATATGTGCCTTGATGGGGGGCGGTACAGCAGACCGAGTAACCCCTTGCTCAAGCCAGCGACCTTGGGCTCAAGCTTGAGAGCCTTGCTCAAACTAGATGAGCCCAGGTCAAGCTGCCACCCTTGGATCCTCTGCATCCCAGGCTGAAGCTCTATACACTGTGCTACAGTCAGGTTAGGCTGGAAAAATATTTCAAATACTCATCCAAGCCCTGGCCAGTTAGCTAAGTTGGCTAGAGCATCATTCAGAGAAGACATGGTTGTGGGTTTCATTCCTGGTCAGAACATGTACAAGCAACCAAAGAATGCAAAAATAAGTGGAACAACAAAAGGATGTATGTTTCCTGTTTTGTTTTGTTTTTATCTCTCTTTCCCTTTCTATCACTATTAATTCAATAGGAAACTTTTATTTTTCCTCTGAGTGAGAAGTGGGGAGGGCAGAGGGACAAACTACTGCATGCGCCCGACCGTGGTCTACCCGGCATTCCCACTAAGGGGTGATGCTCTGCCCATCTGGAGTATTGCTTCGTTGCAACCGGAGCCATTCTAGTGCCTGAGATGGAGGCCATGGAACTGTCCTCAGCAACTGGACCCACTTTTTTTCAATGGAGTCTTGGCTGTGGGAGAAGAAGGGAGAGAACAAGAGAGAGGGGAGGGGGGAGGGTGTAGAAGCTGATGCATGCTTGTCCTGTGTGCCTGGCCTGGAATCAAACCCAGAACTTCCACATTCTTGGCCAACACTCTCAATAAATAAAATTTAAAAAAATTTAAAATCAGCCTGTCCAGGCAGTGGCGCAGTGCATATAGCATCAGACTGGGATGCGGAGGACCCAGGTTCAAAACCTCGAGGTTGCCAGTTTGAGCGCAGGCTCATCTGGTTTGAGCAAGGCTCACCAGCTTGAGCCCAAGGTCGCTGGCTTGAGCAAGGGGTTACTTGGTCTGCTGTAGCCCCCTGGTCAAGGCACATACGAGAAAGCAATTAATGAACAACTAAGGTGCTGCAACAAAGAATTGATGCTTCTCATCTCTCTCGCGTCCAGTCTGTCTGTCCCTATCTGTCCCTCTTTCTGTGTCTCTCTGTCTCTGTCACAAAATATAAATTTTTAAAATCATTTTTTACTAAAAAAAAAAAAAAAAAAAGAAATACGTGCAGTTAGAGTCGTGCTCTAGGAGTTTCTGTGTTCTGTCAGCTCAGCCTGGATGGCCCCACAGAACCGCAACCCAGCCACTGCCAGCATTGCTGCAGCTCGTAAAGAAGCCCAGCCCAGGGGGGACGCTGCCCCGGGCCCCGTGGGCAAGAGGTCACAGCAGGAGGTGATGGCCCTCATGATGTCTGGCAACAAAGGAATTTCTGCCTTCCCAGAATCAGACCACCTTTTCAAATGGGTGGGCACCATCCATGGAGCAGCTGGCACAGTATATGAAGACTTGAGATATGAGCTCTTTCTAGCGTTCCCCAGGGGCTACCCATACAGAGCACCCACAGTGAAGTTTCTCGCTGAAACACACACACAAAAGTGCACTGCTGAAACAGAAGTACAAGAATTTTCATGGCAGCTGGATCCTAACCATCTGGACTGCAAACACACAAGTTCAGTTATCGGTAGGAACAACTGCCATGCACTCAGACTACGGCATGCTACGGGAAAATACCACCTTAGCTCTTTTAACATTTCTAAAGAATAGTAAAAAAAAATTTTTTTAAGTGAAAAGACAAAGAGACAAATAGACAAAAAGACAGGAAGGAAGAGAGATGAGAAGCATGAACTCTTAGCTGCGGCACTTTAGTTGTTCATTGATATCATTCTCGTATGTGTCTCGACTAGGGAGATTCAGCTGAGCCAGTGACCTTGGGCTCAATCCAGCAACCATTGGGCTAAAGCCAAGAACGCTGGGCTCATGTCTATAATCCCACCCTCAAGCTGACAACTCCGTGCTCAAGCCAGCAATCTCAGGGCTTCAAACCTGAGTCCTCAGGCTCAGATAGATGATCCAGCCACTGCACCACTGCCTGGTCAGGCCAAAAATCACTCTCTATAAAGCATATGGAATAAATTTTTCATGTCTTATAACCCCAAAAATATTTACTGTATAAGCATCATAGAATAAGTTTACCTGACATTTATTACACACACACACATAAAAAAAAAAATCACCCACCACATTCAAATTAAGAAAAGCCTGACATAAAAAAATGTATGATGTATGATTAGTTCCTACAGTAAAAATTAGGCACAATTAAAGTATAAAGATTGAGAATGATGCCTCACTTGTGGCAGCGCAGTGGACAAAGCATCGGCCTAGAACGCTGAGGTCTCTGATTTGAAACCCTGGGCTTGCCTGCTCAAGGCATATATGGGAGTTGATGCTGCCTGCTCTTCCCTGCCTTCTCTCTCTTTCTGTCTCTAAAAATAAATAAATAAAATCTTTAAAACTAGATTAAGACCAATTAAATGTATGATAAACCTATAAAGAAAATCCTGAAAGTGCTCCATATGGAGAGCACAGGGTAAGTCAAGCCCCTGGACGCTTCACTAAAACATCAGAAACACTCCAGGTGGCCTCTGCCAACACAACATGCAAGATCACTGTCACTCTACAGTTAACAACCACACTTTAGTCTCAGCAAATAGACACCAGGTCCCTCCTGAGATAAACGGCTGCTTACTCCGTCCAGGCCGGTTTTCCTCCTTTTTTACATTACAAGCCCCTTCTTTTAATTCCTCTTATCCCTCCCTCTCCCTTTCCCCCCTGGATCACCTCCCACCCTGGTGTCCCCCTCATTTTCACTGCACCCAACAAGCAACTACCCATCTCTCTCCCCTTATTGGAGCAGGAATAGTGTCTACATTATCAGTCTGCACAGCAGAACCCCAAGAAAGGAGCACACCTCCCTATCCTCTTTCTCACCTCTTCTCAATTCATCTCCCTCCCTGCCTGACACAACAGGGAATGTTGTTCCTCTGCGATGAGGACGCTACCTTGGCCTTCCTACTACCTGGGCTGAAGCCTGTGCTTTAACATTCCTCTCTCCCAGTGGTGATGTAGCCCTCAACAACCAGTCTCTCCCCATTCCAGGGATTCAGCAACTCCGGCACAAAAGGGCAGTGCAGCTCACACTTCTCTTGGTAACTCTCAAAATAACTTCAGAAGTTGGGACAGGTTCAGGAGGACTAGCCACCTCTGTCCTAACGTCCTTTTTAATTGTCACTGAAGTGTTCATTCTTGCAGGCTGCTTCTGCACCTTGTGCACCAGAGTTCTTATAAAGAGGCTGACTGAGACAGTGGGTACAGAAACCACCAGTTACATTTTCCTCCTCCAGGCTGCGCACCAACACAAATATCAACGAGTTCCCCAGCAAGTAACTGCCTAAGGACATTTTCAAACCAGTCTGGGTCTGCTGACTCTCATCTATCCCCTGTCCCATAAATAATTCACCGACCCTAACTAGCAGGAAGCAGTTACGGAAAAATAATCAGACCTTCATCCCTTTTCCATAAACAACAAAAGACTGAAATGTAAGGCTTGGGTTCAGGGTGCTTTTAAAACTCATATTCCCCTTCTTGGGTAAACAGGCAGTTTTAAAATTTTGCTTGCTTGTACTGGGGCAGCGCCCTATGTGTATAGTCTATGGAAGGCTGCTGCTTACCCTCAGGGCAGCAGATTGCAAACTGCAGATTGCCTGCCTATATGAAGAAAGGTGATTTTTTGCTATTGTTTGCAGGAGAAGGGGTATTTCCACCTAATCTGTTTTGATGGAGAGGAGAGAGAGAAAGAAAGAGAGAGTTGACAGGTTTGGCAGCCCTGTTGACACTGGTGGAGACCTGAGTTAAGAGGTGAGTGAAGAAGAAACATAGCCTCGTCCCTAGAAGTTCCGAGGAAGTGTATGAGGGGAAATAAGACTTTCCCATATACAAGCCAGTGTTTTTTGCTGTCATTAGTGTGGCTTTTCCCTCCCTTGGGAGGTACAGAAAAGAAGAAAGGGCCCTGCTTATGGATGGTTCTTGTTTGTCCCCGGAGCGCCAGCAGGCTTCACTAGAAAGTGAGTAATAAACCGTTAATTTTCTCCGTCTGATGCCAGGTGGTGTTTCCAGATTATCCAATTACCAGGTTGACATCCCCGGCCTGGAACTCCTACATTGCAATAGCGATAGGAACTGGGGCCACCACGTTTGACTAGGAGACAATGGGACTTAATTTCTATAATTCATACAGGTCACTTTGTCAGGGGGATGGATATTAAATAAAATGAAGATTATGTCAGCAAATAAGAAAGTGTGTGGGTAACAAAATTAAAAAGAAGTGTTCGTTGCTACATATTAAAAGCCAAGGTCAGGTGCTTGCAAATATTTTCTGCAAAGGAACAGATATATATTTTTGACATTGAGGACCATAGATCTAGGTTCGAGGGAATCAGTTCTGCCTTTGCAGTGTGAAAGTGTCAACCAAAACTGACCAATAGGTGTGGCTCTGTACTGCAGTTAGGTGACCCTGTATGAAAAGCTAAAACACAGAGGGCATCTAACTGCTTGCCCTGGGCTTGACCGCCTTTTCTGAGGTTTCATCTAAGCTACACGTATCCCCTAGCCAATAAAGATATATCTGACCCAGAATGTATGTATAAAAATGGTCTCAGCAGCATTATTCACAACAAGCCAAAATGCAAACAACACAAGTTTAATTAACAGTTGGTTAAACCGCCATATACTCAAGCGGTGGAAGGCTATGGATTCCGTTCCGTCCCAAATGCAGAGGTTGGAACCTCATCCCAATCACCAGCCTGGGGGCCTGGGCCTCCAAAGCTGCAGCCTCACGACACCGTTTGCACCTCAGACACTGACCACAATCCCTTATTATTCCCACAGCGGGACCAGCCACCCTCATATGAGGACCATCCCAGGTCCTTTATATCCCGAACCTGATCCTGACACCGCAATCATACTAAATGCCTCCAGCCGTTACCTACAGTGTGACCCGCAGAGACTAGGACAGTCGGGACACCGTATTTACTGTCTACAGACCCTTAGTCGCTAAATGACCCCAAAGCTACTCAAACTAAAGACAGTCGGTCACCTACTTCCTCGGAAATACCTGGGAGCTCCTTCCACACGACTCCTCCCACCCCATTTTCCCAGGGTCCACACGCACCACTTCCACCCCCTGATGTCAGGTACTCTGTGATGTGGGACAACCTTGCCACTGGACAAAATGTTTCTGAAAATTTAAAAGGACAAGAGCACACTACCTTGTTTTCTGTAGCCCACAAGGAAAGTCTAAACTTTACACTTCCGCAACCTGACTCGCATTCTGGCTACATCTCTGAGATTTTTTGTCAGCCTACGGCGGCCCACGAGGATCTGAAGGATTTGAGGAAACGCCAGCGATTCTCTCACTGCTCTCGGAGCCACTGTGTTTCCGCCCCCTCGCTCCGCGGAGCCATATGGGGGGCCACCAGATTGGGGGAGCTGATGGGGCACAGAAGGAAAGCAGCTACGTTGAAGCCTGGGTGGCTGAAAGGTGGGAAGATTCTCAGATTATCTCGTTTCCTGGTATTTGACTCTTGCAGCTGTTGGAATCCATGGGAGTCCGAAAGACCAGAGTAACAGGCTTTATTGAAAGGAAGAAAGGACCCCTGCTGGGCACTTCTCCTGGGGAGAAGAGTGCCAGTACAAGCTAGGGGGACGAATTATATGGGGTCAAGAAAAATTTTGAGCATGTGAGTGTTGAATCAAAAATCCTGGTATGTCTGGAGCCCCTCCTTGGGGCGGCTTGTCAGCTTTTTGGAATTCCTCTGTGTCAGGGGCGATAGTCCAGTAAGGGTGAGGTCTGACAGATAAGCGGAACATCAAGAGGGCAGTTGGAATACACATATCTATCATTTCTCAGCTCTGTGGTTACATATAAAAGAAAGGCAGTTATTAATTTTATAATATATGGTGAGGGGTGATGAGGAGAAAAAATTGGAAAATTATTGCTTTTTCTGGAGAGAACTCAAGTAGGGAACCTTGCCAAGCCAAGTCCCTCATCCAGTTAAGGAGGTCATCAATTTCCGTGCTGTAAGGTCTGAACAGGTGATGTCTCTGAAAACCTGAGTGAGGAAGTAAAAAAATTTTGCGAGGTAATAATTGTTAGTTGCTTGCTGCAAGTGCCGAGTGGACAGAGTGACATGGTGATTGGTACATAGTCTCCTGATAAGCCTCATGAGACGAGCTGGTCTGGTTCCTCTCGAATGAGAGGACATGTGGAGATTTTTAAGAGACAGGGAACCTGTTGGTGTAAGTTTTTAGAAGGACTGAGTATGTGTGGTTTAAAAGGAAGGAGGTTTGGAGAACATTTAGGAGGGAACTTCTCGGGCTGAGGGGCGGCTTCTTCCTGCTGTCATCCCTACCTATTTGATACTTCCCTTGTGAAATTCTCCTTGGGGTATTGGGGATTAGGAGTGTAGGAGCATTTGATTGTAGATAATCCTAGAGATTTCTCTCATCGGAGCCTGTAGGAACTTGATAAAGAAAGAGGCAAGTATTTGAAAAGCAGGAATGCAGAGATAAGGAGGGTTGTATAGGGGTGTGTGTGAAAGTTCTTCCATGGTAAAGTTAGAGATATTCTTTCCTGGCAGCCCTGGAGAGAGCAGTTAGCTTGAGCTAAAAGAAATGTTTCATGTCTGTTTGTAGGCTCTTCTTCAGCCAAGAAGGCCCAGCGATCTTGTCCCCTTACTATGTGAAGGGTAAAAAAACTGAGAATTGTTAAGAGGTGAATGCTATTCATTCTCCTAGTTGTTCAGGGATATGGGAGAGCTTTAGGGTTAGGGGACCTGTAGGGTTTGAAAAATAGGATTTAGGAGGTTTGGTGATATACGGTTTCACATTTTACTGTTTCACGAGGGCAGGTTTTAGGGTTGGTGTGTAGGGTTAGGTAGATATTTTCAATTTTCTGATTGGCAAAGGTCTGCATGTGGTTCTGTAAGAAACTAGTGAATAAATATAAGAGGCAGGGTCTAAAAGTTAGAAAAATAAATAGGAGAGTGAGTGGACTAATGAAAGGCTATAGTCAAGACACCCAGTTTGTGTGAAACCACTGATTCCATGTTTACAAATTTGCTGGGCTTCAGAGAGAAAGAGAGAGAGAGAGAGAAAGTAGGAATAAGACAAGGAAGTAGCCAGTACCCTGCCCTTAGACCTACTTTTGTGGAGATTCCTAAGGCAACAAAAAGAGGAATTACCTGTACAGCTCGTTTGGTCCTTAGATTGACGGGTAGTGTACTAGGAACTGGAAGAGGCTCATGGGGTAGGATTAGGTTGATATTTGGGGTGAGATAGATTAGGGTACAGATTTCTGCCCAATTAGTAGGGAGACACATATTGGTTTGATCCCACATGAGTAGAAAGCCCCTGATTGGTTGATACAGGATGAGAGGAGGATAGAGAATAAAAGGACAAGGGGTCGGTTTTGTTTCTCTGTTTCTGAGCTCCAGATGGTCAAGGTGGAGGAAAGAGTCACCCTTAGCAGCAGTGGGAGTTGTCAGGATCACAGTGTGTGGACTTGTCCACGTGAAAGTCATTCCTTGGGTGATGTAATGCTGAAAGTGCCTCTTGTACACTCTTTGAACCATTTGCTGAGTAACCTATAAATCCTACAAGTACTTAGGGAAAGAGTGGTTACATTTCTATACTTTGCAGTTTGAGTTTAAGTACTAGTGACCAGTGCTTCTAGCTGGAATTAGCAGCAGGTTCCAGCCTATAATAGGCATGGGGCATTCAGATAAGAGGAATAAAGGAGACACTATACATGAAATAAAGTAACAAAATCAGACTGTCAATACCCACAGTAGAGATCTTTGAGCGATAAATAAAACTTAAATATTCAAGTGAGGCATAGTAGATGGCCCTTGTGTTTACAAGAAATGAGATCAGCTTATCTGCTACTTGGAAGAAATACCTTAGGCTCGTGAAGGATGTCATGGGCCTTCAGTGGCAATTCCCAGCATGCTGGGCAAGGTCAGGTCACAGGTAGCTAGAGCAGGGCTAGAAGAGACTGAACCCTCTCTCTATGGAGCAAGGGGGCAAGCTTACCTTCTCGTGTCCCTCTTTCCACAGCAGAGGTGTGTCCCTTGATGGGGCTGGGAAGCCTGGCAGGCTTCAGTTCATTGACCTTTCTTTCCACTTTGGAGCAGGGCCCTGATATAATTCTATGAAGCCCTTTAGGGTGCTGGACCCTTTAAGAGCATATGCCAAAAGATGGTATTTCCTGACTTCTTTGGGCCTTATTTGCCTTTTCTGTTACTTCCTTGGCCATTATAGACCTTAAAAGCCATGCTCAGAAGGTCTCACTGAGGGGCTTGACTAAGAGCAAAATTGGGAATCCAGTGTCTAAAGAAGCCTATTAGACCGAGGAAAGAAAAGATTTGATCTGTAGTGGTAGGTGGTTGGAGACTGCGGAGGGTCTGAGTTTGATCTAGGGTGAGATCTCAGGTGGTGGGTGTTAAGGTGATGCCCAGATAGACGACAGACTGAGAGTGAAGTTGAGCCTTAGCAGAGAAGACATGATATCATTTCATAGTGAGGAAGTTAAGAAGGGTGGAGGTGTGTCTCCTTGAGGCAGGCAGGGAGGGCTGCAGAGGAGTAGGTTATTTACATATTGTGAGACTACTAGTTTTGAGATTGCATGCTGCTAAATCCTGAGCTAGTGCCTGCTCAAACAGGTGTGGGCTGTTTTTGATCCCCTGGGGGTAAGACAGTACAGGTAAATTGCTGGGCTGCATTAGTGTCCTGATAAAGGTAAACAGAAAGTAAAAGTCAGGGTGTAAAAGAATAGTAAAGAAGGCATTCTTGAGGTCTAAGACCTGTAGAGATTAGGGACTATTGGATGGCGGGGAACTACTGCCTCATTGATTAGGTGTAGGGCTTGTAAGAGGTGATAAGCCCCTGAAGGTTTTTGAACACGAAGAATGGGGGTATTGTAGGGAGAGTCCATGGGGATGAATAAGCCTGGTTTAAGAGGTGGGTAATTATTGGTTTAAGGCCTTAGAAACAGACACAGTTACACATTAAACAAAGACTTTACATAAAAATTATGAATTAAGGAATTTAAATGAGTGTGCTTTACTTGTTTCAATTTAAATTATACTAGAAATATTTTCTGACAAAGAGACAAGATGGATTACTTACTTACATAGCTTAATATACAATTCTATTTTTTTAAGTTTTTTGAGATGGCAGGGAGTTGTTAGCATAGAGGGGAGGAAGAGAGAAAGCCGACGGATGGACAGTGTGAGCAGCTGGATGGAAAGAAGGAGGGTCAGAACCTGCAGGAAGAGGAGGAGGAGGAGATTAAAGCGCCACGTGGTCTAAATTAAAGATTTAGAGCTCTGAGGAGAGGGGAGCAGGCAAGGAGGAAAGAGGCACAATCACAGTTTGTAAGGAGGGAGGAGGGGTCAGAGAAGAGACAGACACCTCAGCCAGAGACACAGCTTCTAAGGAGGGGGGGAGGGGATGAAGAACGCAGTGGAGAAGGGAGGGGGCTCTTGGAGGGAAGAGACTTGAGTGGAAAAGATTTGCAAAGGGACCAGAGAGGGGTCCCAAGAGGGGTGCCCTGGGGGTCAGGCAGGAGAAAGAGAGAGTTGGGAGTCCATGGAGAAGGAAAGATTAGGAGCAGAGGTTTTAGGTGAGGTTTCTTTGGCCAAAAACAGCCTCCGTGTAGAACAGAAGGCACAGAAATTAAGGACAGGAGAGAAGGGAGAAGAAAAGCCTGCATGCAAGGAGTCTCTGATGCCCTCCCCATCCAGTGGCAGAAATTGTAAAGATTTTTTTAGGAGATTGTAATTGAATGTCCCATTTTCAGGCCAATGGGAGTCATTGTCTAGTCCAGGGGTCCCCAAACTACGGCCCGCGGGCCACATGCGGCCCCCTGAGGCCATTTATCCAGCCCCCGCCGCACTTCTGGAAGGGCACCTCTTTCATTGGTGGTCAGTGAGAGGAGCATAGTTCCCATTGAAATATTGGTCAGTTTGTTGATTTAAATTTACTTGTTCTTTATTTTAAATATTGTATTTGTTCCCGTTTTGTTTTTTTACTTTAAAATAAGATATGTGCAGTGTGCATAGGAATTTGTTCATAGTTTTTTTTATAGTCCGGCCCTCCAACGGTCTGAGGGACAGTGAACTGGCCCCCTGTGTAAAAAGTTTGGGGACCCCTGGTCTAGTCTGTACTGAGGCCATGCTGTGTTACAGAAGAAGATTAATTTCTTCAGGTTGAGGTCTTACAGACCGAGTTTGTTGAGGTCTTTATGAGACATCCTAGAGGGGTCTGATTGGAAGGCTTAGACTCTGAAGAGCCCATAGTGGAGACAGGTGAGCAAAAGGGGGCGTCCCCGCCTTTTGTCACTGTCCCAAGAGGAGAGAATCTCCGAGTGGGGGAGTCGTCCCTGATAGAGGTTGTCACCACCTGTCAGGAAGCTCGGAGTACAAGAAATCCAAGAGAGTGGAGAAGTTTGGCTAGGCGCCCAGTCTATTGTGCAGTCCACTGAGACTGAAAGTCAAACTCCTCAAAATGTGAGGCATGTCAGAGAAAACTGTCTGACCAGAGAAAATTTTGTGGAAAAGAGAAGCCGATTGAGGAAGGGGAAGGAAGAAACTCCTTACCTTCTGGTCCAGCAGGGGTTCAGGACAGGGTTAGACTGCCAGCCAATTGACCTACAATTACACGTCCAAACAGAATCAGGGAGTAAGCCCGGGATGAGCTGCTGCTGCCCATTGCTTCCCTGGTTATAAGTTTGGACAGCAAAGAAGGATCATTCAGGCAGTTAGTACCCTGTCCCGTATTTCGGCACCAGATATATGAATGAGACGGCACTCCATCACCAGGTGTGCAGGCTTTATTAGAGGAGAAAGACCTGATGGGGCACTCCTCTGGGAGAAGTGCACCAGAACAAGCTAGGGGGACAAATTATATGGGGTCAAGAAGAATTTTGAGCATGTGGGTGTTGAATCAAATGTCCTGGTATGTCCAGAGCCCCTCCTTGGGGCAGTTAGTCAGCTTTTTGGAATTCCTCTGTCTCAGGGGCGATAGTCCAGTAAAGGTGAGGTCTGGCAGATAAGCAGAACATTAAGAGGGCAGTTGGATACACATATCTATCAGCAGCAAGTCAGTGTATTTTCAGAGACTAGAGTTTCCAGAGGGAAAATAGCTCCGAAGCTGAAAGCACTCAGTGGGCTTGGAAAAAATGCCATATGGCCATAGAAGGTTTTTAAGTTGGTATTAAAATTTTTTTTATTAAATAATTGAAATGGTCAGGAGCTTAAGTGTTCATATAAACAGTCCACAATAAAATACTATAGAGAAACAGTTATACATCTTGTAAAGGCAGGACAACAGGAAATTACCAGCAGAGATATTAATGCAGTAAGTGGGCTTTTGTTGTTGTTTTTTCCTTGAAGTGAGAATTGGGGAGGCAGTCAGACTCCCGCATGTGCCTGACCTGGATCCACCGGGCAAGTCCACCAGGGGGCGATGCTCTGCCCATCTGGGGTGTTGCTCCATTGCAACTGGAACCATTCTAGCGCCTGAGGTGAAGGCCTTGGAGCCATCCTCAGTCCTGAGCCCAGATGATTCAATGGAACCTTGACTACGGGAGGGGAAGAGAGAGACAGAGAGAAAGGAGAGGGGGCGGGGTGGAGAAGTGGATGGATATTTCTCCTGTGTGCCCTAGCCAACAATCTTACCTGGGATTTCCACACGCTGGCGTAAGCTCTACCTCAGAGCCAACTGGCCAGGGCCAGTAAGTGGTTTAAGAACAAAAAAAGATTTGGAGAAATGAGTACAGTGTGAGCCTGGCCATCACCAACTAGGGAGAAACAGTAGATACAGGACTGGAAGTTGTCGCTGGATCTGTTTCTTTGAGAAAAGCTACTAAAAGTGAGGCCATTAATGGTAAAAAATCAGTGAGAATGACACAACCAGAATTCAGAATCCAAAAATATTGCCTCTACTTCTTTTTGAATAAGGTCCCATGATAAGTCAGAGTGGTACTTCTTTTAAACAAAAGATGGTGGTATATTTCTATCTCTAGTGGCACAAATATAAATTAAGACCCTTAACTCCAGCCCTAAACAAAAATTAAGTCAAAATGGATCACAGATCTAAGTATAAGACGTGAAAGTATAAAACTTATCAAAGTAAATGGGAAAAAAAAATTTGAATCCAACTTACCCGGAGTTCTGAGGGAAGACAGTAAAGGATGAATCATAAAAAAATATAATAAATTTTACTCAATTAAAATTAATATGTTTGTACTTTTTTCTTTTAATGAGCAATAAAAAGGGACAGATAGGGACAAACAGACAGAAAGGGAGAGAGATGAGAAGCATCAACTCATAGTTGCAGCACCTTAGCTTTTCCTTGCTTTCTTTTTTCTTTTTTCTTTTTTTTACAGAGACACAGTCAAAGAGAGAGATAGATAAGGACAGACAGACGAGAACAGAGAGAGATGAGAAGCATCAATCATCAGTTTTTTGTTGCGACACTTTAGTTGCTCATTGATTGCTCTCTCATATGTGCCTTGACCGTGGGCCTTCAGCAGACCGAGTAACCCCTTGCTCAAGCTGGCGACCTTGGGGTCTCAAACCTGGGTCTTCCACATCCCAGTCCGATGCTCTATCCACTGCACCACCACCTGGTCAGGCCCTTGATTGCTTTCTAATATATCCCTTGACCAGGAGACTCCAGCTGAGGCAGTGTCACCTTTATTTGCCCAGAGAGCTTGGGCTCACACCACTGATCATGTGGTCATGTCTGTGATCCCATGCTCAAACCAGTGACGACGCCCTCAATCTGTTAAGTCTGCACTCAAACCTGGGGCCTCAGCATCCCAGGCCCACCTCTGTGTACAAAGACACAACCTGGTCAGGCAAAACGTGAACTTTCAAGAACAACATTTACAAAATTGAAGACTAGAGCCAGAGTTTGGGGGAAAACATTTCCGCATGTATCTGGTAAAGGATTGTATTTAAAATATAGAAAAGATTTATAAAACATAACAAAAATAATACAACCACTAATTACTTTATGTATAAGGTCATGAAATTTTCTAGAAACTGGATTTTCATGATGTCACAACTGTAAACTTACTAAACATCAGTAACTTGAAGAATTACTATGTATAATAAATATTATCTATAAATTATGGCCGTAAAAAGCTGTAAAATGAACTATAATTTAAAGAACTTGTAGGATATGGTTGATTTTTTAAATGACTCCAAAAAACATTGCAAAACTATAAAATACCTAGGATTAAAAGTGAATCAGTATGTCTGCGACACTAAATTTTTTTTTTTTTTTACAGGGACAGAGAGAGAGGGATAGATAGGGACAGACAGACAGGAACAGAGAGAGATGAGAAGCATCAATTATCAGTTCTTCGTTGCAAAACCTTAGTTGTTTATTGATTGCTTTCTCATATGTGCCTTGACCGCGGGCCTTCAGCAGACCCAGTAACCCCTTGCTCGAGCCAGCAACCTTGGGTGCAAGCTGGTGAGCTTTGCTCAAAACAGATGAGCCCGTGCTCAAGCTGGCGACCTCGGGTTCTTGAACTTGGGTCCTCTGCATCGCAGTCCAATGCTCTATCCACTGCGTCACTGCCTGGTCAGGCCTGGGACACTAAAATTTAGTACGTATGTAATTTTTTTTTTTTAGTAAGCAAGATAGAGGGACAGATAGGGACAGCCAGACAAAAAGGGAGAGAGATGAGAAGCATCAACTCAGAGTTGCAGCACCTTTTGAACAAAAGATGTCAGCAGAATTGTATCTCTAGTGCTGTAAGAATAAGTTAAGACCCTTAACTCCAAGAAGAAAGGTTCCAACAGACCATGGAATAAGAAAGTAAGAATTTGAATAATGAGCCTGGGCCATGTAGCTCAGATGGTTCAAGTGTCATCCTGATACATCAAGGTTGTGAGTTTGATTTCTGGTGGAAAATCAACTAGTAAATGCATAAATAAGTCAGACAAGAATTGATATTTCTCTTCAACCCCACTTTCTGTTTGTAATCAGTGATCAAAATTTTTAAAGAAATAAAGAATTTGAATAATGAGGGGATTATAATAAAAACTGAACCATAAATAAATTTTGGGGTTTAAAAAATTTTTTTTAAATATTAGAAACATCAATATGCTTTTCAATTATACCTCACTTTTCTTTGTAAGACATTTATTTAGGGAAAAATAGAGGTAAAAGAAGTGAGCTGTTGAATAAATAACCTTTGGTAAGTTACAGAGGCAAAACACGGGACCTTGGAGCTTAGGAAAGAGACATAAACCTTGAGGTATAAGAAGGGGGTAGAGAAAGCCGGCATGCTACAGATAGAGCCATCAGGTGTACCTCTAATAAATGCATACCTATTTTCTTTACTGTTTATTTTATTACTGTATTTTAGAGAGAGAAGAGATGTAGGAGAGAGAGTGACAGGAACACCGATTTGTTCCTGTATATGCCTTGACCTGGGATCAAAATTGGCAACATTTTCAATTCAGAACGATGCTCTCTAACCACCTGACCATGGCCATACCATTTTTTAGTGCATAGCTTTTTGGTAACTTGAGTTATCATCCTACTAGTTCACCCATAATTTTTGTATACCCACTTACTATTAATTACATGTAGATATACATAAATGTTATAATATGGAAATTTGTTTATGAGAAGGTAAAATAAAATTAGATTACAATTGTTTCTTTCCAGTTTTTTTTTTAATTGACAAAAGAAACAGGACAGAGGAAGGGAGAAATTTGGGTGATTTAGGTTGTTCATTGATTGCTTTCTTATACGGACCTTGATGGATGGGGAAGCCTTCAGTGGAGCTAGTGAAACCTTACACATGCCAGTGACCTTAGGCTCAAGTTAGAGACCATGGGGTCATGTCTATAATTCCTTGCTTGAGTGGGCCACCCTGCACTCAAGCTGGTGAGGATGTGCACAGCCAGAGGAGCCCGCTCTTAAGCCAGAGACCTTGGGATTTCAACCTGGGTCCTCAGCTCAATCTACTGAGCCACGACCTGCCAGGCTTTTATTTTACAATTTAATGAGATTTGATGCCCATATATTAAACCTATTCTTAATAAACTTTATTATAGTAAATTTTCATAATTATATGAAAATCACTAATACTAGTATAAAGAATTCACATATTAATTTATTCAAGTTCCTATCATGTGAACATTTTATATAACCATGGTACATTTGTCAAATTGAGAAATCTCCAATTTCATAAATTTTTTTTAATGTTTTCCTTTTCCAAGTTGCAGTACTCAGTCCACTATACAATATTTCATTAAGACATCACATTTTCTGGATTTCTTCTATTCTGTGACCATTTCTCTGATGTATTTTTTTTATTTATGTCATGAATTAATTTAAGGAGTGATGAGTTATTTTGTATCTTAATACATCTTTTGGGTTGTACAAAGTTTGTCTTGGTAAATAATAATACATTTAAAAATAGACACTTCAGAATTGAAGTCTCTTATCACACCACTAACAAGGGGTAGAAAATATTAAAATGTCTTACTGTTGATCTCCTGGTAAAGATAACATTTGCTGGGTTTCTACACTTAATATAGCAAGAACACATTCTAACCAAAAACAACCAGCCTAAGGGCTCACATCAAAAGATTTTAAAACTTAAATGTAGTTTCGGCATTGGAAATATTTGTGAAAGCATAATACAGATAAATGGAACAGAATAGAGAGCCCACAAAAAGACCTGCACAGATCAAATACACTCAACTGTTTGAAAAAAGAACAAAGGCTTTGACGGTGAACACATGTGCTTTTCAACAAATGATGTCGGAACACTTAGAGGACCATTGGTATGCATGAATAAGTAAATACTAATACATAAAAGGAATCTCAACATTTTCTTCACAGGTTTTAGCTGATAAAAGATGTATCCAGCCTGACCAGGCGGTGGGCAGTGGACCTAGAATTAGACTGTGATGCACAGAACTCACATTAAAGTCCCTGAGGTCGCTGGCTTGAGTTCAGGCTCTCCAGGCTTGAGCACAGGGTCACTGGCTTGAGTGTAAGATTATAGACATGACTCCATGGTCTCTGGCTTGAGGCAAAAGACACTGGCTTGAAGATGAAGGTTGCAGGCTTGAGGCCAAGCTAGCTCTGGCTTGAGCAAGGGGTCACTCGCTCTGCCATAGTCCCTGGTCAAGGCACATATAAGAAAGCAATCAATGAACAATTAAGATGCCACAAAGAAGGTTGATGATACTTCTCATCTCTCTTCCTGTCTGTTCATTTCTGTCTCTTCTGACTGTCCGCCTCTGTGGGAAGGGGTGGGGGAAGACTGGTATCCATATAATAGAATTCAAAAAGTCTACAATTTTAAAACCATGAAAATATCTTGGACACTCTTATTTTATTTTATTTTATTTTACTGTTTTGTGGCAGAGACAAAGAGTCAGAGAGAGGGACAGATAGGGACAGAGAGGAAGGGAGAGAGATGAGAAACATCAATTCTTTGTTGTGATTTCTTAGTTGTTCACTGATTGATTTCTCATATATGCCTTGCTGGGAGGCTAGAGTGTTGGATCCACCGGGTACAAGAACAAATGTCGGAGATTTTTCAGGAGCTTAGATCATACTTTATTGGCCAAGTTTAACCTGCACAGGGGCGAACTCTCCAGATGTCCAGAGACACCGTACTCACAGGGAGCTGCAAATGAGAGTCGCCCCTGGTGCTTACAGCCAGGTCCTTATATATCCTAAGTAAGCAAGCATTATACAGAAGCAGATGCGGCAGTTACCTATTCGCTAAGGGTGTCACATGCAGCATAGCAACAGGGGCAGGGTTTAGCTTAGTGGCGAATTTCAAACATAAACTTCTGATAAGGGTCTCTGACCAATGGAATACAAACGTTTGTCTTCCTTTGTGCTGATCTTCTTTGTGCTCAGCCTCACAGGGGCTCTATCAGCACCTCCCTGTTCCGGCTCCTTCAATAGTTACACTTTGGCAGTCTCAGCACACCTTCCTGAATCTAACATTCCCCATCTCTTTTGGGCATAAATCAAACCCTTGATTCTTCATCAGTGGGAAGAATGGTATAAGGTTAGGACAGTACCATCAACTTTACTACATCTATTCTTTCTTTAACATAACTGAGTAGCTTGTTGAACAAAATGGGCCCTAAGGACAATAGGCATAAGAAACCAATACACGGACCTAGCAAAGGGAGAAGGTAAGGCAAAGTACCATTGAGGCTACTCCACAGGGGGCTTTCAAAGAGCTCTCTTCTTCCCTTTACTAGATCTTCTTGTAGCCTTTTAATTTTGTCTCATACTATACCAGATTTGTTGACATAGAAGCAGCAACATTCCTGTAAAGCCAAACAGATGCCTTCCTGCTCTGCTGTAAGTAAGTCTAAGCCCCTTCTATTTTGCAGGACCATTTCTGCTAGAGAATCTAACTGATCTTGAATATCCTGGATAGTACTGGATATAGCTTGAATATCATCTATTAGCTTGTTAGAAAGCTGAGTATAGGAATGAACGGCCACTCCTAGTCCAGCAGTACCAGTAGCTACAGCCCTGGTAATACCCAGACCCACTAACAATGGAATGAGTGTAACAGCTCTCTTAGAGCGACCTGCGATATAGTCTAAAGTAGGGACGGGGACAGCCTCATCCCCAGGTATAATGTCTATATTTGGCAATAGAGTGGCTAGCACACAGACCCCAGTCCAGTTGGTGGGCAAATAGAGAAAGCTAGATTACCTCCACATAACAACACTTGTCCCCTGCCAGGGCAGAGGGGGGAGCTGGAGTTAATGAATTTGCTACAATTAGCAAAATCCGCAAACCCAACTTCTATATCAGAACTGTTATTTTGTGGATGACTTTTGTGCAAGAAACATTGAGGAAGTCTATGGGCTGAACTCTAAAAAGAGTGTTAGCACTGCAATTAGGATATTGGGTAAGCATAGACTCATAGAACGCTGCTGGTAAAGCAATTGGCATGGGTGTGCCTAGGGTCATACAAAACCAGCAATCAGCAGCTAGAGTAGGATTCGAGGCATTAAGTGCCCAATGGGTACCTAGGAGTATATCAGAGGACTGAGTGTCTAAGTCAACACCTCGTGCTTTTGGCCAAGCCAAAGGATAATAATTAAATTTTGAGTACATAAGGTTAATAATTTGTTCAATTCTTTCTTGCACTATAGATTCCCTGATAGTATCTTGGGGTCCTCCTCCATCCGAAACATGTAGAGGGGATTTCTTAGACCAACATATGGGTTTGCTGCGCGTCCCTTTGCACGAAGCCTGCATGTGGCCATGTGATCCTATCTCCGGGCTAACGCCCACTCAAGTTCTCTGAAGGATGGCAGTGAAGTAGTAGTATCATAACTAGTGCATTCCTGAAATTCCTCGTAACAGGAGGAGTGCATTTGATCATAGAAACTAGTGCACTCAGGAGGGCAGGGTCCTGGCTTGCCTTGAATAGGGGGAATTATGCAGGGTTTGTTATTGCAGACCCACTCTTGGGTGATACCTACCCCTAAACCTGGTGTCACGGCGAGGTACGCTATTTTGCTATTACAATCAACCTGTCTTGTGTATTTCTCTGGTCTAGTGGTAGTGGTTCCTCTTCTGCAGTCACAAGGGGAGCCATACAGTGTCCTGAGTAGCTCTTCAGTGTTTGGTGTCGGCCCAATCCTCCCTCTGTAAAATTTAATAGACACAGTAGTCCTCCTAGGATGTGGATGAGAACCACAACCTTAAGGGGTCCTTGGGATCTGCGTGGACCTTCCATTTCCTCGGGTCTGAGTGCTGGGCTCCCGTTACCTCGTCACGTTGAGCTGGTTTCACGTGGGAGAGATGGATCCAGTAAGGCTTTTCTGCTACCTTGATAGCTGTGGGTGTACTCAGGATCACCTGGAACAGTCCATTCCAACACGGCTCAAGGTTGCCCCGTCTGTGGTTGAGAATCCACACCCACTGTCCAGGCTCCAGTGGCTCCGGTAGTCAGGAGCTGTGTTTTGCATTTGATTGGGCTGATCTCTGGAGGGCCTGCACCTCGCTTCTGATGTGTTGCAGGGCCTGCAAGGACTTGAGGAAATTATTATTAGAAATCTCTAGTTCCCCTCTGGTCAATCGAGGTACAAGGGGCACAGGTTGCCCAAATAAGATTTCATAAGGGGTCCATTTATTGAGGTAGGGGGTATATCTAGTTCTAAAAAGGGTGAAAGGAAGGAGCTCAACCCAATTTTTGCTGGTCTCCTCCCTTAGCTTAATTATAGTTTCCTTCAGAGTCCTGTTCATTCTTTCCACTTGTCCTGAACTTTGGGGCCTATAAATGCAATGCAATTTCCAATTAATACCTAACTTAGTGGCTAATTCTTGAGATATCCTAGATATGAATGCAGGTCCATTGTCTGATCCTAGGGCTAGGGGAATGCCATATCTAGGTATGATTTCCCTTAATAAGACTTTGCAAACTGTGGAAGCAGCCTGTCCCCGCGTGGGGAATGCTTCTACCCATCCTGAGAGGGTGTCTATTAATACTAATAGATACTTATAACCTGACTTCCCAGGGGTCATCTCTGTGAAATCTATTTCCCACAGTTCTCCCAGAGCTTTCCCCTGATACCTCACAAAGGGGGGTAGCTTCTTATTCTGCGCATTTACTCTGGCACAGATACTGCATCTCGAGACAATGGAGTGGACAATATCCCTGATGTTGGGCCCTACATAATACTTTCTGATAAGTTGTTCTAGCTTATTCTGCCCTAGGTGAGTGCTAGTATAAATATATCCTACTATTTCTCCTACTATTCCCTGGGGTAAATAGAGCCGGGAGTCAGGAAGCTCTATCTATCCCTGCTGGTTTCTCTTTCCCTTCAATTGTATCCCTTCCTGCTCTTCTTCTGGGGAATATCTAGGATCCGGAGGTAATGTTAGCTTAGGCAGTAATGGTAAAAGGCTCTCTTGTGACCCAGTGGCTGCCTCTCTTGCACCTGAGTCTGCTAGGTTGTTACCCTTTACAACAGGAGAGTCCCCTCTTTGGTGACCTTTGCAGTGGATGATGGCAACTTTGGTAGGTATCCAAATGGCATTTAGGAGGGCAAGAATTTCACTGTTTCTTAATGTCCTTCCCTCCTGCTGTTAGGAGGCCTCTCTCCTTGTATATGGCTCCGTGGACATGGGCGGTGGCAAATGCATAACGGCTGTCAGTGTAGATGTTGGCAACTTTTCCCTCCTCCATCTGTAAGGCTCGGGTTAGTCCTATCAGCTCTGCCCTCTGTGCAGATGTTCCTGTGGGTAGTGCTTTCTGCCACAGGACCTTATTTTCCATGGTCACTGCTGCCCCTGCATATCGCTGTCCATCCTTAATAAAACTGCTCCCGTCAGTAAAGAGAGTCAGGTCTGCCTTATTGTAGGCCTTATTCCTTAAGTCCGGGTGGGAGCCAGTCACTGTGTCAAGGATTTGCTTGCAACTGTGGGCCAAAGTGGAGTCCGGTATTGGCAACAGGGTTGCTGGGTCCAGGGCTGCAGTTTAGAGGAACTGAACAGATGGAGGGTTCAGCAGCTGAGCCTGATACTGTGTTAGCCATGCATTAGATAGCCACCTGTCAGGAGGTGCTCGCAGCACTTGCTCTATGTAGTGTTCCCCAATGACTTGGATGTCCTACCCTAAAGTCAATTTACTAGCCTCCTTGATTAGTACGGAGGTGGCAGCAAGTGCCCTCAGACATGTTGGCTATCCCGAGGCTACGGGATCAAGTTTCTTGGACAAATAGGCAACGGGTCTCTTCCACAGCCCAAGTTCCTGGCTCAGTACTCCTAAGGCTACCCCTCCCTTTTCTGCTATAAATAGCTGAAAGGGTTTGGCCAGATCTGGCAGGGCCAAAGCTGGGGCAGTCACCAGAGCTTCTTTAAGCACTTGGAACGCTTGCTTCTCCTTATCTGTCCATGTGAACCGCTCTTCCTTACCCCTGGTTAGTTCATGCAGGGGTTTAGCTAGTTCTGCAAAGCCTAATATCCACAGTCACGGCAGTATCCTACTGCACCCAGGAATTCTCGTACCTGCCTCTTGTTAGTAGGCTCAGGGATCTGCAAGACTGTCTGAATTCGCTGGCTGGACAATGTCCTTTGCCCTCCCTGTAAGTTATACCCCAAATAACTTACAGTTTGTGTCACAATCTGGGCTTTCTTGGTGGAGACTCGATACCCCATTTGCCCGAGATCTTGTAGAAGGTCCAAGATGGCTTCCTCACACTCTCCTTCATCCTTAGCAGCTATGAGGATATCATCCACATACTGGAGCAGTACGATTGATGGATGGGAGGAGCGGAAAGCCTGCAGGTCTTTGCTGAGGGCTTCATTAAAAATGGTGGGGGCCTGACCAGGCAGTGGCGCAGTGGATAAAGTGTTGGACTGGGATGCAGAGGAACCAGGTTCGAGACCCGAGGTCGCCAGTTTGAGTGCAGGCTCATCTGGCTTGAGCAAAAAAGCTCACCAGCTTGGACCCAAGGTCGATGGCTTGAGCAAGGGGTTACCAGGTCTGCTGAAGGCCCCCGTGGTCAAGACACATATGAGAAAGCAATCAATGAACAACTAAGGTGTCGCAATGAAAAACTGATGATTGATGCTTCTCATCTCTCTCCGTTCCTGTCTGTCTGTCCCTATCTATCCCTCTCTCTGACTCTATCTCTGTCCCTGTATATACATATAAAAACAGGGAAAAAAAATGGTGGGGGAATTCTTAAACCCTGTTGTAGTCTGTTCCAAGTGAACTGCCCCACCAGTCCATTATCTGGGTCATTCCATTCAAAGGCAAAGATCTCCTGGCTTTGAGGTGCCAGGGGAATACAAAAGAAGGCATCCTTCAAATCCAGGACAGAATAATAGGTATGGGTTGGGGGCAATGAGCTAAGTAAGTATACAGGTTGGGCACCATGGGATGAATAGTCTCTACCTGTGCATTCACTTCCCGCAAGTCCTGGACTGGACGATAGTCTTGGCTCCCTGGTTTCTGTACGGGAAGCAGCGGGGTGTTCCAGGCTGATTGACATCTTCGAAGGATGCCTGCCTCCAGCAGGCGTTGCAAGTGCCGGGCGATTCCCTGTTTAGCTCGGGCTGGGACAGGGTACTGCCTGATCCTAACCAGTCTAGCAGTGCTGATCAGTTGCACCAGGACAGGCAGTTGGTGGGTGGCCAAAGCTGGGGGGTTGGTTTCCGCCCAAACCTCAGGTACCTGGGCACGCAGGGCGTCTGGAACCCCTTCCTCGGCCTCCTTACCTTCTAGGACAGTGGCAAGTAAGTGTTCTTCAGACAGTGGGACAGTTACTTCCATGCTGACCTCTGCCTCTTCTTTCCCCATAGGGCTTTCTTCCCATTGGAAGGTTATGGTGGCCTAAAGTTTCTGCAATAAGTCCCTTCCAAGCAGTGGGTAAGGGCAGTCTGGAATGACTAGGAAAGAGTGGGTGATAGTGCCTCGACCTAAGTCAGTAATTCTTGCGGTGACCCATGGGTAGGCTTCTGCTTTGCCCATTGCCCCTATTATCTTAGTAGTTTCCTTCTGCATCTGGCCCTGTGGTTTCTTTAGGACTGAATAGGTGGCTTCCATGTTGACTAGGAAGTCTATTGGCTTTCCTTTGACTGTTAAGGTGACTATGGGCTCCTGGGAGCCGACGGGAATGGAGCCCTGGCCCCGTCAGTCTAAGGTTTGGAGCAAGACCTCTGGGGCTTGTTTTGGCCTCTGGCTGTCGGCCCTCAACTTTGGGCACTCTCTCTTCCAGTGTCCTTTCTCCTTGCAATAGGCGCATTGATCCTTGTCTATTCGCTGTCCTTGGCCCTTCCTCTGTCCCCCTTTTTCTTTGGGGGAAGGTTTCTGAGCAGCAATCAGGATCTTGGCTACCTCCTTTGCTCTGCCAACCTCCGGATCATCCCTGTTGATATATACTTTCTGGGCTATTTCTAATAGCTTACTCCTATTCTCTCCCTCGAACCCCTCAATCTTCTGAAGCTTTTTTCTTATATCAGAAGCGGCTTGAGTCACAAAGGCTATGTTTATTAGCCTCTTGTTTTCTTCTGCTTCTGGGTCTAAGGGGGTGTACACTCTATATGCCTCCATGAGTCTCTCTAAGAAAGCTGCTGGGGATTCTTCCCTTCCCTGGATAACCTCACTTACCTTGCTAAAGTTGGTTGGCTTTCTAGCTGCTGCCTTGAGCCCCCTCAACAGAGTCCGGCAATACTGGAGGAGCGTGTCCCTTCCCCCAGCGGTATTAGGGTCCCAGGTAGGAGGTTGAGACGGGAGAACGTCTTCTACTTCCCTTCTTCCCTCCCGAGTTTCCTTTTCTTCTCCCAATACCACCTTAGCAGCTTCTCTCATTATTCTGTCCCTTTCTTCAGAAGTGAAGAGGGTTTGTAAAATCTGCTGACAATCATCCCACATAGGCTGATGGGTCCTAAAAATGGTCTAAGGAGAGATTTTAATCCCTGAGGTTTCTCGGAAAATGGGAGATTCTGATGCTTCCAATTGTATAAATCACTGGTGGAAAAAGGCACATAGATGAGGCGAGGAGGTGCCCGTGGGCCAGCATCTGGTGCTAGCGGCGCCTCCCGGAGGGGCAAAATGGCTGCGCCTCCCACCGAAGGAGACATAACCACGCCTCCCGTTGAAGGAGGAATGGCCGCGCCTCCCGCTGAAGGAGGCAAGATGGCTGCGCCTCCTGCCCCATAGACCGCCCCTCCTTGGGTGTGGGGTGGGCTCGAGAGCTCACTCACGTCCTGCCGCTGATAGGGTGGAGGGGAAATCACCGGGTCTAGGTGGTCCTCCGGAGGTCCAGGCAAAACAAGGTAAAGTCTGGATGGTTCACCAGGCTGTATCAGGGAATGGGCTTCTCCCTTTTCCTTTTCTTTGACCCTCCCAACTTTCTTATCCCCTGTACCAAGACAAACCGCTCACCTGCCTCGCTGGCTGTCCTTCAGACACTTTCTGATGTACCTAGGCCACTCGGTGGCTATATCTACCCACACATCTATATACAGGTATTGGTCTGGGTGGGGTGCCCTATAGACAGTGGCTCTGACAGCAAATAAAGTTGAAAGGTCAAAAGTGCCCTCTGTGGGCCATCCCATATTAAATGCAGGCCATTCCTGTTGGCTCAAGGTCTGGAGGAAACCTGGACTCGGCAGCGGACCTCCATACCCCTGAGCTCTATTCTGGAAATCAGAAAAATTCTTCAACAGGCACTCAAGCGGGGATCCCGGCACAGACTCCTGTTGTCCCATCCTGGATGACTCAGGAATAATGAGAAAGGGTAGGATACAGGCAACACACACTATTAACACAAGGAACACACTTGTCTCTCTCACACTCAACTCAGTCATTCGAGCTCAGAAAAAACGCAGCGCAGCGCAGCACAAAAAGGATTCCTAATGTGACCAGTCACTCCTAAAGTTAACAAATCCAAATATCCAAATTTCAGAGAGCGGCGTCCCGCTTCTGAAAGCCCTGGGCGGGTTACCAGCAGCGTCCACCTACCACCTCAGGAGTGTGCGCTCCAGAGCTCAAAAGCCACACCAAATGAGGATCCTCAGTGAATACTTACTCAGCTCGAGCTGTTACTCCGGTCTCCGACCCAAAACTCCGCCAAGGGAGAATCCCAGGCAAGCCCCCAAAATGTTGGATCCACCGGGTACGAGAACAAATGTCGGAGACTTTCAGGAGCTTAGATCGTACTTTATTGGCCAAGTTTAACCTGTGCAGGGGCCAACTCCCCAGATGTCCAGAGACATCGTACTCACAGGGAGCTACAAATGAGAGTCGCCCCTGGTGCTTACAACCAGGTCCTTATATATCCTAAGTAAGCAAGCATTATACAGAAGCAGATGCGGCAGTTACCTATTCGCTAAGGGTGTCGCACGCAGCATAGCAACAGGGGCTGGGTTTAGCTTAGTGGCGAATTTCAAACATAAACTTCTGATAAGGGTCTCTGACCAATGGAATGCAAACATTTGTCTTCCTTTGTGCTGATCTTTGTTCTCAGCCTCACAGGGGCACTATCAGCACCTCCCTGTTCTGGCTCCTTCAATAGTTACACTCTGGCAGTCTCAGCACACCTTCCTGAATCTAACATAGAGCAGACCTAATGACCCCTTGCTCGAGCCAGCAACCTTGGTCTCAAGCTTGTGAGCCTTGCTCAAACCCAATGAGCATGTGCTCAAGCTGGCAACCTCAGGATCTTGAACTTGGGTCCTCCACGTCCCAGTCTGACACTCTATCCACTGCACCACCACCTGGTCAGGCAACCGACACTTTCAAAGATAATCAGATGGCAAGTGAGTATATCAAAGGTGCTCAACATTGTCACCAGAAAGTTACAATTTAGTACAGTGAATTGATAAAAGTACACAGCTCATTGAATTCCAAAATATATATATATATATAAAATATGCTGGAGATAAGGAGAGAAAAAGAAATATTTATTTCACAGACAATGCAAAGACTACATCATTTTGGAAGATAGATGATTTTTTTTGTTTTATTTACTGAGAGGAGAGGAGTCAAAGACAGATTCCTGCATGCACCCTGACCAGAAAATACTGGAAAGCCACTAGGGAGGAATGATCTGCCCATCTGGGGCGTTCCTCTCTTGCTCAGCAACTGAGCTTTTCTTAGCACCTTAGGTGGATGCCATAGAGCCATCCTCAGTGCCCAAGGCCAACTCAATCCAATGGAGCCATGTCTCCAAAATGGAGAGTGAGCGAGAGAGCGAGAGAGAGAGAGAGAAGCGAGAGAGAGAGAGAGAGAGAGAGAGAGGGAGAGGGAGAGAGAAAGAAAGAAGCAAGTGAGAGGGGAATGGGGAGAGAAGCAGATAGGCTTTTTTTTTCTGTGTGCCCTGAAGGGAATTGAACCTGGGACATCTACACACCAGGCTGATGCTCTACCGTTGAACCAACTGGTGAGGAATGGCAGATTCTTGAATGCATATTTATACTCTTGATTTCAATTTTATAAAAGTTCATCTAAAATATTTTTAAAAGATTTTGTTCATTTATAGAAAGGGCAGAGAGAGAGAGAGAGAGAGAAGGTAGGATGATAGGAAGCATTAACACATATATGAGCCCTCACAGGGTAAGCCTAGGGTTTTGAACCAGCGACCTCACCATTCCAGGTCCTTGCTTTATCCACTGTGCCACCAGAAGTCAGGCAAAAAAATTATTTTAATGAAATGGTCTCACTAAGGAGTAGAATTTAGAAAAATGTTTCTATTTACTTATGTCCAAAAACCTGAACAAAAATATCAAAGATGGCCCTGAATGGTTGGAACAGTTGAGCATCGACCAGGTGTAGGGACATCCCAGCTTTGATTCCTGGTCAGGGCTACAAGAAAAGTGACTATTTTCTTTTCTCTCCCATGTTGTCCCAATTCTTTTTTTAAAGTCTGTGACTCAATTCAGTCTGTGGCTCAACTCATTCAAACATTGGCCCTAGCGCTGGGGTACTTTGGTTGGTCTGAATATATCAGCTTCAGAAGCAAAAAACAACTCACATTATTTGAGCATCAGCTCTAGACAGAAGTTGCCAGGTGAATTGTTGCAGACCTGTGTGAGGAGTAGATTCAGGCCCCAAGACAGAATGGGGCAGAATTAAAGAATTAAAAGATGGATTCAGTTGACCTTGGCAAACACTGCTGGCAGAAACACTGCCCTAGCAGAAAAACATGGTCACCCCCAGAAACCACATTTTCTTTTATTTACAGGGCAAAGTGGGTCATTAGCAAATCAATGCCTTTTCTGATTACAGTTTTCAAGACAACCGAAGAAATCCACCAAGTGCAAAAAAGCCCCATCAATACTTAACATCCTAACTTTACATAAAGAGGAAAGTTGCTTCCAGTGTTTTCAAAAGAATATGGGGGACAGGACAAGCATCACAGCTAACATGGAGATGTGGAGAAGGGTTTAGTCTTTTGCAAGCGAGATGGGGGATTGGGCTGAAGCCAGTTCCCAGCACCTCTGTTCCCTCAAAATCTAACTGCAAAACCCTGTTGATTTTTAGGTCCATGACAGTGAATCCTGGTTTTGGTGCATGTGGAAGTATGTCTCCCTATTATCCCGTCTCTCACTTTATAAAAAAAAAAGAAAGAAAGAAAAAAAAAAAAGAAATGTAAAAGAAGAAGCTTTCCTGGAAGATAAAAAAATATTTTTTCACTTCTAGAAACACCACTTCATCATGGTGAACTACTCAGATTTGTGACGACTGTGTGATAGGGGCCTAGTGTTGTGTATGGGACCTCAGTATTGTGTATAGAGAGTTGGACATAAAGAGAAACTTTAAACTTGCTTTTGGTAGCTGCTTAGAGTAGAAAATCCCCAATAGTCTATAAAAGGAGGTTAAGCATTAAACGGAGCTTGCCTGTGGCAGTAGCTTAGAGCAAAAAATTTTTACAAGCCCAACTAGTTAGATATCTTGACTTAAATCTTGCCTACAGAAGCAGAATATAGTTTATGCTTTAGCCTTGCAGTAATTACAGGAAGAATTGTAATCAGCTTTAGAACAAAGAATGCTTTCTACCAAAATGTCAAGAATGTTGTACATACCTGTTGTAATAGCTATGACTTTGTGGTTTATGCCTTTAAATACTGCTCTCTGCCTAGGCTCGAGGCTGTTACCTGTTTCTCAGCTAGCAATTGCCAGCCAGCTATTAAAGGCTCTTTAATTTTATAATCAATTTGGGCTCCGATCAATAATTAATCATGTTCAGTCCATAATATTTGGAGGCCCAGCGAGATAATCCAGGCCTTCCTGGCAGTTGGGTTGGAGCCTAGCAGGACCACCGCTACCCACTGCTAGGGGGAGATCTCTGAGAAGACATTCCTCATCCCTAGGAGACAAAGTGGAAAGTTCCCATCTCAAAGTTCTGCAATTTGACTCTTGGAGCCATTTGAATCTGTACTTACTGGTAAGATTTGTATCGGCTTCTGGGGTGCCCCATTGTGAATCATTGGAAGGCTGATGCAGCATTACTCCTGAGACTCGATCCCAGACCACAATGGTGGCCGGTGATCTTTGGTTTGGTTTCACTTGTTTTGTGTTCCAGTGTTGTCTTTTGTCTGCTTGTAGTTTCGTTTGTGTCTGATCATTCAGTTATGGGTCAGTCATCATTGTGTTTGTCTTCTGCACTGTTAGAGTATTTTAAATTTTAGGCACCGGGTTGAAACACCCTGACTGGGTGGCCTCTTCAGAGAGATGCCTGACACCATTGGATCTCTAGGAGAGGCGCCCCCTGAGATTTTTCCAGGGCTCCAGTTTTCCTGTGGGTTTCAGACAATTTCTCAGAAGACACCCCTAGTCCCTAAATGCAATGATTTGTCAGAGAAATCAAGAAATTTAAATTCTGACCTCCAGAGGTAAGTCAGGCCAATCTTTTGTTTTACTGAATTCTAGCTTTCTGTCTGTTCTGAAGTTTCTCTCTGTTCATCAGAGTAATCTCTTGTGACATTTTCTAGTTTGAGCCACCTTTCTTGGACTTCTTAGGTCTCTTTTCTTGGATCCAAGAACTCTCCTCTCAGGGCTTTCTGGCCGAATTTTCCCCAGAGGAAATTCCTTTTTCTGTTAGCTCCTATTTCTCCTCTTGTGTGAGGCACTTAGCCTTAAAGAGGCAACTTCAATTGGAAATTTATGGCTTAAAATCAAGGGCAAGCCTGACCAGGCGGTGGTGCAGTGGATAGAGCATCAGACTGGGATGCAGAGGATCCAGGTTCGAGACCTCAGGGTTGCCAGCTTGAGTGCGAGCTCATCTGGCTTGAGCAAAAGCTCACCAGCTTGGACCCAAGGTTGCTGGCTTGAGCAAGGGTTTTCTCAGTCTGCTGAAGGCCCGTAGTCAAGGCACATATGATAAAGCAATCAATGAACAACTAAGGTGTCACAATGCGCAACAAAAAACTAATGATTGATGCTTCTCATCTCTGTGTTCCTGTCTGTTTGTCTCTGTCTATTTTCTCTGAGTGTGTCTCTGTCTCTGTTAAAAAAACAACAAAACAAAAAAACAAACAAAAAACAAACAAACAAAAAACTAGAGGGCAAAAGTGAAGGAAAATTTGTACACAAGCTCAGAAATTATAAAAACTAACTAAAGACCAAAGAGAGTTCTGGAGGAAGTATTGAGTAGAAACTAGTTTAAGATATCCACATACTGACCCAAAGAAGTTTTACCCATTTGAGAGATACGAGTAGGAATAGTATTAAGAAGGAAAAATAGAAAATATTAGAACTTTTCTTTAGAAGAATCTTAGAGAAAGAAAAGGAAAAAAGCAGCAGCAGATTTAGTGCTGCCTGCAAAGTGTCCAGGGACCCTTCTGCACTCACTTATGCTCCGAGAGCAGTGCCAAGTGGTGACTCCTCATGCAGCTCCCGGTGCCTGCTTCCCCGTAGACAACAGGAATTCCAGGCACCCTGACCAGTTTTCTTATATTGACTTAATAGTGTAAAGCACTGTGGGTCAAAGAGAGGGTTAGCATCTCTTTGCCAGCTAGATAGATACAGAATAGTGAGTGCATTTTGACCATTCCTCATTTTTCTCAGTAAATCAATAGTTCATTGGGGGTAGTAGTTTACAATCCTCTTATTGTAAATTGTACTAAATTTTTACTAATGATGAGGCATAAAAAATTGTATAGTCTGCCAAATACAAAGACTTCCTTTTTTGTACCAAGGGTCTGCTGTTGTGGAAAAAATATCTTCTATGTTAAAAATGAATATGTTATTTCAAGAGTCTTTTGTTAATTCTTTTTATTTGCTATTTCATAGCCCTGTAATGTTGAAGTCGTGGTTTAAATATTAGGGGATATGTAATGATTATTAATGTATTAATTCAGTATTGTTCCATGTTAGTCACCAAACCCAGAGTGAGAAATATTACTATTGATTGACATAACAGTAGAATTCTCAACATAATAAGTGGAAAGGAGAAAACAGAAAATAGATGACTAATTGTGGTAGTAGGAAACATTTAAGTTTTGAGCCCAGACTAAAAGGGCTAATGGATGTGAATAGAAATCTGTTTCTCTTGAGCTTTTTAGACATTATCTGTTAGGGTGTGTAAAGTTACAGCATAAATAAGGTATGTTTTCTTAGAATGTAAAATAGATTTTTAATTAAGTAGAGTATAAGATTTATTTTATGAAATATTGGTCATTTTAGTTGGTGCTTTTAACTAGATCTTTAGAAATTAAGGCACAAATGTAATAAGAAATAGTTTCAATCCTTTCTTCCCAGGACCTCTAACATTAGAAAGCTCAAAATCCCCTTTCTTGGGGAAGCCTCAAGCCCTGACAGGACTGTTAGAATCTGTACTGTACATATGCTGACCCACTTAGGACAACCAAGACCACCTCAAGAAAATGTTTCTGGTTGCCTGGCCTTAGGGGCACCATAGCACCCAAGCAAGTGAGGAAATTTTGGACACTTCTCACCAGTTTCTGTTAGCCAGGATCGGGGAGGATACTAAGAAAAAGAACCATAAATTTGTCTAAAGAGTCAGAAGTTATTCAGGATCCTCAGAAGACCCCACAGCTTTCTTAGACTATGGAAAGCTTACAGAGTCTATGCACCTCTAGACCTAGAGGCATCAGAAGATATTAAGGCAGTCAACTTAGCCTTTACATAGCATTCAGCTCTAGAAATTAGAAAGGAAATGTATTATAAATTTTTAAAAAGGTAGAAACATCAGGCCCTGGCCAGTTGGCTCAGCGGTAGAGCATCGGCCTGGCATGCGGGGGACCCGGGTTCGATTCCCGGCCAGGGCACATAGGAGAAGCGCCCATTTGCTTCTCCACCCCACCCCCTCCTTCCTCTCTGTCTCTCTCTTCCCCTCCTGCAGCCAAGGCTCCATTGGAGCAAAGATGGCCCAGGCGCTGGGGATGGCTTCTTGGCCTCTGCCCCAGGCGCTAGAGTGGCTCTGGTCACGGCAGAGCAACGCCCCCTGGTGGGCGTGCTGGGTGGATCCCAGTCGGGCGCATGCGGGAGTCTGTCTGACTGTCTCTCCCTGTTTCCGGCTTCAGAAGAAAAAAAAAAAAAGGTAGAAATATCAGCTGCTAAAAAAAAACTAAGCAATTCGGAAGGGACATTGCTCCTCCCTCAATCACATAACTGTTAGGCCCCTAAGATGGCTGGTTAGCCAAAGACAGGTAAGATTCCTGAAGGCAAGAACAAACTAAGACCAGCACAGTTGAAGAAGGGCCATCAGGAGAAGGCTTAAGAACTAACAAAGGTGAGGATCAAACCCTCACCCCAACAATGCAGAAGCCTGCTCCCTGGAAATAGTGGCCTGTGCCCAGTGTTCAGAGCACAAATACAGGGGGACTCCCTAGTAACTCAAGAAAAACCAAGCAGCTGATGATACTACCAATAAGGTAGCCCTAAAACCAGTGGTATATTTAGGAAATTTTAGTAACTTTACTAGGACCCTTGTTGCCAAAGGTTTTTTACAACCAATTAGACAAAGATATTGTCAGCAGGAACGGGACAATTAAGAATAAGAAGAAATAATTAGAAAAGCCTGGCTTAGAATCTATTGCAGAAGGTATAATGTCTGAGTGTTTAGTCTGTGCCCAAATACTAAGCAAAGTAAAGAAATTATAAAGAGAAACAGGGAGGGAGGAACTTTTCCAGGTGAACATTTAGAAATAGATTTAACTAAAGTAATTGACACCTTTCTAGGCTATGTAGAAGCTTTTCCTACTAGAAATGAGACTGCAGTAACAGTTGTTAAGAAATTGCTATATGAAATTATTCTCAGATTTAGCTTGCCCATTCTAATGATGTGCCTGCATTTATATCCAGGATCTCACAGCTAGTAGAAAAGGCACTCAATATTAATTGAAAATTACACTGTGCCTATAGGCCCCAAAGTTCAGGGCAGGTAGAACACATCTTAAAGAAAACTTTAACCTAATTTGTTTTTGAAACCAGTGAAAAGTGGCCCATCTTACTCCCCTTAGCCCTCCTTAGGGCAAGGTGCACCCCCTACAAGGAAGGATTTACTTTTTTTTGAAATAATGTTTGGGAACATTACTAGCAAAACTCAGAGAAGAAATAAAAGCTGAATTAAGTAACCACTCCTTTCTTAAGTACTTACAGGGTCTGCAGATTACTCAGCAGGCTGTCCAAAAGACTGTCTGAGAGGCACTTCCAGCACTGCCAGGACATCTGGCACATCCCTTTCAGCCTGGGGACTCAGTCTGGGTAAAGAACTACACCACCCAAGGACTGACTCCCACATGGATGGGTCCACACACCATGATCCTGACCACTCCCATCGCTGCTAAGGTAGAAGGCATACCCGCCTGGGTCCACCACAGCCGGTTGAAGCCTGCAGTCCCAGCAGAGACACCCTGTGGACAGTGGAGACTGACCCCATCAACCCTTATAAGTTGACCCTGAGAAGGAAAGCATGCCCTACTCCAGCCACAAAGCGGAAGCTGGATGGTCTACGTATGGCTAATGCCTGAAGAAACTCACTGAGGACCTTTGTTTAATTAGACTTTCGGGAGGGAGGGAAACTGGGGTAAAAGAAAAGCCAGAACAAGTTGTCATAAGAGTTGATCCGTGTACTGCTATGAGTCATACAGAAGGGATATATGTCCCGTTTATAGAAGGGAAGCTACAAGGTAAGTGAAAAATATATATGTGCTTATACTTAACCTATAAATATTAGCTACTTAGAGGGAGCACACCTCCAAAAGGAAGCCTACTTTTTTTTTTGGAAGTATACTTTAAAGGAAAATTATTTGCTATTTCATAGCCCTGTAATGTTGAAATTATGGTTTAAATATTAGCCAGCTTGGTTGTCACTAAAGCTTAAGATCTTTTTAAAATTAAGACTTCTGACTAAAAAGAAATTGTATGGTTTTGATAATAAAAGGTATAAGGTATAGAAATACTTTTGAAAGAAAACGGAAGAAAGTAAGTTGTTATGAAAGCCAGTTCTTTCTGAATAGATAAGAAAGTTCATGGAAGTTGAGAGTTACATAAGTTGCAGAAGTTTTATGCAGGTTGTAGGAGGTTTGTATAGAGAAGAAAAAACACACACACAAAAACCAGGTTTAGAGAACAGAACAAGCCTCTATTGTATATGCTAGTATATGTTATGCCTCAAGTTTATTTCTATAAAGGAAATAGTTTTACAAAATATAAAAGTTTTAGATCTACTTTTCCTCCGACAGGATGGTCTATGTACAGCCCTAGGAAAGACTTATTGCTTTTATGCTAATAACTCTAGAATTACTAAGAAAAGTTTATCTTTAGTGAGGAAAAATATAGAAAAGAGAAAAAAGAATTTGAACAGTCAGAAAACTAATTTCAAAGAATGTTTAATTAGTCACCCTAGCTAACAATCCTATTGTCTATGGTGATTAGTCCTCTTATTTTAGTATTGTCTTGTACCATGTTTATTTATTTTTTTATTATTTTTTTTTTAGAGAGGAGAGAGAGACAGAGAGAGAGAAGGGAGGAGGAGCTGGAAGCATTGACTCCCATATGTGCCTTGACCAGGCAAGCCCAGGGTTTCGAACCGGCGACCTCAGCATTTCCAGGTCGACGCTTTATCCACTGCACCACCACAGGTCAGGCTGTACCATGTTTAATCAATTTTATAGCAAGGTCTGTCCAAGAAAAGGTGAATTTTAATAAATTAATAACAGTCAGAAGGCAATATACAATTATCTAAGATAATAGCGATGAAACTGAATCAAGGATTTGATTAAAAATTAAGTAATACCAGTGGGGAATGTGATAGGGGCTTAGTGTTGTGAATGGAACCTCAGTATTGTGTATAGAGAGTTGGACATAAAGAGAAACTTTAAACTTGCTTTTGGTAGCTGCTTAGTGTAGAAAGTCCCCAATAGTCTGTACAAAGAAGTGAAGCATTGACCGGAGCTTGCCTGTGGCAGTAGCTTAGAGTGAAAAATTTCTACAAGCCCAACTAGTTAGGTATCTTGACTTAACTCTTGCCTACAGAAGAAGAATATAGTTTTATGCTTTAGCCTTGCAGCAATTACAAGAAGAACTATAATCAGCTTTAGAACAAAGAATGCTTCCTACCGAAATGTCAAGTGTGTTGTGCGTACCTGTTGTAATAGCTATGACTTTGTGGTTTATCCCCTTAAATACTGCTCTCTCCGTAGGCTTGGGGCTATTAGCTGTTTTTCAGCTAGCAGTTGCCTGCCGGCTATTAAAGGATCTTTAAATTTATAATCAATTTGGGCTCCAATCAATAATTACTCATATTTGGTCCATAACAATGACATCTAGTCACTTGGAGGTAGAAGACTCACCTTTTTAGAAGAGTTGAATTGAACCAAAGTGAGACCATATGACAAGAAGCAAGACCTCAAATGCCCTAGGAGTCAAAATTTTAGTAGGTAACTTGAACTTGAAAAATTAGTATGTTTCCAATATCCAAAACCTGAGATTCAAAACTTCCACTATTCCAGGGGTATGAATCCTAAAACTTTCAGACTCCTAAGATCTGAAGGCCTGACCTATGGTGTCTCAGTGGATAAAGTGTCAACCAGAAAAGCTGAAGTTACATGTTGCAAACCCTGGGCTTGCCCAGTCAAGACACATATGGGAGTTGACGCTTCCTGCTTCTCCTGCCCTTCTCTGTATCTCTTTCTCTCTCTCTCCCCTCACTAAAAATAAATAAAAAATTTGGCCCTGGCCGGTTGGCTCAGCGGTAGAGCGTCGGCCTAGTGTGCGGAGGACCCGGGTTTGATTCCCGGCCAGGGCACACAGGAGAAGCGCCCATCTGCTTCTCCACCCCTCCGCCGCGCTTTCCTCTCTGTCTCTCTCTTCCCCTCCCGCAGCCAAGGCTCCATTGGAGCAAAGATGGCCCGGGCGCTGGGGATGGCTCCTTGGCCTCTGCCCCAGGCGCTAGAGTGGCTCTGGTCGCAATATGGCGACATCCAGGATGGGCAGAGCATCACCCCCTGGTGGGCAGAGCGTCGCCCCTGGTGGGCGTGCCGGGTAGATCCCGGTCGGGCGCATGCGGGAGTCTGTCTGACTGTCTCTCCCTGTTTCCAGCTTCAGAAAAAATGAAAAAATAAAAAATAAAAATAAATAAAAAATTTGAAAAGCCCTCAAACACAAACAAACCTTGAACTCCCCAGTGTCTTCAAATTGAACCTGAAGTTTACCACAGAAACTCTTGTACATTTATATTCCTCAAACATGAAATGAAATTAGATTTAGATTCATTGCTAACTTAGACAAACAGGGTTCATGCCACACACATGGCAGTTTTTCATCAACAAGCCTAAACATAATTGACATGGAGACTTTAAGCCTTGACCTTCAGATGTTCAGTTGTTAATCTCTGCAGTGTATGGCTTAATCAAAACACACACACTAATGCGTAGATATTCAGAGACTGAATCCACATAAACCTCCAAATGATAATTCCCATGCATTTCTGCTTCACCAAACTAACAGGCCCTTCACTCAGGATCCACAGAGAATCCGGCTCAGAAGACCTCGGGCCTCTGAAGCCTCCAATGGCAGAACCCAGAGGCTGAACGCTAGTACAAACCACTTCCAATGTGGTGCTCTGTCCCCAAGTTTCTCCTTGTCTGTTGCTAGAAGACCTGTGTAGCCACATCTCAGGCTCTCTTCTGGGATTCCAAGTTCTGGCCTTGAACAAGTTCCATGATGTCATAGAATGTATTAAAAAGTTTCTGATGGATGTGACTATAACATTTGCCATAACTGTCAAGTGAAATAAAACATAAATGTCTTAGAGGCTCCCAATGCCTTTTTTTCTTCCCAAGGGGTGGTCACAAGCACAGAGGAACTGCTTAAATTATCACAGGTTGGAATATATCCAAGGGCAACATGGCAGGGATGCATCTTGTTCATCACTTTAGTCACAACAAAAAGTTGACAGTACAGATGTTACACAGGAGCAGCAAGGGTGAATCCAGCTTCCATCAGGTGTGATGATGTGTGTATGTCACAAAAGAATCCAAAGACCTTTGGGTTGGATGTTCAGCTGAAATGAATTGAGGTCCACTTTTAAAACACATGCAGTGCAGTCCTCCTCCTTGGTTTCTCTACTCTCACTACTGCTGCACTCACAATACTCCTGGTCACCCAACATGTGTGTTCACTGGGTGAGGGGATGCCCAACATTAAAAACTTTCCACACCAGCTGTGTGCCATAAAGTTTACCTTAATTGTTACCCAATAGTATCAAATCGCACAGGCAATGGCTCAGGGCCACACTCTGCTTCCAGGTCACTTCAGAAGCCAAACAAATCAAGTAGCTCTCCCGGTCACTACACCTTCTAACCTGGCTTCAAATGGAGGTTCCCACAACGCCTCCCCTGGTTCAGTTGATTTCCCAGAGTGGCCCACATCACAAAACAAAACCCAAAGACAATAAACTTTCCACTTTATTAAAGGGTATCATAAAAATTATAGGTGAATAGCCAGATGAAGTGATACACAGCTCAAGGTCTGGGAGGGTCCCAAGCACAGGAGCTCGTGTCCCGATGTGGTTTGGGTACATCACACTTCCAGCACTGGGATGTGTTCACCCACCTAGAAGCTCTCTGAAATCCCTCTCATAGGGAGTTTATTTTTTGGTGGCTTCTCAAGTGGGCATAATTTATTCATGCTATTTCCAGACACCTGCTTTTCTAGATGTGTATGGTGGAGCTTAAATTTCTTTCTTTCTTTTTTTTTTTTTTTTTTTTTAGTTTTTTTAAAATATTTTATTTATTAATTTTAGAGAGAGAAGAAAGAAGGGGAGAGTGGAAGAGCAGGAAGCAATTGCCCTCGTATGTGCCCTGGCCCGGCAAGCCCTGGCTTTTTTTTTTTTTTAATAATTTTATTTTTTTAATGGGGCAACATCAATAAATCAGGATACATATATTCAAAGATAACAAGTCCAGGTTATCTTGTCGTTCAATTATGTTGCATACCCACCACCCAAAGTCAGATTGTCCTCTGTCACCTTCTATCTAGTTTTCTTTGTGCCCCTCCCCCTACCCCTCCCCCTTTCCCTCTCCCTTTCCCCCCTCCCCCCCATAACCACCACACTCTTATCAATGTCTCTTAGTTTTACTTTTATGTCCCACCTACGTATGGAATAATGCAGTTCCTGGTTTTTTCTGATTTACTTATTTCGCTTCGTATCATATTATCAAGATCCCACCATTTTGCTGTAAATGATCAGATGTCATCATTTCTTATGGCTGAGTAGTATTCCATAGTGTATATGTGCCACATCTTCTTTATCCAGTCATCTATTGACAGGCTTTTTGGTTGTTTCCATGTCCTGGCCACTGTGAACAATGCTGCAATAAACATGGGGCTGCATGTGTCTTTACGTATCAATGTTTCTGAGTTTTTGGGGTATATACCCAGTAGAGGGATTGCTGGGTCATAAGGTAGTTCTATTTTCAGTTTTTTGAGGAACCACCATACTTTCTTCCATAATCGTTGTACTACTTTACATTCCCACCAACAGTGGATGAGGATTCCTTTCTCTCCACAGCCTCTCCAACATTTGCTATTGCCTGTCTTGCTAATAATGGAGCTTAAATTTCAAATCAGAGTCACCTCAATATAACAAAAGACACTTCTGGTTCTGGTGTCACATAGGCATTGATAAGGGTGTCAGGAGCTCTGGGCCAGGAACTGGGGACAGAGAGCCCTATGAATGTATTTAGTGTATCTCACTAAGTCACATTGATAATCTCAAAAGGATACCTGTAAAGGACTCCATTTTTTAATACTCTATATAAATTATTTTATAGATGAAAATAGAGCTGTGCTGCCAAGTGTTTGGGTTGGAAAAAAGAATGTTACCATGAATGGAAAGCTTGAGGAAGTTGGTGATGAAAAAAAAGAAAAAAACCTTTAGAAATTCCTCCTGTGGGGATGGTTACAAGACCCTGGAGCTAAGACAGGAACTACTCTGAGACCAGATAAAGTGCACTGATGGCCTAGGGAACACTGCCTCCTGATTCCATAAAAGGTTTCATATGTACAGTGAGAAGCCCCAGTACCTACAGGTATTTATTGATACACAGAAAACAGAAGCAGAGACAAGTATGAGAATGTCAGGAAGCAGAGATGAGAATGAAGATGTGGTTTGAAAGCTCCGATACGCATCATGCTGGCACAGATGAGAAGGAACTGCTAGAAGTTTATGCTTCTGACTCCTCTCTAGCATCATTCTTCACTTTATCATTCAAATCAATAAAAAAAATCCTTAAAAAAAGGCTTCACAATAATCACCGCATCTGTATAGCTTCTTTGCATGAATTTGGATACATATATATATATATATATGTATAATACTCTTCATAGGGAAGCCTTTTCCACTTTCACTGCATAGTAACAATTTTACTAAGGAATGAACTTGGTGATATACAATGAGAGCACTCTTCTTAAGAAAACCTTCCCCACATACACTGCATACATAGAAATTCTATCCCGTATGAGTCCTTTGATGTATAATCAGTTTGCTCTTCACTCAGAAGTCTTTTCCACATTTACTGCACACATAGGGCTTCTCTTCTGTATGAATCAAAATGTACAGTCAGATTTCCCTTCAGTGAAAAGCCTTTTCCACATTAACTGCATACATATGGCTTCTCCCCCACATGAGCCCTTTATATACAATCAGTGTGTTCTTCAATGAGAAGCCTTTTCCACATCTACTGCACACGTAGGGCTTCTCTCTGTATGAGTCCGTTGATGCACAAGCAGCCTGCTCTTCCATCGGAAGCCTTTTCCACATACACTACACACATAGTTCTTGTCTTGTATATGAGTCTGTTTATGTACACTCAGTTTGGACTTCTCTGGGAAGCCTTTTCCACACTCATTGCATACATACGATTTCTCTCCTGAATGAATTCGCTGATTGATGATGAGATTGTGCTTAAGTGAGAAGACTTTTTCACATTCACTGCATGTGTAAAATGTATCTCTTGCATCAGTTTGCTGATGTTGATGTAAATGAGATTTTCCAGAGGAGGTCTTCTCACATAGACTACATCCATACGCTTTCTCTCCTGTATGCATTCGATGATGAGTAATAACATGAGGTTTCCTAAGAAAGCCTTTCCACATTCACTGCATTTATAAGTTCTCTCTCCTGCATTACGTGTCTGATGTTTATGGAGATAAGAATTTGAAGAAAAGTTCTTCCCACATAGAATGCATCCATGGGGTTTCTCTGCTGTATGAGGATGCTGATGATCGATGAGCTGATTCCTGTAACTAAAAGCTGTCCCACACTGACTACATGTGCAAGGTTTATTTGCCACGTGAGCTTTCTGTTGTATATTCAACTGTGGTGTATTGAAGATTTTTATCACATTTACTGCATTCATACTGATTCAGTCCTATATGAATTCTCCAATGTTCAGTGAGCCTAGATTTTCTGGGGAAGGCTTTCCCACACTGACTGCATCCATAAGGTTTCTCTCCAGTATATCTCTGATGATCAGTGAGCTGAGCCATCTTGACAAAGGCTTTCCCGCATTCAGTGCATATGTGGGCTTTCTCAACACTGTCAGTTCTCTGTTGCTGAATGACCAGGGACTTATTTTCGATGGATTTTGTACTGGGATGCAACCTAATTTCAGTGTAAAATTGTTCATGGTTACCATGCAGAATGGATGTTCTACCTCCATTCAAATGAACAGAGTTCTTCAATTTAAAATCTGGTTAGGTTTTCAAAACTTACTTTTGACTTTAAAGGTTTTCCACATATCTCCAAAATGTCGCAATGTTGCTTCAATAGGAAAAGGCTTTCAATAGGATTAACAGTATATGCAAACATATCATGTTCACAACACTCCTCCCCACTCTTCGCAATCCTTGGGCTTTGAGGTGACTCTGTAGAAGCTCGTTCACTCTCCAGAGTCCTAGGAAAAAGAGAACCTGAATAATTTATGAAAATGAATGCAGCAAGAAAATCTAACAAAATCAGATTTATGAAAATTCTGAAAAATGTTGCTTTAAGCTTACATATGTTAGGACTTAGTGGGCCTTGAACAAATGTAGCATGTTAACAGAAACTTTCCTTCTAATTCAATGAAACAGCATAGACCTTCGGGAGAGAGGAAAAAGGAATAATTAAAAAAATAAAGAAACAGGAGAGCTCAGCATAGAGGTAATGTCCAAAGTGATGCTTGATGGATAGAATTTAAAACATCTAGTGTAGAAAAAGAAACTCAATATAAAAAAAGAATGGAGCTAAGGTGATTCTCACTCTCACACAGAAAATGAGAAGTCAGAGGCCAGCGACCGTGACAATGAGTACACTGCACAGGAAGAAAATAAATATTAGAAAGTATTGAAGAAGATGTTAATTTGAGACTGATCTCACAGAAAATAAAATAGTTCACTCATAAGAATTGAGTAAATATTCAAGACTAATGAGAACTGAGTATAAAACTCCTTTGAAGGAGGTGGACAAAGAACGACATAAATGCAGCAAGGAAAGCAGGCTGTCCCGGGACACAGCCTCCAAGGTGGGGCTGAAAGTTATGAAGAGAAATCGCTATTTCCAGACAGGGCAGGAGGGCCCAGTAGTTAGAAAACCGTGATGAATTCAAAGTACTGTCTTTCCAGAGAAGCAACAGAAATGGAATTTCATAATAAAAGGGCTAACACAGGAAGAGACAGTGTGGCCATGGACAAAGGACAGAATGACCTTCAAATACCAGGAAGAGGAAAACTACACAAACACAATATGTAGATAAAGTGAACAGGGATCATTGCTCGGACAAGAAAAAAGTTATCTTTACCTCTGATTTTTTTTTTTTCAGACACAGAGAAAGTCAGAGAGAGGAATAGATAGGGACAGACATACAGGAATGGAGAAAGATGAGAAACATCAATCATCAGATTTTTGTTGTGACACCTTAGTTGTTCATTGATTGCTTTCTCATATGTGCCTTGACCATGGGCCTTCAGTAGACCGAGTAACTCCTTGCTCAAGCCAGTGACCTTGAGTCCAAGCTGGTGAGCCTTGCTCAAACCAGATGAGCCCACGCTCAAGCTTGCAACTTCGGGGTCTTGAACCTGAGTTCACTGCATCTGAGTCCGATGCTCTATCAACTGTGCCACCACCTGGTCAGGTTTTCCTCTGAATTTCTACAAAAAAAAAAGGGCCTATCACCTTATCATGTATCAAGCCACACCACACGTTCACTTTAGGGGTGTTTTGTTTGTACTCAAGGTAGGCATGAGGATGTTCAGCAGCCCATATTTGGGCATTATGATGATGAACATGACCACAGATATGGAAGGTCTCCTCATTGATAAACAGAATCTTCTGCAAAAATCTTGCATCATTGTCGATATCATGAAGCATATCTGAAGCAAACATGCATCATGTGGGTCTATCTGCCGGTCTGATAGCGTGCAACAGCTGCAATTTGTACCCCGTAAAAGAGACATTTATTTAACACCTTATGAACTGTAGTCTTGCTTAGGTGTAACTGTTGAGTACACACACACACAGATTTTTTAGGGCTCCTTAGGTAGCTATCCTGTACAGCTTCTACAGACTCGTCACTGACTGATGGCCTACCAGAATGGGGTTTCTCCACCAAACTGCCGGTTTCCTTCAACTGCTTATCCCACCAAGTAATGTTATTCCTATGTAGTGATGCTTCGTTATAAATGCACCGATATTCACGTTGCACTTTGGTCATGGATTTAAATTTAGGGAGCCACAAAACGTACTAAAATTTCCTCTGTACCATCCACATCTCGACTGGCATGGCCGTGGGCTGCTCCACTGTATACATGGTGTTACGCCATCATCTGAGCATGCGCACATGCTGCCACATCATCCTACAGAAACTGGAAGGGTTTTTGTTTTATTTGGTGCAGATTTAACATTTTTATCATCTTTTGTTGCTTTTCTGTGACCAGTCAAAAGTGCACCATGACTTTATGGACACACTGTATTAGCCATACAGTGGCTCCTCCTACAAAAAGGCAATTCACAATTTATAATGTGTCGCCTGAGGATAAACAGCGCAGTCTGACACAGATTACTACCCAGGTGTAAGGCATTTTTCCCCTGAGAAAGAAGGAAGGGGGCAAAGCCACAAAGTGTGGAATAATAAAAGGCTTTATTGAGTACAGAGTGCTTCCTGCCCAACAAGGTTGTCTGGTCCTCGAGGGCATGGCTCAGAGAAGTCACAAGGGGTGACCCATGCGAGAGTATTTGAAGGGTCCCTAGGGTGGTCAAGTTTATATGACCTGGTGAAATTTCACTGGCTGACGGAGGTGTCAATCTTTTCCAAAGGGCTCCTGAGAAGTTTCTTTTGGTGCTCTTGGTTGTGGGCAATTCTAGCTAAGTTCCCGGGTATCTGATTTCCCCACGTTACCATCCTGCATTATCCACCCACCTTACACCAGGCCCATGCAAAATATAAGCAAGCAAACTTAAAAAAAAAACATTTGTTAGAGCTTATTTTCCCAACAGCACCCAAAGCACAGGCAGTCACCCGCTTCCTCCGAAATACCTGGGAGCTCCTTCCACACGACTCCTTCCACCTCCATCCTTCCAGGGTCCACACTGCAACACTTCCGCTCTGTTTTGTCAGCTACTCTGTGACTGCAGCGACAAACATCCCATGACACAAAACATTTCAGAAAATTTGAAAGAACAGGAGCACACTGACCTGGTTTTTTGGAGCTCACAAGGAATTCAATCTTTATACTTCCACGAGATGATTTGGTGACTGAAAGTGTCATCCAGATAGAAAGTCCGGGTATGGTGGCCCACGAGGATCTGAAGCGTTAGAAAAAACACAGGCGATTCCTGAACTAACCTGGAAGGTGAGATGTCACTGACCGCTCACACCTGCAGTGGCGCTTCAGAGCCACCATGTTGGGAAACCTGAAGCATTATATAAGGAAAGAAGCAACGTTGGAGCCTGTAGGCTGGTGTGGCTGGAAGGTGGGAGGGTCCTGAAATTGTCTGATTCTTTCGCACTATAACTCTTGCAGAAAGCGAGTGTATTATCAGTAACTGGAGCTTCCAGATCAAAATAAGAAGTGAGCTAAATTGTGTTAGAAGGTTCAGCAGAAATATCTTATGTCACCGCAGTTTTTATAAAGTTTGTATTTTAAAATTGGAAGTGTTTTTAAATTTTTGAAATGGTCAAGAGTTCGAGTATGGATGTAACAGCAGAGAGTGATACTGTACAGAGAAGAGGTCATATATCTTGTAAAGTACACAAACTGCAAAATGCTAGCAAAACTATTCTTAAAATTTTTAAGACCAGAAAAAGAATTGGAGAGATGGGTTTTGAGTTAGGCTGGCCATCACCCACCAGAGAGGAAGAGCAGCCTAGATAATCTAAAGCTCTTGGGAGTGGGACTCAGGGAAAGGCCACTAAAAGTGAGGCCAGTGAAGTGAGGCTCCATTTCTCTGGGCAATGAGAAAGGCACCAACACAACTGAAAATTTAAAAATATTATCCTTAATTACCATTTCACCAAGATCCCAGGTTAAGCCAATGAGATAAGTCTTTCATCAAAAGATGCTGGTATATGTGTATACCTAGTGACAGGAAAATAAGTGTGAGGTCGGTTGGCAATGGGGAAGGTCACATGAGGAACCAGGTCGGAGACTTTTGGCTGGAACCACCCATATCCATGTGTGCCAAGAGAAACAGCACAGGAGCACGTTGAAAAAGAACAACTGTCTGTCAGCCAATGAAATTTTGCCACATCATATCTACCTGCCACCACCATACTGACACTGTAAATTACACACACACACCCCCCGGCACCCCGTGGGTGAGCCTGCGCAACGTCTCTGGCCCATCTGGAAGACCAGAGAACTTTGCCCATGATACACTCTGAGTAAAGCTTTTGCTATTCCACTCTTTGTGGTTATGTCCTTCTTTCTGCCTTGGTGGAGAAATACCTAACATTTGATGCTGAAACCCAGGAGGAGCTTGAAGCCCACGGGGGCCGTTCCTCTCCCCATCCCTTCCAAGGAAGAACAGGACCTCCAACCTCCCACCCACTTTGGCACACAGTGAGGTCAGTGCCCTGCCTCCGGCCTCTCCTCAGTTCTTTCCTCCTCTGAGACTTCCTTTTCATAACTGCAGCTGTGTCAGGGACCTCCTATCTATTCCAACTGCATGTGTGCCTGTGGAGATGTCCAAGACACTCCCACTCTACCTGACCATTCAGTGGCCAGAGATTAAGTTGTGAGATGACAATTCTCATCTCTGATCACTCTGAGGCTGAGGACAGCCATGAGGCACAGGAATCTACACCTGGCTCGGAAATACCCCTGGGGTGCCTTATCCAGAATTTCTCAAACATTGATCCCTCCCTAAAGAAGAAGAAACTGATCTTCTCCAATGTGGCCAGGCCAACATATCCACTGCATAATTGAGCCAGGTGGCCTCCTGAAGAGACTTTCGATTTTAACATCCTCACCAATTTACAGAACTATTGCCAGTAAACTGGGAACTGGTCAGAGATCCCTTACATTCAGGGCTTCTAGTATTTGTGCTCCCGTCTTAATCTCTGTGCCACCTGCTCTACAGCGCAGGTCCTTTTGGCCAGAGAAACCTCAGCTAAACCTCTGCTCCTGATCTTTCCTCATTCACCGACCCCCTTGAGGAACTCTCTCCCCCTCCTGCCCGATCCCTGGGGGGCGCCCCTCTCTCAGGAACCCTTTCTGGTTCCTCTGCAGACCTCTGCTGCTCAGGTCTCTTCCCTCCAGAAAGCCCCCACCCTGCCGGCTATGTTACTCTCCTCCAGGATCCCCTCCCTTCTCCGCTGAGTTCTTAAGCCTCTCCCCCATCAGGCCATCCTCCACTGGCCATTGGCCTTCACATGAGTTTGCAGGGCTCCTGACCCCATGGCCCAGCCCCAGTCTTCTTACAAAAAGGCCTGGCCCTGTCCTGCCCCTGGCTTTGGCGGTTTTGGCTAGATCTGGGTGCTGGACTCCCCAGGAGCCCCCCCTCTTATTCTTGACCCCCAAACCCCTATCCAAGACCTATGAACATGGCATTTAAAAATTTTAATGGTCGGGAGGAAAAGGCCGAGGGTGCTCGCCAGACCCGCATGCAGCAGAAGGTAACGTTTTAAAGCCAGGCTCTTGTGGCAGCCCTGAGGCTGGTAGAGCCAGAGGGGAGAGGCACGGGAGGTGCCTGACCCAAGTCTGTGCCGCAAGGAGGAACCCCACCAATAACTTGCTTTAAATGTGACAAAGATTGTCACTGGGCCTGGAACTGCCCCTGCCCGAGGCCGCCTACTAAGCCCTTCCATGACTACAAGCATCCCAATCACTGGTGGAACAATTGGCCCCTTTGGTCAACAGGCTCTTCCTCGACACCTCAACATGGAGGACAAGCCACCCAAATGGGAGGCCAAGCCAGCCAGGCAGGTCCATCGCTTGAACGTCTCGGCCTCATAAATAAATGTCCATCTTCATTTCTTGTGGACACGGGGGCTACCTTCTCTGTTTTGCCATCACACTCTGGACCTCTAGTTCCCTCACAGGTCTCGGTTATGGGAGTGGATGGGGTCCCCTTTTTCCCCTTCACACACCACCCCGACATGTAGTTTAGATGGATTTTTCTTTTCACACTCGTTCTTAGTTATGCCATTGTGCCTTGTACCCCTCCTAGGTCAGGACATTCTACAAAGTCTTGAAGCTACTATCCAGCTGACAGCATCTTCCCACTTACTTCTACCACTCTTTACTAAAGGCTCTCCCACTACTACAGATTACCCTAACCTTATCACACCCCCTATTTCACCAGATATTGTTTACCCTCAAGTCCGGGACACTTCTATACCTGTAGTAGCTACCCAACACCCACCCATTAACATCTGCTTGAAGAATCCCTCCAAATTCCTATATAGGCCTCAATTCCCTATTTCAGCAAGTCACCACCAGGGTCTTAAACCAATTACCTGCCTCTTGAACCAAGGCCTACTCATCCCTGTGGATTCTCCCTGCAATACCCCCATCCTTCCTGTTCAAAACCTTCAGGGGTTTATCGCCTCGTACAAGACTTACACATAATCAACGAGGTGGTAGTTCCCTTTCATCCAGTAGTCCCTAACCCCTAAACATTACTGTCACACATTCCCTCAGACACCACTAACTTCACAGTCCTGGATCTCAATAATGCCTCCTTTATCATTCCTCTACACCCTGGCTCTTACTTTCTGTTTGCCTTTACTTGGACTGATCCGGACACTAATGCAGCCCAACAGCTTACGTGGACTATCCTACCCCAGGGTTTCAGGGACAGCCCACACCAGACTAAGCAGGCGCTAGCTCGGGATCTAGGTGCATGCAATGTCAAAACTAGTATAATGTCAAAACTACATACTCCCTTACAGTATGTAGATGACCTACTCCTCTGCAGCCCCTCCCTATCCGCCTCAAGGAAACACACCGCCACCCTTCTTAACTTTCTCGCCATGAATGGGTATCATGTCTCCTCTACTAAGGCTCAACTTCACTGTCAGTCCATAGTCTATCTGGGCATCGCCTTAACCCTTACCACCAGAGGTCTCACTCTAGATGAAACTCAGACCCTTCACAGTCTCCAACCACCTACCACCGCTGATCAGATTCTTTCTTTCCTCAGTCTAATAGGCTTCTTTAGACACTGGATTCCCAATTTTTCTCTTAGCCAAACCCCTCTATGAGGCTGCAAATGTGACTCCTACAGGACCTCTCACATCCCCAAACACCATCAAAAGGGCTTTTCTACCCTCAAGACGCACTCATCTCCTCTCCTTCTCTCACTTTACCTGACCCTAGATGCCCCTTCCACCTTTTTACTGATGAAAGATATGGGCAATGCTGTTGGCGTGTTAACTCAACCTGTGGGGCCTACATACCTTCCCATAGCACACCTCTCTACACAACTGGACACCACCGTCAGACGCTGGCATCCCTGCCTCCAGGCACTGGGCGCAGCAGCTGAACTCACAAAGGAGACTAAACTCACCCTTTCCCAACCCATCACTGTCTTCTCCTCCCACAGGCTCACCAATCTCTTTTCGCACAAATCTCTTTCTCTATTGGATCCTTCCCGACTACAAAAATTTCACCTCCTATTAATCGAAAATACTTCAGTCACTGTTTTGCCCTCTCCCTGACTCAACCCAGCCACTCTACTGCCAGCTCCAATGACACTTCCGGAATCCACCCACTCTTGTATGGAGCTAATAGATTTCCTCAACAGACCCCAAGATGGATTATCAGATTCTCATTTAAAACATCCAGATCTAATACTCTTTGTAGATGGTAGTTCTGTACAGAACCTGACAGACAATGACGGGCGGCCTATGTGTTGGTCACCACCTCCTCCACCCTAGAAACCCAACAGCTGCCATTGGGCACCACCTCCCAGAAAGCAGAGCTCATTGCCCTAACGCGGGCACTCACTCTGGCCCAGGGAAAATGCATAACCATATATACTGACTCTAAATATGCTTTTCTTATCCCCCACTGACACTCTGCACTCTGGAAGGAAAGAGGCTTCCTTACTATCAAGGGCTCCCCCATAATCAATGCTACCCTCATTTCTAAACTTCTTCAGGCATTACAGCTTCCCACTGAGGTGGCTGTGGTACATTGTAAGGGCCATCAAGCCTCTCAGGACCCAGTGGCCTAGGAAAATGCTCGGACTGATACAGCGGCTGGAAACGTCCCCCATTCCTCTCATGTTTCTCTCCACCTCCTTGAAACCTTCCTACAATCCTGAGGAAGAACAGGCCCTCCTCAGAAAAGGTAGAGACATGTACAACTGGGGATGGATATTTCTCGGAGAGAGAATTGCCTTACCAAAAGGACAGGATGTAGGTCTCCTTTCTGATATCCACTGTTCCTTACATATAGGGCCAAAAGCTCTCTATTGGTTCTTGCAACCACTCTTTTTCTTCCCAGGCCTCCAGGAGAGTATCAAAAATGTACACGCAGCATGCACTATCTGTTCCAAAGCCTCTACACAAGGGGGACTCCGCCCCCACTTCCCCACTCATCAACTGAGGGGGCACATGCCAGGCCAGAATTGGAAATTTGCTTCACTCATATGCCCCCTCACAAAAAAAAAAACAAAAAACTCTGTTATCTCTTAGCTTTGTTGATACCCTTTCAGGGTGGATAGAAGCCTTTCCCACCTCTCAAGAGACAGCAGACACCGTTGCCTCCATTCTCGTTGAAAATATCATTCTGCGGTTTGGACTGCTGACTACCATCTAGTCAGACAAGGCCCAGCCTTCTCTGCCCAAAGAGTCCAGTAGGTCACCACCACTCTCAACATCACCTGAAAGCTCCACATACCCTATCACCCTCAATCATCGGGTAAGGTGGAAAGGGCCCATGGCATCCTGAAGGGTCAACTAACCAAACTTTTCATCAAGACCAGACTCTCCTGGCCAAACCTTCTCCCACTGTCACTCACTGTAATCAGAGCAACCCCCTGAAACCTCATTGCACTCAGCCCCTTTGAGCTGGTTTACATAGACCATTCCTAATCAATCACAACTTACCTGTCAAACCCCCTCCTCTTGCTACGTATCTCCCCTTTCTATCCTTACTTCGCCATCTTCTCAGAAAACACACAGACCGACCCTTCCTCCCATAGGGGGTCCAGATGAAGCACAGCAGCAGCCCCCCTCCAGCCAGCAGACAGGGTTCTTCTGAGGGAGCTCCAGCCTGCGTCCCTACAGCCCAGGTGGACAGGACCCCATACAGTAATATTGATTGCAGCCAAGCTCCTAGGGCAAACACCTTGGTACCATCTCTCATCTCAAGCTTGCCCCCATTCAGGACTGTTGGCAGTTGGAATCACTGGGTCCCACCCGTCTTCAGCTCACCAAAAGTTTGGGCCCTGAAGATCTTCCTGTTACTCCTGTCCCTCCCACCAGGAATCTGCCACCAGAGTGAATTAAAACATGGAGCAATGCTGTTACTATATCAATGAGACTGGCCTGATGAAAGAAAACATCAATGTCCACAACTGTCTGCAAGAGAAACTGTACAAGGATCTCTCTTCTGAAAAGACACTTAACTCCTGGTGGCAGTCACCCATCCTCACCTGGGTTGCCCCTATCTCAGGTTCTCTTCTAATTATTGGCATATTACTCATATTTGCTCCTTTTTTTTTTAGATTCTTACAGGGCCGCATTCGCGAGGTTTCTCAAGTCATGGTTTACCAGATGCTCCTACACCCATATACACGACTCCTCTCAGAGCCACCTGCATCTGACCTCCCTTCCCCATGATGCCCCTAACCAGCAGGAATTAGCCAGATGAGTAGCAACACCCAATCCAACATAAACAGTCGAAATGAGAGTTTGGTTGGCAATGGGGAAAGGTCACATGAGGAACCAGGTCCGGGGACTTTGGGCTGGAACCAGCCACATGCATGCCCGCCAAAAGAAATGGCCCAGGAGCACGTTGAAAAAGAATGACTGTCAGCCAATGAAATTTCACCACGTCATATCCACCTGCCACCACCATACCAACGCTATAAATTACACCCCCAACCCTGCGAGTGAGGCTGCATGACTTCTCTGACCCATCTCACAAAGCAGAGAACTTCGCCCAGGATGAACTCTGAATAAAGCTTTTGCTATTCCACACTTGATGGCTACACCCTTCTTTCTTCCTCAGCAGGGAAATACCTTACATTGAGAACATTAACTCTAGCCACAAACAAAAACTAAACCTGAATAGATCACATTTTTAGGTAAAAGATGTAAAAGTATGAAACTCATAAAAGCATATGAAAGACAATATTCCTAAATCCAAATTAGCCAAAGTTCTGATAGAAGACAGTAGATGAATCATAAAATAAAAAGATAATTGGATTAAATTAAATGTAAATGTTTGTATTTTAAGCACCACATTTAAAAAAGCACCAGAGATTGGGAAAAAATATTTTTAAATTATATATATATCTGATAAAGGATTGATTTAAAATATAAAATTTGGCCTGACCAGGCAGTGGTGCAGTGGATAGAGCGTCGGACTGGGATGCATAGGACCCAGGTTCGAGACCCTGAGGTCACCAGCTTGAGCACGGGTTCATCTGGCTTGAACAAAAAAGCCCACCAGTTTGAACCCAAGGTCGCTGGCTTGAGCAAGGGGTTATTCGGTCTGCTGAAGGCCGGCAGTAAAGGCACATGTGAGAAAGTAATCAATGAACCACTAAGGTGTTGCAACAAGCAATGAAAAACTAATGATTGATGCCTCTCATCTCTGTCCATTTCTGTTTGTCTATTCCTCTCTATCTCTCTCTCTCTGACTCACTCTATATTTGCATAAAAAAATAAAATAAATAAATAAATAAAATAAAATACAAAATTTGCAAAACTTGAAGATGACAACCATTTAATTATTTTATGTATGAAGTCATGAAATTCTCTAAAACCTGTATTATGGTGCCTGACCTGTGGTGGCACAGAGGATGAATCATGAACCTGGAATGCTGATGTCACTGGTTTCAACCCTGGGCTTCCGGGTCTAGGCACATAGGGAAAGCAACTACTGCAGGCTGATGCTTCCTGTTCTTCCCTCATTCCCTGTCTCTCTTTTCTAATAAGTCAGTAAATAAAATAAAATATTTCTGTCTTAAAAATAATAAAAATAAAATCTGGATTGTGGTGATGTTACAACTAAACTTACTAAATGTCAGCCCTTGCCTGGCTGGATAGCATGGTTGGTTAGAGTGTAGTCTGGAAACACTGAACTTGCCAGGACATACAATAAAGGAACCAACAAATCATGGAAGAAGACAATAAGAATTTCAATAATGAGCTCTGGCGGGGCAGCTCAGGTGGTTTGAGAGACATCCTGATAGATCAAGGTTGTGAGTTTGATTTCCTGATGAGAACAAACTAACAAATGCATAAATAAGACAGAAATGGATATTTCTCTCTTCTCTCTCCATTGAGTCTCCAAAGAAATAAATTTTAAAAGTTTATAAAACAGAACTGTGATTATAAAGGGACCATATATAAACTGAAGCATAATAAATTTTGCTTATTTTTTAAATTTATTAATTTTAGGAAGGAAGATAGAAACAGTGATGTGATTTTCAAGTTGACTCCATGTTTCCAGAAGAAAAAATCTTTTATTTTATTTTTTTGAGAGAGACAGAGGGAAAAAGACAAGAACATCTAGCTGCTTCTGCACGTGGCTGGACTGGGGAATCAAACCAGCAACCTCCGCTCTGAGAGGAGGCTCCAACCAACCGAGATATCTAGCCTCGATGTAATTTTTATTGACTTTCAAAAGACAGAGAAAGAGAGAGACAGGGAGGGGGAAGGGAAACACTTGTTTTTACACTCAGTTGTGCATCTTCTGGTCACTTCCCCTCTCTGCCCTGACTGGGGATAAAACCTTCAACCTTCTTGTTTTAGGACAATGCTCTTTTTTTTTTTTTGTATTTTTCTGAAGTAAGAAACGGGGAGGCAGTCAGACAGACTCCCGCATGTGCCCGACCCGGATCCACCCGGCATGCCCACCAGGGTGTGATGCTCTGCCCATCAGGGGCATCACTCTGTTGCAACCAGAGTCATTCTAACACCTGAGGCAGAGGCCACAGAGCCATCCTAAGCGCCGGGCCAACTTTGCTCCAATGAAGCCTCAGCTTCGGGAGGGGAAGAGAGAGACAAAGAGGAAGTAGAGGGGCAGGGGTGGAGAAGCAGATGGGTGCTTCTCCTGTGTGCCCTGGCTGGGAATCAAACCCAGGACTCCTGCACACCAGGCCAATGCTCTACCACTGAGTCAACCGGCCAGGGCCAGGACAATGCTTTTAAGTGACAGAGCAAACAATTCAGGGCCAAGAAGTACTTTATTTAGAAAAAAAACAAAGGTTGAAGTGAGCCATCAAAGGAAAGGCTTCAAGAAATAAGTTACAGAGGCAAAAGAAGGGGCGTTGAGGCTTAAGAACACACACACACACACACACACACACACGCACACACGCACACACACCTGGAGAGGAATAAGAAAGGGTGAGGAAAGGCACCAGCACGCTGCAGAGAGAAACGTTAAGTGTCCGTCCACTTTAATGCACACCTTCTGTAAATGAATACCTTTAGGTGACTCTAGTTAATTTTCTACCGGTTCACCCACAATTTTATTGTACCCATTTAGTACTAATTACAAACAGCAAGCAATCTCTCTTCCCCAATGTTGTACTACACTAGGTACCTATTGATCCAACTCACTTTTATAATGCACAGGTTGATTAATCTTAGAACTGTTATTTTTTGTCCAATGTCTATCTGCAGCAGTCAAATTATCTTCTCCTGTATTTAAGAAATTTAAAGTAAATAAAGCTTTATGTAACATAAGTCTAGGGGATAATCTTCATTCTCTGTGCTTTTAGTTTATGTAACATATTTTTCAGAGTGCAATTACTGTGCTCAATAATTGCTTGTCCTTGTGGGTTATATTGAATTCTAGTAGTATGTTTAATATTCTAAAATGCTAAGAATTGTTACAATTTAGCAGAAGTATATTATACATCAGACTATTGTCAGTTTTAATTGTTTTAGGAATGCCTATAACATTAAAAGCTTCAATAAGATGTCAAATGACACAATCAGACTTTTCTCTAGGCAAAGGTGTGGCCTATCAAAAGGAAGATTAAATATTAATAGAACAGTATACATAGGATAGTTTTCTAAAAGAAGAAATATGAGTAATATCTATTTGCAACAGGTTATTACAGTGTTGCCCTCTAGGATTTATTTCTCTCAGTAATGGAAGAGCATTTATAATACTATACTGCGGACAGTTTTCAACATTATTCCGAGCTTCTTGCCTGGTTATTCTAAATTTTTGCATTAAACCTTTTATACTTGTATAAGTCTCTGCATGAAACTTAGTAGCTATTTCTATTAATCCAATGAGTAATTGATTAACTTTATTATTTATAGTAGACATAGGTCCTGGTAAAGCTGTATGAGAACAAATGTGAGTTATATAGACAGGCGAATTTCATTTTTACAATAAAAGTTGTAACTCTTGAAACAATTTGTGCAATCTAGAACTATCATTTGAAATAGAAACAGTTTTTATAAGGTTAACTCTATGTTCTAGATATTGTGAGTCAGTAACAATGTTAATAGGACAGGGTGTTTGAATTTTGTCTTCAGCTATAATTAAACTACACTGATTTAAAGTTTCGGAAGCCTTTTTAAGGATTACTAAAAGTTCAGCATTATTTTTACAAGCTATTAAAATGTCATTTATATAATGGATTAAAGATTGAGGATATTTCTGATGAATTTTTTCTAAAGATTGATTTACATAATGTTGATACAGTGTCAGGCTACTCAACATTCCTTATAGAAGTAATGTAAACTTAGTAAGTATAGTTAGTTCTGCTTACTGTTATAGACACAACAGCTAGCATTGCTAGAAACAGAGTCAAAGATGTTTTTGAAGTTTTAGTCTTAATTAAAAATTATTTTGCCTCCTGGATAAGTTTATTTAATTGTCAAATCTCCCTTTTTTTCTATTTCCAACTTATGCTGAGGCTTCCATCTTCTGAAAGGTATCTACTGGTCTCCCGTATCTGTGGAGATATGAGCAAATCCTCACCCCTACATTTTTGCCTACATTGCTGTTGTAAATTAGTAAACTATCTAAAAAGTTCATCTTGTGTAATATTAATAAGAGGGTTAGCATTAGCATTTTGATTAGCTTGAATACAAGCTTGATTCTCTTACTAAGTCATAAATTGTAACTCTTTCATTTTTGAAAGAACAGTCTGAGCTAACATTTCTAAATTTTTTGAAATAAAACATTCAGAGTCCATGAAGGAGGATAGCAGTTCCTGCATATAAAGACAGTTTTATACAGGGAGCAAGCTGTTTTTAACTCTTTAAGAGCTTTGACAGAAATTTGGTCATAGTGAGTATAAAAAACTCCTTGTCAGAAAGTTTAAATTGTAATTTTAAAAGTTGCTCTTTTAATTATTCATAAGATAAATGTCCCTTGCTATTTTCCTATTGTAAAAAAAAAAATCTTAGAGCTTTTTTAGGGACTTCCCCTAAGCCATGCAGCTTAGTGACTACTGCCTAAGTGGGCTAAAAAGAAAACTAATGCTGCTTAGTAATAGGAAATGCATCAGCTTCTATATCTAAAAGTCTTTTGTATTGTTATGTCTATTATAGGGCATAAGAGGAACTAAATTCCTGCTTTCCTCAGTGCCTCCTTTTTCAAGATGTTGCCTTACAAGCAGCCACTGTCTGAAGCAGCTTGAGATAAATTCTTAAAATGACTTAATTTTACTTAATTCCTTAGTTTTACAAATTTGAGCATATTTTACATACAAACAAGACAATTTTCAACACAGAAACACAAGTATAACATATAACTTTAATTAATCCTAATACTTGAATTATTTGATTTCAAACTTTGAATATACCTTACAATGTATTAACCAAATTAGCAAGTCTTAAAAATCTATATTCTATTCAATTTAAATTTAAATGAGCGCTCCTTATAATTTCTAATTTTAAAGTAAAAAAAATATATGGATGAAACTATTTTTTCAATATAAAAGCCAGCGTTTTTAATCTTTGCATGTAAACACTTAATTCAGGCCTTAAAAATCACATTTTAGACAACATTAAACAAAAACTGAACAGAAATTAGAATCAGACAAACCAGACCAGAAAAACCTGGGATTTCAGAGCATAGTCAGACTAGAAAGATGCCTGCCTGATTTTAATCAGGGCATTTTCTGACAGAGGGACTGACAATGGATGAGAATAAACAAAATTTCCCCAAGAAAATTCTCTTGGCAGCTGCTGGGATATTTTCTATAGTCATATCCAACACATGTCCCCTGCCTCAGTTTCCAGGCAAAGAATAAGAAAGAAACAAAATAATAAATCAGAGGACTGTAGCTAAAACACCAAAGAAAATCAGAATTTTATTTTTTATTATTACAAAAACTAGAGAATTCTAAGGAATTCATGATTATTCTATATGTCTTTATTCTAATTGAATTTGTATCAACTGATATAAAGCTGTAAGCTTTTCTTCCTTGTGTCCAACTGCAGTGATTTGCACCCAGACTTTAAAACAAGCGATCTAATCTGAGCTATAACAGCATCAGTATATCCAGTTTGTTGTCCCACAGCTGCATAAGCGCCAACGCCGATGAACATTTCAAAAGTAGCTCCCGGGGATAATTTCTGGCGTTCGTGCGAGATATTCAAAGAGCCTCCTCTCTCCACCAAGATTTAAATTGTAAATACAGTCCTGGTTCCAAAACCATACTAGCAAGTAAATCCTAATCCAAAGGAATCATTAAATGATCATTACACTAGGAAGAGATAAGACCTTGAAAATATGAGAACGGAGGTCCATACGTAGCAAGAGATTGTTTGACTAGCTTTAAGAAAGTAGATTCAATTTGGTCAAATTGGATGTTATGCCCTCCTGCAGGATATGGAGCATTAAGAGGAATGTTGAATAATTGGAAAAATAGATGCAGAAAATTACTAGAATTAGATTCTAAATCATCATGATGCACAAGCACCTGCTGCATTTCAGAGATTTTAGGAAATTGAAAAATCCTTCCCCTGCCAGTACCAATTAATTCTTGACCTTGAATTGCAGGAACCATAGGCTCACATATGTCTTGCTTTTTTTTTAATAAATAAAATTTTATTTTAATGGGGTGACATCAATAAATCAGGGTACATATATTAAAAGAAAACATGTCCAGGTTATCTTGTCATTCAGTTCTGTTCCATACCCATCACCCAAAGAGAGATAGTCCTCCGTCACCTTCTATCTAGCTTTCTTTGTACCCCTCCCCTTCCCCTCCCCTTCTTTCCTCCCCCCATCCCCTGTAACCACCACACTCTTGTCCATGTCTCTTAGTCTTGTTTTTATGTTCCACCAATGTATGGAATCCTGCAGTTCTTGTTTTTTTCTGATTTACTTATTTCTCTCCGTATGTTATTAATATCCCACCATTTTGTTCACATCTTCTTTATCTAGTCTTCTATTTTTTTTTACAGTGATTAAAGCCTTTAAGCAAACTCTTGGCCAATACAGCAAGAATCCATAAAAGAGTAGTGTCCTAAACATGTTCACCAAGTCCAAGTTAGCCCCAACACCATGCCAAATCCCTGAAAGATGCAACCGAAGCACAGTTCAGTCTGTTAGGAGCTGTCACAAGGAGCAGGAGTCCAGGAAAAGTCCACATCCAGGAAAAGTCTGCATGGCACTGGAATTGTCACAATTCTATACTTTGCAGCTTGTCGGGAGCCGATCCACTAGTGCTGGCTAACAAGGTCACAGTAGAAGAAGATCCACTACTGCTGGTTGACAAAGTCACAGCAGAAGAAGACCAATGGCTGCTGGTTAATAAAGTCACCGCAGTGAAGACTAATAGCTGCGGGTTGACAAAGTCACCGCAAAGGAAAGGCACAACGATACTTCCCCCTTTGACCTTTTTGAATTAATCTGGCCTTATATCCCCCCTTTTCTGGGTGTGTGCTATCATTTATGGCACAGGGATAATAGTACCGTACTTTCCCTGTAGATTCGTAGTAATGTCTTTGGAAATGAGACAGAGGGTGTGAGTTCCACAGAAAAGCCTGTAAGCCCCTTGAACTGGGCTCATAGACATAAGAGGCTGGCTATGATAACCCTCATAAAGGGTTAAGTTGGTAGGAGAACTTCTTCTTATTAATCATATTAGAAACAATAGATTGTGACTTATGAATAGGTAGGAAACAGTAACTATACACAGAGTACTTTTCAGCCTTCACTTAATTCATCACTTTACCTCCCTGAGCCTTTTCATGTAGTAGAGTAAAGAAACTTTCCTTTCTTCTTGCATACCTGACCTGCAGGTGGTGGAACACTCTGAGAAAAATAGAGTTAGAACTTAACTAGAGTTTGAATATAGTAATAAATAAAATTTGACTAGACAATAGCATCATAGGTAAGGTAGAGTTGTTATTCAGTACTGACATTTTAGAAGTTTGTACCAACATTGTTATTGCTGTTCAAGTTATTGTATAACTGTACTTTGAATGACTTACCACCTGATTTATAGTTTATAGAAATGAATTAACTGTTACCTAGGAAATGTAACCATAGTGAAACAAAAACAATGATTAATCAATGTATTCTGAATACCATGTGATTGTAACTTAGTGTGTGTGCATAAAAAGAAAGCTAGACCAGCATTTGGCAGAGACGCCTGGCAGTAAATGCTAACGAGAGAATAAAGAGAAAGAAAAGAATTCGGCTCTCTCACTCCATTTGTGCCAACGCCGTCTCTTCCTGTGGGACCCCTGGATTTCCCCCCGGGGCTGGACCCTGGCAGCAGCTCATGTCCAAGTCCCAATGACTGCTGCTTCTAGCTGGTAATGATTTAGGTAGGCTGGAAAAGCCATGTATAGCATGTGTGGATATGGAGCTTCTGTTCTCCTCTGCCTGGAAAGATGAGACCAGGTTGCTTTTCCCTGGAGCTCTGTGACTGTGGCATGGAAAAGAGAACCTTGGGATACACTAAGCTGGGTGGCAAAGGTAGATTCATAATAGAAGTTGGCAAAAGAGGGAAAGAGAGCTCTAAATTAGGAGTAGGTCCCAGCCTGAAATATGAGTGGGGCATTGAGGTAGAAGGAAAAAAGGAAACACTATATATTAAACAAAGCAGCAGAAAATAGGACTATCAACACCCACAATAGAGATCTTTGAGGAAAGAATAAAAAACCTGACTATTCAGGCAAGACATAGTTAAGTGGCCCTTGTGCAAATGAGATCAGTTTACCTGCTTCTTGGAAGAAATACCCTAGGCTCGTCCACAGTGTCATAGATGGGGCTGATGGCCCTGGGCACCTTCAGCCTTCAGTGGCAAACCCCAGCATTCTGGGCAAGGTTAGGTCATAGGTGGCTGGAGCAGGGCTGGAAGAGACTGAACCCTCCCTTTGAGGAGCAAGGGGGAAGCCTACCTTCCAGTGTCCTGTTTCCTCACAGCAGAGGCATGTAAGTCTGGCAGGCTTTAGCTCAATGACCTTCCTTTCCACTATTGAAGCAGGACCCAGATGGCATCCTATGAGACCCCTTTGGGGTGTTGGAGCCTTTAAGGGCGTATCCTAAAAGCTGGTAGTTCACCTGATCTCTATTGGGCTTTTTCTGCCTCTTGGTATCTTAAAAGCCATGCTCAGAAGATCTCGCTGAGGGGTTTGAGGATCCCCATCCGCCTATATAAATCTTTTCCATATATCTGAAGTTATTTTGAAAAAGACAAAACAGTGTTATTAGCTTGCTCAAATAAAGAAGGTAGTAGTTTGCAGGTGAAAAAGATTTGGCATCTCCTGTTCATCAGCATTCAAAAGAAATTTAAATTTTTTCAAAGTAAAAAGCATGATATAGTAGACCCGTAGGAGTTCCAGGATATGATTACCACCTTTAAAAAATTTTTTAAGGCCCTGGCCGGTTGGCTCAGTGGTAGAGCGTCGGCCTGGCGTACAGAAGTCCCGGGTTCGATTCCCGGCCAGGGCACACAGGAGAAGCGCCCATCTGCTTCTCCACCCCTCCCCTTCTCCTTCCTCTCTGTCTCTCTCTTTCCCTCCTGCAGCGAGGCTCCATTGGAGCAAAGATGGCCCGGACGCTGGGGATGGCTCCTTGGCCTCTGACCCAGGCGCTAGAGTGGCTCTGGTCGCAACAAAGCGACGCCCCGGAGGGGCAGACCATTGCCCCCTGGTGGGCAGAGCGTCGCCCCCTGGTGGGAGTGCCAGGTGGATCCTGGTCGGGCGCATGCGGGAGTCTGTCTGACTATCTCTCCCCGTTTCCAGCTTCAGAAAAATACAAAAAAAAAATTTTTTTTTAAATTGACCTTAAAATATTTGCTGGGTACACTTTAATAATACCTTGACTTTAAAGACTGTAAGCATGACAAAATGCAGTAAATGCTTTTGCTCCATATGCAGGAGCATTTTCAGTTTAGCCAGTTTAGGAAATCCAACAATCGAACAATGCAAACAGACAATGAGCTATAATGCTTAGCAGCCTCTCCTATTCTGACAGAGGTTACTATAAATACAGAATATGTATCCACTGTAACGGGGACATAGGACTGTTTGTCAAATGAAGGTATACGAGTAACATCCATTTGCCAAAGTTGTCCTGGTAGGGGTCCTTGAGGGTTAACTCCAAATGAAGGGGCAGATTGTAATACAGAACCCCTTGGACAGGATTTCCCAATCTGCCGTGCTGCTTCCCGAGAAAGTTGAAACTGTTTATACCGGGCTGCAGCATTCTGGTGATGAATAGTATGAGACTGAATTGCTCGATCTGTCATGGTTGCTCCAAATAATTTTCTTTTGGGTAGCTTGATCAACAAGGGCATTCCTAGGCCCTGGCCAGTTGGCTCAGTGGTAGAGCATCAGCCTGGTGTGCAGGATTCCCAGGTCCGATTCCCAGCCAGAGCACACAGAAGAAGCGCCCATCTGCCTCTCCACCCCTCCCCCTCTCCTTCCTCTCTGTGTCTCTCTTCCCCTCCCGCAGCCAAGGCTCCACCGGAGCAAAGCCACCCGGGCACTAAGGATGGCCCCGTGGCCTCTGCCTCAGGCGCTAGAATGGCTCTGGTTGCAACAGAGCAACACCCCAGATGGGCAGAGCATTCCCCCCTGGTAGGCCTGCCGGTTGGATCCCGGTCGGGCGTATGCGGGAGTCTGTCTGACTGCCTCCTCATTTTCAACTTCAGAAAAATATTTTTAAAAAAATAAAAGAAAAGAAAAAAGAAAAAGAAAAGAAAAAGAAAAGGGGGCATTTCCTTGTGCTAAAGCTCCAGGGAGCATGGAGTGTGCTCGAGTATGTCCTATGAAACATGGAGCTCTATGTTAACATACAAGTCTTTGAAGAAGGAGGAACTGCTGAAATAGTTCATCAGCATTTGTCCCTAAGACAGTAGTCTTTATAGTGGAAACACCATAAGTAAATATTTGCTGTCTCTATATAGATTAAAGGGGTAATATGGCAAATGCTGAAACTCCATGATAATGGCATATAATTCTAGACTTTGAGCTGATTTTAAGTTGACAGTTTCAGTATGACCTTCTTAATCTTCCCAATGTAGAAAACTAGAACTTTGTTGAGGGGATTTACTCTGCCCTACACCTTGTAATTCTGTGGCTGCTGCATGAATGGGCCAGGAAGGAGGCCAATGTAGCTTAGCAATAACAGACACATCAGCTCCAGTATCTAAAAGTCCTTTAAATTTATGCTCATGTATTGTTAGTTCCATTTCAGGGCGTTCCTGACCTATTTTTTTTTTTAATCCAATTGGCAAAATCAGAGGAACCAAATCATCAATTTGCTTGGGGCCCCTTTTACAGGATGTGGCCTAAGAAGCAGAATTATCATTCTTATACTATTCTTCTGTCTGAATTAGCTGTGAGACACATTCTTTATTATTATTATTATTAATTTTGATGGGGTTACATTGTTAAAATTGTCTTCTGTCACCTTCTAACTGGTTTTCTTTGTGCCCCTCCCCTCTCCCAACCCCCTCCTTCTCCTCCCCCCCCAACATGTAACCCCAACACTGTTGTCCATGTCTCTGAGTCTTATTTTTATGTCCCACCTATGTATGGAATCATATAGTTCTTAGTTCTTTCTGATTTACTTATTTCTCTCAGTATAATGTTATCAAGACCCATCCATGTTGTTGTAAAAGATCCGATGTCATCATTTCTTATGGCTGAGTAGTATTCCATAGTACATATGTACAAAAGCTTTTTAATCCACTCGTCCTCTGATGGACATTTGGGCTGTTTCCAGATCTTTGCTATTGTGAACAATGCTGCCATAAACATGGGGGTGCATTTCTTCTTTTCAAACAGTGCTATGGTGTTATTGGGGTATATTCCTAACAGTGGTGTAGCTGTGTCAAAAGACAGTTCGAATTTTAATTTCTTGAGGAATGTCAATACTGTTTTCCACAGTGGCTGTACCAGTATGCATTCCCACCAGCAGTGCAGGAGGGTTCCCTTTTCTCTACATCCTCGCCAGCACTTATTCTGTGTTGTTTTATTGATGAGTGCCATTCTGACTGGTGTGAGGTGATATCTCATCGTGGTTTTAATTTGCATTTCTCTAATCATTAGTGACGTTGAGCACTTTTTCATATGCCTATTGGCCATCTGTGTGTCCTCTGGAAAAGTGTCCATTCATTTCTTTTGCCCATTTTTGGATTGGATTGTATGTCTTCCTGGTATTAAGTTTTACAAGTTCTTTATAAATTTTGGTTATTAACCCCTTTTCAGATGCATTGCGAAATATATTCTCCCATTGTGTAGTTTGTCTTTTTATTCTGTTCTTATTGTCTTTAGCTGTGCAGAATCTTTTAGTTTAATAAAGTCCCATTTGTTTATCCTGTCTTTTATTTCACTTGCCTGTGGAGACAAATCAGCAAATATATTGCTGCGAGAGATGTCAGAGAGCTAACTGCCTATGATTTCTTCTAAGATGCTTATGGTTTCACAGCTTACATTTAAGTCTTTTATCCATTTTGAGTTTATTTTTGTGAGTGGTGTAAGTTGGTGGTCTATAGCTGTCCAATTTTCCCGACACCATTTGTTGAAGAGGCTGTTTTTACTCCAATGTATGCTCTTATCTCCTTTGTCAAATATCAGTTGTTGATAAAAGTGTGGGTTTATTTCTGGATTCTCAGTTCTGTTCCATTGATCTATAGGCCTGTTCTTATGCCAGTACAGGCTCTTTTGAGTACAATGGCCTTATAATAAAAGTTGATATCCAGAAGTGTGATACTTCCCACTTTATTCTTCCTTTTCAAGATTGCTGAGGCTATTCGTGTTCTTTTTTGGTGCCATATAAATTTTTGGAATATGTGTTCTATATCTTTGAAGTAAGTCATTGGTATTTTAATCAGTATTGCATTGAATTTATAAAATGCTTTGAGTAATATAGACATTTTAATGATGTTTACTCTGCCTAACCATGAGCATGGTATATGCCTCCCCTTGTTCGTATCTTCCCTGATTTCTTTTATCAATGTTTTATAATTTTCCGAGTACAAGTCTTTAATTTCCCTGGTTAAATTTATTCCTAGGTACTTTATTTTTTTGGTTGCAATGGTATTGGTATTGATTCCTTGATTTCTCTTTCTGACAGTTCATTGTTAGTGTATAAAAATGCCTCTGATTTCTGAGTATTGATTTAATATCCTTCCACCTTGCCAAATTCATTTATCAGGTCTAGTATTTATTTGACTGAGACTTCAGGGTTTTCTATATACAATATCATATCATCTGCAAATAATGATAGTTTTACTTCTTCTTTTCCAATTTGGATGCCTTTTATTTCTTTTTCTTGTCTGATTGCTGTGGCTAGGACTTCCAGAACTATGTTGAATAAGAGTGGTGAAAGGGGGCACCCCTGCCTTGTTCCTGATCTTAAGGGGATTGCTTTTAATTTTTGCCCATTGAGTATGATGTTGGCTGTGGGTTTGTCATAGATGGCCTTTATCATGTTGAGGTATGTTCCCTGTATTCCCACTTTGCTGAGAGTTTTGATCATGAATGGGTGCTGGATTTTATCAAATGCTTTTTCTGCATCTATTGAAATTATCATGTGGTTTTTCTCCTTCCTTTTGTTTATGTGATGAATCACATTGATTGATTTGCAAATATTGTACCAGCCTTGTCTCCCAAGAATAAATCCCACTTGATCATGGTGTATGATTTTTTCCATATATTGCTGGATCCGGTTTGCTAATATTTTGTTGAGGATTTTTGCATCTACATTCATCAGGGATATTGGCCTATAATTTTTTTTGTGTTGTCTTTGCCTGGTTTTGGAATCAGAATTATGCTCGCCTCATAGAAAAAGTTTGGAAGTCTTCCTTCCTCTTGAATTTTTTTGAAATAGCTTGAGAAGAATAGGAGTTAGTTCTTGTTTGAATATTTGGTAGAATTCACTTGTGAAGCCATCAGGCCCAGGACTTTTCTTTTTTGGGAGTTTTTTGATAGCTGTTTCTATCTCATTTGTTGTAATTGGTCTGTTTAGGTTTTCTGATTCTTCCAGATTGATTTTTGAAAGATTATATGTTTCAAGGAATTTGTCCATTTCATCTAGGTTGTTTAGTTTTCTGGCGTACAGTACTTCATAGTATTTTCTTACAATATTTTGTATTTCTGTTGTGTCAGTTGTTATTTCTTCACTGTCATTTCTAATTTTATTTATTTGAGTCCTCTCTCTTTTTTTTTTGGTGAGTCTGGTTAAAGGTTCATCGATCTTCTTTACCTTTTCAAAGAGCCAGCTCCTGGTTTCATTGATCCTCTGTATTGTTTCTTTAGCCTCTATGTCATTTATTTCTGCTCTGATCTTTATTATTTCCTTCCTTCTATTAGTTCTGGGCTTTACTTGCTGTTCTTTAGATGTAGGGTCAAGTTGTTTATTTGAGCTTTTTCTAGCTTCTTTAGGTTGCCTGTAATGCTATAAACTTCCCTCTCAGGACTGCTTTTGCTGTGTCCCATAAATTTTGAGTTGATGTATGCTCATTATCATTTGTTTCTAGGAATTTTTAAATTTCTTCTTTGATCTCATTGTTAACCCATTTGTTATTTAATAACATGCTATTTAGTTTTTAAGTGTTCGAATGTTTTTCAGTTTTTCTGTTGTGGTTGATTTCTAGTTTAATGCCATTGTGATCAGAGAAAGTGCTCGATATGATTTCAATCTTCTTAAATTTGTTGAGACTGCTTTTGTGCCCTAACATGTGGTCTATTCATGAGCACTTGAAAAGAATGTATATTCTGCTGTTTTAGGGTGAAAGGTTCTGAAGATATCTATTAAATCGAGTTGATCTAATATATCCTTTAAGTCTGCTGTTTGTTAATTTTCTTTCTTGAGGATCTATCTAATGATGTTAATGGGGTATTGAAATCTCCTACTATTATAGTATTGCTGTTGATCTCGCCCTTTAAGTCCATCAAAGTCTGCTTTATATATTTAGGTGCTCCTATATTAGGTGCGTAGATATTTATAACAGTTATATCTTCCTTTTGGATTGCTCCCTTAATCATTATGTAGTGACCTTCTTTATCTCTAACTATGGTCTTTGTTTTAAAGTCCATTTTGTCTGATATAAGTATTGCTACCCCAACTTTGTTTTCATTTCCATTTGCGTGAAATATTTTTTTCCATCCTTTTATCTTCAGTCTGTGTGCATCTTTTGATTTAAGGTGTATTTCTTGTAGACAGCATATGTATGGGTCCTGTTTTCTTATCCATGCAGCTACCCTATATCTTTTGATTGGATCATTTAATCTATTAACATTTAAGGTTATTAGGATATGTAATTGTTTATTGCCATTTTATTCTTTAAAAGTGTATTCCTCTTTTGCTATATTCTTTTTCTCCTTTGATCTGTTTACAACAGGGCCCTTAGAATTTCTTGCAGCCTTGGTTTGGTTGCAGTAAATTCCTTGAGTTTTTTTTTTGTTTTTTGTTTGTTTTTGTTTTTTTTTGGTCTGTAAAGCTTTTTATTGCTCCAATTTTAAATGATAGCCTTGCTGGATAAAGTAATCTTGGTTGTAGGCTCTTGTTCTGCATTACTTTGAATATTTCTTGCCATTCCCTTCTGGCCTGAAGTGTTTCTGTTGAGAAGTCAGAAATCATTCTTATGGGGGCTCCTTTATAGGTGATAGTCTTTTTTTCTCTAGCAGCTTTTAATATTTTCTCTTTATCATTTAGCTTTGGTATTTTAATTATGATGTGTCTTGGTGTTGATTTCTTTGGTTTTCTCCTTAATGGAGTTCTCTGTGCTTCCTGAACATGTGAGATGTTTTCCTACCTTAATTGAGGGAAGTTTTCAGCTATGATATGTTTGAACAAAGTCTCTATCCCTTGTTTTTTCTCTTCTTCTTCAGGAACCCCTATGATGCAGATGTTATTTCTCTTCATGTTGTCACAGAGCTCTCTTAGAGTTTCCTCAGACTTTTCGAGTCTTTTTTTTTTCTGCTCTGCTTCCATGCCTTTATTTATCATGTCTTCTAACTCGCTGATTTGATTCTTTGCTTCATCCATCCTGCTTTTAATTCCTTTTATTGTATTCTTTATTTCAGATATTGTATTTGTCATTTCTGACTGATTCTTTTTTATTATTTCAATGTCCTTTTTTATATTTGCTATCTCTTTATTTAGGTTTTCATAATGACCATCTATTGTTGTTCTAATATATTTGAGCATTCTAACAATTGTTATTTTAAACTCTGCATCTGGTAATTTGGTTATATCTGATTCATTTAGGTCCTTTTCTAGGGATTTCTCTTGGTTCATTTGTGTTATATTTCTCTGCCTCTGCATTTTCTCTTCAGGCGAGTGGCTGTGATCATGTGCTTGGGTGTACAAGCCTTGGTGGCCTTGGCCTTTTCCCCACCCCCGTGTATGACGTTATGTTCACTCCTGAGGGCACTGGCGAGCACCTTTGCTCAGCTGCAGGTCTCCGCCTGTTTCTGGGCTTGCGCCCTGCCCTTGCAGGAGAAGCCCGCTCATGGAAGGGCTGCTAGCCTTCTCTCAACCAGCCGGGCAGGACTGCGTGCCCACGCTCAGCTTAGTAAATGAATTCTGCCTGTTCTGGGCTTATGGCTCCACCCCTGCAAGAGGAGCTAGCTCCCAACTCAGACCACAAGCCTGGGTTGTACAGGCAGGGCAAGGCTGTGCTCCTGCACCCTTGCTCAGGGGCTGGTCTCCACCCTTTCTGGGGTTCCCGCCCTTCCCCTGAAGGCTAGATTATAGGCTGCCAGCAGCTGGGCTTGACCGCTTTTGCACGCCCCCTCCTCCCCAGCCAGGCAAGACTGAGCTCACACCTGAGCCCAGTGGTGGGCAGCTGGCTTCCGCACCTGTCAACACAACCGCGCTTCTGTCTCCTGCTGCCGCCCGCCCTCCGGCAAGCCCTCAGTTGCAAGGGTGCGGGCACTGCAGCTCAGACCCTACCACTCACTACTGTAGACCCGAAAGCTCCCTCCGTCTAAGCGACTCTGCTCTGAGTGCCATGGGGGACCTTGTTTGGCTACTCTCCTGCTTCCCTTTGCTGGTATTTCTGTTTCCAGGGGAAATATTCACTTCAGATTTGGGGAGTGACTCGTCCCAGAGGTTAGGGTGGCTATCTCCCAAAATGTTTCTCCCTGTGCCTCTAAGATTACACTCTCTTCCTGCTACTCCGGTCCTCTCTCCCCGTCCCCTTCTTCTTAAGAAGAATCCTGTAGCTGAGAAATCAGTCTCTTTCTCACAAACAGTATCCTGACTTGTTTCCAGCTAAATACTGTACTTACACCTCTTCTGGGCTCTGGGGCTGCAGGCTCGGGCTTTGTTCCTGGGGCTAAGGACCCCACCCTCTCTGCTAAACACACTTCCTGCTACACGAGTCTCTCCTGGCTGCCGTTCGCTTTGGGGAGCTGGGCAGCCCTCTCCGTGTTTCCGCTTTTCCTACCAGTCTTGGTGTGGCTTCTTCAGTGTTCCTTGGTTGAAGAGTCCTTTTAGTTTAGTCCAAAGTTGGTTTTTCCAGGTGATAGTTCTTAAAATTAGTTTATAATCCACTTTGGTTGTGGGAGGTAGATGTTGGTACATTCACCTACTCCAACGCCATGTTGTCTTCCCATGTCTTGCTTTTGAACAGGATAAGCAGTATACTGATTTCCAATCTCCTGTTGTTCCAGTGTAAATTGTAGTTTATTTAATAAATGTTTTAGACAGGCAACATCATCCATAGAAGCTCCCTCATTTTATAAGAAGAGGGATGAAAGCCTGTTGACAGCTGAATTTCATTAACATTATCAGTACCTTCAGAAGCAGTGACAGTATTGTCCAAATCATCATTCTGTTCATTCTGTGCTGAATCAAATTCTTCAGGCTCATTATAAATAACCTCACTCAAGTTTTTAACAGAATCTCCATCTGATTGTAAAGGGCAAAGGGCTGTAGCAATAAGATTATAAGCAGCCCACATTTCAGCATCAAGTGGATGTTCGTGCTGATGAGCATGGTGTAAATATTTTCTTAGTTGTTGCCAAATATTCAAATTCAATTGATTACAATGTGTATGAGTATACCAATAACAGTGTTTCTGAATAGAATTTAAAAACGTAACAGCCTGACCAGGCGTTGGCACAGTGGATAGAGCGTTGTACTGGGAAGCCGAGGACCCCGGTTTGAGACCCTGAAGTTGCCAGCTGGAGTGCGGACTCATCTGGCTTAAGCAAAATAAAAAATGCTCACCAGCTTGGACCCAAGGTCACTGGCTCAAGCAAGAGGTTACTCAGTCTGCTGAAGGGCCGCGGTCAAGGCATATATGAGAAAGCAATCAATGAACAACTAACATGTCACAACAAAAAACTAATGATTGACGTTTCTCACCTTTCTTCGTTCCTGTCTGTCCCTATCTATCCCTGTCCCTGACTCTCTCTCTCTGTCCCTGTAAAGAAAAAAAAAAAGACATAACAAAAACTTGTTTTTTATCTGAATCCCTGACCCTCTTGAGAGGGATTTTAAAACTTATACATAGTCATCTAATAATAAATGAAAATTCCCCAAGACTTTGCTCATTTTCCCGAAAGTTTCGCATACACAGTGTGTCCAACTTACCCATTCGGGGTTCTGCCTGTTCCTAATATCTTCTTAAGGCCCCACGGTAGGCACCAAATGTTGTTGTAAGTTGGGGGACAGAGAGAGAGATCAGCAGATGAAATTATCATGGACTAGCAAAAGAACACCGCTTGCTCAGGCAAATGGCCCCGAGTTCATGCTGTGTCCTATTTTTATTCATAAGACTTCAAAAAGCTTGTTTACTGAGAAATTGGCATAGCATCAAGCATAACTTTTACTTCAAGATACATGGAGTACACCTGCATGATAGCTTAATAACAATATAATATCAGAAAGCATTAATTGCTATTGCTTCTATGGTTCCCACAACATTCCTCTCTTTATCTCAAGGGATATCCTTGAAAGGAACAGAAATCTTATAAGAATGTTTTACTGAGAAAAGCCCAGCAACTGCCTTCAGTCACATAGACCTGTTTCAGTGACCCGTCTTCAAGTCACAAAACAATTCTCTTGGCAAAACCTTTTTTTCTTGTTGGCTGTGTTCCCATCCCAGGCCATACAGTGGGTTATTCCACTGCACAAAACAGAGCGCACATTAAAAGATTTCAACACTTATATGTAGTATCAGAATTGATAGTACTTGTGAAAGCATAAACATGCCGATAAATGGAACAGAACAGAGATCCCACAAAAAACCCTGTAGAAATCATATAAACTCAATGGTTGGAGAAAAGTGCAAAGGCATCGATTTTCAAAGGATATGCTTTCCAAACAATGATGCTGGGACACTTTTAGGACCATTGTTATGCATGAGTAAATACAGAAATAAATGGAATCTAAACAGATTCATCAAAGTTTTTATTGATAACAGAGTAGTATACAGCTGACCTGTGATGGCACAATGGATAAAACATCTACCTGGAATACTGAGGTCACCAATTCGAAGCCCTGGGCTTGCCTGGTCAAGGCAAACATGGGAGTTGATGCTTCCTGCTCCTTCTTCCTTCTCTCTCTCCTCTCTAAAATAAATAAATAAAATCTAAAAAAAAAGACTAGTATCTAGAACATAGAATTCCTAATGGTCAATAATTTTAAAAACATTGGGAGAAAGTGGGAAGATGGATGTAAAAGGAACAAATATAAGGTGATATAAAATGATATGACTGTGGGTGATGGGTATGCAACAAAATCAAGAGTTTAAATACTATAGAAATATTTACCTGAAACCTAGGTACTCTAATTGATCAATGTCACTGTGTTATAGTTAATTTTCTAAATATAAACTTAAAATTATTAGAAAAAGAAACCATGACAAGACCTTGAACAGACACTTTTCCACAGATAAGGAAATGACAATGAGCATGTGAAATGGAGGTCAATATCATTTGTCATTAAAAGATTTCAATAGAGCACAGTGATGAGATTGATACAAATATTTAGTTATTAGAATTCCTACAACAAACAAAAGTGTCTCAAAAGGATATAAAGTGCTGGTGATATTGTGAAAAAAACAGGAACTCTTATTTGACAGATAAAAGGCAAATATAATAAGCATGTTGGAAAGTAGGGAGGTTCTTCAATGCATGATTTTACATGTGATTTTTAATTTTTAGCAAATCTGTCTCAAAAGCACTTCTAGTAAAATGGTCTCACTAATGAATAGAATTTAGAAAAATGGTTGTGGTTAGTTGTGTCCAACAACCTGAACAAAAATATCAAAGAGAAAACAGACAGATAAGAATAACAAAGAAAACCTTACCTATGGATACATCTTTGATCATGGTGAACTACTTGGATGATGACATTGTGTCACGTGCATGTAGAAGACTGAATGTTTTAGAACCCTTGATTTAAGACAAAGTGAGAAAACATGACAAAGAGCAAGACCTCAAATCCTCTAGGAGACAAATTTTGAATAGGAAACTTAAGCCACTTGGATTTGGAAGGTGAAGTGTTTCCAACATCCCAAACGTGAATTTCAAAACTCCCACTAGCCTGAGGTTATGGTTCTCAAAATTCCCAGACTCCTAAGTTTCCTAACCCACACAAACTCTGCACTCCCTGGTGATCTCAAGTTCAGTCTAAATGTTATCAGAAAATTTTTGTGTGCTGACACTCCTTGGTGATTTAGATTTAGATTTAAATTAAACTGCTAACCTAGATAAGCATGGTCCATGCTACACACATTTCACTTTTCACTCAGAAAACCTAGAGAACTGACATAATAGCTTTAGGCTTTGACCTTCAGGCATTCAGTTCTCAAACTCTTCAGTCAGGTTTAATCAAGGGACACACACTAATGCCCAGACTCTTCAGAGAATAAATCCACATAAATCCCCAAATGACAATTCGCATGCATTCCTGCTTCACCAAACTCACAGGCCCTTCATTCAGGACCCACACAGAATCCAGCTCACAAGACTTTAAGCCTCTGAAGCCTCCACTGGCAGCACCCAGAGGCTGAACGCTAGTACAAACCACTTCCAATCCGGAGCTCTATCCCCAAATTTCTTGGAGGCTTCTGCTAGGAGGAGTGTGTAGCCAGGTCTGTGGCTCACTTCTAAAATTTTGAATTCTGTCCTTGAACAAGGTCCATGACATTGTAGAATGTATTAAAGTTTCTGATGGGTGTGAACATCACACCTGCTATCACTGTCTCAGGTAAAAGCTAAGAGAAATGTTCCAGGGGCTCCTCGATGACTTCCAGTATTCCCGAGAGATGGTCACAAGCACAGAGGCACTACTTAAATTTCTACAGAACACAACCTGTCCAAGGCCAACTTATCAGGAGATGCATTTTATCCATCACTTTAAGTAAAACAGAAATTTGACAGTATCCCTGTGAGAGTATCCTTGTCTCACAGGAACAGCAAAGGTACAGTATCCAAAAGGTCTGATGACCGTGTGTCTCTAAAGGACCGAGAGACCTTTGGGCTGGATATTAGTTAAGTTCAAATGAGGTCCACTTTTAAATCACCTACAGTGCAGTCCTCCTTTTATCTTTACTCTCTCACTACTGCCGCACTCACAATAGTCCTGCTCACCCAGCGTGTGTGTTATTGGATGGGGTGATGCCCCACACCAGAAATTCTCCACCGCAGGGTGCCTGGGAATTTAGCTCAATTATTACCCACTCGTGTCAAATCCTACAAAGGCCCAGGGCCACACACTGCTCCCAACTCACTTCAGAAGCCAAACAAATGGAGGTTCCCTCAACCCATCTCAGGTTCACTTCATTTCCGAGTGGCTCATATCACAAAACAAAATAAAAAACAATAATGTTTCCACTTTCCTAATGGATATTATAAAGGTTATAGATGAACAGTCACATGAAGCAATATATAGCTCAAGGTCCGGGAGGGTCCCAAGCACAGGTGCTTCTGTCCCCATGGAGTTAAGGTACCTCAGCCTCCCACACTTGGATGTGCTCACCCACCTAGAAACTCTCTGAAGCCCCTCCTGTAAGAATTTTTTCTGGTGGCTTCAGGTAGGCACAATTTACTTACTCTTTTTCCAGACTCTTGCTCCTCTCTGGATGTGTCTGGTGGGGCTGAAATTTCAAATCAGTCACCTCAATATAACAATAGATGCTCCTAGTTTTGGTGTCACTTAGGCATTGATAAGGGCGTCAGGGGCTCTGTGCCAGAAACCGGGGACAGAGAGCACTCTGAATGTATAAAATATTTTTGTACCTCACTAGGTCATACTGATAATCTGAAAAGGTTATATAGTAAGGGATTATATTTTTCTAATACTCTGTAAATTAAAAAATTATAGATGAAAATAGAGCTGTGCTGCCAAGCATTAGGCTGGGAAAAATGATTTAACTATGAATGGGGAGCATGAGGAAGTGTGTGATTCAAAAAAATAAAAACACCAACAGAAATTTCTACTGTGGTTTTGGTTACAAGAACCTGTCTCAGAGACAAGAACTGAGAGCAGATGGAGTGCACTGAGGGCCCTGGGGACACCGCCTCACCATCCCATATTCACGATTCACATCAACAATATTGGCTCCTACTTGTTAAGGGTATTTACTGATACACACAAAATAGAAGCAGGGACTAGAATAAGAATCTCAGGAAACAGCTGGGAATGAAGTCAGGAAGGGGAATTTTCTAAGAGCAGACAAAAGGGCAAGAAAAGTAGCTCACTTAAGGTATTTACCCAGTCTACTAAGTCAGAATTGGTAATTCTATCCCTATTGTGTGTTGTGCTCAGCACCTACTGATTTCAGCTCTTCTCAAAAGTGACATCACTGTGGCTTTTGCCACAAGGCAGTGAAGTATGTACTTAATCTATGCTCCTAATCAGTGCCTTCAAAACTACCTACATATGTACTCATTTCTTCTTCTTCTTTTTTTTTTTTTTTGACAGAGAGAGAAAGACAAACATATAGAGATAGACAGGAAGGGAGAGAGATGAGAAGCATCAATTCTTTCTGGCAAGACCTTAGCTATGCATAGTTTTCTTCATATGTGCCTTGACCAGGGGCTACAGCAGAGTAAGTGACCTCTTGCTCAAACCAGCGAACTTGAGCTCAAGCCAGGGACTTTGGTTTTCAAGTCAGTGACAATGGAGTCATGTCTGTTTCCATGCTGACGACAGCGGCACCATGCTCGAGCTGGTGAATCTACTGTGCAGCGGATTAGCCTGCATTCAGGCCAGTGACCTCAGGGTTTTAGACCTGGCCCCTCTGCGTCCCAGTCTGATGCTCCATTCAGTGCGCCACCGCCTGGTCAGGTTGTGCTCAAGTTTCTTAAAACCATTGAACAACCAAACAGAAATAAATGCATGTTAAAATTGGACATACAAATGTATATTCTAATTCAGTGGTCTCCAACCTTTTTTGGGCCACAGATCGGTCTAATGTCAGAAAATATTTTCACAGACTGGCCTTTAGGGTGGGACGGATAAATGAATCATGTGACCGAGACAAGTGTGAAGAGTGAGTCTTACACGAATGTGACAGAGGGAATTTGATCACTTAAAAAAAAATCATTCAGACTTAAATATAAATAAAACAGCAATAATGTAAGTTATTTATTCTTTCTGTGCAGACTGTTACCAAATGGCCCACGGACTGATACCAGTCCGTTGCCCGGGGTTGGGGACTACTGCTCTAGTTTACAGTACTGGAACAACTTCACTTCCTTCTTTTTGATAATGATGGGTGTGAGTAATTAAGATTTTACTTAGTAGCGCACCTGCCTGAAAAGCATTTGGGACATCTCAATAAACTTTCACATTTTGTGATTCTAAACTTTTTTTTTTTTAAACAGAGACAGAGAGAGAGAGTCACAGAGAGGGATAGACAGGAACAGAGAGATGAGAAGTATCAGTTTTTCATTCTACATTGCAACACCTTAGTTGTTCATTGATTGCTTTCTCATATATGCCTTGACGGCGGTCTTTCAGCAGACCAGGTAACCCCTTTCTCGAGCCAGCGACGTTGGGTCCAAGCTGGTGAGCTTTTGCTCAAACCAGATGAGCCCGTGCTCAAGTTGGTGACCTCGGGGTCTCAAACCTGGGTCCTCGGCATTCCAGTCCAATGCTCTATCCACTGTGTCATCGCCCAGTCAGGCTGTGATTGCAAAATTAATTTGAAATTTAGTTATGGGTCCTGCCCTGCCTAGGTAGCTCAATTAATTAGTGATGTCTGAAGGTGGAGCTTGCCCAATCTGTCCCCACTCAGAACATACACAGGAACACATGGATATTTCTGTTGCATGTTCTTTTTTATTCTAAAAAAAATAAGTTTTGTATTCTAGTTGGTTTGCTAAATAGATAGTGTGGGCTGGATGTTGGAAGTGCCAGGTTCAATCCACGCTTAAAACATGTAATACATGAGAGGCTGAACTGTGCTGGGCCAACGGAAAAAGTATAGGCCTTGGAATGCTGTGTTCGCCAGTTCAAAAACCGGGCTTGTCCAGGCAAGGAATATATGGGAGTTGATGCATCCTGTTCCTCTCTCCTACTCTCTTTCCTCATTAAAATGGATAAAATAATAAAAAATATATAGATGAGAAACAACTATCTGCTTCTCTTCCCCTTCCTCTTCTGCTTCTCTCTCTCCCATTTCTTAGAAAGCAAGGGTTAATTTATACATTTTTGGGAGGGAGAGAGAGAACTGGGAAGAGCAGGAAGCATCAACTCCCATATGTGCCTTGACTGAGTAAGCCCCAGGTTTCGAACCAGGGACGTCAACATTCCAGATAGACACTTTCTCCACTGGGTCACCAGAGGTCATCCACTCTCTTCCCTTCTCACTGGCATGATTGGTTCAAGCTTCAGTCCTCAGTGGTGAGGATAGCTTGGTTGATTGGGACATTGATGCCAGATGGGGTTTGCAGGGTGTATCCTGATGGGGTCAACGTGGGAGTCTATTTCCCCTTCTCTTGCTTAAAAAAATAGAAATTAGAAATTACTTAGAAATATTTCTTAAAGGTTTTATTGATCTTAGAACGAACACAGAATGTGGTGTACGTGGAAGGTCTAAAAAGCGTCAATTCACCCTGCCCAACTAGCTTAGCTGTAGAGTGTTAGCCCCTCATGTGGAAATCCCGGGTTCAATTCCCAACCAGGGCACACAGCGGAAGCCCATCTGCTTCTCCACCTTTTCCCCTCTCCTTTCTCTCTTCCCCTCCCACAGCCAATGCTCCATTGGAGCCAAGTTGGCCGGGGCACTGAGGATGGCTCCATGGTCTCTGCCTCAGACCCTTGAATAGCTGGTTGGAATGAGGCATCTCCCCAGATAGGCAGAACACTGCCCCCTGGTGAGAATGCTGGGTGGATTCCGGTAGGGTGAATACAAAAGTTTGTATCTCTGCCTCCCTGCTTCCCACTTCACAAAAATAAAAGACAAAGAAACAAAAAACACATCACCTCATAGTTGTTGCTTCTCGTTTGTGCGCTGACAAGGCAATCCTGGGGATTCAGACCTCAGCATTCCAGGTCCATCCTTGACCCACTGCGCCAGAGGTCAGGCTAAAGCTGTTGATTTTATACAAGAATCAATGCCACTTATAAAGGTCAACACATCGAAATATGTTGTTTTTATTGAAATGAACATATTAAATTTGAAGTACTTCAAGAATTCTAAAATAAACTTTAAGGAAAACTTATTTATATATTGAAACAGGCACAGAACACTGCTGTAGTACACACTAAGTTTAACTCATGTTCAGAGTAACTCCATTTTTATTATTTCAGTTACAAGGCAGAGGGAAACGAGGTTGATGCTGGAGTATTTTTTTTTTCTTGTATTTTTCTGAAGCTGGAAACGGGGAGAGACAGTCAGACAGACTCCTGCATGCGCCTGACCGGGATCCACCCGGCATGCCCACCAGGGGGCGACGCTCTACCCACCAGGGGGCGATGCTCTGCCCATCTGGGGCGTTGCTCTGTTGCGACCAGAGCCACTCTAGCGCCTGAGGCAGAGGCCACAGAGCCATCCCCAGCGCCCAGGCCATCTTTGCTCCAATGGAGTCTTGGCTGCAGGAGGGGAAGAGAGAGACAGAGAGGAAGGAGAGGGGGAGGGGTGGAGAAGCAGATGGGCGCTTCTTCTGTGTGCCCTGGCCGGGAATCTAACCCAGGACTTCTGCATGCCAGGCCGATGCTCTACCACTGAGCCAACCGGCCAGGGCCGATGCTGGAGCATTTTGCATCATGCTTCACAGCATATATATGATATAATCAGTTTGGCTTGAATAAACACATAAAGATTTTTTGGAAAGAAACATAGCTGAAGGCGTTCTGTCCCAAATTGCTTGAAAGGGGTACTATCTGCTTAGATTTGTGGCAGAATGCTTTTTCATTCAAGAATTCTTCTCTACTCCGTTATCTGAGGTTTTGCTAAAACCACCAAATTCGATGTCTTCCTGAATTATTTCTGCATGGATTTAATGTCGAGATGAGGAACATGAGGTAATGCTAAACCTCACCATATTCAGTCCCACATGGAAGTATTTCACTAGTGTAAACTGACATTTCTTGAGGTCTTACTTTCTGACCCTTCATTTCCACAATTAGAAACTTTCACTCATAATTTCTGATGATCTATGACAGTCCACATTCAACTGCAGTTTCCTAGTCTGTCACATTCATAGGATTTCTCTCAGAATTCACATTTTATTTACAATTTTCTAAAATATTATCAAGCCTGATTGCATCAGAATGTCTTGTAAATTGTTATGTGAGGTAACTGATCAGGACAGATAGAACCATGTTTGTTGCTATAAGTTACTCATTTTTTATTGTTTTTACAGTTATTCTTTTTGCATAGAAGTATATGGAGGACATACAACTGGCAACAGGCATCCACAAAGCAGAGTCCTGTGAACTCTCTTATATTTAACAAAAATAAACAAGTGAGAAAAGCTTTCCCACAATTGCTGCACCCACAGAGACTCTCTTGTATGTTTTTTTTTTTTTTTTATTTTTTTTATTTTTTATTTTTTTTTTTTCACTTTTCTGAAGCTGGAAACAGGGAGAGACAGTCAGACAGACTCCCGCATGCGCCTGACCGGGATCCACCCGGCACGCCCACCAGGGGCGACGCTCTGCCCATCCTGGGCGTCGCCATGTTGCGACCAGAGCCACTCTAGCGCCTGAGGAAGAGGCCACAGAGCCATCCCCAGCACCCGGGCCATCTTTGCTCCAATGGAGCCTTGGCTGCGGGAGGGGAAGAGAGAGACAGAGAGGAAAGCGCGGCGGAGGGGTGGAGAAGCAAATGGGCGCTTCTCCTGTGTGCCCTGGCCGGGAATCGAACCCGGGTCCTCCGCACGCTAGGCCGACGTCTTGTATGTTTTTTGATGAACACTGAGTCTTGACTTTGCACTGATAGTTTTCCACATTCATTATATTTATAGGATTACTCTCTTTGTATGAATTTTCTAATGGATAGAGACAAATTTTACTCAATAAGAATTTAATTTCCATTCAGTATATGTAAATGAAGTCTTTTCTGACAAATCACTGATGTTGTACGAGTCATATCTTCCTCTTTTTTTCTTAGAAATAAAAACAAATACATCTACAGACAAAAAGGGAGAGAAATGAGAAGTATCAACCCATTGTTCTGACACTTCAGTTGTTTGTAAATTGCTTTCTCATATATAACTTAACTAGAGGGCTCCAGGTGAGCTAATGACTCCTGGCTCAAGGCAGCAACCCTGGGTTTAAACGAGTGACCTTGAAGTCATGATTATGATCTAACACTCAGCCAGCCTTGGACTTCAAGCCAGCGACCATGAAGTTAATTGTATGATCTCACACTCAAGCTAGCAAAGTTCTGCTTAAGCTGGTGAGCCTGCACAGAAGCTGGCGACCTAGGAGTTTCAAACATAAATCCTCAGCATCCCAGCTCAAACTCTATCCAAAGCACCTCCACCTGATCAGGCCATCATGCATATCTTCTTAAAGCCTTCACCAAAATCCCTGACTTGTGTTGGAGCACTATGTAAGCAGTAAACCTGGAATGTTGAGGTCCCTTGTTTGAAATCCTGGGCCTGCCTGATCCAGGCACATATGGGAAGCAACTTGTGGAAGTTGATGCTTCCAGCTCTGCTCCTGCACCAATCTTATCTTTTATTTAAATCTAATGAATTCTTTTAAAAAGGGAGGTTTACGATAATCACTGCATTTGTATAATTTCTATGGTTGCATATACTGAAAATATTATTCATGGGGAAGCCTTTCCACACTCATTGAATATTCATGGTGTCACTAACAAATGAGCATGCTTATGTACAGTTAGATCACTCTTCCTGTGAAAAATATTCCCACATTCACTGCATACATACGACTTCTCTACAATGAGTCCTTTGATGTCTAATCAGTTGCCTATTCACTGCAAAGCATTTCCCACACTCCTTGCATACATATGGTTTTTCTCCAGTGTGAATGCTTTGATGTGCAATCAGTGGGTACTTCCCTGAAAAGCCTTTCCCACAGTCACTACATACATAGGGCTTCTCTCCTGTATGAGTTCTTTGATGTCTGATCAGATCACTCCTCTCTGTAAAGCCTTTCCCACACTCACTGCATACATACGGCTTCTCTCCAGTATGAGTTTTTTGATGTTTACTCAGTAGATTCTTCACTGCAAAGCCTTTCCCACACTCACTGCATACATATGGCTTTTCTCCAGTATGACTTCTTTGATGTGCAATCAGTGGACGCTTCCCTGAATAGCCTTTCCCACATTCACTGCATACATACGGCTTCTCTCCAGTATGAGTTCTTTGATGTGTACTCAGTTGAATCTTCACTGTAAAGCCTTTTCCACACTCACTGCATATATATGGCTTTTCTCCTGTATGAGTTCTTTGATGTATAATCAGTGGACGCTTCCCTGAAAAGCCTTTCCCACACTCACTGCATACATATGGCTTCTCTCCTGTATGAGTTCTTTGATGTATAATCAGTGGACGCTTCCCTGAAAAGCCTTTCCCACACTCACTGCATATATATGGTTTCTCTCCAGTATGAGTTCTTTCATGTATAATCAGTTGACTCTTCACTGCAAAGCCTTTCCCACAATCACTGCATACATACGGCTTCACTCCAGTATGAGTTCTTTGATGTACACTCAGTAGAACCTTCATTGCAAAGCCTTTTCCACAATCACTGCATACGTATGGCTTTACTCCAGTATGACTGCTTTGATGGGCAATCAGTGGACGCTTCCCTGAAAAGCCTTTGCCACAGTCACTGCATACATATGGCTTCTCTCCTGTATGAGTTCTTTGATGTGTACTCAGTTGACTCTTCGCTGGAAAACCTTTCCCACAATCAGTGCATACATATGGCTTTTCTCCAGTATGAGTCCTTTGATGTGCAATCAGTGGACTCTTCCGTGTAAAGCATTTCCCACAATCACTGCATACATACGGCTTCTCCCCTGTATGAGTCCTTTGATGTATACTCAGTCGTTTCTTCACTGGAAAGCCTTTCCCACACTCACTGCATACATATGGCATCTCTCCAGTATGATTCTTTAGATGTACAATCAGATTACAACTAACTGTAAAGCCTTTTCCACACTCACTGCATACATACGGCTTCTCTCCTGTATGAGTTCTTTGATGTATAATCAGTTGGTTCTTCACCCCAAAGCCTTTCCCGCACTCACTGCATACATACGGCTTCTCTCCAGTATGAGTTCTTTCATGTACAATCAGACTCTTCTTCTCTGGAAAGCCTTTCCCACATCCACTGCATACATACGGCTTCTCTCCTGTGTGAGTTCGCTGATGATTCCTGAGCAGATACCTGTAAATGTAACCTTTACCACATTCACTACATATGTAAGGTTTCTTTCCCACAGTAGTTTTCTGATGTATATTCAACTGTGATTTATCGAAGGTTTTATTATATATATTGTATTCAGTCTGATTCAGTCCTGTATGAATTTTTTGACTGAATTTTCTGGGGAAGGCTTTCCTACACTGACGGCATAATAAAGGTTTCTCTCCACTATGAATTCTCTGATCATCAGTGAGCTGAGTAATCTTGACCAAAGTTTTCCCACATTCAGTGCATGTGAGGGCTTCCTCTCCATTGTCAATTCCATGTTGCTGAATGACCTTGGACTTATTTTCGATGGACTTGGTACTGGGATGCAACCTAATTTCAGTGTAGAATAGTTCATGATCATGATGTGGAATGAATGTCCCATCTTCATTCAAGGGAACAGAGTTCTTTAAGTTAAAACTTCTAGTTTGGTTTTCAAAAGTTAATTTTGATTTTAAAGGTGTTCCGCACATCTCCAACAGATCGCATTGTTGCCTCAATAGGGACTGGCTTTCCCTTTGATTAACAATATTTGCAAACATATCATGTTCACAGCATTCTTCTCCACTCTTCATAATGCCTGGACTTCGGAAGGGACTCTGCAAAGGCACATTAACTTTCTGGATTTCTAGAAAGAAGAGAACAGTAAATCATCCTATAACCTTTCATAATCTTAGTTTGAAATACAAATTTGTTACGAAACAACTTTTTGTAAAGTAAGTCTTTAGTGATACCCCATGGGTTGTAAAAAAAAGAAATATACGTAGTCATTCAAATTCTAGTCACAGAGCCTGTAAACCTTTTGAAGGTTCCTACGTGACAGACATATTTTGTTTAAAAAAACTGTTTCATTTTCACTTTTTCTGTTATTTCTCTTAAGGTGAGACAGAAAAATGATGAGGGACGTGCTCTGACCTAGATGTATATGACAACCCCATGTGGATCCAATGCTAAAGTAATGAGCTATTTTCAGTGCCCTCGGGAAATGCACACTGACAAACCCAGGCATCCTGAACTCCTGGTGCTGAGCTGGAACAAAGTCAGCCATTGCCTGTGAATGGAAAGAGAGAGGAAAGAAGGAGTAGAGGATGGGGAAGAGAAGCAGATGGTACTTCTCCAGTGTGTTCTGACCAGGAATCAAATCTGGGGCATGCATATGCTGGGCCAACACTCTATCCACTGAGTCACCAGCCAGGGCCAAAACAATTCCTTTGGATAACAACTGAGATTATGCTAGTGAAGGATCTCACTACAGGATTTTAACATATCCTCGGGATGGTACTAGGGAATAGAAATGCCTTCACGTGGCTGTTCTCTTCCTTGGAAAATGTGGCCACCTCATTCATTCACAAATTCTACAACCAGCCATGGGATCATAAAAAATCACAGAGGCAGACCAACTACCAGCAGCCATGTGGATTCCCAGGCTAAATGCAGAACAAACCTGGACGCAACCAGAATACAGCGTATGCTAGTCTGACAAGAACAAATGAGATTGCAGAACACGGAATGTTGGGAGACTGGTCTTTGTACTGGGCTTAGTGAAGACAAGGTGAATTTTGTTCCTGATTCTTCAATTTGTAAAACCTTCATAATTTCAGAAGTGGGAAGAATATCTTTTATTCTGCATAGAAAAACATTTCAAAAAAAGGCTGAATGTATGCTACTGAGCAGACTAAGCACAGGGTTCCTACACAGCCTCAGGGTGCACCTAGTTACCAGAAGGATCAAAGAGTGGAGGTTTACCTTCAGCCCCAACAACTGTCCTCTAGGAAAGAAAACATCGCCTAGAGCTAGAAACTCTTATGAAAATCATTATTCATATCTGATCAGCTTTTCGATGAGTTAACATATCCCTGTGCCTGGTACATGGTTCATCTCAGTTCCATGGGCAGAGAAAGGCCTGTACTCAGGAATACTTCAGACCTTGTCTTATGTACTTATTCATCTGTCTCCTTTAAAATAAATGAGTAATCATTAGTATTTCCCTGACTTTAGTATGCAGCTCTAGGAAATTAATTGAATTCAAGGAAGGGTTCATGCGAACCTCCAACTTATCCAACTGGTCAGAAGCGCAGGTTATAATCTGGACACACAAATCGACATCACAAGTGAAGAAAATCTTGTGGAACTGAACTCTTAACTGGTAGGTTTTGACACTAGTTCTAAGTAGATAGTACCAGAACTGAGTTAATTTTTAGGACACCCAGTTTAGTAACTACCCAGTGGAAGAAACTTGAAGCAGAGAAGTAAAGGCAATCAGTCTGTGAAAGATAGTAAAAGACGCGATGGAAACCAAAACAGTGGAGTTTATTAGAAACTACAGGTGGGGAAAAATAAGGTGTACAACTGCTAATATTGGAAAAGATAGAATAATAATAAACAACACTGGCTGGTTGACTCAGTGTCACAGCGTCAGCCTGTCGTGTGGATGTCTCCAGTTTCAGTCCCGGTTAGGGAACACAGAAGAAGTGCCCATCTGCTTCTCCATCCATCTACCTGAACCTGTCACTTAACTCTCTCTTTAATCCCCCTTCTGTACCCCTGGCTCGATTGTAGCTACTTGGCTCTGGGCGCTGAAGATGGCTCCATGGCCTTCAACTCAGGCACTAAAAAATGGCTCTGATTGCAACACAGCAAGGGCCCCAGGTGGGCAGAGCTTTGTCAACTAGTGAGCTTCCTGGGTGGATCCCCATTTGGGGTATACGTAGGAGTCTGTCTCTGCTTCCCCTTCTCTCATAAAATTAAAAATAAAAGATTTTATTTATTGATAGTACATAGAGAGATAAGAGCTAGCGTGCGGCAAAAAGTATCAAATAATAGTTGCTTCATTTTAGTTGTTCATTGCTTGCCGCGCATGTCCCTTGACCCTGCAAGCCGAGGGCTTCGAACTGGCAACCTCTGCATTCTCCATCACTGCCCTATCCACTGAGCCACCACAGTTTAGGCTCAGAATGCAAGTTGATATTTTTAGACTTTCTGCATTTTAGAAAGAGGGAGAAACAGATAAGCGGGAGGAGAAGGAAGCTTCAACTTGCACATGTGCCTTGAACAGTCAACCTTGTGGTTTACCAGCTGGCAAACTTAGTGTTCCCGGTGGGCGTTTTCTCCAGTGGGACACCACAGGCCAGGCTCAAAATGCAAGTTGCTTTTGTTCTGTTTTTCTTCTGACAGAGACACAGAGTCAAAGAAAGGGATAAATGGGGACAGACAGACAGGAAGAGAGAGAGATGATAAACATCAATTCTTCATTGCGGCTCCTTAGATGTTCATTGATTGCTTTCTCATATGTGCCTTGCCCGGGGGGCTACAGCAGACTGAGTGACCCCTTGCTCATGGCATTGGAACCCACCTGCGTTCCAAGCTGGTGAGCTTTGCTTAAACCAGATGAGCCCGTGCTCAAGCTGGTGACCTCAAGGTCTCAAACCTGGGTGCTTCGAGTCTCAGTCCGATACTCTATCTATTGCGCAACTGCCTGCTCAGGCAAAACACAAGTTTTAAAGACTTGAGGCCCTGGCCGGTTGGCTCAGCGGTAGAGCGTCGGCCTAGCGTGCGGAGGACCCGGGTTCGATTCCCGGCCAGGGCACACAGGAGAAGCGCCCATTTGCTTCTCCACCCCTCCGCTGCGCTTTCCTCTCTGTCTCTCTCGTCCCCTCCCGCAGCCAAGGCTCCATAGGAGCAAAGATGGCCCGGGCGCTGGGGATGGCTCTGTGGCCTCTGCCCCAGGCGCTAGAGTGGCTCTGGTCGCAACATGGTGACGCCCAGGATGGGCAGAGCATCGCCCCCTGGTGGGCAGAGCTTCGCCCCTGGTGGGCGTGCTGGGTGGATCCCGGTCGGGCGCATGCGGGAGTCTGTCTGACTGTCTCTCCCTATTTCCAGCTTCAGAAAAATGAAAAGAAAAAAAAAAAAAAAAAAAAAAAGACTTGAATAATCACAGCATGCTGGCGGAAATCAGAGTTATGGAACACATTAAAGAGTCTTTCAGAAGAGGACAAACTTTCTCATCTACACGACAGCATATCATGAAGGTCAGTGCAGGAGTAGCTGTCATTTCATATGACAGGAAACTTGGGACTCATTATCTGCCACATCATGTCATCAAAATTTAATGAAAAGGTAATATTATTTTAATGTTCTAACAAATAATAAACGCAATCAAGGAAACAACTCTATTTTCTGCATAATAAAATCACACATAGGTTTAATCTAACAAAGACTAGCCTGACAAGGCCATGGTGCAGAAAATAGAGCATCAGACTGGGACGTGGAGGACCTAGGTCCGTGATGGCCAACCTTTTAATAAAAACCGCCCACTTTTGCATTGCTGGTGAACCTGGCACTAGATTTATTCTAAATCTTAGAAAATGTTCTTGGAAGAAATCAAAGACCTAATTAAAACAAAAGAACATGTAATAATCCTGGATTAGTATGAAGAGTATGTTGTAGACAAAATTACTAACCAATGAGATAGACTCAATGTAATCACTGTTGAAACACTAGCTGGTTAGTTTTGCAGAAATTGACAGGCTGATATTAAAATTCAAATTGAAATGGAAAAATCCAGATGTCAAAATTATCTGTATTATTTTCTTTTGTACTTTTCTGAAGAATCGGGGAGGCAGAGAGACAGACTCCCGCATGTGCGCAACCAAGATCCATCTGGAAAGCCCACAAGGGACGATGCTCTGCCCATCTGGGGCGTTGCTCCATTGCAACTGGAGCCATCCTAGTGCCTGATGCAGTGACCAAGAAGCTGTCCTCAGCACCTGTGCCCACATGCTGCAATGGAGCTTTGGCTGCGGGAGGGGAAAAAAGAGATAGAAAAGAAGGAGAGAAGGAAGGTTGGAGAAGCAGATGGGCGCTTCTCCTGTGTGCCCCGATCGAGAATGAAACCTGGGACTTCCACACACCAAAGCCACGCTCTACCACTAAGAAAACCGGCCAGACCCCAAAATAACCTTGAAAGAGAAGAACACACTCAGAGTATTCACTCTTTACAATTTTGAAAGCTGCTACAAAGCTATGAGTATAAAAAACACTATGAAAATGTGTACACGTAAAATGTTCCAAAATTGACTATTACACTGATGGTTGTACAACTAAAGGAATAACCTAAAAACATATTAGCTATTTATTTAAGTGGCTAAACTGATTGGTATGTGAATTAAATCTAAATAAAACCACTAGGTATATGATGTAAAATCAGAAGCTTTAGAAAAAGAAAGGCAGCGATAACATCTACCAAGAAAATATGATGTAGGAAAACTGGGAAGGATCGCACGTGAAGCACTCGTAAGTTGGCAACTAGTTTGAGCTGGAACTTGTGCTGCATGGTAACAAGATCTATTCCTGTTCATTAAATGAAGCCATACAGGCCTTTAAGAAGAGAGCTACATAGAAAAAAATAAATGAGTAAAACAAAACAAAAAGAGAGCTCAGAAAGTAGCAAACGTCATAGGTGATGCTAGGACAGATGGAATTTAAAATGTCTAGTGCAGAATTCTAAATTTTAAAAGGATGGAAAGAAGGTGAATCTTGCTGTCACAGAGAATAAGAAGTCAGAGGTCAGCTGTCATAACAACGAGTAGGATACACAGGAAGGAAGCGCACATTAGACAACACTGGGGGAGACGTCAGTCTGGGAGTCCATTTCAAAGTACCGATACAGGTTCAATGAGGGGAACTGAGGAAACATTTAACAGTGATGAGAACTGAGTATGAAAAAAGCTGGAGAGAAGGGAGGCGAAGAACAAATAAATGCACGATGAAAACCAGACTCTCATGGCATCACAGCATCCATCATGTGGATGGATTTTATGGTAGAAAATCACTATTTCCAAACAGGGCACAAAGGCTGAGTAGAAAGAAAACTGACGAATTCATAATTCTATCTTTCCAAAGAAGCCCAGAAAATGGAATTTCTCAGAAACAGAGGGGGTAACTCAGGCTGAGACTCTGTGGCCAAGACAGAGAGTAAAATCTGAGAATGCTAGAATAAAAGCACACAAACAAAACTATGATGTAGGTGAAATCAATAGGTGTCGTTACTCAATGAGAAAAAAGGGGTGTTTCCCTCTAAATTTCTAGAAATAAAAAGGGTTCTCATAGGTGAAGGGGTGGTTTGGTTTCTTTATCCAATGATACAGGTCTGATGTGTTCTCTGACTAGAATATGACTTCCTCCTTTCAGCCCCCCGACTTACTGGCTAGTTGTCACCCACTCACCTGGACAGAGTAGATGTTGGGGTTCATCCCCTACTGTCCACGGTTCTTCCCCTCGCTCCAACTTGGAAAGCGCATCTGGTTTGCTGGATTGATATCCTGCTCAGAGGGAAAAATGACACAAGACTTAAACTTACTGAACTGAGCTGGAGTTGGTCAGAGGAATAAGGTTACATTTTAAGAACCAAACATGCTTCACATCTGTGACACAAAGCCTTTCGTCTCAGGAGGCAGAATGTTACACCTTCTTGTCTGAGGTAATGGAAGGATCTGAGGTTCTTCTTTTCAGAGAACTGTAGTTATTCAGAACAGTTAGGCAACTTAGGGGGTAAAAGCCACTGACAGAGCACCTTCTCAGTGACACAGGGGAGCTGTTCTCACCCACTGACACCAGGTGACTGTAGATCTCCAACATCACGTCCCGAAACAGGTCCTTCTGATCGGGGTCTAGGATCCGCCACTCTTCCCGGGTGAAGTTCACGGCCACATCGTGAAATGTCAGGCATCCCTGTAAGAGCAGCGTGCTGTTTAGTGGTGTGATGTGCATTTGATGATGCAAAAGAAATGTTAGTTTTTCTCCCATTTCACTTTATCTAATACATGTATAGAGCAAAAGAAGTTCTATTTTATTATAAAACTGAATAATCACATACCTAGTAAAATACAAGTTGGGGCAAAAGTAAGTTTACATTTGTGTGTACTAAAAATACAATCAGAAACAATCATACAAGAATAAACTGTTTTACACATAACAACAACTGCAAACATACTTTGCCCCACTGTGTGGTCTGCAATTGTGCATTCAGTCATCTATGCGTTCATCTGATCACAAGACTATGCAATGTGAAAGAGAAGTAGTACTGATATAGTTCAGTATTTCTCAGATTAACTGAGGTAGTTTTTCATACTGTTCTACAAATCCATAATGAAGCAAATTTAAAATAAACACAAATGCGTACCCAGGCAGTGACAAAGTGGATAGAACATCACCCTGAGACCTGAGAATCCAGGTTCGAAACTCTCAGGTTTCCGGTTTGAGCACCATCGTTCACCAGCTTTGCTGTGGTGTTGCTGGCGTGTGAGTACGATCATCGAAATGACCCCATGGCTGCTGGCTTGAGCCTAAAGGTTGCTGGCGTAAAGCACAAAGTCCCTGACTTAAGCTTCAGATTGCTGACTTGAGCAGAAGGTAATTGACTTGCTTTAAGCCCTACTCATAGACAAAGTAATTATGAGAAGTTATCAATGAACAACTAAAGTGTCTCAACTACAAGTGGATGATTCTCATCTCTCTCCCTTCCTGTCTATCTTGCTCCCCCCCACTCTTTCTCAAAAAAAAAAAGCCAGTCACCTGAGACAGAATCATTTTCTTCTATTGTTGGAAAAAAGCTGGAAATAGAGAGGGTGTGTATGGCGTGTTGAGGGTCTGCTCGAAATTTCAGCTCAGAAACCTGTCTTCACTCAGGTGTGTTACCAGAGATGCTGACACCAATTCTACAATGTGTTCCTGCTCCTCGTGACTCTATAGCACGGGGAAGTCAAGACCTGTGGATTGAGGAGAAAATTCAGTGACTGGTACATTTCCTCTGGGCCCAGATGCACTCACCCTCACACAGTGACCACAGTATCCCTAGTGTCCCTTTCCTTCGTGTCCCCAAAGTTTATCCTTCTGGCCAATAAAGCCTCAGCTTCCAACTGTGGTGGAGGAGCCCCTTATCCTGTGGAGTTTAAGTGGGTGACTGTCAACCGAGACCTGGGCTATGACAGCCAGCCCTGCACCATCCTTAGGGGCCGGGGAGTCTCAGGAAAATCACTCACACAAAGCTGACTACATGGAAGGAGGCAATCAGGGCACTGTTTTCCTTAAACCACATGCGCTCGGATCCTCTTTAAACGATTCTGCACACCCCGTGACTGCACCCATTTCAGGGAGAAAACAATGCGCTAGATACATCATTAGTGTTTCTTTTTCTTTTATTATTATGATGTTTTTGAGAAAGCCAGGAGGGCAGAGACAAGAACATAGAGCAGCTCCTGGATGTGCCCTGACTGGGGAATCACACCGGCAACCTTTTGCTCCAGGATGCTGCTGCAACCAATCGAGCTCTCTGGCCAGGGCTTTCTTCTTTACAGACAGACAGAGAAAGGGAGAGAAAAAGAAGGGGGAGAGGAGATTTTACATGTTTTTTATTCAGTCATGAACTCACTGTTGGCTTTCTGTGTGTACCCTGGCAGAGGATTAATTCTGTAATTTAGTAATTTCATAACAAAACTCTTAACCAATTTAGCTAATCTGCCAGAGCCCAATTTTTTAAAAATATATAATTTAATTATTTATTTATTTACTTAATCATTTTATAGAATAGAGACAAAAAGAGTGAGAAGGGGGAGGTGGGGGAGAGAGCATCATGTCCCATATGTGCCTTGACTGGGCAAGCCCAGGCTTTTGAACCAGAGACCTCAGTATTCCAGGTTGATGCTTTACCCACTGCGCCACCACAGGTCAGAGCCTAATTTTTTATAGATACATTTGGCAGAGGGGGACAGAGAGACAAAGAGAGAGAGAGATTGAAGAGAAAGAACCATAGATCTGATGTTACACCCATTTATGCATTCATTATTTGACTCCAGTATGTGCCCTGAGCGAGGATCAAACCCATAACCTTGCCATAGCGGAGGGCAAGCAATGAATGAGTGCACAACTGACACGGAAAGACTAAGTGGAACAATGACAAGATGCTTCTCTCGAATCAATGGAAAAAATTTAAAAACCTCATCCAAAGCTACCTGGATAACTAAGTGTGTCAGAGCACTGTGCAGAAAAGCCAGGGCTGTGGGTTTCACTCCTGGTCACAGCACATACAACCATCAAGAGAATGCAGGGGTTTCCAGAATGTTTGTCCCTGAATTAATTCTATAGATCAGCACTGTAAATGAGCTTGTTCAAGGTTTTGTTTTACTGCTAGGCTTCCCCTATTCCTTATTCCCCAAGCAGTGTTTAAGTTTGTCTTTAAAGGTGACTTCCAACTGGATTCTGGGTTGCATAGTTTGACTGACTTAGGTCTCTGTGCGGTTGCTGGCTTCAAAATAAAGATTCCTTAATTTGGCTACTTGTGTAGATCAACATCTGTTTATTGCTGTTCTGATACAACAATATATCATATTTTATACATACCATAGTCACACATACAATATACATATATGTTGTTTTAGATATATGGTATGTCATCAGGGCATATATACATATACAATATGTGTAAATACAACTTCAATACTGATTAACCTATATATTGTCAACTCAATGAAAGAAATCAACTATAACAAAAGCTTTTCACTTGAAAACACCAAAACATATATACAGTATGTCCGTAAAGTCATGGTGCACTTTTGACCAGTCACAGGACAGCAACAAAAGACGAAAGAAATGTGAAATCTGCACCAAATAAAACGAAAACCCTCCCAGTTTCTGTAGGATGATGTGGCAGCATGTGCGCATGCGCAGATGATGACGTAACCGTGCCTACAGCGGAGCAGCCCACGGCCATGCCAGTTGAGATGTGGATGGTACAGAGGAAAGTTCAGTGTGTTCTGTGGCTCGCTAAATTCAAATCCGTAACTAAAGTGCAACGTGAATATCAGTGTGTTTATAATGAAGCGCTACCACATAGGAATAACATTACTCAGTGGGATAAGCAGTTGAAGGTAACCGGCAGTTTGATGGAGAAACCCCATTCTGGTAGGCCATCAGTCAGTGACCAGTCTGTAGAGGCTATACAGGATAGCTACCTAAGGAGCTCTAAAAAATCTGTGCATGAGCCCACATCGAACTGCACTGAATAAGTATGAAACTAGGAGTTTTCCTTTAATTTGGTGCAGATTTCACATTTCTATCGTCTTTTGTTACTTTCCTGTGACTGGTCAAAAGTGCACCATGACTTTACAGACACACTGTATATAACTAATAGTGAGAAGGAGAGACAGGAATCTTGGACAAACAATGTATATGAAGAACTAAGGACACCAGACCAGGCCATGGCTCAGTGGATAGTGTCGGACTAGGACACAGAGAACCCAAGTTTGAAACTCCAAGGTCAGTGGCTTCAGCACAGGGTCGCTGGGTTGCATGTGGATTCATAGATATGACACCATGGTTTCTAACTTGTGCCCAAAGGTCGCTAGATTGAAGTTTCAATTTGATGGCTTTAGACCAAGGTTGCACGATTGAGCAAGGGGTCACTCCCTCTGATGTAGCCCCACAGTGAAGGCACATATAAGAAAGCAGTCAATGAACAACTAAGGTGCCACAACAAAGAATTGATGCTTCTCATCTCTCTCTCTTCCTGTCTCTTCTATATTTTCTTCTCTCTGTCTCTGTTTCACACAAAAAAGGAATTAATAGCAGAAATAAACCACATTAAATAGACTTTTTTTGTCTTTAAACAATACTATACCACTGGTCGGGATAGCTCAATTGGTTAGACCGCCTTCTGGTACAAAAAGGTTGCCAGTTCGATCACAGACAGGGTACATACAAAAATCAGTTCATGTTTCTGTCTTTCTCTCTCTAAACTTTTAAAAATGAAAAAGAATATATAACTATTTTTATGGCAATAAATTAGTAATTTTAGATGAATCATATTTTATGTTCCTACCCTCTAAAAACTGGTAACTGCAGACACTGTGGCAGGTGAGTAACATGAGGAGGCATCAGGAAGGACACAGATGTCCACGACAAACCCACTTTCCTATTGTGTATTGGAGAGTGCAGTCACTGATTGAGATAAGAAAAAGTGCAAACTGCAAAGTAAGAAAGATACCTAAACTTATATTCAGGAATTACTTATTTAACAGAGAAAATGCATTCAGTAAGCACACTGTCACTTATACAGCGAGAAAGTACATCCACCCATGTAACTAAATTCATTTCCTTTTTTTTTTATTTCAGTGAAGGATAGGAAGACAAACAGAAAGACAGACTGGGACAGACAGAAAGGAAGGAGTAGAGATGCACCAACATTTAAGAAAGTGAAGACTAGAGACAGAGATTGTGAGAAAATATTTTCACATTATGTATCTAATAAAGAATTGTACTTAAATTACACAAATGGTCTGCAAAACATAACAATACCACTATCCAATTCCATTATGTATGAAGTCATAACAATTTTTAAAAAGTGATTTTTGATGATGTCACAACCGTAAACTTACTAAATATCAGTAAGTTGTAGAATTACTATGTAAATAATATATACAAATTATGGCCCTAAAGCCATGGCTGGTTTGATCATTGATACAGCCGTGGCCCAGCATTGTTTTTTATTTGAGAATAAGAGAGAAAGAGAGAGAGAGAGAAAGAGAGACATACCATAAGGGAGAGAGAGAGGACCATGGATTTATTGTTCAACCCATTTACGCATTCATTAGTTGACTCCAATTGTGCCCTGAGCAAGGATCAAACCTGCAACCTTAACATATCAGATGAACAGTCCCATCAAAGGTTTCACCCCAGCAGGGTAGCACTGTCTCATAAGTAAATATCATAGCATTTAAGGTTCGAAACATATAAATAAAGGTCCACAAAAATGTAAATACATTGGAACGTGGCAAATGAAGCTGAAGTGCCTTGAGATCCCTGTATTGCCGTAGAAGAGTGTAAAGACACTGTTTCTCACAAGGATTTATAAAGTGCCACACTATGCATAATCTCTACTGTCAGGAAGAAAACTAACAGCTGTCTTTATTTTTATGCTTACAGATGTGGAATATAGAACTCTAAAAACTCATCTGAACCCTGGTTCAGTAGCTCATTGGTTAAGACTGTCTTCCCCATATGCTAACGTTGCAGGTTCGATCTCCGGTCAGGGCACATGTGAGAAGCAACCAATGAATGCATAAATAAGTGAATCAACAAATTATTCTGTTTCCTGCTCTCCCTCTAAAAAAATCAATCAGTGCAATTTAGAAAATTATTTAAAAGAAGACTAAAAAGAAAAATAAACTACAAAAAAGATACAGAAAAAATATAAAGAGTATGGTTACAACAGTGTATTTGCGGTGAGCCTTTCATGGAGTATCTCTTTTTTTCTTTTCCTTTTTTCCTCTTTTTAGATTACTGTTTTAAAAGAGATGAAAAATTATATTAAGTATACACAGAATAAGCATTCCTGTTAGTTACATTAAATACAAACTTTACAAAACTGTCACATTCAAATAAAATTTAAAATCAAATAACATCCTATTATATAGGTGACATGTAACATAATGATATGGAAACCTTTGAAATAAAAGTTTAGAAAAAGATACATTATGGCTAACTAGGAGGTGGCGCAGTGGACAGAGCTTTGCCTGTGATGCTGAGGACCCAGGTTCAAAACTCCGAGGTCGCAGTCTTCAATGTGGGCTCATCGACCTTGATAATGTGCTCAATGAGCCAAAGCATGGGCTCACCAAGTTGAGCATGGGCTCGCAGACATGACCTTATTATGGTCACTGGCTTGAAGCCCAAGCTGACCGGCCTGATCAAGGAATCACTGGCTCCGCTGCCGAACCCTCACATTTAAAGCATGTATGAGATAGCAATCAATGAACAATTAAGGTGCAGAAACTACGAGCTGATAGTTCTCATCTCTCTTCCTTCTAGTTGGTCTGTCTCTATCTGTCCCTCCATTTTTCTGTCTCTCTCTAAAAAAAAAAAGGAAAAAAAAGAAAAGAAAGAGATACACCATGAAAGGCTCACCACAAATAAACTGCTGTAACCAACTGTAAGGTTGGTGGATAATGGGGAAAGGTCATGTGAGAAACCAGACCTGGGAACTTTGGCTAGAACAGCCTACACCTAGGTGTGCCAAAAGAAACTTCCCAGGAGTCCTTGGGAAAATAGCAACTGTCTGCCAGGCAGTGAGATTTCGCCATGTCATATTAGCCTGACCACCCTAGATGAGACCCTTTAAATATCCCACATACGGTTTCATCTGTGCGTCTTCCCTGGCCTGTGTCCCCCAGACCAGGGAACATCGTCAGGGAGGCACTCTATACTCAGTAAAACTCTTGCTTATGCACACTTCGTGACTATGCTCCTTCCATCCTCCTTGCCAGGGAAAAATACCTTACATTTTGATCCGAACCCAGGAAGAGTCAGTCAGAAGTCCGCAAGGACTGCTCCTCTCCCCTTCCCCTTGAAGAACCAGGACGTCCCACTTTCCACCTACTAGCCGTCCCACTTTCCGTCCCACTTTGGCACATGGTGTGGTAAGTCCCCTGCTTCCAGCCTCCCCTCAGTTCTTTCCACCAAGTCTCCCTGTCCGAATCCGCAGCAGTGTCAGGGACTTCTTTTCCGTTCTGAGTGCATGTATGTCCGTGGAGAAGTCCCGAGCACATCCACTTTACCTATCCATCTGGTGGCCATAGAGGCACAGGAATAAAAACCTAATCCAAAAACACTCCTGGAATTGCCTCATCCAAAATCTCTCCCTCCCTAAAGAAGAAATGTTCTTCTCCGCTGTGGCCAGGCCACAGAACCCACTGAATAATCAGACCAGATAGTCTCCTGAAGGGACTTTTGGTTTCATCACCCTCACCAATTTAACTATTGCCAAAAGAACTGAGAACTTGTTGGAGATCCTTTACATTCAGCGCTTCTAGTTACTCGTGCTCCTATCGTAATCTCTGTGCCGCCTGTTCTATGCGCAGGCCCTTTTTTGGCTAGAGAAACCTCACCTAAACCCTCCACTCCTGATCTTTCCTCCTTCACCCAACCCCCAACTCTCTCCCCCTCCTGCCTGAACCCCAGGGGCGCCCCTCTCTTGGGACCCCTCTCTGGTTCCTCTGCGGAACTCTATTGCTTGGGTCTTTTCCCTCCAAGAGTCCCCCTCCCCTCCCTTCGCAGAATCCTGTTTTTCACTCACCTGCAAATACCAGTCTCTCTCCTCCCCTGCTGGCCAGGGCCCTTCTCCACTCTGTTCTTAAGCCCCTCCTCCATCAGGACATTCTCAGCCTGCCATTGGCCGTGACACTGTTTGCAGGACCCCAAGGCCCAACTCCAATTTTCTTGCAGAAAGTTCTGGCCCTGTCCTGCCTCTGGCTCTGGTGTTTCTGCTAGGATCTGGGTGCCAGGCTCCCTAGGAGGCCCCCTCCTCTTAGTCTCAATCCCCAAACCCCTATCCGAGGCCTGTGAACATGGCATTTAAAGTTTTTAATGATCATGGCTAGTAGGAACAGGCCAAGACTGTTTGCCAGGCCCGCATGCAGCATAAGGCTCCAAACCCTGGCTCTTGTGGCAACCCTGAAGCCAGCAGAGCAACAGGGGCAAGGCACAGGAAGTGCCCGACCCAAGTCCAAGCCGCAAAGAGGAACCCCATCATTGGTCCCGACAGTGTCCCTGCTGGCAGCTGCCCACTGAGCCCTGTCCTAACTGCAAGCAGCCCGGTCACTGCCACAGGAACTGCCCTCGTTGGGCAACAGGTATTTCCTCCGCGCCTCACGTGGAGGACAATCCACCCAAATGAAAGGCCAAGCCAGCCAGGCGGGCCCATCGTTTGAACTCCTAGAACACGGCATGGACTCAGAGAACCCCATCATCCTCACCCACGCTGAACCCAGGGTAATGCTGCAGGAACGGGTAAGTCCATCTCATTTCTTGTGGACACGGGAGCTACCTTCTCTGTTTTGCCACCACACTCTGGACCTCTAGCTCCCTCACAGGCCTTGGTTATGGGAGTGGATGGGACCCCTTCCTTTCTCCTTCGTATGTCACTCCTGACATGGAATTTTGCCTCAAGTTTGCCCCCATGCAGGACCGTTGGCAGTCAGAACCACTGGAAGCTACCCATCTCCAGTTCACCAAAAGGCTGGACCCTCCAAATTTTTCTATTGCTCCTCTTTTTCTTTTTAAATCCTTACAGGACCATATCCACGAAGTTTCTACAGTCATTCATTCATGGTCAAACAGATGTTTCTCCTGACTCCCTCAAAGTCACCACCTTACAATCTCCCCTTCCCACGGCGCCCCTAACCAGCAGGAAGTAGCCAAATAGCGGCGCCCCTATTTAACACAAAAGGTCAGAATGTAAGGTCGGTGGATAAATGGGGAAAGGTCATGTGAGAAACCAGACCTGGGAAGTTTGGTAGAACCACCCACACCAGGCTTGCCAAAAGAAACTTCCCAGGAGTCCTTGGGAAAAGAGCATCTGTCTGCCAGCCAGTGAGATTTCGCCATGTCATATTAGGTCGACCACCCTAGGCAAGACCCTATCCCACACATGCGGTTTCATCCACGTGACTTCAGTGGCCCTTGTCCCCCGGAGCAGGGAACCTTGTTCGGGAGTTACACTGTACTCAATAAAGCTTTTGCTTATCCACGCTTCATGGCTACAGCCCCTTCCTTCTTCTTCGGTGGGGAAAAATACCTCACTCATACTCTTAGAGAAAAAGAACCAGAAAACCCTAAAGTTACTGCTGAGAAAGAAAAACAATGCTCAGTAGTATTAGTTTCAATTGACCACCGTGTAAAAGCCTGAAATTCCTTTCCTGCCTGACCCATCAGGTGCAATCAATCAGGTGTTGACCCAGAATGCTGAAGTTACTGGCTTGAAACCATGGGCTTGACAGGTCAAAGCACAAGTGAGAAGCAACTAGTATGAATTCATGCTTCCCTCTCTTTACCACCTCCACCCTTTCTCTCTCTCTCTTCTCTTAAAATTTAATCTATAAAATCTTGAAAGAAAAAAAATTATTAAAAGCCTGCCCTTCCTATGCACCTAACAACATAGCCCTGAAATGTATAGTGAAAATGGACCACAAAACAAGAAGAAATAAACAAATTCAGACTAAATACAACATTGAGACACACCACTACCAGTTACAGACAGACAGGCCATCAAGAAACAATACAGAATTTATAAACTACCATTTTGAAGACAACAGAAATATTTTATATTGAGTGAAAAATGTTGAGCCTTGGCCAGGTAACTCCAGTTAGCTGGTTAGTGTCATCCAGAAATGTCAATGATGCAGATTTCACCTCCAGTCAGGGAACATATAAGAATTTACTGATTAATGTGTTAATAATTGGAAGAACAAATCAATATTTCATGCTGTCTCTTGCTCCCATCCTCTTTCTCTAAAATCAATAAATAAATTTAAAAAAATTCTTTTTAGAGCAGTGGTTCTCAACCTTTCTAATGCCGTGACCCCACAATACAGTTCCTCATGTTGTGGTGACCCCAAACCAAAAAATAATTTTGGTGGCTACTTCATAACTGTAATTTTGCTACAGTTATGATTCGGAATGTATTCTCATTGCTTTAGGTGACCCCTGTGTTTTGGTCGTTTGACCCCCGCCGGGGTCGCGACCCACAGTTGAGAACCACTGTTTTATAGACAGAGAGAAGGAAAGACACAGACAGAAAGGCAGAAAGAGAGAGAGATGAAAAGCATCCATTCTTCATTTAGTCTCCTTTACTGTTCTGTGATTTCTGTCATATATGTCTTTACCACGGAGGCTACAACAGACCGAGTGACCCCTTGCTCAAGCCAGCAACCTCAGGCTCAAGCTGGCGATCTCTGAGTTTTGAACATGGGTCCTCCATGTCCCAGTCCAATGCTCTATCTGCTGCGCCACTGCCTGGTCAGTGAAATTATTTTAAAATTAAAGACTATATATTTTTTAAAAGTTTAGATAAATATCAAAAATTTAAATACATGGAAAATTTGACTGTGAAAATGACTATCAGAAGTGCACGCATTTTAAAATGTCTTGTTTCCCAAATGTATAAATACACCAAATGAAATTCCATTCAAAATCCTAAACAAACAGCTATATACAGTTTTAATAACAAAATGCAAAGACATACTCTATCAATTAAGAGACTTAAAGTTATTTAATTATAACAGTACAATAATAGTACTATAGACAAATAAGCCACAGGAACTAAATACAAAGCCGATGAGCAGAGGCCTGCAGACAGAGACATAATGGCACAGCAGGCTCTCCATAGAAAAAGGTAAAAGTAGCTTTTTAAGCCTGACCAGGCGATGGCGCAGTGGATAGTGTAGCTTCAACTGAGAGGGACTGGAGGAGTGTTAGCTACAGGCACTAGGGGCGGCTGCCCTGGGCATCTGCTGACAGGAGGGTTGGTGCATCTAATGTGCTCGGATCAGCACATCCCGGTCAGTGACTTTCTGAAAAATAACAGCAGCGTGAACTACTGAAGAATAATAGGAGAAAGCAGATTTTTGTCCTGCAAGAATGTACAAGCTTTTAGCAGTAGAAGGTGAGATGTGTCTTAACATTCCAGCCTTTTTTTTCTCTTGAGGTGTACGGAGACGCTCATCTCAATCTTTGCTAACTGCTTCCTGCTTATCTGGGGTCTTAGAGCAGTCCCTTTTTTAACTGTTTACTTCCTCAGTCCTTCTTTTTTTGTTTCTTCCACCTGCACAAAACTTCTGCACCTTATAGAAATCTTCCTAACAATTCAGAAATAACTAGCTCTAGAACAACTTAGTTTCTTTACCTTCAAAAAGTACCTCTATACCTGTTAGGTTGGGGTCTAGGGCCCCTTACCAAAAAATCCTCTACTAGCCTGGTTCAAGAGATCTGGCACCAGGGCGCTTGGTTCCTTACCTCTCCACCTGAGCAAAACTGATTTTCCACTTCCCCTCACCACCCACACCTATATCCCCGCTGGGGCAATTTTTTCATTAAGTGATCCCCTTCCCCCACCCTGCCCCAAAAGTCTCCACCGAAAGTAATCTCGCTAGCCTTGCTCACTACGCCTATGAAGGCTTAAATCCCCAGGCTCTCAAGGCTGACGCCATTTTGGACTCAGCCCACATGTTCCCAAATGCATCAGTAAATTTCTTATAAACCTCATCATTCCTGATCTGTGGTGGCGCTGTGGATAGGGCATCAACCTGGAGTGCTCCGGGCGCTAGTTTGAAGCCCCAACCTTGCTCAGTCATGACACATGTAAGATGCAACTACAAGTTGATGCTTCCGCTCCTTCCCCCTGACTTTGTCCTCTCCCTCCCTCCCCCCCCCCCTGTCACCTATTAAAGTAAATTAATGAAATCTTTAAAAATATGCCTGAACAGGCGGTCACGCAGTGAATAGGGCATCAGCCTGGGATGATGAAAACCCAGATTCCAAACCTTGAGGTCACTGACTTGAGCATGGGAGCATAAACATGACACCCAAGGTGGATGGGGGGGGGGGGGGTCTTCTCCAGCAAACAGTAGCAATACAATGGCCCCTCCCAAGCAGAAACGAAATCTGCAATTTACAGTCTGCTACCCTGAGGGCAAACACCACAACCTTCCACCCAGTACCCACAGGTGCTGCCCAGGCCAATGCAAAATATAAGCAAGCAAACTTAAAAAACATTTGTAAAGCTTATTTGCCCAACAGCACCCAAACCGCAGGCAGTCACCTGCTTCCTCCGAAATACCTTGGAGCTTCTTTCCACACGCCTGGTCCCACACCATAATTCCAGGGGTCCACACTGCACCACTTCTACTGTGTGATGTGAGACAAACCTCCCATCAACGAAAACATTTCGGAAAACTTCAAAGGACAAGAGCACACTAACCTAATTTTCTTCAGCCAGCTAGAAATAAAAATTTTACACTTCCGCAAATTGATTTGGCGCCTGAAAGTGTCAAGCGGAAAAACCCTGTTACGGTGGCCAACGAGGATCTAAAGTGTTAGAAGAAATACAGGCGATTTCCCATACTCCCTTCAAAGGTGATATGTCAGCGCTCCTTCGCTACCCAAAGCCACATAGGGGGCCGCCATGTTGGGAAACCTAAAACCCTATGTAAGAAAAGCAGCAAAGTTGGAGCCTGTAGCCTGGGGTGGCTGAAAGATGGGAAGGTCCTCAAATTATCTGTTTTTTTGGCACTATGACTCGTGTGGAAAGCGAGTACATTTTCAGAGACTGTAGCTTCCAGAGGAAAAGGAAGAAGCGAGCTAAGTTTTGTTTGGTGGTTCAGCAGAAATAGCACATGGCCACAACAAATTTTTTAAAGTTTGTATTTAAAAAAAATGAGTTCTTTTAAAATTTTTGAAGTGGTCAAGAGTTTAGAGTTGGTGTAACAGCAGAGAATGATACTCTACAGAGAAGAAGTCATACGTCCTGTAAAGGAAACCAACCCGGAACTGCTTGCAAAAGTTTTCATAATATTTTTAAGACCAGGATAAGACTTGGAGAAATGGGTACTGAGTGAGGCTGGTCATCACCCAGCAGAGAGGAAGAGCGGCCTAGACGATCTAAAGTTGTCATTGGTACCCTATCTTGAAAAAAGCCACTGAGAGCAAAGCCAGTAAAGTGGGGCTCCATTTTTCTGCAGCAATGAGAAAGGCACCACCAGAATTGAGAATCCAAATATATTACCATCAATTACTTTTTCACCAAAGTCCCAGGATAAACCAATGGGATAAGTCTTTCATCAGAAGATGCTGTGATCATTATATACCTAGTGGCAGGGTAATAAATTAAGACCCTTAACTCTAGTCATAAAAGAAAATTTGTCAGAACAGATCACAGTTTTAAGTATAGTATGAGAAAGTATAAAACTTATAAAAGCATATGAGAAACAATCTTCCTGAACCCAAATTAGCCAGAGTTCTCAGAGAAGACAATAAAGGATGAAAACTAACAGTTGTGTCAAAGTACACAATTGCCATGATTACAGAAGGGAAAATATAATTTAAAATTACGTTAAGCCCTGGCTGGGTGGCTATATGGATAGAGCATTATTCCATCACTGAGGCCATATATGAGAAGCTAGCAATGAGCGCACAACTGAAATGGAACACCTAAGTGGAACAATGACAAAATGCTTCTCTCTCTTCTGCTCTATCTTTCCCTTCCTCTCTCTCTCTCTCTCTCTCTCTCTCTCTCTCAAATCAATGGAAATTTCTTTTGTCACAGAGACAGAGAGAGTCAGAGAGAGGGACAGACAGGAAGGGAGAGAGATGAGAAGCATCAATTCTTTGTTGCGGCACCTTAGTTGGTCGTTGATTGCTTTCTCATATGTGCCTTGACGGGGGGCTACAGCAGACCAAGTAACCCCTTGCTCAAGCCAGCGACCTTGGGCTCAAGCTTGAGAGCCTTGCTCAAACCAGATAAGCCCGAGGTCAAGCTGGCACCCTCGGGGTCTCAAACCTGGATCCTTAGTGTCCCAGATTGATGCTCTATGCACTGTGCTACAGTCAAGTTAGGCTGGAAAAAAATTTTAAATACTCATCCAAGCCCTGGCAAGTTAGCTAAGTTGGCTAGAGCATCATTCAGAGAAGACATGGTTGAGGGTTTCATTCCTGGTCAGAGCATGTATAAGCAACCAAAGAATGCAAAAATAAGTGGAACAACAAAATAATATATGTTTATTTTTTTTTATCTTTCCCTTCCTATCACTATTAATAAAAAAAAAAAAATTTTTTTTTTTTCTCTGAGAATTGGGGAGGCAGAGGGACAGACTCCTACATGTGCCCAACCAGGATTCACCCAGCATTCCCACTAGGGGGTGATGCTCTGCCCATCTGGAACATTGGTTTATTGCAACTGGAACCATTCTAGCATCTGAGATGGAGGCCATGGAGCCGTCCTCAGCAACTGGGCCCACTTTTTTCCAATGGAGCCTTGGCTGTGGGAGAAGAAGAGAGAGATAGAGAGGGAGGAGAGGGGAGAGGGTGCAGAAGCAGATGCATGCTTCTCTTGTGTGCCTGGCCTGGAATCAAACCTGGGACTTCCACATTCTTGGCCAACACTCTCAATAAATAAAATTAAAATTTTTTATTTATTTATTTTTACAGAGACAGTGAGTCAGAGAGAAGGATAGACAAGGACAGACAGACAGAAACAGAAAGAGAGATGAGAAGCATCAATCATTAGTTTTTTGTTGTGACACCTTAGTTGTTCATTGATTGCTTTCTCATATGTGCCTTGACTGTGGGCCATCAGCAGACCGAGTAACCCTTTGCTGGAGCCAGTGACCTTGGGTTCAAGCTGGTGGGCTTTTGCTCAAACCAGATGAGCCCACACTCAAGCTGGCAACCTCAGGGTCTCGAACCTGGGTCCTCTGCATCCCAGTCCAACGCTCTATCCACTGCGCCACCGCCTGGTCAGGCAAATAAAAAAAATTTTTAAATCAGCCCTGGCCGGTTGGCTCAGTGGTAGTGCGTCAGCCTGGCGTGTGGGGGACCCAGGTTCGATTCCCGGCCAGGGCACATAGGAGAAGCGCCCATTTGCTTCTCCACCCCCCACCCCCTCCTTCCTCTCTGTCTCTCTCTTCCCCTCCCGCAGCCAAGGCTCCATTGGAGCAAGGATGGCCCTGGCGCTGGGGGTGGCTCCTTGGCCTCTGCCCCAGGCGCTAGAATGGCTCTGGTCGCGGCAGAGCGACGCCCCGGAGGGGCAGAGCATCGCCCCCTGGTGGGCAGAGCATCGCCCCTGGTGGGCGTGCCGGGTGGATCCGGGCGCATGCGGGAGTCTGTCTGACTGTCTTTCCCTGTTTCCAGCTTCAGAAAAATACAAAAAAAAAAAAAAAAAAAAAGAAAAAGAAAAAAAAAAATTTTAAATCAGCCTGACCAGGCGGTGGCGCAGTGCATAGAGCGTCGGACTGGGACGCAGAGGACCCAGGTTCAAAATCCCAAGGTTGCCAGTTTGAGCACAAGTTCATCTGGTTTAAGCAAGGCTCACCAGCTTGAGACCAAGGTCCTTGGATTGAGCAAGGGGTCACTCACTCTGCTGTAGCCCCCTGGTCAAGACACATATGAGAAAGCAATCATTGAGAAACTAAGGTGCCACAACAAAGAACTGATGTTTCTCATCTCTCTCGCGTCCAGTCTGTCTGTCCCTATATTGCCCTCTTTCTGTCTCTGTCTCTAACACAAAAAGTAATTTTTAAAATCATTTTTTACTAAAAAAAAAAATATGCGCAACTAGAATCGTGCTCTCAGAGTCTGTGTTCCTGTCAGCGCTGCCCGAGTGGCCCCACAGAACCGCAACCCAGCCACTGTCAGTGTTTCTGCAGCTCATAAAGGAGCCCAGCCCAGCAGGGGAGCTGCCCAGGGCCAGGTGGGCAAGAGGTCACAGCTGGAGGTGATGACCCTCATGATATCTGAGACAAAAGAATTTCTGCCTTCCCAGAATCAGACAACCTTCTCAAATGGGTTGGCACCATCCATGGAGCAGCTGGCACAGTATGAAGACTTGAGGTATAAGCTCTTTCTAGCGTTCCCCAGGGACTACCCATACAGCGCGCCCACAGTGAAGTTTCACACGCCCTGCTTCCACCCCAGTGTGGACACCCAGGGTAACTTCTGCCTGGATGTCCTAAAGGACAAGTGGTCTGCCCTGTATGACGTCAGGACCAACCCATTCTCCATCCAGAGCCTGCTAGGAGAACCCAACACTGACAGTCCACCCAACACACAAGCTGCCGAGCTCTGGAAAAGCCCCGCAGCCTTTAAGAAGTACCTGCAAGAGACCTACGCAAAACAGGTCTCCAGCCAAGATCCTTGACCCGGGCTGTCCTGTCTCTGTCCTTGAGGTTTTTATTTTTTCCTTAGATGGTCTGACCTTGCCTTGATTTCTGTATAGGACTCTGTATCTTCAGCTCTGGTATATATTTGTTTTGTTTTTTAATTAAGTCTCTGGTTGAGATTCTGTGGTGACTATATTAAATGAATATATTTTGGGTTTTAAAAACAAAGAAATAAGGAGAGAATATATTTTAAATTGTTATTTATGGATTTTTAGCAAAGAGAGAGAAACAGAAAGAGAAAGACAGGAACGTCAATTTATTCTTGTATGTGCCCCAACCGGAGATTGATCCAGCAACCTCCGTGCTTCTGGTTGATCTCTAACTCACCGAGCTAGCCAGGAAGGGCTGGAGGGAAATGTTAACAGACTGACATAAATGGAAAGCTTGACTGTGAACATTATTCATAAATGAAAGCATTGTAAAGATGTCATGTCTACACCCTGGCTGGTGTACCGTGTATCGAGTGACTCCCTGGAGCAGTCCTGTCGCCAGTTCAGTCCTGAAGGTACTAGCTTCATCATTAGGTCACCAGATAAGCCCCAGGAGAAACAGGTAACATATGAGAAGCAATCACTGGGTGCACAACTAAGTGAAACAACAAGTTGATGCTTCTCTCTCTTCTGCACTGTCTAAATAAATAAATAAGTAAATATGTCATGTCTTCCAAATGTAAATATAGACCCAGTGAAATACCAACGAAAGTCCTAAACTGGTATCTATTTTCATTCTTAAAATTTGAAAGAAATTCTCTGTCGGTTAATGAGAGCTTCAAGCCACTATAATTCAGACAGTACAATAGGAAGACCAGCTAAAGGACCGTAAAACATGCCTGTGCACAGACTCACGCATAGACAGCATGTGATGGCACAGGAAGTTCTGCAGAGAAGGAGATTAAAATGGTTCTGGGACAATAAGACATCCACGCTAGAGGTGTAGACAAGGAGAAGAAGGAACCCTGTCTCAGACACACACAAACATTTTGGCAGACTGCTCTAATGGAGCAGTACATAAAACTTTCAGGTACCTGAAACACAGGGCCAAGTACCTCAATAGGTTGTAGCACTGTCCTGGTATGCCAAGGTTGCAGGCTAGTTTGTTTGTTTTTCATTCAGTGAAAGGAGGGGAGGCAGGAACAGACTTCTGAATGCGCCGTAACAGGGATCCACCTGGCAACCCCATTAGGGGGCCTTGCTCTGTTCATCTGGGTCATTGCTCCATCACTCAGCAATTTTTACAGCGTGAGGCAGAGGACACAGAGCCATTGCAAGCATCTGGAACCAACTCGCTTCAATGGAGTCATGGCTACAGAAGGGGAAGTGAGAGAGAAAGAGCAAAGCGATAAGGGGAATGATGGAGTACCAGATGGGCATTGCTCCTCTGTGCCCTGTTGGGTAATCAATCCCGGGTCGTAGGGCCAACATTTCACAGCTGAGTAAACAGGCCAGGGAAAAATTTCAGGTTTGATTTCCAGTCACGGCACATAAAGGAATCAACCAGTGTGCAAGCAGGGATGGGAGAAACAACAAATGGATGTTTCTCAATCTCTCTCTCTACTTTCTCACTTCTTCTCTCTTGCGGATCAATGAATAAAAGTTTAAAAATAAAAATAAGAAAGAATTGGGCCCTGGACCGATAGCCAGGTTGGTCAGGGTCACCTCGATGCTCAGGGTTGGCAGTTCGATCCCTCATCAGGGCTCACACAGGAACAGAATAATGTTTCTATCTCTCGCTCTCTCCTGTTCTCTCACTCCGAAATCAGAAAATAAAATAATAAATACAAATAAATAAAAAAGACATGAGAAAATTCCTCCAAGTGATAAGAAATGAAGAGATTTTAACAGGCACATAAACCACACTGTACACTAATGGTCTGTAGCTGGAGGAAATGTAAAGGGTTTATTTACTGTAGAAAACATTTCCGTATCATCTGTTCAGACTGAAGTTATAAACACACTAACATACAGCACTTTCACCCTGAAGAAAATGTCTAAACTATGTATTTTTCCCCATGCAACTCCCTGAAACACACACAAAAGAGTGCACTGCTGAAACAGAAGTACAAGGTTTTCATGGCAGCTGGATCCTAACCATCTGGACTGCAAACAACACAAGTTCAGTTATGGGCAGGAACAACTGCCATGCACTCAGACTACGGCATGCTATGGAAAAATACCACCTTAGCTCTTTTAACATTTCTAAAGAATGGTAAAACAAACAACACTTTTTTAAAAGTGAAATGATAGAGAGACAAATAGACGAAAAGACAGGAAGAACCTGACCAGGCAGTAGCGCAATGGATGGAGCATCGGACTGGAATGTAGAAGATCCAGATTTGAGACCCCAGGGCACCGGCTTGAGCACGGGTTCATCTGGCTTGAGCAAACAAGCTCACCAGCTTGGACCCAGGGTCGCTGGCTTGAGCAAGAAGTTACTTCGTCTGCTGAAGGCCTGCAGTCAAGGCACATATGAGAAAGCAATCAATGAACAACTAAGGTGTCGTAATGAAAAACTGATAATTGATGCTTCTCATCTCTCCGTTCCTGTCTGTCCCTATATGTCCCTCTCTCTGACTCTCTCTTTATCCCTGTAAAAAGAAAAGAAAAAAAGACAGGAAGGAAGAGAGATGAGAAGCATGAACTCTTAGCTGCAGCATTTTAATTGTTCATTGATATCATTCTCGTATGTGTCTCGACTAGGGAGATTCCACTGAGCCAGTGACGCTTTCATGAAGCCAGTAACTGTGGGCTTCAATCCAGTGACCACTGGGTTGAAGTCAGGAACATTGGGCTCATGTCTATGATCCCACCCTCAAGCCGATGACCCTGTGCTAAGCCAGTAATCAGGGTTTCAAACCTGAGTCCTCAGGCTCAGGTAGATGATCCAGCCACTGCACCACTGCCTGGTCAGGCCAAAAAACACCTTCCTTTGTGAAGCATATGGAATAAATCTTCCATGGCTTGGAACTCCAAAAATATTTACTGTCTAAGCATCATAGAATAAGTTTACCTGACATTTATTACACACACATAAATAAAAATTACCTACCAGCCCTGGCCGGTTGGCTCAGCGGTAGAGCGTCGGCCTAGCGTGCGGAGGACCCGGGTTCGATTCCCGGCCAGGGCACACAGGAGAAGCGCCCATTTGCTTCTCCACCCCTCCGCCGCGCTTTCCTCTCTGTCTCTCTCTTCCCCTCCCGCAGCTAAGGCTCCATTGGAGCAAACATGGCCCGGGCGCTGGGGATGGCTCTGTGGCCTCTGCCCCAGGTGCTAGAGTGGCTCTGGCCACAACATGGCAATGCCCCGGAGGGGCAGAGCATCGCCCCCTGGTGGGCAGAGCATCGCCCCATGGTAGGCGTGCCGGGTGGATCCCGGTTGGGCGCATGCGGGAGTCTGTCTGACTGTCTCTCCCCGTTTCCAGCTTCAGAAAAATGAAAAAAAAAAAAAATTACCTACCACATTCAAATTAAGCAAAAGAAGCCTGACATAAAAAAATGTATGATGTGTGATTAGTTGATACAGAAAAAATTAGACACAATTAAATAAAGTATAAAAATTGAAAATGATGACTCATTTGTGGCAGCGCAGTGGACAAAGCATCGGCCTAGAACGCTGAGGTCTCTGGTTTGAAACCCTGGGCTTGCCTGGTCAAAACACATATGGGAGTTGATGCTGCCTGCTCTTCCCTGCCTTCTCTCTCTTTCTGTCTCTAAAAATAAATAAACAAATCTTTAAAACTAGATTAAGACCAATTAAATGTATGATAAATCTATATAGAAAATCCTGAAAGTGCTCGGTATGGAGAGCACAGGGTAAGTCAAGGCCCCTGACGCTTCACCAAAACATCAGGAACACTCCAGGTGGCCTCTGCCAACACAACATGCCTGTCACTCTACAGTTAACATCCACACTTTAGTTTCAAGAAATAGACACCAGGTCCCTCCTAAAACAAACAGCTGCTTCCTCCATCCAGTGCGGTTTCCCTCCTTTCCTACACTACAAGCCCCTTCTTTTAATTCCTCTTATCCCTCCCTCTCCCTTTTCCCCTGGATCACCTCCCACCCTGGTGCCCCCCTCACTTTCACTGCACCCAACAAGCAACTACCCATCTCTCTCCCCTTATTGGAGCAGGAATAGCGTCTACATTATCAGTCTGCACAGCAGAACCCCAAGAAAGGAGCACACCTCCCTACCCTCTTTCTCACCTCTTCTCAATTCATCTCCCTCTCTGCCTGACACAACAGGGAATGTTGTTCCTCTGCGGGGAGGACGTTACCTTGGCCTTCCTACTACCTGAGCAGGAGTCTGTGCTTTAACATACCTCTATCCCAATGGTGATGTAGCCCTCAACAACCAGTCTCTCCCCATTCCAGTGACTCAGCAACTCTGGCACAGAAAGGCAGTGCAGCTCACCCCTCTCTTGGTAACCCTCAAAATAACTTCGGGAGTTGGGTCAGGTTCAGGAAGACCAGTCACCTCTGTCCTAACCTCAGAGAAAGGGATAGATAGGAACAGACAGAAATGGAGAGAGATCAGAAGCATCAATCATCAGTTTTTCCTTGCAGCTCCTTAGTTGTTCATTGATTGCTTTTGCGTATGTGCCTTGAACACAGGCCTTCAGCAGACCGAGTAACCCCTTGCTTGAACCAGTGACCTTGGGTCCAAGCTGGTGAGTTTGCTCAAACCAGATGAGTCCGTGCTCAAGCTGGCGACCTCGAGGTCTCGAACCTGTGTCCTCTGCATCCCAATCCAACGCTCTATCCACTGCGCCACCGCCTGGTCAGGCTGAAGTGTTCATTCTTGCAGGCTGCTGCTTCACCCTGTGCACCAGAGGTCGTATAAAAGAGGCTGACTGAGACAGCAGCATTCAGAAACCACCAGTTACATTTTCCTCCTCCAGCTGTGGAACAACTCCAATACCAACCAGTTCCCTAGCAACTGATGGCCTAAGGACATTGTCATATCAGTCAGGGCCTGCTGACTCTCCTCTATCCACCTTTCCATAAATACTTCACAGACCCTAACTAGCAGGAAGGAGTTACAGAAAATGAGACCTTCATCCCTTTTCCATAAACAACAAAAGGCTGAAATGTAAGGTTTGATTTCAGGGCGCTTTTAAAACCAGAGTCCCCTTTAAAATTCATATTCCCCTCTTGGGTAAACAGGTGCTTTTTAGTTTTGCTTGCTTGTACTGGGGCAGCACCCTGTGAGTATAGTCTATGGAAGGCTGCTGCTTGCCCTCAGGGCAGCAGATTGCAAACTGCAGATTGCCTGTCTCTAGGGGGAGGAAGTGATTTTTTGCTATTGTTTGCAGGAGAAGGGGTATTTCTACTTAGTCTGTTTTGCTGGACAGTCCAGAGCGAGGGAGAGGAAGATAGAGAGGGAAAGGGAGAAGGAGGAAGAGACAGAGAGAGACAGAGAGAGCACGCTGACGGCTTGGCAGCCCTATTGACATTGGTGGAGAGCTGTGAGTCCAGAGGGTGAGTCCGGAGAATGAGCCTGGGTTGTGGAACTGCAGACTGAGTCGGGGATAGGGAGCCCTGCCTGTTTGCTTGTTCACAATTATGAGACTTTAATAAACGGAATGGCCCACCTTCTTCTGACCCCACAGTTCCTTTACCATCTGCTCAAATACATTGGGAACCTGCATCTGCACAACCAGGGCTGCAACCCCTGGCCTTACACCCCTCACCTAATTTCTTACTTGGGTTCAAAACAGAACATTTTCCTCCCCCTCTGTGAGGTTGTAGTTAATTGCCTTGTGCTATTCTCTCTTATTGGCTCCCTGGCCATGTCTTGAAAATGTAGCAATAAGTTTATCTCTGCAGAAATGTCAGGAAAAGCTTATATTGGGAAGAGACCTGACAATTAGGGGAATTTAAAGTACAATAATAGTTTGTAAAAGCCTAGCTACTGGCCCAGAGATGCTGCAAACCGTGGCAGGATGCGGGACTCGCTTGCTTGAAGCCTGGGTGGGGGGTGAGGCACCCGGGACCTTTGGAACTAGCACAGGCCTCCTGTAGACAGTTGAGCTGGGAGATAAACAATTTGGAGAAACCGAGGCATCACTCTAATCCACACGGAAATAATATTACTTTGTACATATACTGGCAGTAAGTAATATCAGCTGCTTTTACCAAGACCCCTGACTATGGTCGACACAGCTTGGTCTCGGCCGCCAGCACACAGGCTTTTCAAATAAATTTGTTTTTGGAGCACACAAGCCTCGTGTTTTTGGTTTGTCCTGCGGTAACAACCTTTCATATGTATGATATCTGATCAGGACATATATACATATACAGCATACGTAAATATTGCTTCAATACAAACTAATTTATACATTAAATTAACAAGTTAATGAAAGAGCTCAACTATACCAAAAGCTTTCCCTTAAAAAGACCAATAAAATGTGTACTTGTAGTGAGATGAAGTGACAGAAATCTTGAGCAAACAAAGTATGAAAAGAATTAATGGCAAACATAAACAACATTAAATAGTCTTTTCTTGTCTTTAAGAATCCTACCGCCCTAGCGGGGATAGCTCAGTTGGTGAGAGCGTCGTTCTGATACACAAACTTGGAAGTTTGATCCTGGGCAGGGAACATACAGAAATGAATCCAGGGTTCTGTCTCTCTCTCTTCCTTCTCTCTCAAAAATTTAAAAATATAAAATAAAAAAGAATACTATAAATATTTCTATGTCATTAAATTTCAATACTGGATGAATCATATTTTATCAAAATATCCTCATAAAAACTGTTAACTGCAGACACTGTAGCAGGTGAAATTTCTGAGAAGGCAACAGGACGCAGATGTCCACTACAATCCCACTTTCCTATTTCACACTGGCGAGTGGAGCCAATGCTTGAGATAAGAAAAATCAGTAAACTAAAAAGTAAGAAAAATAACTAACACGATATTCAGGAATTACTTATTTAAAAAAGACAATGCATCCACTAAACACATTTTCATTTATATAGCCTGAAAGAAGTGCATGCACCATGTAACTTTATTTATTTATTTATTTAATGAGAAATAGAAACAGACCGACAGTACAGAAGAAAAGGAGGGGAGATCTAAATGGGAAGCACCAACTTCTACTTGCACCTTGGTTGTTCACTAACTCCTTTCTCCTATGTGCCTTAAATGGGAAAGGCAAGTCTAGCTGAGGTAGTGGCCCCTTGCTCAAGCCAGTGACCTTTGTACTAAAAACCCCATATTTTGGGTTTTGAGCCTGCCTCCTCGGCCTCTCAAGTAGGAACTCGATCCAGGGTGCACTACCTCGCGGTAAGGCTAAACTCATTTAATACACAATCAGTCACTAGGTGTGGGGTCTGTAAGGTTGGTGGATAATGGGGGATGGTCATGTGGGGAACCAAAACCCGTGAACTTTGGCTAGGACCACCCACAACCAAGCATGCCAAAAGAAATTCCCAGGAGCCCTTTGGTAAAAAGCGACAGTCTGTCAGCCAGTGAGATTTCAACACCTCATATTAGCTCGACCACCCTAGGGACCCTTTAAATATCTCCCAAACGGGTCACCCCTTGAGATTTCCCTGGCCTCCATTTTTCCTCGGGGCCAAGGAAGCTAGTCCAGAGTGCTCTGTACTCAATAAAGCCTTTTGTTATTCCACACTTTGTGGCTCCGGCCCCTTCCTTCCTTCTCTTTCCTTATCGGCAGGGAAAAATACCTTACAGGGTCCATGTTGGACATGGCCCTTCCCCCTCACAAACACTACATGGCAGGCAGGCCAGCAACCATAAGGAGGAAAAAACATACCCTGGTCCCCAGAAGTTCTGAGAAAGTGTACCGAAGGGAAGTAAGACTTTCCCATATACAAACCAGTGTTTTCTGCTGTTATTAGTATGGCTTTCTCCTCCCTCAGGAGGTACAGAAAGAGGAGTGAGGGAGCTGCTCAGGGGTGGTTCTTGTTGGCCCTCGGGGCACTAGCAGGCTTTACTACTAAGTAATAAACAGATCTTCTCCCTTTGCTGCCTGGTGGTGTTTCCAGATTATACAATAACCAGGTTGACATCCCCGGCCTGGAAGCCCTACATTGCAATATCAATGGAAACTGAGACCATCACGTTTGACTAAGACAGCAGGACTTAATTTATGCAGGGCATATGGGTCACCTGCCAGAGGGAATGATATTAAATAAAATGAACATTATGTCAGCAAGTAAGAAAGTGTGGGGTTCAGGAAATTTAAAAAAGTGTCCATTGCTACATATTTAAAAAGAGCAGCTGATTGTAAATATTGTCTGAAAAGGAACAGATATATGATTTTGGCATTGAGGACCATAGATCTCGGTTCGAAGGAATCAGTTCTGCCTTTTCAGCATGAAAGTGTCAACCAAAAATGACCGATGGGTGTGACTCTCCACTGCAGTTAGGACACCCCTGTATGAAAAGCTAAAACACAGAGGGCATCTAACTGCTTACCCTGGGCTTGACCAACTTTTCTGAGGTTTTATCTAAGCCAGGGGTCCCCAAACTTTTTACACAGGGGGGCAATTCACTGTCCCTCAGACCATTGGAGGGCCAGACTATAAAAAAAAACTATGAACAAATCCCTATGTACACTGTATATATCTTATTTTAAAGTAAAAAAACAAAACAGGAACAAATACAATACTTAAAATAAAAAACAAATGTATATCAACAAACTGACCAGTATTTCAATGGGAACTATGGGCCTGCTTTTGGCTAATGAGATGGTCAATGTGCTCCTCTCACTGACCACCAATGAAAGAGGTGCCCCTTCCGGAAGTGCAGCGGGGCCGGATAAATGGCCTCAGGGGGCTGCATGCGGCCCCCTGATCTAAGCTATATGTATTCCCTAGCCAATAAAGCAGGGGTCTCAAACTCAACTCAGCATGTGGGCCGCAGAGCAAGATCACAGCCTTTGGGCGGGCCGCACTAGGTATACAAAAGGCAACTGTTATGCAACACTTTTCTCACTGCAGTTGAAAACAAAAAAAAATCAGTACAACAAGCACAATCGTACATGCAGTTTACTCAGTGTCACAAAACGACCAGAAACTGTAGTTTGCATCACAACTGCTGTTAACTAAGCTAATATCTAGCTAGGATGCTAGAGAAATGAAAAATACAAGTAGGCCCTTAGGCTTACTTAATTTTATCCAAAATATTTTGAACTTCGTGGATTAGTCTGCAGGCCGCACAAAATTGTTCAGCGGGCCGCGAGTTTGAGACCCCTGCAATAAAGGCTTATCTGAACCAGGCTTGTGTATAAAAATTTTCACAGCAGCAATATTCATAACAAGCCAAAGTGCAAACAACACAAGTTTAATTAACAGTTGGTTAAACTGCCATATACTCAAGCGGTGGAAGGCTATGGATTCCGTCCTGTCCCAACAGCAGAGGTTGGAACCTCATCCCAATCACCACCCTGGGGGCCTGGGCCTCCAAAGCTACAGCCTCACGACACCGTCTGCACCTCAGACACTGACCACACACCCTTACTATTCCCACAGCGGAACCAGCCACCCTCACGTGAGGACCATCCCGAGTCCTTTATATCCTGAACCTGATCCTGACACCACGATCATACTAAATGCCTCCAGCCGTTACATACAGTGTGATCCCCAGAGACTAGGACAGTCGGGACACGGTAGTTGCTGTCTACAGTCCTTTAGTCGCTAAATGACCTGAAAGCTACTCAAACTAAAGACAGGCAGTCACCTGCTTCCTCAGAAATACCAGGGAGCTCCTTCCACACGACTCCTCCCACCGCCATCCTTCCAGGGTCCACACTGCACCTCTTCCACCCTCTGATGTCAGGCACTCTGTGATGTGAGACAAACCTGCCACCGACAAAATGTTTCTGAAAATTTAAAAGGACAAGAGCGCACAGACCTGGTTTTCCGCAGTCCACGAGGAAACTAAAAATTTACACTTCCGCAACCTGACTGGGGTTCTGATAACGTCACTGAGATTTTTTGTCAGCCTACGGCGGCCGACGAGGATCTGAAGGGTTCGAGGAAAGGCCAGTGATTCTCTCACTGCGCTCGGAGCCCGTGTGTTCCCGCCCACTCGCTCCGCAGAGCCGCATCGGGGGCCGCCAGATTGGGAGAGTTGACGCGGCACAGAAGGAAAGCAGCTACGTTGAAGCTTGGATGGCTGAAAGGTAGGGAGATTCTCAGATTATCTCGTTTCCTGGTATTTGACTCTTGCAGCAAGTCAGTGTATTTTCAGAGACTAGAGTTTCCAGAGGTTAAATAGCTCCGAAGCTAAAAGCACTCAGTGGGCTCGGAAAAAATGCCATATGGCCATAGAAGGCTTTTAAGTTGGTATTAAAAGATTTTTTCTTAAATAATTGAAATGGTCAGGAGCTCAGGTGTTCATATAAACAGTGCACAATAAACTATTGTAGAGAAAGTTATACATTTTGTAAAGGCAGAACAACGGGAAATTACCAGCAGAGATATTAATGCAGTAAGTGGGCTTTTTGTTGTTTTTTTCCTTGAAGTGAGAGAATCGTGGAGGCAGAGAGACAGACTTACTCGTGCGACCGACCTGGATCCACCCGGCAAGTCCACCAGGGGCGATGCTCTGCCCATCTGGGGTATTGCCCCATTGCAACTCGAGCCATTCTAGCGCCCACATGATTCAGTGGAACCTTGACTATGGGAGGGGAAGAGAGAGACAGAGAAAGGAGGGGCGAATGGTGGAGAAGCAGATGGATATTTCTGCTCTGTGCCCTAGCCAACAATCTTACCTGGGATTTCCATATGCCGGCCTATGCTCTACCTCAGAGCCAACTGTCCAGGGCCAGTAAGTGGTTTAAGAACATAAAAAGATTTGGAGAAATGAGTACAGTGTGAGCCTGGCCATCACCAACTGGGGAGAAAGAGTAGACATAGGACTGGAAGTTGTCGCTGGATCTGGTTCTTTGAGAAAGGCTACTAAAAGTGAGGCCATTAATGGTCAAAGATCAATAAGAATGACAAAACCAAAATTGAGAATCCAAAAATATTACGTCTATTTCTTTTTGAATAAGGTCCCATGATAAGACAGAGTGGTACTTTTTTTCAACCAAAGATGGTGGTATATTTGTATCTCTACTGGCACAAATATAAACTAAGACCCTTAACTCCAGCCCTAAACAAAAACTAAGTCAAAATGGATCACAGATCTAAGAATAAGAGGTGAAAATATAAAACTTATCAAAGTAAATGGAAAAATTTTTTGAACCCAACTTACCCAGAGTTCTGAGGGAAGACCTTAAAGGATGAATTATAAAAAAATATAATAAATTTTACTCAATTAAAATTTAATACATTTGTACTTTTTTTTTAGTGAGCAATAAAAAGGGACAGAGACAAACAGACGGAAAGGGAGAGAGATGAGAAACAACTCATAGTTGCAGCACCTTAGTTGTTCCTTGATTGCTACCTTTTTTATCTTTTTATTATTATTTTTTTTTACAGAGACACAGTCAGAGAGAGGGATAGACAGACGAGAACGGATAGAGATGAGAAACATCAATCATCAGTTTTTCGTTGCGACACCTTCGTTGTTCATTGATTGCTTTCTCATATGTGCCTTGACCGTGGGCCTTCAGCAGACTGAGAAACCCCTTGCTCAAGCTGGCGACCTTGGAGTCTCGAACCTGGGTCTTCCACATCCCAGTACGACGCTCTATCCACTGCACCGCTGCCTGGTCAGGCCCTTGATTGTTTTCTAATATGTCCCTTGACCAGGGGACTCTAGCTGAGGCAGTGACCCCTTTTTTTTCCTGAGAGAGCTTGGGCTCACACAAGTGATCATGTGGTCATATCTGTGATCCCATGCTCAACCCAATGACGAGCCCTCAATCTGTTGAACCTGCACTCAAACCTGGGGCCTCAGCATCCCAGGCCCACATATGTGTATGGAGACACGACTTGGTCAGGCAAAACTGAACTTTCAAACACAACATTTACGAAATTGAAGACTAGTGCCAGAGTTTGGAGGAAAATATTTCCGCATGTATCTGGTAAATGATTTTATTTAAAATATAGAAAAGATTTATAAAATATAACAAAAATAATACAACCATCTAATTACTTTATGTATAAGGTCATGAAATTTTCTAGAAACTGGATTTTCATGATGTCACAACTGTAAACTTGTAGGATATGGTTGAATTTTTAAATGACTCAAAATACCATTGTAAAACTATAAACTTCCTAGGATTAAAAGTGAATCAGTATATCTGGGACACTAAAATTTTTTGTTTTTTTTTTTTAGAGAGAGAGAGAGCGATAGATAGGGACAGACAGACAGGACTGGTGAGAGAGGAGAAGCATCAACTCAGAGTTGAAGCACCTTTTGAACAAAAGGTGTCGGCAAAATTGTATTTCTGTTGTTGTAAGAATAAGTTAAGACCCTTACCTCCAAGAAGAAAGGTTCCAACAGACCATGGAATAAGAAAGTAAGAATTTGGATAATGAGCCTGGGCCGGGTAGCTCAGATGGTTCAAGTGTCATCCTGATACATCAAGGTTGTGAGTTTGATTTCTAGTGGAAAATCAACCAGCAAATGCATAAATAAGTCAGACAAGAATTAATATTTCTCCTCAACCCCACTTTCTGTTTGTAATCAGTGATCAAAATTTTTAAAGAAATAAAGAATTTGGATAATGAGGGGATTATAATAAAAACTGAACCATAAATAAATTTTGGGGGTTTAAAAAATTTTTTAATATTTGAAACATAGAAACATCGATATGCTCTTCAATTACACCCCACTTTTCTTTGTAAGACGTTTATTTAGGGAAAAATAGAGGTCAAAGAAGTGAGCTGTTGAATAAATTACCTTCAGTAACAAGTTACAGAGGCAAAACACAGGACCTTGGAGCTTAGGACAGAGACATAAACCTTGAGAGGTATAAGAAGAGGGTAGAGAAAGCCGGCATGCTACAGATAGAGCCATTATGTGTACCTCTAATACATGCGTACTTATTTTCTATACTGTTTATTTTATTACTGTATTTTAGAGAGACAAGAGAGGTAGGAGAGAGAGTGACAGGAACACTGATTTGTTCTTGTATATGCCCTGACCTGGGATCAAAATTGGCAACATTTGCAATTCAGAACGATGCTCTAACCACCTGACCATGGCCATACCATTTTTTAATGCATAACTTTTTGGTAACTTGAGTTATCATCCTACTAGTTCACCCATAATTTTTCTATACCCACTTACTATTAATTACATATAGATATACATAAATGTTATAATATGGAAATTTGTTTATGAGAAGGTAAAATAAAATTAGATTACAATTGTTTCTTTCCAGTTTTTTTTTTTTTAATTGACAAAAGAGACAGGACAGAGGAAGGGAGAAATTTGGGTGGTTTAGGTTGTTCATTGATTGCTTTCTTATACGGACCTTGACGGATGGGGGAGCCTTCAGTGGAGCTAGGGAAATCTTGCACATGCCAGCGATCTTGGGCTCAAGTTAGAGACCATGGGGTCATGTCTATAATTCCTTGCTTGAGTGGGCCACCCTGCACTCAAGCTGATGAGCATGTGTACAGCCAGAGGAGCCCGCTCTCAAGCCAAAGACCTTGGGATTTCAACCTGGGTCCTCAGTTCAATCTATTGAGCCATGACCTGCTAGGCTTTTCTTTTACAATTTAATGAGATTTAATTTTCATATATTAAACCTATTCTTAAACTTTATTATGGTAAATTTTCATACTTATATGAAAATCACTAATACTAGTATAAAGAATTCACATATTAATTTATTCAAGTTCCTCTCATGTGAACATTTTATATAACCATGGTACATTTGTCAAATTGAGAAATCTCCAATTTCATAAGTTTTCCCACTGTTTTCCTTTTTCCAAGTTGCAGTACTCAGCCCACAATACAATATTTCATTAAGACATCATGTTTTCTCGATTTTCTCTGTTCTGTGACCATTTCTCTGACGTATTTTTCTCATTTACATCATGAATTAATTTAAGGAGTACTGATGAGTTATTTTGTATCTTAATACATCTTTTGGGTTGTACAAAGTTTGTGTCGTTAAATAATAATGCATTTTAGAACAGACACTTCAGAATTAAAGTCTCTTATCACACCACTAACTAGGGGTAGAAAATATTAAAATGTCTTACCGTTGACCTCCTTGTAAGGATAATATTTGCCGAGTTTCTACACTTAATATAGCAAGAACAAAATCTAACCAAAAACAACCAGCCTAAGGGCTCACATCAAAAGATTTTAAAACTTAAATGTAGTATTGGTATTGGAAATATTTGTGAAAGCATAATACAGATAAATGGAACAGAATAGAGAGCCCACAAAAAGACCTGCACAAATAAAATACACTCAACTGTTTGAAAAAGGAACAAAGGCTTTGACTGTGAACACATGTGCTTTCCACCAAATGATGTCGCAACACTTAGAGGACCATTGGCATGCATGAATAAGTAAATACTAATACATAAAAGGAATCTCAACACATTCCTCACAAGTTTTAGCTGAGAAAAGACTGGTATCCAGCGTGACCAGGCGGTGGGTCAATGGACCTAGAATTAGACTGTGATGCACAGAACTCACGTTCAAGTCCCTGAGGTCGCTGGCTTGAAAGTGGGCTCTCCAGGCTTGAGCACAGGGTCGCTGGCTTGAGCGTAAGATTATAGACATGACTCCATGGTCACTGGCTTGAGGCAAAAGACACTGGCTTGAAGATGAAGGTTGCAGGCTTGAGGCCAAGCTAGCTCTGGCTTCAGCAAGGGGTCACTCGCTCTGCTATAGCCCCCCGGTCAAGACACATATAAGAAAGCAATCAATGAACAATTAAGATGCCACAGGAAGAATTGATGATGCTTCTCATCTCTCTTCCTGTCTGTTTTATTTTGTCCCTTCTGACATTCCGCCTCCGTGGGAAGGGGGGGGGGAAGGGGAGACTGGTATCCACATAATAGAATTTCAAAAAGTCAACAATTTTAAAAACATGAAAATGTCTTGGACACTTTCTTTTTTATTTTATTTTATTTTTTTGTGGCAGAGACAGAGTCAGAGAGAGGGACAGATAGGGACAGACAGGAAGGGAGAGAGATGAGAAACATCAGTTCTTCGTTGTGATTCCTTAGTTGTTCATTGATTGCTTTCTCATATATGCCTTGCTGGGGGCTACAGCAGACCGAGTGACCCCTTGCTCGAGTCAGCAACCTTGGTCTCAAGCTGGTGAGCCTTGCTCAAACCCGATGAGCATGTGCTCAAGCTAGCAACCTCAGGGTCTCGAGCCTGGGTCCTACGCGTTTCAGTCTGACGCTCTATCCACTGCACCACCAACTGGTCAGGCAACAGACACTTTCAAAGATAATCAGATGAGCCCTGGCCAGTTGGCTAAGTGGTAGAGCATCGGCCTGGCGTGCAGAAGTCCCGGGTTCGATTCCCGGCCAGGGCACACAGGAGAAGCGCCCATCTGCTTCTCCATCCCTCCCCCTCTTCTTCCTCTCTGTCTCTTTCTTCCCCTCCTGCAGCCGAGGCTCCATTGGAGCAAAAGATGGCCAGGGCGCTGGGGATGGCTCCTTGGCCTCTGCCCCAGGCGCTAGAGTGGCTCCGGTCGCAACAGAGTGACGCCCTGGAGGGGCAGAGCATCACCCCCTGGTGGGTGTGCTGGGTGGATCCCGGTTGGGCGTATGCGGGAGTCTGTCTGACTGTCTCTCCCCGTTTCCAGCTTCAGAAAAATACAAAAAAAAAAAAAAAAAAAAAAAAAAAATTAAAAGATGGGTTCGGTGGAGCTTGGCAAACACTGCTGGCAGAAACAGCGCCCTAGCAGAACAACATGGTAGCCCCCAGAAACCGCATTTCCTTTATTTACAGGGCAAAGTGGGTCATTAGCAAATCAATGCCTTTTCTGATTACAGTTTCCAAGGCAACCCAAAAAATCCACCAAGTGCAAAAAAGCCCCATCAATACTTATCCTAACTTTACATAAAGAGGAAACTTGCTTCCAGTCTTTTCCAAAGAATATGGGGGGCAGAAGAAGCATCACAGCTAACATGGAGATGTGGGGAAGGGTTTAGTCTTTTGCAAGCGAGGTGGGGGGTTGGGCTGAAGCCAATTCCCAGCACCTCTATTCCCTCAAAATCTAACTGCAAAACTCTGTTAATTTTTTGGTCCATGACAGTGAATCCTGGTTTTGGTGCATGTGGAAGTATGTCTCCCTATTATCCTTGCTCTCACTTAAAAAAAAAAAAATGTCAAAGAAGAAGCTTTCCTGGAAGATAAAGAAAAAATATTTTTTCACTTCTAGAAACACCACTTCATCATGGTGAACTACTCAGATTTGTGATGACTGTGTGATAGGGGCCTAGTGTTGTGTATGGGACCTCAGTATTGTGTATAGAGAGTTGGACATAAAGAGGAACTTTGAACTTGTTTTTGGTAGCTTCTGAGAGTAGAAAATCCCCAATAGTCTATAAAAGGAAGTTAAGCATTACATGGAGCTTGCCTGTGGCAGTAGCTTAGAGTGAAAAACTTTTACAAGCCCAACTAGTTAGATATCTTGACTTAAATCTTGCCTACAGAAGCAGAATATAGTTTGATGCTTTAGCCTTGCAGTAATTACAGGAAGAACTGTAATCAGCTTTATTTATTATTATTATTTTTTGTATTTTTCCATACTTGGAAACAGGGAGGCAGTTAGATAGACTCCCGCATGCACCCAACTGGGATACACCTGGCATGCTAACCAGGGGGTGATGGTCTGCCCATCTTGGTGCATTGCTCTGCCACAATCAGAGCTATTCTAGCGCCTGAGGCAGAGGCCACAGAGCCATCCTCAGCGCCCAGGCCAACTTTGCTCCAGTGGAGCCTCAGCTGCAGGAGGGGAAGAGAGAGACAGAGAGGAAGGAGAGGGGGAGGGTTGGAGAAGCAGATGGGTGCTTCTCCTGTGTGCCTGGCCAGGAATCGAACACGGGACTCCTGCATGCCAGGCCGACGCTCTACCACTGAGCCAACCGGCCAGGGCCCTGTAATCAGCTTTAGAACCAAGAATGCTTCGTACCGAAATGTCAAGAATGTTGTGCATACCTGTTGTAATAGCTATGACTTTGTGGTTTATCCCCTTAAATACTGTCTCCCCATAGGCTCGGGGCTGTTAGCTGTTTCTCAGCTAGCAGTTGCCAGCCAGCTATTAAAGGCTCCTTAAATTTATAATCAATTTGGGCTCTGATCAATAATTACTCGTGTTTGGTTCATAACATTTGGAGGCCCCAGCGAGATAAACCAGGCCTTCCTGGCATTTGGGTTGGAGCCTAGCAGGACCCCCGCTACCCACTGCTAGGGGGAGATCTTTGAGAAGATGTTCCTCATCCCCAGGAGACAAAGTGGAAAGTTCCCATCTCAAAGTTCTGCCATTCGACTCTTGGGAGCCATTTAAATCTGTACTTACCGGTAAGATTTGTATCGGTTTCTGGGGGTGCCCCATTCTGAATCATTGGAAGGCTGACGCAGCATTCCTCCTGAGACTCGATCTGGGACCACGATGGTGGCCGGTGATCTTTGGTTTAGTTTCACTTGTTTTGTGTTCCAGTGTTGTCTTTTGTCTGCTTGTAGTTTCGTTTGTGTCTGATAATCCACACTGATAATGGGTCAGTCATCATCGTGTTTCTCTTCTGCCCCATTAGAGTATTTTAAGGTTTAGAAACTGGGTTGAAACACCCAGACCGGTGCCCTCTTCAGAGAGATGCCTGACACCATTGGATCTCTAGGAGTGGCGCCCCTGAGATTTTTCCAGGGCTCCAGTTTTCCTGTGGGTTTCAGACAATTTCTCAGGAGACACCCCTGGTCCCTAAATGCAATGATTTGGCAGAGAAATCAAGGAATTCAAATTCTGACCTCCAGAGATAAGTCAGGCCAATCTTTTGTTTTGCTGAATTCTAGCTTTCTGTCTCTTCTGAAGTTTCTCTCTGTTCATCAGAATAATCTCTCGTGACATTTTCTAGTTTGAGCCACCTTTCTCGGACTTCCTAGGTCTCTTTTCTTGGATCTAAGAACTCTCCTTTCAGGGCTTTCTCTCTGACTTTTCCCCAGAGGAAATTACTTTTTCTGTTAGCTCCTATCTCTCCTCTTGTGTGAGGACTTAGCCTTAAAGAGGCGATTTCAGTTGCAAATTTATGGCTTAAAATTAGAGGGCAAAAGTGAAGGGAAATTTGTAAACAAACTCAGAAATTATAAAAACTAACTAAAGATCTAAGAGAGTTCTGGAGGAAGTATAGAGTAGAAACTAGTTTCAGATATCCACCTATTGCCCCAAAGATGTTTTACCCATTTGGAAGATATGAGTAGGAATAGTATATATTAAGAAGGAAAAATAGAAAAGATTAGAACTTTTCTTAGAAGAATCTTAGAGAAAGAAAAGGAAAAAAGCAGCAGCAGATTTAGTGCTGCCTGCAAAGTGTCCAGGGACCCCCTGCGCTCACTTATGCTCCGAGAGCAGTGCCAAGTGGTGACTCCTCACGCAGCTCCCGGTGCCTGCTTCCCCGTAGACAACAGGAATTCCAGGCACCCTGACCAGTTTTCTTATATTGACTTAATAGTGTAAAGCACTGTGGGTCAAAGAGAGGGTTAGCATCTCTTTGCCAGCTAGATAGATACAGAATAGTGAGTGCATTTTGACCATTTTTTATTTTCCTCAGTAAATCAGTAGTTCATTGGGGGTAGTAGTTTACAATCCTCTTATTGTAAATTGCACTAAATTTCTACTAATGATGCGGTATATAAAATTGTACAGTCTGCCAAATACAAAGACTTCCTTTTTTGTACCAAGGGTCTGCTGTTGTAGAAAAAATAGCTTCTATGTTAGAAATAGATATGATATTTCAAGAGTCTTTTGTTAATTCTTTTTATTTGCTATTTCATAGCCCTGTAATGTTGAAGTCGTGGTTTAAATATTAGGGGATATGTAACAATTGTTAATGTATTAATTCAGTATTGTTCCATGTTAGGTCACCAAACCCAGAGTGAGAAATATTACTATTGATTGACTTAGCAGTAGAATTCTCAACATAATAGGTGGAAAGGAGAAAACAGAAAATAGATGACTAATTGTGGTAGTAGGAAACATTTAAGTTTTGAGCCCAGACTAAAAGGGCTAATGGATGTGAATAGAAATCTGTTTCTCTTGAGCTTTTTAGACATTATCTGTTAGGGTGTGTAAAGTTACAGCATAAATAAGGTATGTTTTCTTAGAATGTAAAATAGATTTTTAATTAAGTAGAGTATAAGATTTATTTTATGAAATATTGGTCATTTTAGTTGGTGCTTTTAACTAGATCTTTAGAAATTAAGGCACAGATGTAATAGGAAATAGTTTAAATCCTCTCTTCCCAAGTGACCTCTAACATTAGAAAGCTCAGAATCCCCTTTCTTGGGGAAGCTTCAAGCCCTGACAGGACTGTTAGAATCTGTACTGTACATATGCTGACCCACTTAGGACAATTAAGACCACCTCAAGAAAATGTTTCTGGTTGCCTGGCCTAAGGGGCACCCTAGCACCCAAGCAATTGAGGAAATTTTGGACACTTTCCACCAGTTTCTGTTAGCCAGGATCGGGGAGGATACTAAGAAAAAGAACCATAAAGTTGTGTAAGGTGTCAGAAGTTATTCAGGATCCTCAGAAGACCTCCACAGCTTTCTTAGACTATGGAAAGCTTACAGAGCCTATGCACCTCTAGACTTAGAGGCACCAGAAGATACTAAGGCAGTCAACTTAGCCTTTACATAGCATTCAGCTCTAGAAATTAGAAAGGAAATGTATTATAAGTTTTAAAAAAGGTAGAAACATCAGCTGCTAAAAAAAACTAAGCAATTCGGAAGGGACATTGCTCCTCCTTCAATCACATAACTGTTAGGCCCCTAAGATGGCTGGTTAGCCAAAGACAGGTAAGATTCCTGAAGGCAGGAACAAACTAAGACCAGCACAGTCGAAGAAGGGCCATCAGGAGAAGGCTTAAGAACTAACTAAGGTGAGGATCAAACCCTCACCCCAACAATGCAGAAGCCTGCTCCCTGGAAATAGTGGCCTGTGCCCAGTGTTCAGAGCACAAATACAGGGGGACTCCCTAGTAACTCAAGAAAAGCCAAGCAGTTGATGATACTACCAATAAGGTAGCCCTAAAACCAGTGGTATTTTTAGGAAATTTAAGTAACTTTACTAGGACCCTTGTTGCCAAAGGTTTTTTGCAACCATTAGAAAAAGATTTTGCCAGCAGGAAAGGGACAATTAAGAATAAGAAGAAATAATTAGAAAAGCCTGGCTTAGAATCTCTTGCAGAAGGTATAATGTCTGAGTGTTTAGTCTGTGCCCAAATACTAAGCAAAGTAAAGAAATTATAAAGAGAAACAGGGAGGGAGGAACTTTTCCAGGTGAACATTTAGAAATAGTTTTTACTAAAGTAATTGACACCTTTCTAGGCTATATAGAAGCTTTTCCTACTAGAAATGAGACTGCAGTAACAGTTAAGAAATTGCTATATGAAATTATTCTCAGATTTAGCTTGCCCATTCTAATGATGTGCCTGCATTTATATCCAGGATCTCACAGCTAGTAGGAAAGGCACTCAATATTAATTGGAAATTACATTGTGCCTACAGGCCCCAAAGTTCAGGGCAGGTAGAACACATCTTAAAGGAAACTTTAACCAAATTTGTTTTTGAAACCAGTGAAAAGTGGCCCATCTTACTCCCCTTAGCCCTCCTTAGGGCGAGGTGCACCCCCTACAGGGAAGGATTAACTCCTTTTGAAATAATGTTTGGAAGACCCCCTCCCTTATTAGCAAAACTCAGAGAAGAAATAAAAGCTGAATTAAGCCTGACCAGGTGGTTGCGCAGTGGATAGAGCATTAGACTGGGATGCGGAAGACCCAGGTACGAGACCCCGAGGTTGCCAGTTTGAGCGCAGGCTCATCAGGTTTGAGCAAAAAGCTCGCCAGCTTGGACCCAAGGTCACTGGCTTGAGCAAGGGGTTACTCGGTGTGCTGAAGGCCCATGGTCAAGGCACATATGAGAAAGCAATCAATGAACAACTAAGGTGTCGCAATGCGCAACAAAAAACTAATGATTGATGCTTCTCATCTCTCCGTTCCTGTCTGTTCCTGTCTATTCCCTACTCTGACTCTCTGTCTCTGTAAAAAAAAAAAAAAAAGCTGAATTAAGTAACCACTTCTTCCTTAAGTACTTACAAGGGTCTGCAGATTACTCAGCAGGCTGTCTACAAAACTGTCTGAGAGGCACTTCCAGCACTGCCAGGACATCTGGTACATTCCTTTCAGCCTGGGGATTCAGTCTGAGTAAAGAAGTACACTACCTAAGGACTGACTCCCACATGGATGGGTCCACACACCATGATCCTGACCACTCCCATCGCTGCTAAGGTAGAAGGCATACCCGCCTGGGTCCACCACAGCCGGTTGAAGCCTGCAGTCCCATCAGAGACACCCTGTGGACAGTGGAGACTGACCCTGCTAACCCTTATAAATTGACCCTGAAAAGGAAAGCATGCCCTACTCCAGCCACAAAGCAGAAGCTGGCTGGTCTATGTATGGCTAATGCCTGAAGAAACTCACTGAGGACCTTCTTTTAATTAGACTTTGTGGAGGGAGGGAAACTGGGGTAAAAGAAAAGCCAGAACAAGTTGTCACAAGAGTTGATGCATGTACTGCTATGAGTCATACAGAAGGGAGATATGTCCCGTTTATAGAAGGGAAGCTACAAGGTAAATGAAAAATATATATGTGCTTATACTTAACCTATAAATACTAGCTACTTAGAGGGAGGGCACTTCAAAAGGAAGTAAACTTTTTTTTTTTTGGAAGTATACTTTAAAGGAAAATTACCTATTGCCAGCTTGGTTGTCACTAAAGCTTAAGATTTTTTTTAAAAATTAAGAGTTCTGACTAGAAAGGACTTGTATGGTTTTGATAATAAAAGGTATAAGGTATAGAAATACTTTTGAAAGAAAAAGGAAGAAAGTAAGTTGTTATGAAAGCCAGTTCTTTCTGAATAGATAAGAAAGTTCATGAAAGTTGAGGGTTTATATAAGTTGCAGAAGGTTTATGCAGGTTGTAGGAGTTTTGTATAGAGAAGAAAACACATACACAAAAAAACCAGGTTTAGAGAATAGAATAAGCTACTATTGTATATTCTAGTATTATATATATTATGCCTCAAGTTTATTTTAATATATATTTTTAACATTTTCAGTCTTTTTTTTATTTATTCTTTGTTTTTTTTTAGAGAGGAGAGAGACAGAGAGAGAGAGCAAGGAGAGAGAGAGAGAGAGAAGGGGGGAGGAGCTGGAAGCATCAACTCCCATATGTGCCTTGACCAGGCAAGCCCAGGGTTTCGAAATGGCGACCTCAGCATTTCCAGGTCGATGCTTTATCCACTGCGCCACCACAGGTCAGGCCTCAAGTTTATTTGTATAGAGGAAATAGTTTTACAAAATAGAAAAGTTTTAGATCTACTTTTCTTCCAACAGGATGGTCTATGTACAGCCCTAGGAGAGACTTGTTGCTTTTATGCTAATAACTCTAGAATTACTAAGGAAAATTTATCTTTAGGAAAAATACAGAAAAGGAAAAAAAGAATTTGAACAGTCAAAACACTGGTTTCAAAGAATGTTTAATTAGTCACCCTAGCTAACAATCCTATTGTCTGTGGCAATTAGTCCTCTTACTTTAGTATTGTCTTATACCATGTTTCATCAATTTTATGGCAAGGTTTCTCCAAGAAAAGGTAAATTTTATTAAATTAATAACAATCATAAGGCAATATACAATTATCAAAGACAATAGTGATGAAACTGAATCAAGGATTTGATTAAAAATTAAGTAATACCAGTGGGGAATGTGATAGAGGCCTAGTGTTGTGAATGGGACCTCAGTATTGTGTATAGAGAGTTGGACATAAAGAGGAACTTCAAACTTGCTTTTGGTAGCTCCTTAGAGTAGAAAGTCCCCAATAGTCTATAAAAGGAGGTTAAGCATTCAACGGAGCTTGCCTGTGGCAGTAGCTTAGAGTGAAAAAGTTTTACAAGCCCAACTAGTTAGGTATCTTGACTTAACTCTTGCCTACAGAAGAAGAATATAGTTTTATGCTTTAGCCTTGCAGCAATTACAGGAAGAACTATAATCAGCTTTAGAACAAAGAATGCTTCCTACCGGAATGTCAAGTGTGTTGTGTGTGTACCTGTTGTAATAGCTATGACTTTGTGGTTTATCCCTTTAAATACTGCTCTCTCCCTAGGCTTGGGGCTATTAGCTGTTTTTCAGCTAGCAGTTGCCGGCCGGCTATTAAAGGTTCTTTAAATTTATAATCAATTTGGGCTCCGATCAATAATTATAATTACTCGCGTTCGGTCCATAACAATGACATCTAGTCACTTGGAGGTAGAAGACTCAACTTTTTAGAAGAGTTGAATTGAACCAAAGTGAGACCATATGACAAGGAGCAAGACCTCAAAAGCCCTAGGAGTCAAAATTTTAGTAGGTAACTTGAATTTGAAAAATTAATGTTTCCAATATCTAAAACCTGAGTTTCAAAACCCCCACTATTCTGGGGCTATGGATTCTAAAACTTTCAGACTCCTAAGATCTGAAGGCCTGACCTATGGTGTCTCAGTGGATAAAGCGTCAACCAGAAAAGTTGAGCTTACATGTTGCAAACCCTGGGCTTGCCCAGTCAAGACACATATGGGAGTTGATGCTTCCTGCTTCTCCTGCCCTTCTTTGTATCTCTTTCTCACTCTCTCCCCTCACTAAAAATAAATAAAAAATTTGAAAAGCCCTCCAACACAAACAAACCTTGAACTCCCCAGTGTCTTCAAATTGAATCTGAAGTTTACCACAGAAACTCTTGTACATTAATACTTCTCAGACATGAAATGAAATTAGATTTAGATTCATTGCTAACTTAGACAAACAGGGTTCATGCTACACATATGGCAGTTTTCCATCAACAAGCTTAAACATAATTGACATGGAGACATTAAGCCTTGACCTTCAGATGTTCAGTTGTTAATCACTGCAGCGTACGGCTTAATCAAAAAACACACACGAATGCCTAAATCTTCAGAGACTGAATCCACATAAATCCCCAAATGATAATTTGTATGTATTCCTGCTTCACCAAACTCAGAGGCCCTTCATTCAGGATCCACAGAGAATCCAGCTCAGAAGACCTCGGGCCTCTGAAGCCTCCAATGGCAGCACCCAGAGGCTGAACGCTAGTACAAACCACTTCCAATGTGGTGCTCTGTCCCCAAGTTTCTCCTTGTCTGTTGCTAGAAGACCTGTGTAGCCACATCTCAGGCTCTCTTCTGGGATTCCAAGTTCTGGCCTTGAACAAGTTCCATGATGTCATGGAATGTATTAAAAAGTTTCTGATGGGTGTGATTCTAACATTTGCTGTAACTGTCAGGTGAAATAAAACATAAATGTCTTAGAGGCTCCCGATGCCTTATTTTCCTCCAAAGGGGTGGTCACAAGCACAGAGGAACTGGTTAAATTATCATAGGCCAGAATATATCCAAGGGCAACATGGCAGGGATGCATCTTGTTCATCACTTTAGTCAAAACAAAAAGTTGACAGTACAGATGTTACACAGGAGCAGCAAGGGTGAATCCAGCTTCCATCAGATGTGATGATGTGTGTTATGTCACAAAAGAATCCAAAGACCTTTGGGCTGGATGTTCAGCTGAAATGAATTGAGGCCCACTTTTAAAACACATGCAGTGCAGTCCTCCTCCTTGGTTTCTCTACTCTCACTACTGCCGCACTCACAATACTCCTGGTCACCCAACATGTGTGTTCACTGGGTGAGGGGATGCCCCACACTAAAAACTTTTCACACCAGCTGTGTGCCATAAAGTTTACCTTAATTGTTACCCAATAGCATCAAATTGCACAGGCAATGGCTCAGGGCCACACTCTGCTTCCAGGTTACTTCAGAAGCCAAACAAATCAAGAAGCTCTCCCGGTCACCTACACCTTCTGACCTGGCTTCAAATGGAGGTTCCCACAACCCCTCCCCTGGTTCAATTGATTTCCCAGAGTGGCCCACATCACAAAACAAAACCAAAGACAATAAAGTTTCCACTTTATTAAAGGGTATCATAAAAATTATAGGTGAACAGCCAGATGAAGTGATACACAGCTCAAGGTCTGGGAGGGTCCCAAGCACAGGAGCTCGTGTCCCGATGTGGTTTGGGTACATCACACTTCCAGCACTGGGATGTGTTCACCCACCTAGAAGCTCTCTGAAATCCCTCTCATAGGGAGTTTATTTTCTGGTGGCTTCTCAAGCGGGCATAATTTATTCACGCTATTTCCAGACACCTGACCCTCTGGATGTGTGTGGTGGAGATTAAATTTCAAATCAGAGTCACCTCAATATAACAAAAGACACTCTTAGTTCTGGTGTCACTTGGGCATTGATAAGGGTGTCAGGAGCTCTGGGCCAGGAACTGGGGACAGAGGGCCCTATGAATGTATTTAGTGTATCTCACTAGGTCACATTGATAATCTCAAAAGGATACCTGTAAAGGACTCCATTTTCTAATACTCTATATAAATTACTTTATAGATGAAAATAGAGCTGTGCTGCCAAGGGTTAGGGTTAGAAAAAAGAATGTTACCATGAATGGAGAGCTTGAGGAAGTTGGTGATGAAAAAAAGAAAAAAGCCTTTAGAAATTCCTCCTGTGGGGATGGTTACAAGACCCTGGAGCTAAGACAGAAACTACTCTGAGACCAGATAAAGTGCACCGACAGCCTAGGGAACACTGCCTCCTGATTCCATAAAAGGTTTCATAGGTACAGTGAGAAGCCCCAGTACCTACAGGTATTTGTGGATACACAGAAAACAGAAGCAGAGACAAGTATGAGAATGTCAGGAAGCAGAGATGAGAATGAAGATGTGGTTTGAAAGCCCCGATATGCATCATGCTGGCACAGATGAGAAGGAACTGCTAGAAGTTTATGTTTCTGACTCCTCTCTAGCATCATTCTTCACTTTATCATTCAAATAAAAAAAAAGTCTTTAAAAAAAGGCTTCACAATAATCACCGCATTTGTATAGTTTCTCTGCATGAATTTCAATATATATATATTATATATTATATATATATTATATATATATATAATACTCTTCATAGGGAAGCCTTTCTCACTTTCACTGCATAGTAACAACTTTACTAAGGAATGAACTTGGTGATATACAGTGAAAGCACTCTTCTTAAGAAAACCTTCCCCACATACACTGCATACATAGAAATTCTATCCCGTATGAGTCCTTTGATGTACAATCAGTTTGCTCTTCACTCGGAAGTCTTTTCCACACTCACTGCACACATAGGGCTTCTTTCCTGTATAAATCATAAGGTACAGTCAGATTTCCCTTCAGTGAAAAGCCTTTTCCACATTAACTACATACATATGGCTTCTCTCCTACATGAGTCCATTATGTACAATCAGTGTGTTCTTCAATGAGAATCCTTTTCCACATCTACTGCACACGTAGAGCTTCTCTCTGTATGAGTCCATTGATGCACAAGCAGCCTGCTCTTCTATCGGAAGCCTTTTCCACATACACTACATACATAGTTCTTGTCTTGTGTATGAGTCTGTTTATATACACTCAGTTTGGACTTCTCTGGGAAGCCTTTTCCATACTCATTGCATACATACGATTTCTTTCCTGAATGAATTCGCTGATGGATGATGAGATTGTGCTTAAGTGAGAAGAAGACTTTTTCACATTCACTGCATGTGTAAAATTTATCTCTTCTATGAGTTTGCTGATGTTGATGTAAAGGAGATTTTCCAGAGAAGGTCTTCTCACATAGACTACATCCATACGCTTTCTCTCCTGTATGCATTCGATGATGAGTAATAACATCATGAGGTTTTCTGAGAAAGCCTTTCCACATTCACTGCATTTATAAGTTCTCTCTCCTGCATGACTTGTCTGATGTTTATGGAGATAAAAATTTGAAAAAAAGTTCTTCCCACATTGAATGCATCCATGGAGTTTCTCTGCTGTATGAGGATGCTGATGATCAATGAGCTGATTCCTGTAACTAAAAGCTGTCCCACACTGACTACATGTGCAAGGTTTCTTTGCCACGTGAGCTTTCTGATGTATATTCAACTGTGATGTATTGAAGATTTTATCACATTTACTGCATTCATACTGATTCAATCCTATATGAATTCTCCAATGTTCAGTGAGCCTAGATTTTCTGGAGAAAGCTTTCCCACACTGACTGCATCCATAAGATTTCTCTCCAGTATGATATCTCTGATGATCACTGAGCTGAGCCATCTTGACAAAGGCTTTCCCGCATTCAGTGCATATGTGAGCTTTCTCAACACTGTCAGTTCTCGGTTGCTGAATGACCGGGGACTTATTTTCGATGGATTTTGTACTGGGATGCAACCTAATTTCAGTGTAAAATTGTTCATGGTTAACATGCAGAATGGATGTCCTACCTCCATTCAAGTGAACAGAGTTCTTTAATTTAAAATCCAGTTATGTTTTCAAAACTTACTTTTGACTTTAAAGGTTTTCCACATATCTCCAAAATATCTCAATGTTGCTTCAATAGGAAAAGGCTTTCAATAGGATTAACAGCATTTGCAAACATATCATGTTCACAGCACTCCTCCCCACTCTTCACAATGCTTGGGCTCTGAGGTGACTCTGTAGAGGCTCGTTCACTCTCTAGAGTCCCAGGAAAAAGAGAACCTGAATCATTTAGGAAAGTGAATGCAGCAAGAAAATCTAACAATGAAAATCAGATTTACGAAAATTCTGAAAAATGTTGCTTGAAGCTTGCATATGTTAGGACTTAGTGGGCCTTGAACAAATGTTACATGTTAACAGGAACTTTCTTTCTTAATTAAATGAAACAGCATAGACTTTCAGGAGAGAGGAAAAAAGAGTAATTAAAAAATAAAGAAACAGGAGAGCTCAGCATAGAGGTAATATCCAAAGTGATGCTTGATGGATAGAATTTAAAACGTCTAGTGTAGAAAAAGAAACTCAATATAAAAAAAGAATGAAGCTAAGGTGGTTCTCACTCTCACACAGAAAATGAGAAGTCAGAGGCCAGCGACCATGACAATGAGTACACTGCACAGGAAGGAAATAAATATTAGAAAGTATGAAGAAGATGTTAATTTGAGACTGATCTCACAGAAAATAAAATAGTTCACTCATAAGAATTGAGTAAATATTTAAGACTAATGAGAACTGAGTATAAAACTTTTTTGAAGGAGGTGGACAAAGAACGACATAAATGCAGCAAGGAAAGCAGGCTGTCACGGGACACAGCCTCCAAGGTGGGGCTGAAGTTATGAAAAGAAATTGCTGTTTCCAGACAGGGCAGGAGGGCCCAGTAGTTAGAAATCCGTGATGAATTCAAAGTACTGTCTTTCCAGAGAAGCAACAGAAATGGAATTTCATAATAAAGGACTAACACAGGAAGAGACACTGTGGTGATGAACAAAGGACAGAATGACAGAATACTAGGACAAGGAAAACTACACAAACACAACAATATGTAGATAAAGTGAAAAGGGATCATTGCTCGGACAAGAAAAAAAGCATCTTCACCTTTGAATTATTTTTTTTTACAGAGACAGAGAAAGTCAGAGAGAGGAATAGATAGGGACAGACACACAGGAATAGAGAAAGATGAGAAACATCAATCATCAGTTTTTCGTTGTGACACCTTAGTTGTTATTGATTGCTTTCTCATATGTGCCTTGACCGCGGACCTTCAGCAGATTGAGTAACCCCTTGCTCGAGCCAGTGACCTTGAGTCCAAGCTGGTAAGCCTTGCTCAAACCAGATGAACCCACGCTCAAGCTGGCGACTTCACGGTCTCGAACCTGAGTCTCTGCATCCCAGTCCGATGCTCTATCCACTATGCCACTACCTGGTCAGGCTTTTCCTCTGAATTTCTACAAATAAAAAGGCTCTCATATATATAGCGGTGGTTTGGCTTCCTCATTCAATGCAATAGCTCTGACACCTTCTCTGACTCCCTGTCCCCCCACCTTTCTGGTTCTCACTCACTCACCTGTACAGACTATGCTGGGGTCCATCTCCTACTGTCCATGGTTGTTCCCGTGCTCTGACTTGGAAAGCGCATCTGGTTTGCAGAATTGATGCCCTGCTCAGAGGGGAAAATGACACAAGGCTTAAACTTACTGAAATGGGCTACTATTGGTCAAGAGGAAGAATACTACATTTAAAAATAAACATGCTTCACATCTGTAATACCAAGTCTTTTGTCTTAGGACGCAACGTATTATACTTTCTTTTCTAAGGTAATAGAATGATCTGAGGTTCTACCTTTCAGAGAACTGTACTTATTCAGGGGAGTTAAGCATCTGAAGAAAATAAGCCACTGGCAGAACACCTTCTAAGTGACACAGGGGAGCTGTCCTCACCCACTGACACCAGGTGGCTGTAGATCTCCAACATCACGTCCCGGAACCAGTCCTTCTGATCAGGGTCCAGGAGCTGCCACTCCTCCTGGGTGAAGTTCACAACCACATCCTGAAATGTCAGGCATTCCTGTAACAACACCATTCTGTTTAATGGTGTGATGTGTTTTTTATGACATTAAAGAAATACAATTCTGCATTCAATAATCTATGCATTTATCTGATTACAAAACTTTGTGATGTGAAGGAGAAATTCTACTATTATATTTCAGTACTTCTCAGATTAACTGAGGTAGTGTTTTTTTGTGGGTTTTTTTTTTACAGAGACAGAAAGAGAGAGAGGGATAGATAGGGACAGACAGACAGGAACGGAGAGAGATGAGAAGTATCAAACATCAGTTTTTTGTTGCAACACCTTAGTTGTTCATTGATTGCTTTCTCATGAGTGCCTTGACCGCGGGCCTTCAGCAGACTGAGTAACCCCTTGTTTAAGCCAGCGACCTTGAGTTCATGCTGGTGAGCTTTTGCTCAAACCAGATGAGCCCACGCTCAAATAAGAGACCTCAGGGTCTCAAACCTGGATCTTTTCACATCCCAGTCCGACACTCTATCCACTGTGCCACTGTCTCGTTAGGCCGAGGTAGTGTTTTATACTCCTCTACAAATCCATGATGAAGAAAATGAAAGATTAAACAAACTTAAATGCCTACCCAGGAAGTGGTGGAGGGGAGAATATATCAACTAGGGATCTGAGAACCAAGGTTAAAAACTCAGGTCTTTAGTTTGAGAACCCTTGCTCGCCAGCTTTGGTGTGAAGTTTCCGGCCTATGATTAAGATCATTGAAATAAACTGAGGATTGCTGGCTTGAGTGTAAAGGTTGCTATCTTAAAGCCCAAGGTCCCTGACTTTAGACCAAGATTGCTGAATTGAGCAGGAAATAATTGTCTCAGTTTAAGCCCCATCTCATGGTCAAAATAAGTAACAGAAGCAATGAATAAATAACTAAAGTGTCTCAACTACAAGTGAATGCTTCTCAATTGTCTCCCTTCCTGTCTGACTTGCTCCCTCCCTTTCTCTCTCTCAAAAGGAAAAAAAAGTGCAGTAACCTGAGCAAGGATCATTTTCTTCTATTGTTGTTAAAAAGATGGAAATAGAGAAGTTGTGTTTTGGTGAGTTGACGTGTTGTAGTTTCGCTCTCAATTTCAGCTCAGAAACTTGTCTTCAGGTGGATTTGTTGCTAGAATTGCTGACACCCAATTCTACAACGTCTTCCTGCTTCTCGTGATTCTATTGCTCCAAGGAGTAAGGACCTATGGATTGAGGAGAAAATTCAGTGACTGGTACATTTCCTCTGGGCCCAGATGCACTCACCCTCACACAGTGACCACCGTGTCACTAGTGTCCCTTTCCATCGTGTCCCCAAAGTTTATCCTTCTGGCCAATAAAGCCTCAGCTTCCAACTGTGGTAGAGGACCTCCTTATCCTGTGGAGTTTAAGTGGGGGTGACTGTCAACAGAGACCTGGGCAACGATAGCCAGCCCTGCACCATCCTCAGGGGCCGGGGAGTCTCAGGAAAATCACTCACACAAAGCTGACCACACGGAAGGAGGGGATCGGGGCACTGTTTTCCTTAAACTGTGTGTGCCGGATCCCTCCTCAAAAGATTCTGCACACCCAGGGACTGTACCCATTTCAGGGGGAAAACAATGCACTGAGAATATCACCAGCATTGTTTTTTAATTTATTATTTATATTGTAAGAGAGCCAAAAGGAGAGAGACAAGAACATAGAGCTGCTCCTGGATGTGCCCTGACTGGGGAATCAAGCTGGCAACCTTTGTGCCCCAAAATGATGCTCCAATAAATCGAGCTCTCTGGCCAGGACAGTTTTTTTTTTGAGACAGAGAGAGAAAAGTAGAAAATAAAAGAGGAAGGAAAGAATTCATATTTTCAATCAGTCATGCATTCACTGTTTGCTTCCTGTGTGTAACCTAGCCAAGGATTGAATTGGCAACCTTGTCATTTCAGAAGAAAAACTTTTAACTGATTGAGCTAAGCTGCCAGGGCTGAATTTTTTATTGATTCATTGGTGAAGGAGAAAGAAAGATTGGAGGAGAGAACCATAGATTTGATGTCACACTCATTTATGCATTCATTAGTTGACTCCAGTATGTGCCCTGAGCGAGGATCAAACCCACAACCTTGCCATATCAGGAGGACAAGCAATGAATGAGTGCACAACTGACACGGAAAGACTAAGTGGAACAAGGACAAGATGCTTTTCTCTCTTCCTCACTCGTTCTCTTCCTCTCTCTATCACATCAATAGAAGAAATTTTTAAAAACTCATTTAAACCTTAGCCGGTTAACTAAGTTGGTTAGAGCACCGTGCAGAGAAACCATGGTTGTGGGTTTCATTCCTGGTCAGAGCACGTACAAGCAAACAAGGAATGCATAAATAAGTGGAACAACAAAATGATGTACATTTCTCACTTCTTATCCTCTGTCCTTTCTTCTCTAATTCAATCAATAAATTTAAAATATTTTAAGGTCATTTCTATTAAAGAAATAAATATCAAATAAAAATTTTTTTAATTCTTATTCATTGATTTCAGTAAATACAAAGAAAGCAAGAGGAAGGGGGACAAAAACATTATTCACACTTTGACAAAAAAAAAAAAGAATTAATGGCAGATATAAACCACATGAAATTGATTATTTTTGTCTTAAAGAATACTACAGCACTGGCTGGGATAGCCTGGTTGGGTAGAGCATCGTTCTGGTACACAGAGGTTGCCAGTTTGATCCCGGTCAGGGCACATAAAGAAATGCATCCATGTTTCTGTTTCTTTTCTCTTCTCTCTCTAAACTTTAAAAAATAAAAAAATACAATAAATATTCTTATGATATCGAATTGGTAATCCTAGATGAATCATATTTTATGATTTTACCCTCATAGAAACTGTCACCTGCAGACACTGAGGCAGGTGAATAATTGACAAGGCTACACGAGGGATACAAATGTCCACTAAAATCCCAGCTTTTTATTTTGTACTGGAGAGGAAGACAATGCATGAGATAAGAAAAAGTGTAAACTACAAAATAAGAAAGATAACTAAGGATACATTCAGGAATTACTTATTAGAAAGAGAAAATGTACCCACTAAGCACATCTTCACTTATATAGCTAGAAAGAAGTACATGCACCCATGAAACTAAATTTATTATTATTATTTTTTTTAGCAAGAGACAAACCAAAAGGCAGACAGACAGGGACAGACAGAAAGGAAGGGATAGAGAAAAACAAACATTCAAGAAAATGAAGACTAGAGCCAGAGATTGTGAGAAAATATTTTTACATCGTGTATCTGATAAAGAATTATACTTACAATATATTTATACAAATAATTTGCAAAATATAACAATAATAATACAACCAACCATCCAATTCCTTTTTGTATGTTATAAAATTTTCTAAAAACTGAATCTTGATGTTACAACTATAAACTCACTGTGACATTCGAATAAAAGCCATAAAATACATTAATGGGCTTGGGAAAATAAAGGGAACTGGTCCAGTAAGTACAGCTCATTCCCGGAATAGATGAGACCAGACTCCCAGGATGAATAAGACAGATGAGTCCTAGAGATAGGGAAGTCGTTAGACTCCCAGGATGACTAGGAGCTGATGAGTCCTTGAGATAAGGAAGTCGTAAAAACTCCTAAGATAGTTAATGTGACCACATCCTAGGGGATAGATAGGGACATTTCCAGCTGGGGGCTTTCAACTGTATGACTGGTTACTAAGGCACATGACTAAAAATTTAATTTGGAGAAGCCAATTGCTAAACGCCAAATTCGCTTCTGTATGAACTGCTTGCTTGCTACACTATAAAAACCCCTAGACTGTAGGCGCTCGGTGTGGCTCTTGTGACTACCACTTGAGTTCACCCCTGCGCAGGTTAATTTTTCTTTGTTTTGTTTTCTTTTTCTCTTGGCCATAAAACTTTGTCTGAAACTCTCCAAACGTCTCCAGTGTTTGTTTTACCCGGTGAGTGCAACACTCACTAAATGTCAGTAAGTTGTAGAATTAGTATATAAATGTTATATAAAATTATGGCTCTAGAGCCCTGAATGTTTTGCTCAGAGGTAGAGCCTTGGTCCGGCATCAATTTATTGATTTGAAAATAAGCGAGCAAGGGAGGGAATCAGACAGAAATAGAGAGACATAGAGAAAGAGAGAGATACCATGGGGAGAGAGAGAGGACCACGGATTTATTGTTCAACCCATTTACACATTTAGTTGACTCCAACTGTGCCCTGAGCAAGGATCAAACCTGCAACCTTAACATATTAGATGGACATTCCCATCAAAGGTGTCACCCCACCAGGGTAGCACTGTCTCATAAGCAATAATTATAACCTCTAAGGTTCAAAATACACAGAAAAAACAAAAGTCCACAACAATGTAAATAAATTGGAACATGGTCAACGAAGTTGAATTGCCTTAAGATCCCTATATGTTTTTAGAAGTGTGGAAAGATACCATTTATCACAAAGATTTAATAAAGTTTCATGCTATACGTAATCTCTACTGTCAGGATGAAAACTAACAGCTGTCATAATTTCTATGCTTACAAATGTGGAAAATATGATTTTAAAAACTCATCTGAGACCTGGTTCAGTAGCTCAGTTGGTTAAGAGAGTCTTCCCCATATACAAAGTTTCCAAGTTTGATCACCGCTCAGGGCACATGTGAGAAGCAATGAATGAATGCATAAATAAGTGAAACAAATTAATCTACATTTCCCTCCCTTTCTCTCTAAAAAAAATCAATCAGTAAAATCTACAAAATTATTTAAAACAAGACCAAAAAATAAAAATAAAATAAAAAATGAGATGCAGAAAAAAACCCCAATATAAGCAACTACAATGAACATAGATTACTGTTTTAAAACACATGAAAAATTATATTAAGTAAAAACAAAATAAGCATTCCTGTTAGTTACATTAAATACAAACCACAAAACTGTCACATTCAAATAAAATTTAAAATCAAATAACATCCTATTATAGGTGACATGTAAGTAACATAACAATCTGGAATGCTTGAAATAAAAGGTTAGAAAAAGATACAATTGGCTGACCAGAAGGTGACGCAGTTGACAGAACATTTCCTGTGATGCTTAGAACCCAGGTTCGAACCTCCAAGGTTGCTTGCCTGTGTGTGGGCTCATCACCCTTGATAATAGGCCCATTGAGTTTAAGCACAAGCTCACCAGCTTCAGCTTTGGCTTCTAGACATGACTTTATGGTCACTGGCTTGACCCAAGGTCACCAACCAGATTTAGGGGTCAGTGGCTTGGCTGAAGCACCCCCATCTTTAAAGCATGTATGAGAAAGCAATCAATGAACAACTAAGGTGCCAAAACTGCAAGTTGTTTTTCATCTCTCACTTCTAGTTAATCTGTTCCTATCTGTCACTGCATTTCTCTCTGTCTCTCTAAAGAAAAAAAGTAAGAAAGGAAAAGATAGAGAGTGAAAAACTCACCTAAAATAATCTGCTGTAACCATACTCTTACACAAAACAAACTAGAACACCTAAAAGTCACTCCCAAGAAAGAAAAACAATGCTCACTGGAATTAGTTTCAATTCACCACCTTGTAAAAGCCTGAAATTCCTGCCGGTGGGGGGGCGGGGGGGAGGAGGCTATGGATCAAGTTGCTGAAGTTACTGGTTTGAAACCCTGGACTTGCCTGGTCAAGGCACAAGTGAGAAGCAACCTACTATAAGCTGATGCTTCCCTCTCTTCTCCACCATCACCATTTCTCTCTCTTTCCTCTCTTTAAAATCAATCCATAAAATCCTGAAATGAAAAGAAATTATTAAAACTCTGACATTCCGCCTAACCTGTGGTGGCGCAGTGGATAAAGCGTTGACCTGGAAATGCTGAGGTCGCCGGTTCGAAACCCTGGGCTTGCCTGGTCAAGGCACATATGGGAGTAGATGCTTCCAGCTCCTCCCCACCTTCTCTCTCTTTCTCTCTCCCTTTCTCTCTCCTCTCTAAAATGAATAATAATAAAAAAAGAAACAGTTAAATGATAAAAATAAATAAAGATGGTTCTCCTTTAAAAAAAAAAACTCTGACATTCCTATGCACCTAACAACACAGCCTTGAAATGTATAGACAAAATATACCAAGAAACAAGAAGAAATAAACAAATCCAGACGAATAGCACAAGATTCCAACATACCACTCCCAGTAACTGACAGACACACAGGCTGTCAAGAAACAAAACAGAATTTATAACCCAACATTTTGAAAAACAACAGAAATACTTCATATTGAGCAAAAAATGTTGAGCCTTGACCGGGTAACTCAACCTAGCTGGTTCGAGTGTCATCCAGAAATGTCAATGATGCAGAATTAATCCCCAGTAAAGGCACATACAAGAATCTACCAATGAGTGTGTTTATAATTGGAACAAAAAAATCAATGTTTCTTTCTGTCTCTTGCATCCATCCTCTATGTCTAAAATCAATAAATAAATTTAAAAAAATATTTTTCTGTGACAGAGACAAAGACACAGAGAAGGATCGACAGACAGAAAGATAAAGAGGTAAGAAGCATCAATTCTTCATTGAGGCTCCTTACTTGTTCTTTGATCCCTTTGTCATATATGTCTTCACCAAAAAGGCTACATACAGCAGAGCAAGTGACCCGTTGTTCAAGTCAGCACACCTGGGCTCAAATCAGTGACCCTGCACCGAAGCTGGTGAAGCCACACACAAATCAGATGAACTTGCACTGAAGTCAGCTCCTTCAGGGTTTAGAACCTGGGTTCTTTGTGTCTCAATCCAAAACTCTATTCACTGCGTCACCGCTGAAATGGAGAAATACCATATCCCTGACCATAGAACGAGTTTTGCAAGATTTGCAGATGAGTAAATGAAAAGAGTTCTGTACAGACCATAAATCTTCACTAATGTCGAGATTCCAGAAAGCCCTCAGGATGCTGCCTTAACAACCTCTGGAAAAGGCCAAGAGAACCGAGCACATTCTTTTGCTTTTTGTAAAATGCTTCGCTGAGCACTCTCTCCCTAGACAGTTCCAAGGATAATCGAAAGCCTGTTTCACTTCTGTAAAACTGCTTTGGCTAGGCGCTCACCCCCACCCCTCTCTGCTTTAGGCTTAAAGAAGCAAGCCCTTACTTAAGTACGTTTGGGGCTGTGAGTTCTTTAGGATGTGAATCCACTCGTGGTCACCGCCATTAATTAAAGACTCCTTAATTTGGCTACTCTATTATGTGGCAAAACATTTGTTTCTTCACTGTCCAGATATAACAACCATCTGGCCAAATTTTTTTAAAATTAAAGACTATTTATATTATTAAAAGAGTTGACAGCCTGACCAGGCGGAGGCGCAGTGGACAGAGCGTCGGACTGGGATGCAGAGGACCTGGGTTCGAGACCCCGAGGTCGCCAGCTTGAGCGCGGGCTCATCTGGTTTGAGGAAAAGCCCACCAGCTTGAACCCAAGGTCGCTGGCTCCAGCGAGGGGTTACTTGGTCTGCTGAATGAAGGCCCGCGGTCAAGGCACATATGAGAAAGCAATCAATGAACAACTAAGGTGTTGCAACGCACAATGAAAAACTAATGATTGATGCTTCTCATCTCTCTCCGTTCCTGTCTGTCTGTCCCTGTCTATCCCTCTCTCTGACTCTCTGTCTCTGTAAAAAAAAAAATAAATAAAAATAAAAATAAATAAATAAATAAAATTTAAAAAAAAAGAATTGACAGAAATTTTAACAGACAAATACATGGAAAGTTTGACTGTGAACATGAATCTAAGAAGTCTACATATTTTAAAATATCTTGTCTCCCAAATGTAATATATATAGACCAAATTTAATCCCAATCAATATCATATCTGAAAGCTATATACAGTTTTAATTTAAAAAATGGAAAGATATGCTTTATCAGTTAAGAAGCTTAAAGTTACTTTAATTATAGGAGTACAATATTAGTACAATCAACAAATAAGACACAGGAAAAAAATATAACGCTGATGAGCAGACTCACGCAAAGATGGAGACTTGATGGCACAGGAACCTCTGCAGAGAAGAGGGTAAGAACGGCTTTTTAAGCCTGACCAGGAACTACGAGTGGGTAGAGGCGCCTCAACACCAAGGGGCTGGAGGGAGTATTAGCTCCAGGCACTGGGGGCTGCAGCCCCGGGCCTCCGCTGACAAGGGGGTTGGTGCATCTAGTGTGCTCAGATTAGCACCTCCAGGTCTCTGGCCTTGGAGAGTAACTTTAAAAAACAAAACAAACCAGCAACATAAGTTACTAAAAATTAAGAGGTGGAAGTATATTTTGTCCCATGGGAATGGACAGAATTTTAGCAGTAGAAGGTCAGATGTGTCTTAACATTGCAGCCTGTATTTTCTCTTTTTCTCTGGGCTGTATGTACAGTGATGCTCATGTCAGTCTTCTCTGCTTCCTGCTTGTTTGAGGACTTAGGGCAGCCCCTCTTTTTTTTTTTTTTTTAACCTCTCTTTACTTCCTCAGTTCTTTCTCTTTTCATTTCTTCCCCTTGCACAAAATTTCTGCACCTTTAACAAATCTTCCTAACAATTCAGAAATAACTGAGCTTCTAGAACAACTTAGTTTCTTTCTTTTCCTTCAAAAAGTACCTCTATACCAGTTCAGTTGGGGTCTAGGGCCCCTTTCCAAAACTCCTTTACTAGCCAGGTTTAAGTGATTTGGGGCCATGGGTGTTTCTTAACTCTGCACCCTAGAGAAAGTGATATTTCATCTCCCCTCACCACCCCCACCCACACACCCGCTGGAGCAATGTCCTCATTAAGTAATCCCCTTACCCCACCCCAAAATTCCCAACCAAAATTAATCTTGCTAGGCTTGCTCACTAACCCTATAAAAGTTAAATCTTCAGGCACACAAGGCTGACACCACTTTGGTCTCAGCCCATTTGCTCGAAGATACATCAGTAAATTTCTTATGCAACACATCATTCCTGACCTGTGGTGACGCTGTGGATAGGGCATCAACCTAGAATGCTCAGGGCACTGGTTTGAAGCCCAAGGCTTGCCAACTCATGGCAATATAATGAGCAACAACAAGTTGATGCTTCCCAGTCCTCCCCCCTGCCTTTCCTCTCTCTCTCTCTCTCTCTCCTACCTCTAAAATAAATAAATAAAATCTTGAAAAAAAATGCTTGACCAGGGAGTCATGCAGTGGATACAACATCAGCCCGGCATGCTCATAGCCTAGGTTCCAAACCTTGAGGTCACTGCTTTGAGCATGGAATCATAAACATGAACCCAGGTTTGCTAGGGAAAAAACCCTTCTCCAGCAAACATTAGCCATACAGTGGCCCCACCTACAAAAAGGCAATTCGCAATTTACAACCTGCCGCCCTGAGGACAAACAGCGCAGCCTGACAAAGGCCAAGGCAAAATATAAGCAAGTAAACTTTAAAAAAATTGTTAAAGCTTACTTGCCCCACAGGACTAAAACCACAGGCAGTCACCTGCTTCCTCTGAAATACCTGGGAGCTCCTTCCACACGACTCCTTCCACCGCCATCCTTCCAGGGTCCACACTGCACCACTTCAGCTGTTTTGTCAACTATTCTGAGCTGTCCGAGACAAACCTCTCACAACACAAAACATTTTGGAAAATTTGAAAGGACAAGAGCACACTCACCTGGTTTTCTGGAGCTCGTGAATAACCTAATCTTTATCCTTCGGCAAAATGATTTGGCGCCTGAAAAGATATTTCAGATAGAATGTGCCGCTATGGCGGCCGATGAGGCTATGAAGCATCCAAGGAAACAGGCGATTTCCTCACTGCCCTAGAAGGTGATTCGTCAGTGACCCCTCGCAACCGCGGTGACGCATTGGCGCCTCCATGTTGGGAATCCTGAAGCCCTATATAAGGAAAGCAGCAACATTGGAGCCTGTAGGCTGGGGTGGCTGGAAGGTGGGATGGTCCTCAAATTGTCTGATTTCTTGGCACTATGACTCTTGTGGAAAGCGAGTGTATTTTCAGAAACTGGAGCTTCCAGATCAAAACAGTGAGCCAAATTGTGTTGGGAGTTTCAGCAGAAAAATCTATGGTCACAGCAGTTCTTATAAAGTTTATATTTTAAAATAGGAAGTGTGAGGTAGGTTGGCAATGGGGAAAGGTCATGTGAGGAACCAGGTGTGGGGGGGGGACTTTAGTTGGAACCACCCGCACCCTTGCATGCCAAAAGAAACTTCCCAGGAGCCCTTTGAAAAAGAATGACTGTCAGCCAATGAAATTTCACCATGTCTTATCAACCCGACCACCCTACTGATGCTATAAATTACCCCTGAGTGGGAGAATTCATGCGACTTTTCTGGCCCATGTCTCTAGAACCAGAGAACCTCATCCAGGAAACGCTCTACTCAATAAAGCTTTTGCTATTCCACACTTGGTGGCTACATCCTTCTTTCTTCCGTGGTGGGGAAAATACCTTACATTTGGTGTCAAAACCTTAGAGGAGTATGAAGTCCACTGGGGCCGCTCCTCTCCCCTTCCCTTTTGAGAAAGAACAGGATCTCTGACCTCCCACCTACTTCACCACACAGTGCGGTAAGTCTCCTGCCTCCAGCCTCCCCCTCAGTTTTTTCTGCTGAGACTCCCTGTCCATAGTCACAGCTGCATAAGGGACCTTTTATCCATTCTGAGTGCCTGTGTGCCTGTGGAGACATCTTGGACACTCCCACTCTACCTAATCATCCATTAACTAGAGCTTGAGCTGCAGGATACCAATTCTCATCTCTGATCACTCAGAGGGCTGAAGGTGGCCATACAGGCAAAGGAATCTACACCTGACTGAAAAACACTCCTGGAGTGCCTTATCCAGAATCTCTCCCTCCCTAAAGAAGAAGAAACTGATCTTCTCCAATGTGGCCGGGTCAAAGAACCCACTGGATAATCAAACCAGGTGGCCTCCTGAAGGGACTTTTGATTTTAACACCCTCACCAATTTAACTATTGTTAAAGAACTGGGAAATGGTTGGAGATCCCTTACATTCAGGGCTTCTAGTATTTGCACTCCCGTCTTAAACTCTGAGCCGCCTGTTCTATGGCGCAGGCCCTTTTTGGCCAGAGAAACCTCAGCTAAACCCTCCACTCCTGATCTTTCCTCCTCAATCGACCCCCAACTTTCTCCCCCTCCTGCCCAACCCCTAGGGGGCGCCCCTCCCTTGAGACCCTTCTCTGGTCCCTCTGTAGACGACTTCCAATTGGGTCCCTTCCCTCTAGGAAGCCCCTCCCCTTGCTGGCCAGGAATCCCTCCCTTCTTTGCTGTGTTCTTAAGCCACTCCTCTGCCAGGCCATCCTCCACAGGCCATTGGCCCTCACACGAGTTTGCAGGACTCCTGACCCCATGGTTCAACCCTGATTTTTTTTGCAGGAAGGCCTGCCCAATCGCCTATCCAGGACCTGTGAACATGGCATTTAAAGTTTGTAATGGCCGTGACTAGTAGAAAAAGGCTGAGGCTGCTCATCAGACCTGCATGCAGCAAAAGGTAATGCTCCAAACCCAGGCTCTTGTGGCAGCCCTGAGGCCGGCCGAGCAACAGGGGCAAGGCATAGAAATTGCCTGATCCAAATCTGGGCCACAAAGAGGAACTCCAGCAGGAGCTTGCTTTAAATGTGGCAGGAAGGGTCACTGGTCCTGGCAGTGCCCCTGCCCATGCCTGCCCACTGAGCCCTGCCCTAACTGGAAGCAGCCCAGTCACTGGTGGAGCGATTGCCCCTTTTGGGCAAGAGGCTCTTACAAGCCACCTAAATGGGAGGCCAAGCCAGCCAGGCAGGCCCACCGATCAAACTTCTTAACCTCATGGATGACTAATGTGGCCCGGACTAGGAGAACCCCATCACACTCACCGATCCCTGAGTAATACTACAGGAGGGGGTAAGTCCATCTCATTTCTTGTGGACACGGGGGCTACCTTCTCTGTTTTGCCATCACACTCTGAACCTCTAGTTCCCTCACAGGTCTCAGTTATAGGAATGGGTGGGACCCCTTCTTTTCCCCTTCACACCACTCTTGACATGCAGTTTAGACAGAATCCCCTTTTTTGCACTCCTTCAGATTCTTTCGTTTCTCAGTTTAATAGACTTCTTTCAACACCAAATTCCCAATTTTGCTCTCTTAGCCAAACCCCCCTTCTCTTGCCACCTTCTAACCTCCCCTTCCCATGATGCCCCTAACCAGGAGAAAGTAGCCAGATGAATAGTGGCGCCCCTATCTAACATAAAAGGTCAGAATATGAGGTCGATTGGCAATGGGGAAATGTCACGTGAGGAACCAGGCCCGGGAACTTTGGCTGGACCCACCACACCCATGCCCTCCAAAAGAAACTTCCCAGGAGCCCTTTGAAAAAGAATGACTGTCAGCCAATAAAATTTTGCCACATCATATCAACCCAACCACCCTACCAACGCTATAAATTGCCCCTGGCCAGGAGAATCCATGTGACTGCTCTGGCCCTTGTATCGCAAACCAGAGAACCTCGTCTGGGAAGCGCTCTACTAAATAAAGCTTTTGCTATTCCACACTTGGTGGCTACACCCCTCTTTCTTCTTCAGAGGGGAAAATACCTTACAGGAAGTGTTTTTAAATTTTTATAAATGGTCGAGTTCGGGTGTGGATATAATAGCAGTGAGTGATACTGTATAGAGAAGAGGTCATACATACTGTAAAGGAACACCAACCACAAAATACTAGCAAAAAAATTCTTAAAATTTTTAAGATCAGAAAAACGATTTGGAGAAATGGATTGGGTTCTGAGTAAGGCTATCCATCACCTACCAGGAGGAAGAGCAGCCTAGATAATATAAAGTTGTCATTGGGACTGGGACTCAGGGAAAAACCAATAAAAGTGAGGCCAATAACAAAATGGAGCCAGTAATGCGGACGCCATTTCTCTGGAGCAATGAGAAAGGCACCACCAGAATTGAGAATCGAAAAATATTACCCTCAATTACCTTTTCAGCAAGGTCCCAGGATAAGCCAATAGGATAAGTCTTTCATCAAAAGATGCTGGAATAATTGAATACCTAGTGCATTGAAAATAAATTAAGAACCTTAACTCTAGCCATAAAAATTAAATTAGAAGAAATCACATTTTTAAGTATAAGATGTAAAAGTATAAAACTTATAAAAGCATATGGGAGACAATCTTCCTGAACCCAAATTAGCCAGACTTCTGAGAGAAGACAATAGATGAACCATAAATGAAAAAGATAATAAATTGGATTTAATTAAATGTAAATGTTTTATTTGAAGCACAACATTTAAGAAAGCACTAGAAAGCACAAAATATTTCCATATTATGTATTTATCTAATAAAGAATTGCACTTAAAATATAAAATTTGCAAAACATAATATAAAGAAGACAACCATTTAATTACATTATGTATGAAGTCATGAAATTTTCTAAAACCTGAATTGCAGTGCCTGACCTGTGGTGGCGCAGTCGATAAATTGTGGACCTGGAATGCTAATGTCACTGGTTTGAACCCTGGGCTTTCTGGTCTTGGCATATAGGGGAAGCAATTACTGCAGGCTGATGCTTCCTGTTCTTGCCCCATTCCTTCTCTCTCCTCTAATAAATCAGTAAATAAATAGTTCTGTCTTAAAAAATAATAACAAAAATAAAATCTGGATTGTGGTGACGTTACAACTAAACTTACTAAACGTCAGCCCTCGCCTGGCTGGATAGCATGGTTGTTTAGAGTGTAGTCTGGAAACACTGAACTTGCCAGGACATACAATAAAGGAACCAACAAATCATGGAAGAAGATGATAAGAATTTGGGTAATGAGCTCTGGCGGGGCAGCTCAGATGGTTTGAGAGACATCCTGATAGATCAAGGTTGTGAGTTTGATTCCCTGATGAGAACTAACTAATGAATGCATAAATAAGAGAGAAATTGCTATTTCTCTCTTCTCTCTCCATTGATTCTCCAAATAAATCAATTTAAAAAAGTTTATAAAACAGGACTGTGATTATAAGGGAATTATATATAAACTGAACTATAATTAAATATTGCTTATTTTTAAATTTATTGATTTTAGGAAGAAAGGTAGAAATAGTGATGTGTATTTCAAGTTTACTCCATGTTTTCAGAAGAAAAAAAGTTATTTTATTTTTTTGAGAGAGACAGGGGGAAAAAGACAAGAACATCTAGCTGCTTCCACATGTGGCTGGACTGGGGAATCAAACTGGCAACCTCCGCTCTGAGAGGAGTCTCCAAGCAACTGATATATCTAGCCATGATGTAATTTTTATTGACTTTTAAAAGACAGAGGAAGGGAAAGACAGGGAGGCCGAAGGGAAGTACTTGTTACACTCAGTTGTGCACCTTCTGGTCACTTCCCTTCCTTGCCCTGACCCAGGGATAAAACCTGCAGCCTTCTTGTTTCAGGACAATGCTCTTAAGTGACAGAGCAACCTATTCAGGGCCAAAAACATCTTTATTTAGAGAAAAACAGAGGTAGAAGAGAGCCATCAAAGGAAAGGCTTCAGGAAACAAGTTACAGAGGCAAAAGAAGGGGCCTTCAGGCTTAGGAACAGAGAGAGAGAGAGACCTTGAGAGGACTAAGAAGGGGTGGGGAAAGGCACCAGCACGCTGCAGAGAGAGCCACCAAGTGTCCGTCCACTTTAATGCACACCTTCTGTTAACGCATACCTTTATGTGACTCTAGTTAACTTCTAACCAGTTCACCCATAATTTTATTATACCCATTTAGTACTAATTACATACAGCTATCCATACACATTTTGAAATATTAAAATGTTTATGAGAAGGTAAAATAAAATTAGACCATAAGATTTTTTTTATATTTTATTGAGATATAATTCACATAGTTTATATATAGTCATAATAACATTTCTCTTGGAAAAATTTTGTATTTATATAAAAGTCACTAAGGAATACTATAAAATATGCATATATTCCTTCATTCAGCTTCCCATCACGTGAACATTTTATATCACCACGGTACATTTGTCAAATTGAGAAATTAGCATTGGTATAATATGCAACCAAACCTCAGGTTCCACTCTGATTTCATAAGTTTTTACATCCGTTTTCTGTTGCACGATTTAAACCACAATTTTTCTGTGATTTTTCTCTCCTTTGTGACCATTTCTTTGTCACATTTTTCTCAATGATGTCCTCAATTTATTTCAGAAGTATTAATGAGGTATTTTGTATATTAATCCATTATTTGGGTTGTACTAAATTTGCCTCATTATACAGCAGTCATGCATTTTGAAACAGATACCTCAGAATTGAAGTCTCTATCACACAAATAATTTGGGGGTAGAAAATATCAAAATGTCTTCCAGCTGATCTCCTCATAAAGGTAATATTTACCAGGTTTTTACCCTGAAAATAACAAGAAAAATTTTGATGAAAACATCCAGTGTACAGGGCCCATATAAAAAAGATTTCAACACTTATATGTAGCATCAGAATTCATAGTACTTGTGAAAGCATAAACACGTAAATATATGGAACAGAACAGAGATCCCACACAAAAAAAAAACTGCACAAATCATATAAACTCAACGGTTGAAGAAAGGTACAAAGGCATCGATTTTCAAAGGATATGCTTTCCAAACAGTGATGTTCGGACACTTTCAGGACCATTGGTATACATGAGTGAATAAATAAAGAAATGCAATCTAAGATTTATCAAAAATTTTATATTGATAACAGACTAGTATACAGCTGACCTGTGTTAGCGCAGTAGATAAAACATCTACCTGGAATACTGAGGTCACTGGTTTGAAGCCCTGGACTTTCCTTGTCAAGGCACATGTAGTGGAATAACCCATTGCATGGCCTTGGATGGCAACATAGCCAACAAGAAAAGAATGTTTTGCCAAGAGAATTGTTTTGTGACTTGAAGATGGGTCACTGAAACAGGTCTATGTGACTGAAGGCAGTTGCTGGGCTTTTCTCAGTAAAACACTCTCATAAGATTTCTGTTCCTTTCAAGGTTATCCCTTGAGATAAAGAGAGAATGTTGTGGGAACCATAGAAGCTATAGCAATTAATGCCTTTTGATATATTGTTATTAAGCTATCATGCAGGTGTACTCCATGCATTTTGAAGTAAAAGTTATGCTTGATACTATGCCAATTTCTCAGTAAACAAGCTTTTTGAAGTCTTGTGATTAAAAATAGGACACAGCGCAAACTCGAGGCCATTTGCCTGAGCAAGTGATGGTCCTTTGCTAGTCCTTGATGATTTTGTCTGCTGATCTCTCTCTCTCTGCGCCCCCAACTCACAACAACATTTGGTGCCCAACATGGGGCCTTAAGAAGAGATTAGGAACAGGTGGAACCCCAAAAGGGTAATTTGGACCTGCTTTGTATGCAAAACTTTTGGGAAAATTAGCAAAGTCATGGAAAAATATCATTCAATATTGGACAATTATGTACAAGTTTTAAAATCTCTTTTAAAAGGGTCTCAGATTCAGATAAAAGATAAGGTTTTGTTACATCTTTTAAATGCTATTCAGAAACACTGTTACTGGTATACTCCTGAGCATAGTAATCAATTGAATTTGAATGTTTGGCAACAAGTAAGAAAATCTTTATGCTATGCTCATCAGCACAGAGATCCACTTGATGCTGAAATGTGTGCTATTTATAATCTTATTGCTACAGCCCTTAGCCCTTTGCAATCAGATGGAGATTCTGTTAAAGACTTGAGTGAGGTTATTTATAATGAGCCTGAAAAACTTGATTCACACAGAATGAACAGAATGATGATTTGGACAATATTGTTTCTGCTTCTGAAGTTACTGATAATATTAATGAAATTCAGCCATCCACAGGCTTTCATCCCTCTTTCTTAAAAAAATGTGGGAGCTCCTATGGATGATGTTGCCTGTCTAAAACATTTATTAAATAAACTACAATTTACACTGGAACAACAGGATATTGAAAATAAGTATACTGCTTATCCTGTTCAAAGCAAGATATATGTGAGCCTATGGCTCCTCCAATTCAAGGTCAAGAATTAATTGGTACTGGCAGGGGAAGGATTTCTCAATTCCCTGAAATCTCTGAAATGCAACAGGTGCTTGTGTGTCATGATGATTTGGAATCTAATTCTAGTAATTCTTCTGCATCTATTTTTCCAATTATTCAACAGCCTTTTCCTCTTAATGCTCCAGATCCTGGGGGAGGCCATAATATCCAATTTGACCAAATTGAATTTACTTTCTTAAAGGTAGTCAAACAATCTGTGGCTATATATGGACCTCAGCCCTCATATGTTCAAGATCTTATCTCTTTCTATTGTAATAATCATTTAATCATTCCTTTGGATTGGGATTTACTTGCTAGTATGGTTTTGGAAACAGGACAATATGTACAATTCAAATCTTGATGGAAAGAGGAGGCTCTTCAAATATCTCACATGAACGCCAGAAATAATCCCCCAGGAGCTACTTTTGAAATGCTCATCGGCGTTGGCACTTATGCAGCTGTGGGACAACAAACTGGTTATACTGATGCTGTTATAGCTCAGATTAGATCTGCTTGTCCTAAAGCCTGGATGCAAATCACTGAAGTTGGAGACAAGGAAGAAAAGCTTGCAGCTTTACATCAGCTGGTACAAATTCAATTAGAATTAGGACATTTAGAAGAAGCATGAAGTCCTTAGAATTCTCTAGTCTTTGTAATAATAAAATAAATAAATACTAATTTTCTTTGGTGTTTTACCTACAATCCTCTGAGCTATCATTTTGTTTCTTTCTTATTCTTTGCCTGGAAACTGAGGCAGGGAACATGTGTTGGATCTGACTATAGAAAATATCCCAGCAGCTGCCAAGAGAATTTTCTTGGGGAAATTTTGTTTAGTCTCAACCATCGTCAGTCCCTCTGTCAGAAAATGTTCTGATTAAAATCAGGCAGGCATCTTTCTAGTCTGACTGTGCTCTGAAATCCTGGGTTTCTCTTTGGTTTGTCTGGTTTGGTTTGTCTGATTCTAATTTCTGTTTAGTTTTTGTTTGATATCTAAAATGTAATTTTAAGGCCTAAATTGTTTACATACAAAGATTAAAAATGCCAGCTTTTATATTGAAAAAAATAGTTTCATCCATATATTTTTTGCTTTAAAATGAGAAATTATAAGGAACACTCATTTAAATTTAAATTGAATAGAATATGGATCCTTAAGACTTGCTAATTTGGTTAATATATTGTAAGATATATTCAAAGTTTGAAATCAAATAAGAATTCAAGTATTAGCATTAATTAAAGTTATATGTTATACTTGTGTTTCTGTGTTGAAATTTGTCTGGTTTGTGTGTAAAATATGCTCAAATTTATAAAACTAAGGAATTAAGTAAAATTAAGTCATTTTAAGAATTTATCTCAAGCTGCTTCAGACAGTTGGCTGCTTGTAAGGCAACATCCTGAAAAAGGAGGCACCGAGGAAAATGGGAATTTAGTTCCTCTGATGCCCTATAATAGACTGAACAATACAAAAGTCTTTTAGATATAAAAGCAAATGCATTTTTTATTGCTAAGCAACATTAGTTTTCTTTTTAGCCCACTTAGGCAGTAGTCACTAAGCTGCATGGCTTAGGGAAAGTCCCTAACAAAGCTCTAAGATTTTTTTACAATAGAAAAATAACAAGGGTCATTTGGACTCTAATAAAGAAAAACATTTATCTTATAAATAATTAAAAGAGCTGTCACAAGGAGCAGGAGTCCAGGAAAAGTCCGCATGGCACTGGAATTGTTGTCACAATTCTATACTTTGCAGCTCACGTCCAAGTCCCAATGACCGCTGCTTCTAGCTGGTAATGATTCAGGTAGACTGGAAAAGCCATCTGCAGCATGTGTGGAGATGGAGCTTCTGTTCTCCTCTGCCTGGAGAAATGAGACCAGGTTGCTTTTCCCTGGAGCTCTTTGACTGTGGCTTGGTAAAGAGAACCTTGGGATACACTAAGCTGGGTGGCAAAGGTAGATTCATAATAGAAGTTGGCAAAAGGGGGAAAGAGAGCTCTAAATTAGGAGTAGGTCCCAGCCTGAAATATGAGTGGGACATTGAGGTAGGAGGAATAAAGGATTTGGCATGGTGTTGGAGCTAACTTGGACTTGGTGAACATGTTAAGGACACTACTCTTATGGATTCTTGCTGTATTGGCCAAGAGTTTGCTTAAAGGCTTTAATCACTGTAAAAAAAAATTAGAAGACTGAAAAAAGAAGATGGGGCACATATACACCATGGAATACTATTCAGCCATAAAAAATGATGACATCGAATCACTTACAACAAAATGGTGGGACCTTGATATCATTATACGGAGTGAAATAAGTAAATCAGAAAAAAACAAGAACTGCAGGATTCCATACATTGGTGGAATATAAAAACGAGACTAAGAGACATGGACAAGAGAGTGGTGGTTATGGGGGGCGGGGGAGAGAAAGAGGGAATGGGGGAGGGGGAAGGGAAGGGACACAAAGAAAGCTAGATAGAAGGTGAGAGAGGACAATCTGACTTTGGTGATGGGTATGCAACAGAATTGAATGACAAGATAACCTGGACACGTTTTCTTTGAATATATGTACCCTGATTTATTGATGTCACCCTATTAAAATTAATAAAAATTTATTAAAAAAACAAAATAAAAAAATAATTAAAAGAGCAACTTTTTAAATTACAATCTAAACTTTCTGACAAGGAGTTTTTTATTCTCACTATGACCAAATTTCTGTCAGAGCTCTTAAAGAGTTAAAAACAGCTTGCTCCCAGTATAAAACTAACTGTCTTTATATGCAGGAACTGCTATCCTCAATCATGGACTCTAAATGTTTTATTTCAAAAAATTTAGAAATGTTATCTTAGACTGTTCTTTCAAAAGCAAAAGAGTTACAATTTATGACTTAGTAGGAGAAGCAGGCTTGTATTCAAGCTAATCAAAATGCTAATACTAACCCTCTTATTAATATTACAGAAAATGAACTTTTTAAATGGACAGTGTGCTAATTTACAACAGCAATGTAGGCAAATGTAGGGGTGAGGATTTGCTCTTATCTCCACAGATATAGGAGTAGTAGATAACTTCCAGAAAACTGAAGCCTCGGCATAAGTTAGAAATAGAAAAAAGGGAAATTTGACAATTAAATAAACTTACCCAGGAGACAAAAAATGTTTTAATTAAGACTAAGACTTCAAAAAACATCTTTGACTCTGTTTCTAGCAATGCTAGCTGTTGTGTCTATAACAATAAGCATAAATAACTATTCTTACTAAGTTTATATTACTTCCATAAGCAATGTTGAATAGCCTGATACTGTATCAACATTATGTAAATCAACCTTTAGAAAAAATTTGTTAGAAATATCCTCAATCTTTAATAATCCATTATATAAATGACATATTAATAGCTTACAAAAATAATGCTGAACTTTCAGTCATCCTTAAAAATGCTTCTGAAACCTTAAATCAGTGTAGTATAATTGTTGCTGAAGACAAAATTTAAACATCCTGTTCTATTAACATTGTTACTAATTCACAATATATAGAACATAGAGTTAAACTTATAAAAACTGTTTACATTTCAAATAATGGTTCTGAATTACACAAATTGTTTCAAGAGTTACAACTTTTATTGTAGGAATGAAATTCGCCTGTGTGGTAACTCACATTCATTCTCATACAGCTTTACCAAGACCTATGTCTACTACAAATAATAAAATTAATCAATTACTCATTAATTCAATAGAAATAGCTACTAAATTTCATACAAAGACTCATACAAATAGAAAAGGTTTAATGGAAAAATTTAGAATAACCAGGCAAGAAGCTCGGAATAATGTTGAAAACTCTCCTCAGTATAGTATTATAAATGCTCCTCCATTACCGAGAGGAATGAATCCTAAAGGACAACACAGTATTAACCTGTAGCAAATAGATATTACTCATATTTCTTCTTTAAAAAAAACTATCTGATGTACGGTTTTATTAATATTTATTCTTCCTTTCAGTAGGCCACATCTTTGCATAGAGAAAGGCTAATTGTGTCATTCAACATCTCATTGAAGCTTTTAATGTTATAGGCATTCCTAAAGCAATTAAAACTGAAAATAGTTCTGCCTATACATCTACTAAATTTCAACAATTCTTAGCATTTTAGAATATTAAGCATACTACTAGAATTCCATATAATCCACAAGAACAAGCAATTATTGAACGCAGTAATTGCGCTCTGAAAAATATGTTACTTAAACAAAAGGGGGGAGAAAAAGGAGATTATTCCCTAGAATTATGTTACATAAAGCTTTATTTACTTTAAATTTCTTAAATACAGGAGAAAATAATTTGCTGCAGACATTGGATGAAAAGTAGCAGATCTAAAATTAATCAACCTTTGCATTATAAAAGTGAGTTGGATCAATAGGTACCTAGTGTAGTGCAACATTGGGGAAGAGAGTTTGCTTGTGTCATTGCAGAATCTGGTGAAGTCCATTGGAGTCCTGCTCGCAGAATTAAACTAACAACATGAATAAGAACAATAGATTCTTTTCATATCCGCCCATTGCTGAGATGGAAGAAATAAATTTCAAAAGAAGAATCTTAAAGGTGCTGCTGCTTGGTATTGAAAAGGCTAAAATACCAAGTTGGGGTTAACTTAAAAAACTGACCTTTAATGGTAAAAAAAATGCTACAAACTACTAAAAAAAAGAAAATGCTACTAACCTGTTTTTAGCAATGATTACTTTGGTAACAATTCCGGTAAGTAAAGCTGAAAATTTTAGTTATTAGGTATATGTCCCTAATCCTCCATTAAGTAGAGCTATTCATTAGGAAAATAGTGCCTTTCTTATTTTTGTTAGTGACTCTAATTGGCTTCTAGGACCTTTTAATGATAGAGGTCCCTTAGCACCTTTGGAAGAAGGCATGAAATTAGAAAATCATACAACAGGAGTTGAGGGGTTAACTATGTATAGGACATGAGCCACATTGTTTAAAAATAGAAGCTCAAGCTTGGTTCTCTATTGTCAAAGATAACAGTAAAGAAGATGAAAAAAAAGTTTGTTACAAAAATATAGATTTAAAAGTAATACATCAGTACATAAAACTTCATAGATTAAAGCCCTCATAGTTCCACCCGAGTTAAAGGGCATGGTGCTGATTTAAAGTGACATAAGAATAGTTTAATTACAGCTGGTGGTCAAAGTAATTATACTATCATATAGCATAGAGAAGGAATGTCACTTCGAGCTCCTCATATAAAATTTGGTCCTATACAATATCATTTGCAGAAAGTAGCCACGGCACTTAAACATGTCAGTGTAGAAAGGAAAAATCTGAAGAAATTATCCTTCTAATCATATTATGTTAATCTTTAAGAAAATGAAACACATTTTATATCTGCTTGTGTTAGATTTCCTTATATGTTTTTTATAGGTGAAACCAAATAGACAGCTGAAAATTATTCAATAACTCGAAATAAGTGTGCTTTTTATACATGTATTAACTCTTCTATTCTTTTTAATAAAAATAGTCAGTCTTTACATTTTAAGAACCTGAATAAGAGTCTAGATCCCAGTATAGATGCATTGGATGTAGCAGGATTCCCCTTCCATGATGCTGTTACAACATCTTATTAAGTCCTTGAAGTGAACCAAGAGACTGGTTGGATTGATCATCATCATCATTCTAGGACTAATAGCTGTAACCACCACAGCTGCTGTTTTTAGAGTTGCATTACATCAAAATATAGACTGTGGACTTTATACAAAAATGGCATGTAGATTTTGAACTACTGTAGACTTCTCAATAACATATAAATAATAACATTAATACTAAAGTTAATGATTTAGAACAGACTATGATTGTGTTAAGAGATCAAATTGTTAGCCTGCAAAGACAAATTAAGCTAAGATGTGATTAGAATGTAACTACTTTTTGTGTTACCCTATTTCTTAAAATCGTACTTATTTCCATTAGGAAAATGTTAAAAAGCATTGGTTAAATCATGATAATGTAACTAAAGAAATCATTAAATTACAAAGATATATTCATGAAGCTTTTCCAAGAAAATTAGAAACCCTAAAATGTCAACCTGTTTTGAAGAGATTAATGGATAATTTATTGCAATTAAATTCTATTGAATATATTAAAGGATTCTGGGGATCCACTGTGACACTTTTTATAATAGTACTAATGCTATGTTTTTTTTTATATATACAGTCTGTCGATGAATCAAAGCAAGAGAAATAAGAAATGAACGACAGAAGGCTGTGTTTTCTGTAGTGCTTCATAACATTCAGCATAAACAAAAAGGGAGAAATGTAGTGGAATAACCCATTGCATGGCCTTGGATGGCAACACAGCCAACAAGAAAAGAATGTTTTGCCAAGAGAATTGTTTCGTGACTTGAAGGTGGGTCACTGAAACAGGTCTATGTGACTAACGGCAGTTGCTGGGCTTTTCTCAGTAAAGTATTCTCATAAGATTTCTGTTCCTTTCAAGGTTATCCCTTGAGATAAAGAGAGGAATGTTGTGGGAACCATAGAAGCAATAGCAATTAATGCCTTTTGATATTATATTCTTATTAAGCTATTATGCAGGTGTACTCCATGTATCTTTATTTTTATTTTATTTTTTTATAATTTTATTTTTTTAATGGGGCAACATCAATAAATCAGGATACATATATTCAAAGATAACAACTCCAGGTTATCTTGTTGTTCAATTATGTTGCATACCCATCACTCAAAGTCAGATTGTCCTCTGTCATCTTCTATCTAGTTTTCTTTGTGCCCCTCCCCCTCTCCCTTTCCCTCTCCCTTTCCCCCCTTCCCCCGTAACCACCACACTCTTATCAATGTCTCTTAGTTTCAATTTTATGTCCCAATGCAGTTCCTGTTTTTTTCTGATTTACTTATTTCACTTCGTATAATGTTATCAAGATCCCACCATTTTGCTGTAAATGATCCGATGTCATCATTTCTTATGGCTGAGTAGTATTCCATAGTGTATATGTGCCACATCTTCTTTATCCAGTCTTCTATTGAAGGGCTTTTTGGTTGTTTCCATGTCCTGGCCACTGTGAACAATGCTGCAACGAACATGGGGCTGCACGTGTCTTTACGTATCAATGTTTCTGAACTTTTGGGGTATATACCCAGTAGAGGGATTGCTGGGTCATAAGGTAGTTCTATTTTCAGTTTTTTGAGGAACCACCATACTTTCTTCCATAATGGTTTTACTACTTTACATTCCCACCAACAGTGGATGAGGGTTCCTTTTTTTCCACAGCCCCTCCAACATTTGCTATTACCTGTCTTATTAATAATAGCTAATCTAACAGGTGTGAGGTGGTATCTCATTGCAGTTTTGATTTGCATTTCTCTAATAACTAAAGAAGATGCGCATCTTTTCATATATCTGTTGGCCATTTGTACTTCCTCCTGGGAGAAGTGTCTGTTCATGTCCTCTTCCCATTTTTTATTGGATTGTTTGTTTGTTGTTGAGTTTTATGAGTTCTTTGTATATTTTGGATATTAGGCCCTTATCTGAGCTGTTGTTTGAAAATATCATTTCCCATTTAGTTGGCTTTCTGTTTATTTTGTTATCAGTTTCTCTTGCTGAGCAAAAACTTCTTAGTCTGATGTAGTCCCATTCATCAATTTTTGCCTTCACTTCTCTTGCCTGTGGAGTCAAATTCATAAAATGCTTTTTAAAACCCAGGTCCATGAGTTTAGTACCTATTTCTTCTTCTATGTACTTTATTGTTTCAGGTCTTATGTTTAGATCTTTGATCCATTTTGAGTTAATTTTAGTACAGGGGGACAAACTGTAGTCCAGTTTCATTCTTTTGCATGTGGCTTTCCAGTTTTCCCAGCACCATTTATTGAAGAGGTTTTCTTTTCTCCATTGTGTGTTGTTGGCCCATTTATCAAAAATTATTTAACTATATATATGTGGTTTTATTTCTGGACTTTCTATTCTGTTCCATTGGTCTGAGTGTCTACTTTTCTGCCAATACCATGCTGTTTTGATTGTAGTGGCCCTATAATAGAGTTTGAAGTCAGGTATTGTAATGGCCCCAGCTTCATTCTTTTTCTTTAGGATTGCTTTGGCTATTCAGGTTTTTTTTATAGTTCCATATAAATCTGATGACTTTTTGCTCTATTTCTTTAAAAAATGTCATTGGAATTTTGATTGGAATTGCATTAAATTTGTATATTGTTTTGGGTAATATGGCCATCTTGATTATATTTATTCTTCCTAACCAAGAACAAGGTATATTCTTCCATCTCATTATATCTTTTTCAATTTCTCTTAACAATGGTTTATAGTTTTCATTATATAAGTCCTTTACATTCTTTGTTATGTTTATTCCTAAGTATTTTATTTTTTTTTGTTGCAATTGTGAAGGGAATTATTCTTTTGAGTTCATTCTCAGTTGTTTCATTGTTGGCATATAGAAAGGCTATTGACTTCTGTATGTTAATTTTGTATCCTGCAACCTTACTGTATTGGCCTATTGTTTCTAGTAGTCTTTTTGTGTTTTCTTTGGGGTTTTCGATGTATAGGATCATATCATCTGTAAAAAGTGATACCTTTACTTCTTCTTTTCCGATATGGATGCCTTTTATTTCTTTGTCTTGTCTGATTGCTCTGGCTAGAACCTCTAGTACCACATTAAATAAGAGTGGAGAGAGTGGACAACCCTGTCTTGTTCCTGATTTAAGGGGGAAAGCCTTCAGTTTAGTGCCATTTAATATGATGTTAGCTGATGGTTTATCATATATGGCCTTTATCATGTTGAGATATTTTCCTTCTATACCCATTTTGTTGAGAGTCTTAAACATAAAATTGTGTTGTATTTTATTGAAAGCCTTTTCTGCGTCTATTGATAAGATCATGTGGTTTTTGTTCTTTGTTTTGTTGATATGGTGTATTACATTAACCGTTTTTCGTATGTTGAACCATCCTTGAGATTCTGGGATGAATCCCACTTGATTATGATGTATTATTTTTTTAATATGTTGTTGTATTCGATTTGCTAGTATTTTGTTTAGTATTTTAGCATCTGTATTCATTAGAGATATTGGTCTGTAGTTTTCTTTTTTTGTGCCAGCCTTGCCTGGTTTTGGTATGAGGGTTATGTTGGCCTCATAAAATGTGTTTGGAAGTATTGCTTCTTCTTCAATTTTTTGGAAGACTTTCAGTAGAATAGGAACCAAGTCTTCTTTGAATGTTTGATAAAATTCGCTGGTATAGCCATCAGGGCCTGGACTTTTATTTTGGGGGAGGTTTTTAATGGTTTTTTCTATTTCTTCTCTACTAATAGGTCTGTTTAGGCTTTCTGCTTCTTCTTGACTCAGTCTAGGAAGGTTGTACTGTTCTAGAAATTTATCAATTTCTTCAAGATTGTTGAATTTAGTGGCATAAAGTTTTTCATAGTATTCTACAATAATTCTTTGTATATCTACGGTGTCTGTAGTGATTTCTCCTCTTTCATTTTAGATTTTGTTTATATGAGTTCTTTCTCTTTTTTCCTTGGTAAGTCTTGCCAAGGGTTTGTCAATTGTGTTGATCTTTTCAAAGAACCAGCTCTTTGTTCTATTAATTTTTTCTATAGTTTTACTGTTCTCTATTTCATTTATTTCTGCTCTGATTTTTATTATCTCCTTTCTTCGGCTGGTTTTAGGTTGTCTTTGTTCTTCTTTTTCTAGTTCCTTAAGGTGTGAAGTTAAGTGGTTCACTTGGGCTCTCTCTTGTTTGTTCATATATGCCTGAAGTGATATGAACTTCCCTCTTATCACTGCTTTTGCTGCATCCCATAGATTCTGATATGTCGTATTGTCATTTTCATTAGTCTGTATATATCTTTTGATCTCTGCACTTATTTCTTCTTTGACCCATTCATTCTTTAAAAGTATGTTGTTTAGTTTCCACATTTTTGTGGGATTTTTTTCCTCTTTTTTGCTGTTGAATTCTAGTTTCAAGGCTTTATGATCAGAAAATATGCTTGGTACAACTTCTATTTTTCTGAATTTGCTGATGTTGTTTTTGTGGCCCAACATATGGTCAGTTCTTGAGAATGATCCATGTACACTGGAGAAAAATGTATACTCAGTCACTTTGGGATGAAATGTCCTGTAGATGTCTATCATATCCAGGTGCTCTAGTGTTTTGTTTAAGGCCACTATATCTTTGTGGATTCTCTGTTTGGATGACCGATCTAGAGCCGTCAGCGGTGTATTGAGGTCTCCAAGTATGATTGTATTTTTGTCAGTTTTTGTTTTAAGGTCAATAAGTAGCTGTCTTATATATTTTAGTGCTCCTTGGTTTGGTGCATATATATTAAGAATTGTTATGTCTTCTTGATTCAGTGTCCCCTTAGCCATTATGAAATGGCCATTTTTGTCTCTGAGTACTTTTGCTGTCTTCTAGTCAGCATTATCAGATATGAGTATTGCTACGCCTGCTTTTTTTTGGATATTATTTGCTTGGAGTATTGTTTTCCAGCCTTTCACTTTGAATTTGTTTTTATCTTTGTTACTTAGATGAGTTTCCTGTAGGCAGCATACAGTTGGATTTTTTTTAATCCATTCTGCTACTCTGTGTCTTTTTATTGGTGAGTTTAATCCGTTTACATTTAGTGTAATTATTGACACTTGTGAGTTCCCTATTGCCATTTTATAGATCGCTTTCTGTTAGTTTTGTGTTTTGTTTGATCCTTCTCTTTCGTTTTTCTATCTTTTGTTTTTTTTTGTTTTGTTTTTTTATTTTTTGCACTTTTCTGAAGCTGGAAACAGGGAGAGACAGTCAGACAGACTCCCGCATGCGCCTGACCGGGATCCACCCAGCACGCCCACCATGGGGCAACGCTCTGCCCACCAGGGGGCGATGCTCTGCCCATCCTGGGCGTTGCCATGTTGCGACCAGAGTCACTCTAGCGCCTGAGGCAGAGGCCACAGAGCCATCCCCAGCGCCCAGGCCATCTTTGCTCCAATGGAGCCTTGGCTGCGGGAGGGGAAGAGAGAGACAGAGAGGAATGTGCGGCGGAGCGGTGGAGAAGCAAATGGGCGCTTCTCCTGTGTGCCCTGGCCGGGAATCGAACCCGGGTCCTCCGCACGCTAGGCCGATGCTCTACCGCTGAGCCAACCGGCCAGGGCCTATCTTTTGTTTTTATTTGGTTGTATTCCATACATCTTTCCTCTGTTGCTATCTTTTTTATCTCATGTGCTTCTGTGGTGGTTTTTTCAATGGTGGTTACCTTTAAATAATGAAAAGGGTTCCTACCCTGTTCTTTGTAGCGCACTATTTTGTGAGTACTTTTGCACTCCATCGTCCTTTGCTACTGTTAATCTCCATCCTCTCCCCCCCCCTTTCTTTTTGTTGTTGTCACAGTTTAAATTTGGTTTTATTGTGTTCTTCTTGGAGCTTTTACTTGTGGCTTTGTTTTTTTTTTTTTTTGTTCTTTGTATCTGATTGGAGAACCCCCTTTAGTAATTCCTGGAGTGGGGGTTTTCTGATGATAAATTCCCTCATCTTTTCTGTATCTGTGAATGTTTTTATTTCTCCTTCATATTTGAAGGATAGCTTTGATGGGTATAGTATTCATGGCTGAAAATTCCTCTCTTTTAGGACTTTAAATATTGGGGTACAGTCTCTTCTAACTTGTAGAGTTTCTGCTGAGAAATCTGATGATAATCTAATGGGCCTTCCTTTATATGTTGTATTCTTCTTTTCCCTGGCTGCCTTGAGAATTTTTTCTTTGCCGTTGGTTTGTGCCAATTTCATTATGATGTGCCTTGGAGTAGGTTTGTTGGGGTTAAGAAAACTCGGAGTTCTGTTTGCTTCTTGAATTTGAGGCTTTAGTTCTTTCCACAGGCTTGGGAAGTTCTCATCTATTATTTGTTTGAGTATGTTCTCCATTCCATTTTCTCTCTCTTCTCCCTCTGATATACCTATTATTCTTATATTATTCTTTTTGATGGAGTCAGATAATTCTTGTAGGGCTATCTCATTTTTTTAAATTTTTGAGTCTCTTTCTTCTTCTCTCTGTTGTGCCTCAAATTGCTTGTCTTCTATTTCACTAATCCTCTCTTCTATCTGGCCTGTTCTATTATATTAGCTAAGCTTGTTACCTCGTTTTTCAGCTTGTGAATTGAGTTTTTCATCTCTGTTTGATTTGTTTTTATAGTTTCAATTTCCTTGGAAATATATTCTTTGTGTTCATTGAGTTGTTTTCTGAGCTCCCTAAATTGCCTTTCTGTGTTTTCTTGTATATCTCAGAGGATTTTTAGGATTTCTATCTTGAATTCTCTGTCATTTAGCTCCAAGGTTTCCAATATATTAAATTTTTTCTCCATAGAATTTTCCTCATCTATCTGTGTTACCTCCCTTTCTTTTGTATCCATGATATTCAATTTTCTCTTCCTTAATGGCATCTGAGGGTGGTTTTGTTGATAGTATTAATGAGATTTAATAAAGAATAAAAAGTTTAAAAAATAAAAAATTGAAAAAAGTTGTGGTTTTTTTAAAAAAAATTAATAATGAAATAAAGAAAAATAAAATAAAATAAAAATTAAAAAAAGGAAATTATCCCTCTCTCCTTTTTTCCTCTCCTCTCCTCTCCCCTCTTTCTTGAGAAAATCTTGTGGTGAACTGTGAATTATATTGTATTAAATAGAACAAACAATGCCTGTAATGGAGGGCCTGGATTGGGGAAAAGTAATAAAGCGGAAAAAAAAAAAAAGAAAAAGGGGGTATGGACCCACAAAAAGCAAATAAGGAAAAAAATTTGGATCAAGAATAAAATGATTTGCGTTTAGGTGTTGGTTGACTAATAGTTATGATGAGAGGAATAAGAGGGAAACAGGAAAATGGGGGGACAAATTAAAAAATTACTATTGTATTTAGTGGAACAAGAGCTAGATAAAATGGAGAGCCAGGGATGGCAGCACTGCTAGTGAGTTAAAAAGGTAAAGTAAAAACCCCCCAGAATGCCACAAACATAAGTTTGAGTCCCAGATAAGATATTTTGTTCGTTATTGAGGTTTGAATGAGAGGAGACTTAAAGGAGAAAGGAAGAAACTAATATAGAGGGAGAAAAGAAAGAGAGAGAGAGAGAAAGAGAAAGAGAAAACCACTAAAAGAAAAAAAAAAGAGGAGAGAGAGATAGAGAGTTAAGGGTTTTGGATTGCAACCCTCATAGAGAGAAAGGAATAGGAAAGAAAAGATATTGGGAGATGTAACACTTATGGGTAGTGTAGTTCAAGGAGAGGAGAGAGTAAGACCGGCAGAGAGTTAAACGACCAAATTGGAGGAGGAAAAAAAGAAAATATCAAGAATGAAGATAAGAGAAACAAATGAACAAATATAATAAAATGGGATAGGTTATAAAGTCTACAGATTATTCTTGATTTTGGGAGGTTATCTTCATACTTTTTCTTTTCTCTCCCTCTTCCTGGTCGGTGACTCTTTACCCTGGGTTCTGCCCCTTTGGCACGCTCAGGTAGAGGTTTGCAGTTGATAAGTCTCTATGGCGATGTCATGTATTGTGTTTTAGTCTCGTTGGCAGTCGAGGCTCATTAGCATTTATAGGCTCCAACAGTGAGAGAGTTTGTGTTCTTGGAGCCTCTCTCCTAGTCTTTCCTTCCTCAATTAGTAGCCTGATAATCCAGCTATGGGGTTGCTGCTGCCTCTGCCTGGATAGTAAGAGGCTCAAAGAGCTGGCAACTCCCCACTCTATTCCCACTCAGCACAGGGCTCTGGGTAAGGCTTAGTCAGTCAGAGCTGCTAGCATAATCAGGTGGGGCTTCCGCCCACTCAAAGACCTTTGGCTCTGCCACTCTGTCCAGTAACACGGGCGGGCACCCACTCCCAGGGCGCTTGGAGGAAACACTCGCTATCTGCGTGCGCAGACCAGGATGTCAGGCCGGAAGTCTCGCCCTCTGAGTGAAACCCCTGCCCGCACTGAAAAGTTCCAGTGTTGGAATTGGCTCTCGCTCCATCCCCATGTGCGGCTTTTTCAAGGTGCTGGGGCGGCCTGAGATTCTGCTTTCGGCCCACACAAAGGCCCCTGACTCTGCCTCTCTGTGGGATAGCACAGGTTCCCACTCCTGAGGTGCTGAGAGGAGTCTCTTGCCTACTCTCTGTGCGCACCGACCACGATATCAGGCCAGCCGCCTCACCCTCTGAGTGAAACCCCGCCCACATGGAAAAGTTCCAGTGTTGGAATTGGCTCTCACTCCCCGTGCGTGGCTCCCTCAGGGCACTGGGGCAGCCCGAGATTCCGCTTTTGGCCCACACAAAGGCCCTTGACTCTGCCTTTCTGTGGGATAACACGGGCGCACACTGCCGAGGCACTCGGAGGAATCTCTCGCTCACTATCTGCAAGCGCAGACCAGGATATCAGGCTGGCCGCCTCACCCTCTAAGTGAAACCCCCGCCCGTACGGAAAAGTTCCAGCGTTGGAATTAGTTCTCGCTCCCTCCCCATGCGCGGCTTTCCCAGGGCACTGGGGAGGTCCAGAGATTCTGCTTTTGGCCCACACAAAGGCCTCTGACTCTGCCTCTCTGTGGGATAACACGGGCACCCACTCCCGGGGCTTTGGAAGAAATCTCTCACCCACTATCTGCGCGCGCCGACCAGGAGATCGGGTAAAATGGCTGCCCCGCTTGTCTTTCTTTGTCTGGGTTTGGCATGAGTGTTAGCTCTATTGCCTGGGTTGTCACAGGAACAGTTTTTCCTCAGCTTGGATCTCCCTGTCACAGCCTGGTTTGGCCGTTTGTGCCGCAGCCTGGATCTATTCACCCCCTTTGCCTGCCTTAGTTTCTATATTCTCAGTTCCCAGTGAAAGCTGCCCTGTTTAGGTTAGTGAGGAAGGCGGAGCATTTCTTACTCCCTATTTCCTTCAGTGTTTGGTTATATATTTAGCCAATTTTTTGCTCGATCATACCTTTGGGTGTATTGTGAAACATCTGGAGGCTCCAAGGATAGGTTTTTCTGTTTCTGGTTGAAGATCTTATTGAGTTTTGGGGGAGATTTATTGGTATCACTTCCTACCCTGCCATTACTCTGACGTCATCTCCTCCATGTATCTTTAAGTAAAAGTTATGCCAATTTCTCAGTAAACAAGCTTTTTGAAGTCTTGCGAATAAAAATAGGACACAGTGCAAACTCAAGGTCATTTGCCTGAGAAAGCGGTGGTTCTTCACTAGTCCATGATGATTTCATCTGCTGATCTCTCTGTCTGTGCCCCTGACTCACAAAAACAGGCACACATAGGAGTTGATGCTTCCTGCTCCTTCTTACTTCTCTCTCTCTCCTCTCTAAAATAAATAAAATCTAAAGAAAAGCAAACTAGTGTCTAGAACACAGAATTCCTAAGGGTCAATAATTTTAAAAAGATTGGGAGAATGTGGGAGGATAGATGTAAAAAGGGACAAATATAAGGTGACATAAAATGATATGACTGTGGGTGATGGGTATGCAACAAAATCAACAGTTTAAATACTATAGAAATATTTACCTGAAACCTATGTACTCTAATTAATCAGTGTCACTGTGTTACAGTTAATTTTTCAAACATAGATTTAAAATTATTGTTAAAAGAAACCATGACAAGACCTTGAACAGACACTCTTCCACAGATAAGGAGATGGCAAATGAGCATGTGAAACAAAGGGCAATATTATTTGTTATTAGAAAATTACAATAGAGCATAATGATGAGATTGATACGAATACTCAACTATTAGAATTCATAAAAGAGACAAAAAATCCCAAGACAATATTAAATGCTGCTGACATTGTGGAGGAACAGGAACTCTTATTTGACAGAGAAAAGGCAAAAGTGATAAACATGTTGGAAAGTAGGCAGACTCTTCAATGCATGACTTCACACGTGATTTCAAAATTTTAAGAAATCTGTCTAAAAAGCTTTTCTAGTAAAATGGTCTCACTAGTGAATAGAAGTTAGGAAAATGGTTGTGGTTAACTGTTTCCAAGAACCTGAACAGAAATATCAAAAAGGAAACTGACATATAAGACAAACAAAGAAACCTTCCTTACTTATGGACACAGCCTTTGATCATGGGGAAGTACTCTGGTGATGACATTGAGTCACGTGGATGTAGAAGACTGAATTTGTTAGAACTGTTAACTTGAGCCAAAGTGAGAAAACATGACAAGGAGCAAGACCTCAAATCCTCTAGGAGACAAATTTTGAATAGGAAATTTAATGACACTTGGATTTGGAAGAATGAAATGTTTCCAACATACAAAACGTGAATTTCAAAACTCCAACTAGCCTGGGGCTACGGTTCTCAAAATTTCCAGACTCCTTAGTTTCCTAACCTACACAAACTCTGCCCTCCCTGGTGATCTCAAGTTCAGTCTGAAATTCACCAAGAAATCCTTGTGTGCTGACACTCCTCAGTAATTTATATTAAATTAAATTGCTAACCTAGACAAGCTCGGTTTATGCTACACACATTCCGCTTTTCATGCAAATAGCCTAGGAGCACTGATATGATGACCTTAGGCCTTGACCTTCAGGCATTCAGTTCTCAAACTCTTCTCAGTCAGGCTTAATCAAGTGACCCACACTAATGCCCAGACCTTTAGAGACTGAATCCACATAAATCCCCAAATGACAATTTGCATGCACTCCTGCTTCACCAAACTCACAGGCCATTCAGGATACACAAAAAATCCAGCTCACAAGACCTCGAGCCTCTGAAGCCTCCATTGGCAGCACCCAGAGGCTGAACACTAGTACAAACCACTTCCAATTTGGTCCTCTGTTCCCAACTTTCCTCGAGACTGCTGCTAAGAGGAGTGTGTAGCCAGGTCTGTGGCTCACTTCTAAAATTTTGAATTCTGACCTGAATAAGTTCCATGACATTGTAGAATGTATTAAAGTTTCTGATGAGTATGCTCAAAACACTTATCACTCTCTCAGATGAAAGCTAACAGAAATGTTCCAGGGGCTCCTCTATGCCTTCCAGTATTCCCGAGAGATGATCACAAGCACAGAGGCACTACTGAAATTTCTAAGAACACAACCTGTCCAAGGCCAAATTATCAGGAGATGCATTTCATCCATCACTTTAAGTAAAACAGAAAGTTGACAGTATCCTTGTCACCCAGGAACAGCAAAGGTACAGTATCCAGAAGGTCTGATGACCGTGTGTCTCTAAAGAACCCAGAGACCTTGCGGCTTTGTATTAGTTAAATTCAACTGAGGTCCACTTTTAAATCACCTACAGTGCAGTCCTCCTTTTTTTAATCTTTACTTTTTCACTACTGCCGCACTCAGAATAGTCCTGGTCATCCAGCGTGTGTTTTATTGAATGGGGGAATGCTCCACACCAGAAATTTTCTACACCACTTGATGCCCAGAAATTTAGCTCAATTATTACCCAGTCATGTTAAATTTCACAAACGAAGGCTCAGGGCCACACACTGCTCCCAACTCATTTCACAAGTCAAACAAATGGAGGCTTCCTCAACCCATTTCAACTTCACTTCATTTCCCAGAGCAGCTCACATCACCAAAGCACATACCAGAAATCTTGGGCCAGGGACCTTGGGTTTCAAGCCAGTGACAATGGAGTCATGTCTATGTTTCCATGCTCAAGGCAATGACACCATGCTCTGGCTCAGGGGTCTCCACACTACGGCCCATGGGCCACATGTGGCCCCTTGAGGCCATTTATCTGGCCCCTGCTGCACTTCCAGAAGGGGCACCTCTTTCATTGGTGGTCAGTGAGAGGAGTACATTGACCATCTCATTAGCCAAAAGCAGGCCCATAGTTCTCATTGAAATACTGGTCAGTTTGTTGATTTAAATTTACTTGTTCTTTATTTTAAATATTGTATTTGTTCCTATTTTGTTATTTTACTTTAAATAAGATATGTGCAGTGTGCACAGGGATTTGTTCATAGTTTTTTTTATAGTCCAGCCCTTCAACGGTCTGATGAACAGTGAACTGGCCCCCTGTGTAGAAAGTTTGGGGACCCCTGCTCTAGCTGGTGAATCCACTGTCCAGCCGGATTAGCCCACATCCAGGCCAGTGATGTTAGGCTTTTGGACCCGGCCCCTCTGCATCCCAGTCAGATGCTCCATTCGGGGGGCCACTGCCTGTCAGGTTGTGCTCAAGTTTCTTAAAACCATTGACCAACCAAACAGAAATATGTGTATATTAAAGTTGGAGATACAAATGTATCCTCTAGTTAACAGTACTGGAACAACTTTACTTTCTTCTATTTGATAATGATGGATGTGAATAATTAAGAATTTTTTTAGTAGAGTACCTGCCTGAAAAGCATTTGGGACATCTCTCAAAACTTTCACATTTTGTGATTCTAAACTTAATTTGAAATTTATAGTTATGAGCCCTGCCCAGGTAGCTCAGTTAATTAGAATGATGTCTGGAGGGCGGAGCTTGCCTGATCTTTCCCCACTCAGGGCACACACAGGAACAGATGGATGTTTCTGTTTTATGCTCTCTCTCTCCTTTTTCCTCTAAAATAATAATATAAATAATAAAAGTTTTATGTTCTACTTGTTTTGCTAAATAGATAGTGTTGGCTGTATGTTGGAAGTGCCAGGTTTAATCCCTGGTCAAAATATACATGTGAGGCTGAACTGTGGTGGCTCAATGGAAAAAGCATAGGCCTTGGAATGTTACCCAGTTTGAAAACCGGGCTTGCCCAGTCAAGGAATATATAGGAGTTGATGCATTCTGTTCCTCTGTCCTTTTCTCTCTCTCTCTGTCTCTCTCTCCTCGTTAAAATGAATAATAAAGAAAAACATACATGATAAACAACTATCTGCTTCTCTTCCCCTTCCTCTGCTCCTTCTCTCTCTCTTCCATTTCTTAGAAAACAAGGTTTTATTTATACATATTTAGAAAGAAAAAAGAGAAAAGAAAAGAGCAGGAAGCATCAACTCCCATATGTGCCTTGACTGGGTAAACCCCTTCTCACTGGCAGTGGCATGATTGGTTCGAGTATCAGTCCCCAGTGGTGAGGATAGCTTGGTTAATTGGGACAATGACCCCAGAAGGGGTTTGCTGGTTGGATCCTAGTGGGGGTGTATGTGGGAGTCTATTTCCCCTTCTCTCACTAAAAAAAGTAAAAACAAATAAATTAAAAGTTACTTAGAAATATTTCTGAAAAGTTTTATTTATTGATTTTAGAAAGAAGAAACAGATAGTGGCATAGAGGAAAAGATTAAAAATTGTCAATTCACCCTACTCAACTAGGTTAGTTGTAGAGCATCATCCCGGCATGTGGAGATCCTTGGATCAATTCCCAGCCATGGCACACAGGAGAAGCGTCCATCTGCTTCTCCACCCTTTCTGCTCCTTCATCTCTATCTCTTTCTTTTTCCCCTCCCTCAACCAAGGCACCTTTGAAGCAACGTTGGCCTGGGCGCTGAGGATGGCTCCATGGCCTTGTCTCAGGTGCTAAAATTGCTCTAGTTAGAATGGAGTATCTCTTTCGATGGGCAGAGGATTGCCTCCTGATGAGCATGCTGGGTGGATTCCAGTTAGGTGAATGCAAAAGTCCCTCTGTCTCTCTGCTTTTCACTACACACAAAAAAATTAAAAAGAAGCATCAACTCATAGTTGTTGCTTCTCATATGTGTCCTAACAAGGGTATTCCGGGGATTCATCCAGCTTCAGCATTCCAGGTCCATCCTTGACCCACTGCGCCAGAGGTCAGGCTAAAATTATTGATTTTATACAGCACTCAATGCCACTTATAAAGGTCAACACATCAAAATATGTTGTTGATATTATTAAAATGAACATTAAATTTCAAGTACTCCAAGTATTCTGAAATAACACAAACTTTAAATTAAGAAAAAGCAAAACATTTATATATTGAAATAGGACACTGTTGCACACATTAAGTTTAACTCATGTTGAGAGTTAAATCCATTTACTTATTATTTCAATTACAAGGCAAACAGAAAAGAGGTTGATGCTGGAGCATTTGAGATCATACTTCGCAGCATATATAACACTGGGGCACAAAATTTTTGTTGCATCCACAAAAACATTTGTTCTTAACTAATTCAAGTGTGCTGATCTCAAATCTGACATTAGTTTTTCTCTGTAAGCTACAGGTTTTTTTGCAATTCAAGATTATAGGTTTTCATCTTATTGTAAAAATTTAACATTTAGTTTAACATAATAAAGTAGAATATCTTCTTGGGCATAATCTTTGTGAAAATATAATAATTTATATAATGCAGTAAATACACTAAAAGATACAACTGCATTAGAATTTGTCTACAATTTCAAAATAGAACATATTAAAACACTTAATCATAAAATTTGCACAAAACTAATTTAAAATTTATTCAGGCAAAAATTTGTGTTTGTAGCTCTTGCATTTGTGTACTTGTTGAGGACAACCTTATTTGATGCTCCAGCAGTAGTCTCTGCTCATCACTAACTGCCATGGACCAGCGCGGCCCCTAATAACAGTGTGAAATTAAGGAAACACACTTGTCAATAAAACGATGGGACTGGGAGGACTCTTCAAAATGCCCATGGCAGTATCCGAGTGCCCCATAGCCCCAGTTTGCTTTATTATATAGCCATATGCAAATGAAGAAAGTTCTTGATACAAAGTTACACATCCAAGGCTAAGACAGGAACTCTCCCAAGGCAAAAACAGGATACATTAATGATATCTACCAACATCTGAAAACAAACAAAGAGTCAGAGGAAGGGTATGTAAATTGCTTCCAGCAACCTAAGGAAGCAAGTGAAGTGGGTGCAAATACTCAGCATCACAGCCAATATGAAGATGGAGGGGGGAGAACTGAGCCTTTTGCTAAGCCTTGAATCTACAATGACTTTCTGCCATTTATAGTCCACAACAACAAACAGCACCAAGGTTTTCGGGAAACTTATCAAGGTGACTGTTCAGGAAGTAAATCAATACTAATATTACATCCAATGTCATGAAAAACCAACAGCATCCGTTGAACCAGAAGTTCATAGTTTTCTTCTTTTTTGTTGCCAAGGAAGTTCTTTGTAACTGCCACAAAAGACTGCCATGCTGCTTTCTCCTCTTTATTTATCTTCCTGGCAAATTCTTCATCATGTATGAGCGTTCGAATTTGAGGTCCATTGAATACACCCTCTTTTATCTTCTTGAAAGACAAGGCAGGAAAAGCAGAAATAATATGTTGAAAGCAATCACTTTCTCTATTCAAAGCCTGAACAAACTGCTTTGTTAAGCCAAGTTTGATGTGAAGTGGGGGAAAAATGATCCTAATCTCAATTCACTACAGATTCATTCACAATACTTTGCATCCCTACTTCCAGAGCTTCATGTTTCAGCCACTCCTTTTGTGTCCAGTGTTTCTCCCAAGCTCGGCTGTCCCAAAGACTCAGAAAGCAAGGATACTTCATGAAACCTTTCTGTTGTCTTAGCAGGAAATTTACCATTTTAAAATCCACACAAATGATCCAGTTATACTCCTCATACTTCAGAAAGTCGAGGACAATTTTTATAGCATTATAATCTTCTTGCAGATGAGTTGAATAACCAATTGGAACCACTGAAAATAGGCAATATATGCGTGTGTCACAAATGATGAAATATTGTGCCTTTGAGTTGAATTGTGTAACAGCCACATATATAACAGAAGGTGTCAGGACTATTCTTACATTTACACCTCCTTGAAGAAGCCATGATTCAATCTTAAAACAAAATAAGAGGGTGTTTTTATCAGATAATTTTTTACATTTAAAAACAATGACAATGATGTAAAAGCGATGTTTGTAAAACATTAGTTGCCTTGTGGTTATGTTCAATCCAAGAGTCATTGCCCTTTAATGCCAATTTAAATACCAATGCATGCCATTAACTGTAACAAAGAGAAATTAAAATTGCATAAAAACTAAAGCATGCACCAAAAAACTGATTTCAGATTTGGAATCAGCAATGCAGAAATATAGAGTGTGTCTGTGAAGTCATGGTGCGCTTTTGACCGGTCACAGGAAAGCAACAAAAGACAATAGAAATGTGAAGTCTGCACCAAATAAAAGGAAACCTCTCCCAGGTTCATACCTATTTAGTGCAGTTTGATGTGGGCTCCATTTTTTGCCCTACATACCTCCAAATGATAGTAAAGTTCTTGCCACACATGCGTAAGGATGTCTGGTGCAACAGAGTGAATAACGTCTGTGATTCTCTGTTTTAAGTGATTAATATCATTGATACATTCAATGTACACATGTTGCTTCACATAACCCCAAAAGTAAAAGTCTAAGGGCATCAGATCCAGGGACTGTGGTGGCCATGGCTTGAGAGAACCCCTGCCTATCCACCGCTGGGGGAATGTTCTATTCAGAAACTCACAAAAAATGGTGGTGTAGTGTAAAGGAGCATCATCCTGTTGAAAGATGACACCTTCTGGAAATTGTGGCACTGCATACAATTCCAACATGTCAAGAGAGGACTTTGCCATCACAGACTGCTCTGTAAAAAAAAAAAAAAAAGGGCCTATCACCTTATCATGCATCAGGCCACACCACACATTCACTTTCAGGGTGTTACGTTAGTACTCAGTGTAGGCATGAGGATGTTCAGCAGCCCATATTTGGACGTTATTGCGATGAACATGTCCATAGATATGAAAGGTCACCTCATCGCTAAACACAATCTTCTGCAAAAATCTTGCATCATTGTTGATTTCATGAAGCATATCTGTAGCAAACGCATATCATGTGGATTTATCCACTGGTTTGATAGCGTGTAACAGTCACAATTTGTGCCCCAATTTATTTAACATCTTATGAACTGTAGTCTTGCTTAGGTGTAATTGGAGAGCACGCACATGAACAGATTTTTTAGGGCTCCTTAGGTGGGTATCCCATATGTATAGCTTCTATAGACTCATCACTGACTGATGGCCTACCAGAACAGGGTTTCTCCACCAAACTGCCAGTTTCCTTCAATGGCTTATTCCACCGAGTAATGTTATTCCTATGTGGTGGCGATTCGTTATAAATGCACCGATATTCACGTTGCACTTTGGTCACGGATTCAAATTTAGCGAGACACAGAACACACTGAACTGTCCTCTGTACCATCCACATCTCCACTGGAATGGCCGTGGGCTGCTTCACTGTATACATGGTGTTACATCATCATCTGCACATGCGCACATGCCACATCATCCTACAGAAATTGGGATGGTTTTTCTTTTATTTGGTGCAGATTTCACATTTCTATCGTCTTTTGTTGCTTTCCTGTGACCAGCCAAAAGTGCACCATGACTTTACGGACACATTGTATTAGCCATACAGTGGCTTCTCCTACAGAAAGGCAATCCACAATTTACAATGTGCCGCCTGAGGACAAACAGCACATTCTGACACAGATTTCTACCCAGGTGTAAGGTATTTTTCCCCACCAAAAAAGAAGGAAGGGGCCAGAGCCACAAAGTGTGGAATAATAAAAGGCTTTATTGAGTACAGAGTGCTTCCCGCCCAACAAGGTTCTCTGGTCCTGGGAGGCAGGGCTCAGAGAAGTCACAAGGGGTGACCCATGTGAGAGATATTTAAAGGGTCCCTAGGGTGGTTGAATTAATATGATGTGGTGAAATCTCACTGGCTGAAGAAGGTGTCACTGTTTTCCAAAGGGCTCCTGGGAAGTTTCTTTTGGCGCGCTTGGTTGTGGGCGGTTCTAGCTAACTTCCGTTGGTGGATAATGGGGGATGGTCACATGGAACACTCAGAGGTCCGGGAACTTAGCCCGTGACCATCCCCCATTATCCACCCACCTTACACCAGGCTCATGCAAAATATAAGCTAGTGAACTTAAAAAAAAACATTTGTTAGAGTTTATTTTTCCAACAGCACCCAAACAACAGGCAGTCACCTGCTTTCCCAGAGATACCTGGGAGCTCCTTCCACACGACTCATCCCACCCCCATCCTTCCAGGGTCCACACTGCACCACTTCCGCTCTGTTTTGTCAGCTACTCTGTGACTGCAGCGACAAACATCCCATGACACAAAACATTTCAAAAAATTTGAAGGAACAGAAGCACACTGACCTGGTTTTTTGGAGCTCACAAGGAATCCAATCTTTATACTTCCACGAGATGATTTGGCACCTGGAAGATATAGAATGTCTGGGTACGGTAGCCGAGGAGGACCTGAAGTGTTAGAAAAAACACAGGCGATTTTTGAACTAACCTGGAAGGTGATATGTCACTGACTGCTTGCACCTGCGGTGATGCTTCAAAGCCGCTTTGTTGGGAAACCTGAAGCCTTATATTAAAAAAGCAGCAACATTGGAGCCAGTAGCTAGGGGTGACTGGAAGGTGGGAGGGTCCTCAAATTGTCTGATTTCTTGGCACTATGACTCTTGCAGAAAGCAAGTGTATTATCAGAAACTGGAGCTTCCAGATCAAAATAAGAAGTGAGCTAAATTGTGTTAGGAGGTTCAGCAGAAATATCTTATGTCACCGCAGTTTTTATAAAGTTTGTATTTTAAAATTGTAAGGGTTTTTAATTTTTGGAAATGGTCAAGAGTTCGAGTATAAATGTAACAGCAGAGAGTAATACTGTACAGAGAAGAGGTCATATGTCCTGTAAAGAAACACCAACCACAAAATGCTAGAAAAATTATTCTTAAAAATTTTAAGACCAGAACAAGATTTGGAGAAATGGGTTTTGAGTGAGGCTGGCCATCACCCACCAGAGAGGAAGAGAAGCCTAGATAATCTAAAGTTCTTGGGAGTGGAACTCAGGGAAATGCCACTAAAAGTGAGGCCAGTGAAGTGAGGCTCCATTTCTCTGGAGCAATAAAAAAGGCACCACTAGAATTGAGAATCCAAAAATATTACCCTTAATTACCGTTTCATCAAGGTCCCAGGTTAAGCCAATGGGATAAGTCTTTCATCAAAAGATGCTAGGATAATTGTATACCTAGTGGCAGGAAAATAAATTAAGTGTTAGGTTGGTTGGCAATGGGTCACATGAGGAACAAGGTCGTAGACTTTTGGCTGGAACCACCCACATCTATGTGCGCCAAAAGAAACGGCCCAGGAGCACGTTGAAAAAGAACGACTGTCTGTCAGCCAATGAAATTTTACAACATCATATCTACCCGTCACCACCATACTGACAGTATAAATTACCCCCACCTCCTACTGGGTGAGCCTGCGCGACTTCTCTAACCCATCTGGAGGACCAGAGAACTTTGCTCGCGATGTGCTCTGAATAAAGCTTTTGCTATTCCACTCTTTGTGGTTATGCCCTTCTTTCTTCCTCAATGGGGAAATACCTTACCTTTGATACTGATACCCAGGAGGAGCTTGAAGCCCATGGGAGCCATTCCTCTCCCCTTCCCTTCCAAGGAAGAACAGGACCTCCGACCTCCCACCCACTTTGGCACACGGTGCAGTAAGTGTCCTGCCTCCGGGCTCTCCTCAGTTCTTTCCTCTTCCAAGACTTCCTGTCTATAATCACAGCTGCGTCAGGGACCTCCTATCCGTTCCAACTGCATGTGTGCCTGTGAAGACGTCCAGGACACTCCCACTCTACCTGACCATCCGGTGGCCAGAGATTAAGTTGTGAGATGACAATTCTCATCTCTGATCACTCTGAGGCTGAGGACGGCCATGAGGCACAGGAATCTACACCTGGCTCGGAAATACCCCTGGGGTGCCTTATCCAGAATTTCTCAAACATTGATCCCTCCCTAAAGAAGAAGAAACTGATCTTCTCCAGTGTGGCCAGACCAACATATACCCCCTGGATAATTGAGCCAGAGGCCTCCTGAAGGGACTTTCAATTTTAACATCCTCACCAATTTACAGAACTATTGCCAGTAAACTGGGAACTGGTCAGAGATCTTTTACATTCAGGGCTTCTAGTATTTGTGCTCCCGTCTTAATCTCTGTGCCACCTGCTCTACAGCACAAGTCCTTTTGGGCAGAGAAACCTCAGCTAAACCTCTGCTCCTGATCTTTCCTTCTTCACCCATCCCCTTGAGGAACTCTCTCCCCCTCCTGCCCGACTCCTGGGGGCACCCCTCTCTTGGGACCCATCTCTGGTTCCTCTGCAGACCTTTGCTGCTCAGGTCTCTTCCCTCCAGAAAGCCCCATCCTGCCAGCTATGTTACCCTCCTCCAGGATCCCCTCCCTTCTCCGCTGTGTTCTTAAGCCCCTCCCTCATCAGGCCATCCTCCACTGGCCATTGGCCCTCACGCGCGTTTGCAGGGCTCCTGACCCCACGACCCAGCTGTGTCTTCTTGCAAATAGGCCTGGCCCTGTCCTGCTCCTGGCTTTGGCATTTCCGGCTGTATCTGGGCTTCCCAGGAGCCCTCCCCCTCTTATTCTTGACCCCCAAACCTCTATCTGAGACCTGTGAACATGGCATTTAAAGATTTTAATGGTCGGGAGGAAAAGGCTGAGGCTGCTCGCCAGACCCGCATGCAGCAAAAGGTAACACTCCAAAGCCAGGCTCTTGTGGCAGCCCTGAGGCTGGCAGAGCAACTGAGGAGAAGCACAGGAGGTGCCTGACCCAATTCCGGGCTGCAAAGAGAAACCCCACCAGGAGCTTGCTTTAAATGTGGCAGGGAGGGTCACTGGGCCTGGAAGTGCCCTTGCCTGAGGCCACCTATAAGCCCTGCCCTGACTGCAAGCAGCCCAATCACTGGTGGAGCAATTGCCCCCTTTGGTCAATAGGCTCTTCCTCAGCACCTCAACATGGAGGACAAGCCACCCAAATGAGAGGCCAAGCCAAACAGGCATGTTGTGGGATCCATAGAAGCAATAGCAATTAATGCCTTCTGATATTATGTTGTTACTAAGCTATCTTGCAGGTGTACTCTATGTATCTTTAAGTAAAAGTTACTCTTGATGTTATGCCAATTTCTCAGTAAACAAGCTTTTTGAAGTCTTGTGAATAAAATTAAGACACTGCATGAACTCAGGGCCATTTGCCTGAGCGAGCGGTGGTCCTTTGCTAGTCCTTGATGATTCGGTCTGCTGATCTCTCTCTCTCTGCGCCCCTGACTCACAACAACACAGGCAGATCCATCTCTTGAACTTCTCAGCCTCATGGACAACTGACACGGCCCGAACTTGAAGATCCCCAGCATCCTCACTGAGCCCAGGGTGATGCCACAGGTAGCAGGTATATTCATCTCATTTCTTGTGGACACAGGGGCTGCCTTCTCTGTTTTGCCATCACACTCTGGATCTCTAGTTCCCTCACAGGTCTCGGTTATGGGAGTGGATGGGGTCCCCTTTTTCCCCCTTCACACACCATCACTGACATGTAGTTTAGATGGATTCCCCTTTTTGCACTCGTTCTTAGTTATGCCATTGTGCCTTGTACCCCTCCTGGGTCGGGACATTCTAAAAGGTCTTGAAGCCACTATCCAGCTGACAGCATCTTCCCACTTACTTCTACCACTCCTTACTGAAGGCTCCCCCACTACCAAGATTACCCTAACCTGATCACACCCCTATTTCACCAGATATTGTTTACCCTCAAGTCCGGGACACTTCTATACCTGTAGTAGCTAACCAACACCCACCCATTCACATCCGCTTAAATTGCCATCTAGGCCCCAATACCCTATTTTAGCAAGTCACTGCCAGGGCCTTAAACCAATAATTACCCACCTCTTGAACCAAGGCTTACTCATCCCTGTGGACTCTCCCTGCAATACCCCCATCCTTCCTGTTCAAAACCTTCAGGGGCTTATCACCTCATACAAGACTTACTCCTCATCAACGAGGTGGTAGTTCCCCTTCATCCAGTAGTCCCTAAGCCCTACACATTACTGTCACACATTCCCTCAGAAACCACTAACTTCATGGTCCTAGATCTCAATAATGCCTTCTTTACCATTCCTACTTTCTGTTTGCCTTTACTTGGACTAATCCGGACACTAATGCAGCCCAACAGCTTACGTGGACTGTCCTACCCCCAAGTTTCAGGGACAGCCCACACCAGATTGGGCAGGCGCTAGCTTGGGATCTAGGTGCATGTGATGTCAAAACTAGTACTCCCTTACAGTATGTAGATGACCTACTCCTCTGCAGCCCCCCCCTGTCCATTTCGAGGGAACACACCGCCGCCCTTTTTAAATTTCTCGCCATGAATGGGTATCATGTCTCCTCTACTAAGGCTCAACTTCACTGTCAGTCCATAGTCCATCTGGGTATTGCCTTAACCCTTACCACCAGAGGTCTCACTCTAGATGAAACTCAGACCCTTCACAGTCTCCAACCACCTACCACCACTGATCAGATTCTTTCTTTCCTTGGTCTAATAGGCTTCTTTAGACACTGGATTCCCAATTTTTCTCTCTTAGCCAAACCCCTCTATAAGGCTGCAAATGAGACTCCCACCGGACCTCTCGCATCCTCCAATGGCATCAAAAGGGCTTTCTCTACCCTTCAAGACTCCCTCATCTCCTCTCCCCCTCTCGCTTTACCTGACCCCAGATGCCCCTTCCACCTTTCTACTGATGAAAGATACGGCAATGCTGTTGTGTTGGCGTGTTAACTCAACCTGTGGGGCCTACATCCCTTCCCATAGCACACCTCTCTACACAATTGGACACCACCGTCAGACGCTGGCATCCCTGCCTCCAGGCACTGGGCGCAGCAGGCGAACTCACAAAGGAGGAGACTAAACTCACCCTTTCCCAACCCATCACTGTCTTCTCTTCCCACAGGCTCATTGATCTTTTTTCGCACAAATCTCTTTCTCTATATCCTTCCCGCCTACAAGAATTTCACCTCTTGTTCATCGAAAACCCTTCAGTCACTCTTTTGCCCTCTTTCCAACTCAACTCAGCCACTCTACTGCAGCTCCAACGACACTTCTGGAACCCACCCACTCTTGTACAGAGCTAGTAGATTTCCTCAAAAGACCCTGAGATTGATTATCAGATTCTCATTTAAAAGATCCAGATCTAATACTCTTTGTAGATGGTAGTTCTGTACTGGACCCAATGGACAATGATGGTTGGCCTACATGGTGGTCATCACCTCCTCCACCCTAGAAACCCAACAGCTGCCACAGGGCACCACCTCCCAGAAAACAGAGCTCATTGTCCTCTCACAAGCACTCACTCTAACTCTTTCTAAGGGAAAATGCATAACTATATATACTGACTTGGAATATGCTTTTCTTATCACCCACTGACACTCTGCCCTCTGGAAGGAAAGGGGCTTCCTCACTACCAAGGGCTTCCCCATAATCAATGCTACCCTCATTTCTAAGCTTTTGCAGGCATTACAGCTTCCCACTAAGGTGGCTGTGGTACATTGTACAGGCCATCAAGCCTCTTGGGACCTGGTGGCCTACGAAAATGCTCGGACTGATGTAGCAGCTGGAAACATCCTCCACTCCTCTCCTCTTATGTTTCTCTCTACTTCCTTGAAACTTTCCTACAATTCTGAGGAAGAACAGGCACCCCTCAGAAAAGGTAGAGATGTGTACAACTGGGGATGGATATTTCTCGGAGATAGAATTGCCTTACTAAAAGGACAGGATGTAGGTCTCCTTTCTGATACCCACTGTTCCTTACATATAGGGCCAAAAGCTCTCTATTGGTTCTTGCAACCACTCTTTTTCTTCCCAGGCTTCCAGGAGAGTATCGAAAAGGTAAACACAGCATGCACTATCTGTTCCAAAACTTCTACACAAGGGGGACTCTGCCCCCACTTCTCCACTCATCAACTGAGGGGGCACGTGCCAGGCCAGAATTGGAAAATTGCTTCACTCATATGCCCCCTCACAAAAAAAACTCCATTATCTCTTAACTTTGTTGATACCTTTTCAGGGTGGATAGAAGCCTTTCCCACCTCTCGAGAGATGGCAGATACCGTTGCCTCCATTCTCGTTGAAAACATCATCCTGCAGTTTGGACTGCTGACTACCATCCAGTCAGACATGGCCTGGCCTTATCTGACTGAATAGTCCAGCAGGTTGCCACCTCTCTCAACATTACCTGGGGACTCCGCATACCCTATCACCCTCAATCATTGGGTAAGGTAGAGAGGGCCCATGGCATCCTGAAGGGTCAGCTAACCAAACTTTACTTTGATACCAGACTCTCCTGGCCAAACCCCCTCCCCCTGGCACTCACCAGAATCAGAGCAACCCCACAAAACCTCATTGGACTCAGCGCCTTTGAGCTGGCTTATGGTACACCATTCCTAATCAATTACAACTTACCTGTCAAAGCCCTCCTCTTGCTACATACCTCCCCTTTCTATCCTTACTTCGCCATCTTCTCAGGTAACACACAGACTGGACCATTTCTCCCATAGGGGGTCCAGATGAAGCACAGCAGCAGCCCCCCTCCAGCCAGCAGACAGGGTTCTTCTGAGGGAGCTCCAGCCTGCCTCTCTACAGCCCAGGTGGACAGGACCCCATACAGTAATATTGACTTCTCCTACCGCAGCCAAGCTCCTAGGAGAAACACTTTGGTACCATGTCTCTCACCTCAAGCTTGCCCCCATTCAGGACTGCTGGCAGTCAGAACCACTGGGTCCCACCTGTTTTCAGCTCACCAAAAGTTTGGGCCCTGAAGATCCTCCTGTTACTCCTGTCCCTCCCACCAGGAATATGCTGCCAGAGTGAATTAAAACATGGAGCAATGCTGTTACTCTATCAATGAGACTGGCCTGATGGAAGAAAACATCAATGTCCTCAACTGTCTGCAAGAGAAACTGTACAGGGATCTCTCTTCCTACAAGATGCTTAACTCCTGGTGGCAGTCACCCATGCTCACCTGGGTTGCCCCTATCCTAGGTTCTCTTCTAATTATTGGCATATTACTCATGTTTGCTCCTTTTTTTTCTTTAGATTCTTACAGGGCCGCATCCGTGAGGTTTCTCGAGTTATGGTTATCCAATATACACAACTCTCCTCAGAGCCACCTCCTTTTGACCTCTCTTCCCCATGATTCCACTAACCAGCAGGAATTAGCCAGATAAATAGCAACTCCCAATCTAACATAAACAGTCAAAATGTGAGTTTGGTTGGCAATGGGGAAAGGTCACATGAGGAACCAGGTCCAGGGACTTTGGGCTGGAACCAGCCACATACATGCCCGCCAAAAGAAATGGCCCAGAAGCACATTGATAAAGAATGACTGTCAGCCAATGAAATTTCACCACATCATATCCACCTGCCACTACCATACCAATGCTATAAATTACACCCCCAACCCTGCGAGTGAGGCTGCAAGACTTCTCTGACCCATCTTGCAAACCAGAGAGCTTCACCCAGGATGAACTCTGAATAAAGCTTTTGTTATTCCACACTTGGTGACTACGCCCTTCTTTCTTCCTCAGCAGGGAAATACCTTACATTGAGAACATTAACTCTAGCCATAAACAAAAACTAAACCCAAATAGATCACATTTTTATGTATAAGATGTAAAAGTATAAAAATCATAAAAGCATATGGGAGACAATCTTCCTAAACCCAAATTAACCAAAGTTCTGAGAGAAGACAGTAAGTGAATCATAAAAGAAAAAGACAATTGGATTAAATTAAATGTAAATGTTTGTGTTTTAAGCACCACATTTAAGAAAGCACTAGAGATTGGGAAAAAATATTTTTACATTATGTATATATCTGATAAAGTATTGCATTTAAAATATAAAATTTGTAAAACTTAAAGATGACAACCATTTAATTATTTTATGTATGAAGTCATGAAATTCTCTAAAACCTGGATTGTGGTGCCTGACCTGTGGTGGCGCAGAGGATGAATCATAAAGCTGGAATGCTGATGTCACTGGTTTGAACCCTGGGCTTCCTGGTCTAGGCACATAGGGGAAGCAACTACTGCGGGCTGATGCTTCCTGTTCTTCCCCCCATTCCCTTTCTCTCTCCTCTAATAAATCAGTAAATAAAATATTTCTGTCTTAAAAATAATAAAAATAAAATCTGGATTATGGTGATGTTACAACTAAACTTACTAAATGTCAGCCCTCGCCTGGCTGGATAGCATGGTTGCTTAGAGTGTAGTCTGGAAACACTAACCTTGCCAGGACATACAAGAAAGGGACAAACAAATCATAAAAGAAGAATAGAATTATAAGCTCTGGCGGGGCCACTCAGATGGTTTGAGAGACATCCTGATAGATCAAAGTTGTGAGTTTGATTCCCTGATGAGAACAAATTAACATGCATAAATAAGACAGAAGTTGATATTTCTCTCTTCTCTCTCCATTGAGTTTCCAAATAAATAAATTTTAAAAGTTTATAAAACAGAACTGTGATTATAAGAAGACCATAAATAAACTGAACCATAATAAATTTTGCTTATTTTTTAAATTTATTAATTTTAGGAAGGATGGTAGAAACAGTGATGTGTATTTCAAGTTGACTCCATGTTTTCAGAAGAAAAAAAACTTTTATTTTGTTTCTTTGAGAGAGACAGAGGGAAAAAGACAAGAACATCTAGCTGCTTCTGCATGTGGCTGGACTGGGGAATCAAACCGGCAACCTGCGCTCTGAGAGGAGGCTCCAACCAACCGATATATTTAGCCATGATGTAATTTTTATTGACTTTCAAAAGACAGAGGAAGGGAGAGATGAGGAGGTCGAAGGGAAGCACTTGTTGTTACACTCAGTTGTGCATCTTCTGGTCACTTCCCTTCTCTGCCCCGAACGGGGATAAAACCTGCAACCTTTTTGTTTTAGAACAATGCTCTTAAATGACAGAGCAAACAATTCAGGGCCAAGAAAAACTTTATTTAGAGAAAAACAAAGGTTGAAGTGAGCCATCAAAGGAAAGGCTTCAGGAAACAAGTTACAGAGGCAAAAGATGGGAACTTGAGGCTTAAGAACACACACACACACACACACACACACACACACACACACACACACCTGGAGAGGAGTTAGAAGGGGTGGGGAAAGGCACCAGCATGCTGCAGAGAGAAACACCAAGTGTCCTCCACTTTAATGCACACCTTCTGTTAACGCATACCTTTATGTGACTCTATTTAACTTCCTACCAGTTCACCCATAATTTTATTATATTCATTTAGTACTAATTACATACAGCTATTTATAAACATTTTGAAATATGAAAATGTTTATGAGAAGCTAAAGTAAAATTACATCATAACAGTTTTTTTCAATTTTATTGAGATTTAATTCACATAGGTTAAACCTAGTCATAATAACATTTCTCTTGGGAAAATTTTGTATTTATATAAAAGTCACTAAGGAATACTACAAAAAATTCATATGTACCTTAATTCAGCTTCCCATCACGTGAACCTTTTATATCACCATAATATACTTGTCAAATTGAGAAATTAGCATTGGTATAATATGCAATCAAATCACAGGTTCCACTCTGATTTCATAAGTTTTTACACTACCATCCATTTTCTGTTGCATGATTTAAACCACAATATTATATTTAGACACCATTTTTCTGTGATTTTTCTCTATTTTGTGACCATTTCTCTGTCACATTTTTCACAATGATGTCCTCTATTTTAGGAGTATTGATGAAGTATTTTGTATATTAATCCATCTTTAGGGTTGTACTAAATTCACCTCATTAAAGAGTGGTCATGCATTTTGGAACAGACACCTCAGAATTGAAGTCTTTATCACACAATTAACTAGGGGTAGAAAATATCAAAATGTCTTACAGCTGATCTCCTCATAAAGGTAATATTTACCAGGTTTTTACTCTAAAAATAACAAGAAAAATTTCAACCCAAAACTGTTGCTCTAAGCCAGGGGTGCAGAGAGAGAGATCAGCAGATGAAATCATTGTAAACTAGCAAAGGACCACCACTCACTAAGGCAAATGGCCCCGAGTTCACGCTGCATCCTATTTTTATTCACAATACATCAAAAAGCTTGTGTACTGAGAAATTGGCATAGCATCAAGCATAACTTTTACTTCAAGATACATGGAGGGAAGACAAGATGGCGCTGGAGTAGGCAGACGTACCAACATCCACCTCCCAGAACCAAAGTGGATTACAAACTAATTTTAAGAACTATCATCTGGAAAAACCAAATTTGGACTAAACTAAGAGGACTCCTCAGCCAAGGAACACTGAAAAAGCCATACCAAGACTACTCCAGATATATGGAAAAGATTTAAATAGTCGGATGGGGATCTTCAAACTCCTCAGCAAGATCTTCTGAGCATGGCCTTTAAGATACCAAGAGGCAGAAAAAACCCAATAGAGATCAGGGGAACTACCAGCTCTTAGGATATGCCCTTAACGGCTCCAACACCTCAAAGGGGTCATATAGGATGTCATCTGGGTCCTGCTTCAATAGTGGAAAGGAAGGTCATTGAACTAAAGCCTGCCAGACTTATATGCCTCTGCTGTGAGAAAACAGGGACACTGGAAGGTAAGCTTCTCCCTCGCTCCTCTAAAAGAGGGTTCAGTCTCTTCCAGCCCTGCTCCAGCCACCTATGACCTAACCTTGCCCAGAATGCTGAGGTTTGCCACTGAAGGCTGAAGGTGCCCAGGGCCATCGGCCCCATCTACGACACTGTGGACAAGCCTAGGGTATTTCTTCCAAGAAGCAGGTAAACTGATCTCATTTGCACAAGGGCCACTTAACTATGTCTTGCCTGAATAGTCAGGTTTTTTGTTGTGGGTGTTGATAGTCCTATTTTCTGCTGCTTTGTTTAATATATAGTGTTTCCTTTATTCCTCCTACCTCAATGCCCCACTCATATTTCAGGCTGGGACCTACTCCTAATTTAGAGCTATCTTTCCCCCTTTTGCCAACTTCTATTATGAATCTACCTTTGCCACCCAGCTTTGTGTATCCCAAGGTTCTCTTTACCAAGCCACAGTCACAGAGATCCAGGGAAAAGCAACCTGGTCTCATCTCTCCAGGCAGAGGAGAACAGAAGCTCCATCTCCACACATGCTGCAGATGCCTTTCCAGTCTACCTGAATCATTACCAGCTAGAAGCAGCGGTCACTGGGACTTGGACATGAGTTGCAAAGTATAGAAGTGTGACAACAATTCCAGTGCCATGCGAACTTTTCCTGGATGTGGACTTTTCCTGGACTCCTGCTCCTTGTGACAGCTCCTAACAGACTGAACTGGGGTTGGGTTGCATTTTTTAGGGATTTGGCATGGTGTTGGGGCTAACTTGGACTTGGTGAACATGTTAAGGACACTAAAAAAAAAAAGATACATGGAGTACACCTGCTTGATAGCTTAATAACAATATAATATCAAAAGGCATTAATTGCTATTGCTTCTATGGTTCCCACAAGATTCCTCTTTTTATCTCAAGGGATAACCTTGAAAGGAACAGAAATCTTATGAGACTATTTTATTGAAAAAAAATCCCAGCAACTGCCTTCAGTCACATAGACCTGTTTCAGTGACCCACCTTCAAGTCACAAAATAATTCTCTTGGCAAAACCTTTTTTTCTTGTTGGCTGTGTTCCCATCCAAGGCCATGCAATGGGTTATTCCACTACATTTCCCCCTTTTTGCTTATGCTGAATGTTATGAAGCACCACAGAAAACACAGCCTTCTGCCATTCATCCCTTATTTCTCTTGCTTTGATTCGTTGACAGACTACATGTAAAAGAAGACATAGAATTAATACTATTATAAAAAGTGTCACAGTGGATCCCGAAAATCCTTTAATGTATTCAATAGGATTTTTTTTTAAATAAATTTTTATTAATGGTAATGGGATGACATTAATAAATCAGGGTACATATATTCAAAGAAAACATGTCTAGGTTATTTTGTCATTAAATTATGTTGCGTACCCCTCGCCCAAAGTCAGATTGTCCTCCGCCACCCTCTATCTAGTTCTCTGTGCCCCTCCCCCTCCCCCTAACTCTCTCCCTCCCTCCCTCCCTCCCTCCCATGTCCTCCCTCCCCCCACCCCTGGTAACCACCACACTCTTGTCCATGTCTCTTAGTCTCATTTTTTTCAATAGGATTTAATTGTGATAAATTATCCATTAACACCTTCAATATAGGTTGACCTGTCAAAATTTCTAATTTTTTTTGAAAAGCTTCATGAATATGTCTTTCTAATTCAATGACTTCTTTAGTCATATTATCATGATTTAACAAATGCTTTTTAACATTTTCCCAAGTGAAATAAGTATGATTTTAAGGAATAGGGGTAACACAACAAGTAGTTACATTCTAATCACATCTTAGCTTAATTTGTCTTTGCAGGTTAACAATTTGATCTCTTAACACAAACATAGTCTGTTCTAAATCATTAACTTTAATCTATATGTTATTGAGAAGTCCACAGTTGTTCAGAATCTTCATGCCATTTTTTACTAAGTCCACAATCTGTATACTTTGATGTAATGCAACTCCAGATACAGCAGCCACAGTGGTTACAGCTATTAGTCCTATAATGATGGCGATCATCAGTCCAACCAGTCTCTTGGTTCACTTCAAGGACTTAATGAGATGTTGTAACAGCATCATGAAAGGGGAACCCTGCCACATCCGGTGCATCTGTAATGGGATCCAGACTCCTGTTTGGCTCTTAAAATGTAAAGACTTTGACTATTTTTATTTAAAAAAAATAGAAGAATTAATACATGCAAAAAAAAAAAGCACACTTATTGCAAGTTATTGAATAATTTTCAGCTGTTTATTTGGTTTCACCTATAATAAACATATAAGGCAATCTAACACAAGCAGATATAAAATGTGTTTCAATTTTCTTAAAGATTAAGATAATATGATTAGAAGGATAATTTCTCCAGATTTTTCTTTTTTTTAAATTTTTATTATTATTTTTTTTTGTGTGTGGCAGAGACAGAGATAGTCAGAGAAAGGGATAGATAGGGACAGGCAGACAGGAAGGGAGATAGATGAGAAACATCAATTCTTCGTTGCGGTTCCTTAGTTGTTCGTTGATTGATTTCTCATATGTGCCTTGACCAGGGGGCTACAGCAGACCGAGTGACCCCTTGCTTGAGCCAGCGACCTTGGGCTCAAGCTGGTGAGCCTTGCTCAAACCATATGAGCCCATGCTCAAGCTGGCAACCGTGGGATCTTGAACCTGGGTCCTCCACATCCCAGTCCAACGCTCTATCCACTGCGCCACCACCTGGTCAGGCTCTCCAGATTTTTCCTTTCCACATTGACATATGTTTAAGTGCCATGGCTACTTTCCACAAATGATATTGTATAGGACTAAATTTTATATGAGGAACTTGAGGTGACATCCCTCCTCTATGTTATATGATAGTATGATTACTTTGATCACCAGCTGTAATTAAACCATTGTCCTTATGCCACCTTAGATCAGCACCCTGCCTTATAACTCGGGCGGAGCTATGAGGGCTTTAATCTATGATGTTTTATGCACAGATGTATTACTTTTAAATCTATATCTTTGTAACAAACGTTTTTTTTTTTTGTTTTTTCTTTTTCATCTCCTTTACTGTTATCTTTGACAATAGAGAGCCAAGCTTGAGCTTCTATTTTTAAACAATGTGGTGCATGTCCTATAAATATAGGTAATCTCTCAACTCCTGTTGTATAATTTTCTAATTTCATGCCTTCTTCCGAAGATGCTAAGGGACCTCTATCATAACAAGGTCCTGGAAGCCAATTAGAATCATTAACAAAAATAGGAAAGGCACTGTTTTCCTAATAAATAGCTGTACTTAATGCAGGATTAGGGACATATGCCTAATAACTAAAATTTTCAGCTCTACTTACCAGAATTGTTACCAAAGCAATCATTGCTAAAAACAGGTTAGTAGCATTTTCCTCTTTTCTAGTAGCTTGTAGCATCTTTTATAGGTCAACTTTTTAAGTTGACTCTAACTTGGTATTTTAGCCTTTTCAATACCAAGCAGCAGCACCTTGAAGATTCTTCTTTTGAAATTCATTTCTTCTATCTCAGCAATGGGCATATATGGAAAGAATCTATTGTTCTTATTCACGTTGTTAGTTTAATTCTGTGAGCAGGACTCCAAAGGACTTCACCGGATTCTGCAATGACACAAGCAAACCCTCTTCCCCAATGTTGCACTACACTAGGTACCTATTGATCCAACTCACTTTTATAATGCACAGGTTGATTAATCTTAGAACTGTTACTTTTTGTCAAATGTCTATCTGCAGCAGTCAAATTATCTTCTCCTGTATTAAAGAAATTTAAAGTAAATAAAGCTTTATGTAACATAATTCTAGGGGATAATCTTCCTTCTCTTTTCTTTTAGTTTAAGAAACATATTTCTCAGAGTGCAATTACTATGTTCAATAATCGCTTGTCCTTGTGGATTATATAGAATTCTAGTAGTATGTTTAATATTCTAAAATGCTAAGGATTGTTGAAATTTAGCAGAAGTATACGTCAGACTATTGTCAGTTTTAATTGTTTTTTGAATGCCTATAACATTAAAAGCTTTAATAAGATGTTGAATGACACAATCAGACTTTTCTCTAGGCAAAGATGTGGCCTATTGAAAGGAAAATTAAATATTAATAGAATAGTATACATAGGATAGTTTTCTAAAAGAAGAAATATGAGTAATATCTATTTGCTACAGGTTATTACTGTGTTGCCCTCTAGGATTCATTCCTCTCAGTAATGGAGGAGCATTTATAATACTATACTGAGGACAGTTTTCAACATTATTTCTAGCTTCTTGCCTGGTTATTCTAAATTTTTGCATTAAACCTTTTCTATTTGTATAAGCCTTTGCATGAAATTTAGTAGCTATTTCTATTGATCCAATGAGTAATTGATTAACTTTATTATTTGTAGTAGACATAGGTCCTGGTAAAGCTGTATGAGAACAAATGTGAGTTATATAGACAGGCGAATTTCGTTTTTACAATAAAAGTTGTAGCTCTTGAAACAATTTGTGCAATCTAGGACTATCATTTGAAATAGAAACAGTTTTTATAAGGTTAACTCTATGTTCTAGATATTGTGAGTCAGTAACAATGTTAACAGGACAGGGTGTTTGAATTTTGTCTTCAGCTATAATTAAACTATACTGATTTAAAGTTTCAGAAGCCTTTTTAAGGATGACTGAAAGTTCAGCATTATTTTTGTAAGCTATTAATATGTCATTTATATAATGGATTATTAAAGATTGAGGATATTCCTGATAAATTTTTCCTAAAAGTTGATTTACATTATGTTGATACAGTGTTGGGCTATTCAACATTGCTTATAGAAGTAATGTAAACTTAGTAAGAATAGTTAGTTCTGCTTACTGTTATAGACACAACAGCTAGCATTGCTAGACACAGAGTCAAAGATGTTTTTGAAGTCTTAGTCTTAATTAAAATTTTTTTTGCCTCCTGGGTAAGTTTATTTAATTGTCAAATCTCCCTTTTTTTCTATTTCCAACTTATGCTGAGGCTTCAATCTTCTGCAAGGTATCTACTGGTCTCCTGTATCTGTGGAGATATGAGCAAATTCTCACCCCTACATTTTGCCTACATTCCTGTTGGAAATTAGCACACTGTCCATCTAAAAAGTTCATCCTGTGTATTATTAATAAGAGGGTTAGCATTAGCATTTTGATTAGGTTGAATAAAAGCCTGATTCTCCTACTAAGTCATAAATTGTAACTCTTTCACTTTTGAAAGAACAGTCTGAGCTAACCTTTCTAAATTTTTAGAAATAAAACATTCAGAGTCTATGAAGGAGGATAGCAGTTCCTGCGTATAAAGACAGTTAGTTTTATACTGGGAACAAGCCATTTTTAACTCTTTAAGAGCTTTGACAGAAATTTGGACACAGTGAGTATAAAGAAATTCTTGTCAGAAAGTTTAAATTGTAATTTAAAAAAGTTGCTCTTTTAATTATTTATAATATAAATGTTTTTTATTAGAGGCCAAATGACCCTTGTTATTTTCCTATTGTAAAAATAAATCTTAGAGCTTTGTTAGGGACTTTTCCTAAGCCATGCAGTTTAGTGACTACTGCCTAAGTGGGCTAAAAAGAAACATAATGTTGCTTAGTAATAAGAGATGCATCAGCTTCTATATCTAAAAGTCTTTTGTATTTTTCAGACTATTATAGGGCATCAGAGGAACTAAATTTTCGCTTTCCTCAGTCCCTCCCTTTTCAGGATGTTGCTTACAAGCAGTCAACTGAGATAACTTCTTAAAATGACTTAATTTTACTTAATTCCTTAGTTTTACAATTTGAGCATATTTTACACACAAACAAGACAATTTTCAACACAGAAACACAAGTATAACATATAATTTTAATTAATGCTAATACTTGAATTCTTATTTGATTTTAAACTTTGAATTATCTTACAATGCATTAACCAAATTAGCAAGTCTTAAGGATCTATATTCTATTCAGATTAAATTTAAATGAGCGCTCCTTTTAATTTCTAATTTTAAAGTAAAAAATATATGGATGAAACTATTTTTTCAATATAAAAGCCAGCATTTTAAATCTTTGCATGTAAACACTTAATTCAGGCCTTAAAAATCACATTTTAGGCAACATTAAACAAAAACTAAACAGAAATTAGAATAAGAGAAACCAGACCAGAGAAACCTGGGATTTCAGAGCAGTCTGACTATAAAGATCCTGCCTGATTTTAATCAGGGCATTTTCTGACAGAGGGACTGATGATGGATGAGACTAAACAAAATTTTCCCAAGAAAATTCTCTTAGCAGCTGCTGGGATATTTTCTATAGTCAGATTCAACATATGTTTCCTGCCTCAGTTTCCAGGCAAAGAATAAGAAAGAAACAAAATGATAGCTCAGAGGATTTTAGCTAAAACACCCCCCCCAAAATCAATATTTATTTATTTATTTTTTATTATTACAAAGACTAGAGAATTCTAAGGACTTCGTGATACTTCTATATGTCCTTATTTTAATTGAATTTGTATCAACTGATGTAAAGCTGCAAGCTTTTCTTCCTTGTGTCCAACTCCAGTGATTTGCATCCAGGCTTTAAAACAAGTGATCTCATCTGAGCTATAACAGCATCAGTATAACCAGTTTGTTGTCCCACAGCTGCATAAGCACCAACACTGATGAGCATTTCAAAAGTAGCTCCCGGGGGATTATTTCTGGCATTCATGCAGGATATTCACTCCTCTCTCCACCAAGATTTGTTTTTTTTTTTTTTGTTTTTTTTTTTTTCATTTTTCTGAAGCTGGAAACAGGGAGAGACAGTCAGACAGACTCCCGCATGCGCCCGACCGGGATCCACCCGGCATGCCCACCAGGGGCGACGCTCTGCCCACCAGGGGGCGATGCTCTGCCCATCCTGGGCATCGCCATGTTGCGACCAGAGCCACTCTAGCACCTGGGGCAGAGGCCACAGAGCCATCCCCAGCGCCCGGACCATCTTTGCTCCAATGGAGCCTTGGCTGCGGGAGGGGAAGAGAGAGACAGAGAGGAAAGCACGGCGGAGGGGTGGAGAAGCAAATGGGCGCTTCTCCTGTGTGCCCTGGCCTGGAATCGAACCCGGGTCCTCCGCACGCTAGGCCGACGCTCTACCACTGAGCCAACTGGCCAGGGCTCCACCAAGATTTGAATTGTAAATATAGTACTGGTTCCAAAACCGTACTAGCTAGTAAATCTCAATCCTAAGGAATCATTAAATGATCAATACAATAGGAAGAGATAAGACCTTGAACATATGAGGACTGAGGTCCATACATAGCAACAGATTGTTTGACTAGCTTTAAGAAAGTAAATTTAATTTGGTCAAATTGGATATTATGCACTCCCCCAGGATATGGAACATTAAGAGGAAAAGGCAATTGAATAATTGGGAAAATTATTAGAATTATTATTAGATATTATAATTATTATTCAATAATTGCAGAAAATTACTAGAATTAGATTCTAAATCATCATGATGCACAAGCACCTGTTGCATTTCAGAGATTTCAGAAAATTAAAAAATCCTTCCCCTGCCAGTACCAATTAATTCTTGACCTTGAATTGCAGGAGCTATAGGCTTACATATATCTTGCTTTTGAACAGGATAAGCAGTATACTGATTTCCAATCTTAGTGTAAATTGTAGTTTGTTGTTTCAGTGTAAATTGTAGTTTATTTAATAAATGTTTTAGATAGGCAATATCATCCATAGGGGCTCCCACATTTTTTTAGAAAGAGGGATGAAAGCCTGTGGATGGCTGAATTTCATTAACATTATCAGTAACTTCAGAAGCAGAGACAGTATTGTCCAAATCATCATTCTGTTCATTCTGTGTTGAATCAAATTCTTCAGGCTCATTATAAATCATCTCACTCAAGTCTTTAACAGAATCTCCATCTAATTGCAAAGGGCCAAGGGCTATAGCAATAAGACTATAAGCAGCCCACATTTCAGTATCAAGCGGATGTTCATGCTGATGAGCACAGTGTAAAGATTTTCTTAATGTTGCCAAACATTCAAATTCAATTGATTAAAATGTTTAGGAATATACCAATAACAGTGTTTCTGAATAGCATTTAAAAGATGTAACAAAACCTTGTCTATTATGTGAATCCCTGATCCTCTTGAGAGAAATTTTAAAACTTGTACATAGTCATCTAATAATAAATGGAAATTCCCCATGACTTTGCTAGTTTTCCCGAAAGTTTCGCATGCACAGCGCGTCCAACTTACGCTTTCGGGGTTCTGCCTGTTCCTTTTAGGTGTTGGCTGACTCAGAGATATGATGAGAGGAATAAGAGGGAAACAGGAAAAAAGGGTGGAAAATTAAAAAATTACTATTGTATTTAGTGGAACAAGAACTAGATAAAATGGAGAGCCAGGGATGGGAGCACTGCTAATGTGTTAAAAAGGTGAAGTAAAAACCCTCCAAAATGCCACAAACTTAAGTTTGAGTCCCAGATAAGATAATTTGTTCGTTATTGAAGTTTGTAAAGGAGAGAGGAAGAGACTAATATAGAGGGAGAAAAGAGAGAGAGAGAGAGAGAGAAAAGATGGAACCACTTAAAGAAGAAAAAAGAAAAAGGAGGAGAGAGAAAGAGAGAGTTAGGGGTTTTGGATTGCAACCCTCAAAGAGAGAAAGGAGGAGGAAAGAAAAGATAATGTGAGATGTAACACTTATGGGTAGTGTAGTTCAAAGAGAGGCGAGAGTAAGACTGAGAGAGAATTAAATGACCAAATTGGAGTAGAAAAAAAAAATCAAGAATGAAGAAAAGAGACACAGACGAACAAATATAATAAGATGGGATAGGTTATAAAATCTGCAGATTATTCTTGATTTTGAGAGGTTGTCGTCTTGCTTTTTCTTTTCTGTCTTTCTGGTCGGTGACTTTGTACCCCGGGTTCTGCCCCTGTGGCACGCTCTGGAAGAGGTTTGCAGTTGATAATTCTCTATGGCAATGTCATGTATTGGGCTTCAGTCTCGTTGGCAGCCAAGGTTCATTAGTGTTTATAGGCTCCAACAGAGGATCTCTCACTGTGAGAGTGTTCCTGGAGCCTTTCTCCTAGTCTTTCCTTCCACAATTAGAAGCCTGATAATCCAGTTATGGGGTTGCTGCTGCCTCTGCCTGGATAGTAAGAGTCTCAAAGAGCTGGCAACTCCCCACTCTGTTCCCACTCAGCACAGGGCTCTGAGTAAGGCTCAGTCAGTCAGACCTGCCAGCATAATCAGGCGTGGCTTCCTCTCACTCAAAGATCTCTGGCTCTGCCCCTCTGTGGGATAACTCGAGTGCCCACTCCTGAGGCGTTCAGAGGAATCTCTAGCCAGACAGGTCACACTTCGAGTGAAATCCCTACCCACACGGAAAAGATCGAGCTTTGGAATTGGCTTTCGCTCTATCCTCGTGCGGCTTTCCCAAGGGGCTAGGGCTGCCTGAGATTCCGCTCCTGGCCCGCTCACAGACCTGCTCCTCTGTGGGAAAAACACGGGCGCCCACCTCTGAGGAGTTCGGAGGAATCTCCTGTTCACTCTTCCTGCGTGCGCACTGACCAGATTTTGAGGCTCAGGCGTCCGGGACGCCTCTCACTCCAAGAAAGCCCTCTGCCCACACGGAAAAGTTACTGGGTTGGAATTGGCTTTCGCTCTGTCCCCGTGCGGCTTTCCCAGGGCGCTGGGGCTTCCGCTCCTGGCCCGCTCACGGGCCTCTGATTCTGCTCCTCTGAGGGAAAACACGAGCACCCACCCCTGAGGAGTTCGGAGGAATCTCCTGCCCACTTTGCGTGCGTGCGCACTGACCAGATTATGAGGTTCACACGGGACGCCTCTCGCTCCGCGAAAGCCCTCCTCCTGCACAGAAAAGTTCCGCCGTTGGAGTTGGCTCCAGCTCCCTCCCCGTGCCCGGTCCCCTCAGGGCGCTGGGGCTCCTAGGAGATGCTGCTTTTTGCCCACACAGAGGCCTCTGACTTTGCTTCTCTGTGGGTTAGCACGGGCGGCGCCCACCCCTGAAGTGTTCGTAGGAATCTTTTGCCCACTAACCACGCCAACCAGGAGATGCGGAAAATGGCTGCCCCACTTGTCTTTCTTTGTCTGGGTTTGGCGCGCGCGTGTTAGCTTGAATTGCCCAGGTTTTTCCACGGCTTGGATCTCCGTGCCACAGCCTGATTTGGCTGTACCGCAGCCTGGAACTATTCACTCCCTACGCCCGCCTTAGTTTCTATATTCTCAGTTCTCAGTGAAAGCCATCCTGTTTGGATTAGAGAGGAAGGCGGAGCATTTCTTACTCCTTATTTCCCCTGAAGTTTGACCATATATTTAGCCAATCTTTCGCTTGATCCTACCTTCGGGTGTGTTGTGAAGCATCTGAAGACTCCAAGGATAGGTTTTTCTGTTTCTGGTTGAAGTACTTATTGAGTTTATGGGGAGATTTTCGGTATCGCTTCCTACCGCGCCATCACTGTGACGTCATTCTCCGATCATCAGTGGTGGTGGTTTTTTCAATGGTGGTTACCTTTGAGTAATGAAAAGGGTCCCTTCCCTGTTCATTGTAGTGAACTATTTTGTGAGTACTTTTGCACTCCATCGTCCTTTGCTACTGTTAATCTCCATCTTCTCCCCCTCTTTCTTTTTGTTGTTGTCACAGTTTAAATTTGGTTTTATTGTGTTCTTCTTGGAGCTTTTACTTGTGGCTCTGTTTTTTTTTTTGTTCTTTGTATCTGATTGGAGAACCCCCTTTAGTAATTCCTGGAGTGGGGGTTTTCTGATGATAAAGTCCCTCATCTTTTCTGTATCTGTGAATGTTTTTATTTCTCCTTCATATTTGAAGGATAGCTTTGATGGGTATAGTATTCGTGGCTGAAAGTTCCTCTCTTTCAGGACTTTTAATATTGGGGTCCACTCTCTTTTAGCTTGTACAGTTTCTGCTGAGAAATCTGATGATAATCTAATGGGCCTTCCTTTATATGTTGTATTCTTCTTTTCCCTGGCTGCCTTGAGAATTTTTTCTTTGCTGTTGGTTTGTGTCAATTTCATTATGATATGCCTTGGAGTAGGTTTGTTGGGGTTAAGAAAACTTGGAGTTCTGTTTGCTTCTTGAACTTGAGGCTTTAGTTCTTTCCACAGGCTTGGGAAGTTCTCATCTATTATTTGTTTGAGTATGTTCTCCATTCCATTTTCTCTCTCTTCTCCCTCTGATATACCTATTATTTTTATGTTATTCTTTTTGATGGAGTCAGATAATTCTTGTAGGGCTATCTCATTTTTTTTAATTTTTGAGTCTCTTTCTTCTTCTCTCTTTTGTGCCTCAAGTTGCTTGTTTTCTATTTCACTAATCCTCTCTTCTATCTGACCTGTTCTATTAGCTAAGCTTGTTACTTCGTTTTTCAGCTTGTGAATTGAGTTTTTCATCTCTGTTTGATTTGTTTTTATAGTTTCAATTTCCTTGGATATATATTCTTTGTGTTCATTGAGTTGTTTTCTGAGCTCCCTAAATTGCCTTTCTGTGTTTTCTTGTATGTCTCGGAGGATTTTTAGTATTTCTATCTTGAATTCTCTGTCATTTAGCTCCAAGGTTGCCAATATATTAAATTTTTTCTCCATAGATTTTTCCTCATCTAGCTGTGTTACCTCTCTTTCTTTTGTATCCATGATATTCGATTTTCTCTTCCTTAATGGCATCTGAGGGTGGTTTTGTTGATAGTATTAATGAGATTTAATAAAGAATAAAAAGTTAAAAAAATAAAAAAATAAAAAATCGAAAGGAGTTGTTTTTTTAAAAAAAAATTAATAATGAAATAAAGAAAAATAAAATAAAATAAAAATTAAAAAAAAGGAAATTATTCCCCCCCTCCTTTTTTCCTCTCCTCTCCTCTCCCCTCTTTCTTGAGAAAATCTTGTGGTGGACTGTGATTTGTAACAAACAATGCCTGTGATGGAGGGCCTGAATTGGGGAAAAGTAATATAGGGGCAAAAAAGAAAAAAAAAAAAAAAAGGAAAAAAAAAGAAAAAAGAAAAAAAAAAAAGAGCGTATGGACCCACAAAAAACAAATAAGGAAAAAATTTGGGTCAAGAATAAAATGATTTGCTTTTAGGTGTTGGTTGTCTAAGAGTTATGATGAGAGGAATAAGAGGAAAACGGAAAAATGGGGGGACAAATTAAAAAATTACTATTGTATTTAGTGGAACAAGAACTAGATAATATGGAGAGCCAGGGATGGGAGCACTGCTAGTGAGTTAAAAAGGTGAAGTAAAACCCCCCCCAAAATGCCACAAACATAGGTTTGAGTCCCAGATAAGATAATTTGTTTGTTATTGAGGTTTGAATGAGAGGAGATGTAAAGGAGAAAGGAAGAAACTAATATAGAGGGAGAAAAGAAAGAGAGAGAGAGAAAAAAAGAGGGAACCACTAAAAGAAGAAAAAAGAAAGGAGAGAGAGAGAGAGAGAGTTAAGGGTTTTGGAGTGCAACCCTCATAGAGAGAAAGGAAGAGAAGAGTAAAGATAATGGGAGATGTAACACTAATGGGTAGTGTATTTCAAGGAGAGGAGAGAGTAAGACCGGCAGAGAGTTAATCGGCCAAATTGGAGGAGGAAAAAAAGTATCAAGAATGAAGATAAGAGAAACAAACGAACAAATATAATAAAATGGGATAGGTTATAAAGTCTTCAGATTATTCTTGATTTTGAGAGGTTATCTTCTTGCTTTTTCTTTTCTCTCCCTCTTCCTGGTCGGTGACTCTGTACCCCGGGTTCTGCCCCTTTGGCACGCTCAGGTAGAGGTTTGCAGTTGATAAGTCTCTATGGCAATGTCATGTATTGTGCTTTAGTCTCGTTGGCAGTCGAAGCTCATTAGCATTTATAGGCTCCGACAGTGAGAGAGTCCGTGTTCCTGGAGCCTTTCTCCTAGTCTTTCCTTCCTCAATTAGTAGCCTGATAATCCAGCTATGGGGTTGCTGCTGCCTCTGCCTGGATAGTAAGAGGCTCAAAGAGCTGGCAACTCCCCACTCTATTTCCACTCAGCACAGGGCTCTGGGTAAGGCTCAGTCAGTCAGAGCTGCTAGCATAATCAGGCGGGCTTTCCGCCCACTCAAAGACCTCTGGCTCTGCCACTCTGTCTGGTAACACAAGCGGGCGCCCACTTCCGGGGCGCTTGGAGGAAACTCTCACTCACTGTCTGCAACCAGGATATCCGGCCAGCAGTCTCACGCTCTGAGTGAAACCCCCAACCGCAGGGAAAAGTTGCAGCGTTGGAATTGAGTTTTGCTCCGTCCCCGTGCGCAGCTTTTGCAAGGTGCTGGGGCGGCTCGAGATTCCGCTTTGGCCCACACAAAGGCCCCTGACTCTGCCCCTCTGTGCGATAACACGGGCGCGCACTGCCGAGGCACTTGGAGGAATTGCTCACTCCTTTTCTGCGCGTGCAAACCAGGATATGAGGCCGGCCGCGTTTCCCTCTGAGTGAAACACCCTCCAGCACGGAAAGTCTCCACCGTTGGAATTAGTTCTCCCTCCCGTGCGTGGCTTTCCCAGGGCGCTGGGGCTGCCCAGAGACTCTGCCCAAGGCCCACAGAAAGGCCTCTGACCCTGCCTCTCCGTGGGGCAACACAGGCACCCACTCTCGGGGCCTAGGAAGAAATTCTCGACCACTAACTGCACACCGACCAGGAGACCGGGTAAAATGGCTGCTCCGCTTGTCTTTCTTTGTTTGGGTTTGGCGCGAGTGTTAGCTTGTATTGCCCGGTTTGCCACAGGATCAGATTTTCCTTGGCTTGGATCTCCATGCCACAGCCTGGTTTGGCCGTTTGTGCTGCGGTGGCCTGGATCTATTCACCCCCTTTGCCCGCCTCAGTTTCTATATTAACAGTTACCAGAGAAAGCCGCCCTGCTTAGGTTAGTGAGGAAGGCGGAGCATTTCTTACTCCCTATTTCCTTCGGGGTTTGGTTATATATTTAGCCAATTTTTCACTCAATCATACCTCTGGGTGTATTGCGAAGCATCTGGAAGCTCCAAGTATAGGTTTTTCTGTTTCTGGTTGAAGATCTTGTTGAATTTTGGGGGAGATTTATCGGTATCGCTTCCTACCCCGCCATTACTCTGACGTCATCTCCCATTTTATTTTTTTTTGTTGCAATTGTGAAGGGGATTATTCTTTTGAGTTCGTTCTCAGTTGTTTCATTGTTGGCACATAGAAAGGTTATTGACTTGTGTATGTTAATTTTGTATCCTGCGACCTTACTGTATTGGCTTATTGTTTCTAGTAGTCTTTTTGTGGATTCTTTGGGGTTTTCGATGTATAGGATCATATCATCTGCAAAAAGTGATACCTTTACTTCTTCTTTTCCGATATAGATGCCTTTTATTTCTTTGTCTTGTCTGATTGCTCTGGCTAGAACCTCTAGTACCACATTAAATAAGAGTGGAGAGAGTGGACAACCTTGTCTTGTTCCTGATTTAAGGGGGAAAGCCTTCAGTTTAGTGCCATTTAATATGTTAGCTGGTGGTTTATCATATATGGCCTTTATCATGTTGAGATATTTTCCTTCTATACCCATTTTGTTGAGTGTCTTAAACATAAACATAAATTGTGTTGTATTTTATCAAAAGCCTTTTCTGCATCTATTGATAAGATCATGTGTTTTTTGTTCTTTGTTGTGTTGATATGGTGTATTATGTTAACCGTTTTACGTGTGTTGAACCATCCTTGAGATTCTGGGATGAATCCCACTTGATCATGATGTATTATTTTTTTAATATGTTGTTGTATTCGATTTGCTAGTATTTTGTTTAGTATTTTAGCATCTGTATTCATTAGAGATATTGTTCTGTAGTTTTCTTTTTTTGTGCCATCCTTGCCTGGTTTTGGTATGAGGGTTATGTTGGCCTCATAAAATGTGTTTGGAAGTATTGCTTCTTCTTCAATTTTTTGGAAGACTTTGAGTAGAATAGGAACCAAGTCTTTGCATGTTTGATAGAATTCGCTAGTATAACCGTCTGGGCCTGGACTTTTATTTTGGGGGAGATTTTTAATAGTTTTTTCTATTTCTTCCCTACTAATAGGTCTGTTTAGGCTTTCTGCTTCTTCTTGACTCAGTCTAGGAAGGTTGTATTGTTCTAGGAATTTATCCATTTCTTCTAGATTGTTGAATTTAGTGGCATAAAGTTTTTCATAGTATTCTACAATAATTCTTTGTATATCTACGGTGTCCGTGGTGATTTCTCCTCTTTCATTTTGGATTTTGTTTATATGAGTTCTTTCTCTTTTTTCCTTGGTAAGTCTTGCCAAGGGTTTGTCAATTGTGTTGATCTTTTCAAAGAACCAGCTCTTTGTTCTATTAATTTTTTCTATAGTTTTACTGTTCTCTATTTCATTTATTTCTGCTCTGATTTTTATTATCTCCTTTCTTTGGCTGGTTTTAGGTTGTCTTTGTTCTTCTTTTTCTAGTTCCTTAAGGTGGGAAGTTAAGTGGTTCACTTGGGCTCTCTCTTGTTTGTTCATATATGCCTGAAGTGATATGAACTTCCCTCTTATCACTGCTTTTGCTGCATCTCAGAGATTCTGATATGTCGTATTGTCATTTTCATTAGTCTGTATATATCTTTTGATCTCTGCACTTATTTCTTCTTTGACCCATTCATTTTTTAAAAGTATATTGTTTAGTTTCCACATTTTTGTGGGATTTTTTCTTCTTTTTTGCAGCTGAATTCTAGTTTCAAGGCTTTATGATCAGAAAATATGCTTGGTACAACTTCAATTTTTCTGAATTTGCTGATATTGTTTTTGTGGCCCAACATATGGTCAATTCTTGAGAATGATCCATGTACACTGGAGAAAAATGTATACTCAGTCACTTTGGGATGAAATGTCCTGTAGATGTCTATCATATCCAGGTGCTCTAGTGTTTTGTTTAAGGCCACTATGTCTTTGTTGATTCTCTGTTTGGATGACCGATCTAGAGCCGTCAGCGGTGTATTGAGGTCTCCAAGTATGATTGTATTTTTGTCAGTTTTTGTTTTAAGGTCAATAAGTAGCTGTCTTATATATTTTAGTGCTCCTTGGTTTGGTGCATATATATTAAGAATTGTTATGTCTTCTTGATTCAGTGTCCCCTTAGCCATTATGAAATGGCCATTTTTGTCTCTGAGTACTTTTCCTGTCTTGTAGTCAGCATTATCAGATATGAGTATTGCTACGCCTGCTTTTTTTTAGATGTTATTTGCTTGGAGTATTGTTTTCCAGCCTTTCACTTTGAATTTATTTTTATCTTTGTTACTTAGATGAGTTTCCTGTAGGCAGCATACAGTTGGATTTTTTTTTAATCCATTCTGCTACTCTGTGTCTTTTTATTGGTGACTTTAATCTGTTTACATTTAGTGTAATTATTGACACTTGTGAGTTCCCTATTGCCATTTTATAGATTGCTTTCTGTTAGTTTTGTGTCTTGTTTGATCCTTCTCTTTCATTTTTCTATCTTTTGTTTTTATTTGGTTGTATTCCATACATCTTTCCTCTGTTGCTATCTTTTTTATCTCATGTGCTTCTGTGGTGGTTTTTTCAATGGTGGTTACCTTTAAGTAATGAAAAGGGTTCCTACCCTGTTCATTGTAGCGCACTATTTTGTGAGTGCTTTTGTGACTCCATCGTCCCTTGCTACTGTTAATCTCCATCCTCTCCCCCTCTTTCTTTTTGTTGTTGTCACAGTTTAAATTTGGTTTTATTGTGTTCTTCTTGGAGCTTTTACTTGTGGCTTTTTTTTTGTTCTTTGTATCTGATTGGAGAACCCCCTTTAGTAATTCCTGGAGTGCGGGTTTTCTGATGATAAATTCCCTCATCTTTTCTGTATCTGTGAATGTTTTTATTTCTCCTTCATATTTGAAGGATAGCTTTGATGGGTATAGTATTCGTGGCTGAAAGTTCCTCTCTTTCAGAACTTTAAATATTGGGGTCCACTCTCTTCTAGCTTGTAGAGAATTTTCTAAGCAGTCAAAAGGGCAAGAAAAGTAGCTCACTTAAGGTATTTATCCAGTCTACTAAGTAGTCAGAATTAGTAATTCTATTCCTATTGTGTGCTGTGTTCAGCACCTACTGATTTCAGCTCTTCTCAAAAGTGACATCACTGTGGCTTTTGCCACAAGGCAGTGAAGTATGTACTTAATCTATGCTCCTAATCAGTGCTTCCAAAACTACCTACATATGTGCTCATTTCTTCTTCTTATTTTTTTGACAGAGGAAGACAAACAGATAGAGACAGACAGGAAGGGAGAGAGAGGAGAAGCACCAATTCTTTCTGGCAGACCTTAGTTATGCATAGTTTTCTTCATATGTGCCTTGACCAGGGGCTACAGCCGAGTAAGTGACCTCTTGCTCAAACCAGCGACCTTGGGCTCAAGCCAGGGAGCTTGGTTTTCAAGCCAGTGACAATGGAGTCATGTCTGCTTTCATGCTGAGGACAGCAACACCATGCTCGAGCTGGTGAATCCACTGTGCAGCTGGATTAGCCTGCATTCAGGCCAGTGACCTCAGAGTTTTAGACCTGGCCCCTCTGTGTCCCAGGCTTATGCTCCATTCAGTGGGCCACCACCTGGTCAGGTTGTGCTCAAGTTTTTAAAACCATTGAACCAAACAGAACTAAATGCATGTTAAAATTGGACATACAAATGTATACTCTAATTTGGTGGTCTCCAACAGTTTTTGGGCTACAGATCAGTCTAAAGTCAGAAAATATTTTCAGGGACTGGCCTTTAGGGTGGGACAGATAAATGAATCACATGACTGAGACAAGCGTCAAGGATGAGTCTTACTCGAATGTAACAGAGGGAATTTGGTTAATTTTTAAGTCATTCAGACTTAAATATAAATAAAACGGCAATAATGTAAGTTATTTATTCTTTCTGTGTGGACTGTTACCAAATGGCCCACGGACCGCTACAGGTCCGTGGCCCGGGCTTTGGGAACTACTGCTCTAGTTAACAGTACTGGAACAACTTCACTTCCTTCTCTTTGATAATGATGAGTGTGAGTAATTAAGATTTTACTTAGTAGCACATCTGCCTGAAAAGCATTTGGGACATCTCAATAAACTTTCACATTTTGTGATTCTAAATTTTTTTTTTTTAACAGTGACAGAGAGGGATAGACAGGAAGAGAGATGAAAAGTATCAATCATTAGTTTTTCGTTCTGCATTGCGACACCTTAGTTGTTCATTGATTGCTTTCTCATATGTGCCTTGACTGCGGGCCTTTAGCCGACCAGGTAACCCCTTTCTCGAGCCAGCGACGTTGGGTCCAACCTGGTAAGCTTTTGCTCAAACCAGATGAGCCTGCGCTCAAGTTGGTGATCTCGGGGTCTCAAACCTGGGTCCTCAGCATCCCAGTCCAACGCTCTATCCACTGTGTCACCGCCCAGTCAGGTTGTGATTCTAAACTTAATTTGAAATTTAGTGATGGGCCCTGCCCTGCCTAGGTAGCTCAATTAATTAGTAATGTCTGAAGGTAGAGCTTCCCCAATCTGTACACACTCAGAACATACACAGGAACACATGGATATTTCTGTTGCATGTTTTTTTTATTCTAAAAAAAAAAATAATAGTTTTGTATTCTAGTTGGTTTGCTAAATAGATAGTGTGGACTGGATGTTGGAAGTGCCAGGTTCAATCCAGGCTTAAAATATATAATACATGAGAGGCTGAACTGTGCTGGGCAAATGGAAAAAGTATAGGCCTTGGAATGCTGTGTTCGCCAGTTCAAAAACCAGGCTTGTCCAAAGAATATATGAAAGTTGATGCATCCTGTTCCTCGCTACTACTCTCTTTCCTCTTTAAAATGGATACAATAAAAAAATATATATATACATGAGAGACAACTATCTGCTTCTTGTCCCCTTCCTCTTCTGCTTCTCTGTCTCTCTCATTTCTTAGAAAGCAAGGTTTAATTTATATGTTTTTGGGAGTGAAAGAGAGAAATGGGAAGAGCAGGAAGCATCAACTCCCATATGTGCCTTGACTGGGTAAGCCCCAGGTTTTGAACCAGGGACATCAACATTCCAGATAGACACTTTATCCACTGGGCCACCAGAGGTCATCCACTCTCTTCCCTTCTTCCTGGCAGTGGTGTGATTGGTTCGAGCTTCAGTCCCCAGTGGTGAGGGCAGCTTGTTTGATGGGGACATTGACGCCAGAAGGAGTTTGCTGCGTGCATCCTGGTGGGGGTGAATGAGGGAGTACATTTCCACTTCTCTCACTTAAAAAAATAGAAGTAACATTAAAAATTACTTAGAAATATTTCTTAAAGGTTTTATTGATCTTAGAAAGAAGAAACACAGAACGTGGTGTACAGGGAAGAACTGAAAAGCATCAATTCACCTTGCCCAACTAGCTTAGCTGTAGAGCATTGGCCCCGCATAGGGAAATCCTGGGTTCAATTCCCTGCCAGGGCACACAGCAGAAACCCATCTGCTTCTCCACCTTTCCCCCAATCCTTTCTCTATGTCTCTTCCCCTCTCGCAACCAAGGCTCCATTGGAGCAAAGTTGGCTGGGCACTGAGGATGGCTCCATGGCCTCTGCCTCAGACCCTCGAATGGCTGGTTGGAATGAGGCATCTCCCCAGATAGGCAGAACATTGCCCCCTGGTGGGAATGCTGGGTGGATTCCAGTAGGGTGAATACAAAAGTTTGTCTCTCTGCCTCCCTACTTTCCACTTCACAAAAATAAAAGACAAAGAAAAAAAAATCACCTCATAGTTGCTGCTTCTTGTATGTGCCTGGACAAGGCAATCCCAGGGATTCAGACCTCAGCATTCCAGGTCCATCATTGATCCACTGTGCCAGAGGTCAGGCTAAAGCTGTTGGTTTTATACAACAATCAATGCCACTTATAAAGGTCAACAATTCGATATGTTTTTTTTTAAATGAACATATTAAATTTGAAGTGCTTCAAGAGTTCTAAAATAATAAACTTTAAATTAACAAAAAGGAAAACTTAATTTATATATTGAAACAGGCACAGAACACTCTTGTACACATTGTTTAACTCAAGTTGAGAGTAACTCTATTTACTTTATTATTTCAGTTACAAGGCAAACAGAAACGAGGTTGATGCTGGAGAATCTGGCACTATGCTTCGCAGCATATAAAATCAGTTTAGCTCAAATAAACACATAAAATTTTTTTGGAAAGAAATATGGCTGAAGCTGTTCTGTCCCAAATTGCTTGTAAGGTGTACTATCTGTTTAGATTCGTGGCAGAATGCTTTTTCATTGAAGAATTCTTCTCTACTCCAAGTTATCTGAGGTTTTGCTAAACCCACCAAATTCGATGCCTTCAATTATTTCTGCATGGATTTCATGTCATGATGAAGAACACGAGGTAGTGCTAAACCTCACCATATTCAGACCCACATGGAACTATTTCACTAGTGTAAACTGACATTTCTTGAGGTCTTACTTTCTGACCCTTCATTTCCACAATTAGAAACATCCACTCATGATTTCTGATGATCTATGACAGTCCACATTGAGCTGCAGTTTCCTAGTCTGTTACATTCATAGGATTTCTCTCAGAATACACATTTTATTTACAATTTTCTAAAATATTATCAAGGCTGATTGCATCAGAATGTCTTGTAAATTGTTATGTGAGGTAACTGATCAGGACAAATAGAACCATGTTTGTTGCTATGTTATTTTTTTATTGTTTTTACAATTATTCTTCATTGCACAGATGTATATGGAGGACATACAACTGGCAATAGGCATCCACAAAGCAGTGTCCTGTGAATTCTCTTATGTTTAACAAAAATAAACAAGTGAGAAAGGTTTCCCACAATTGCTGCACCCACAGAGACTCTCTTGTATGTTTTCTGATGAACATTGAGTCTTGACTTTGCACTGATAGTTCCCCACATTCATGACATTTATAGGATTACTCTCCTGTGTGAATTCTCCAATGGATAATGAGACAAATTTTACTCAATGAGAATTTAATTTCCATTCAGTATATGTAAATGAAGTCTTTTCTGACAAATCACTGATGTTCCACGAGGCATATCTTCCTTTCTTTAAAAATAGAAACAGACATACATCTACAGACAAAAAGGGAGAGAAATCAGAAGCATCTACCCATTGTTCTGACACTTCAGTTGTTTGTAAATTGCTTTCTCATATATACCTTAACTAGAGGGCTCCAGGTGAGTTAATGACTCCTGGTCAAGGCAGCAACCCTGGGTTTAAACCAGTGACCTTGAAGTCATGATTATGATCTAACACTCAGCCGGCCTTGGACTTCAAGCCAGCAACCATGAGGTTAAGTGTATGATCCCACACTCAAGCTAGCAAAGTTCTGCTTAAGCTGGTGAGCCTGCACACAAGCTGGCGACCTATGAGTTTCAAACCTAAATCCTCAGCATCCCAGCTCAAACTCTATCCAAAGCACCTACACCTGATCAGGCCATCATGCATATCTGAAAGCCTTCACCAAAATACCTGACTTGTGTTGGAGCACTGTGTAAGCAGTAAACCTGGAATGTTGAGGTCCTTCGTTTAAAATCCTGAGCCTGCCTGATCAAGACACATATGGGAAGCAACTTGTGGTAGTTGATGCTTCCAGCTCTGCTCCTGCACTGATCTTATCTTTTATTTAAATCTAATAAATTCCTTTAAAAGGGGAGTTTTACAATAATCACTGCATTTGTATAATTTCTATGGTTCCATACACTGAAAATATTCTTCATGGGGAAGCCTTTCCACACTCATTGCATACTCATGAGGTCACTAACAAATGAGCATGCTTATGTACAGTTAATCACACACTTCCTGTGAAAAACATTCCCACATTCACTGCATATACACAGCTTCTCTATAATGAGTCCTTTGATGTCTAATCAGTTGCCTATTCACTGCAAAGCATTTCCCACACACCTTGCATACATATGGTTTTTCTCCAGTGTGAATGCTTTGATGTGCAATCAGTGGGTACTTCCCTGAAAAGCCTTTTCCACAGTCACTGCATACATAGGGCTTCTCTCCTGTATGAGTTCTTTGATGTATAATCAGTTGATTCTTCACTGGAAAACCTTTCCCACACTCACTGCATACATATGGCTTCTCTCCTGTGTGAGTTCTTTGATGTATACTCAGTAGACTCTTCACTGCAAAGCCTTTCCCACACTCACTGCATACATATGGCTTTTCTCCAGTATGACTGCTTTGATGCGCAATCAGTGGACGCTTCCCTGAATAGCCTTTCCCACACTCACTGCATACATGCGGTTTCTCTCCACTATGAGTTCTTTGATGTGTACTCAGTTGACTCTTCACTGCAAAGCCTTTTCCACACTCACTGCATACATATGGCTTTTCTCCAGTATGACTGCTTTGATGTGCAATCAGTGGACGCCTCCCTGAAAAGCTTTTCCCACACTCACTGCATACATATGGCTTCTCTCCTGTATGAGTTCTTTGATGTATAATCAGTGGACGCTTCCCTGAAAAGCCTTTCCCACACTCAGTGCATACATACGGTTTCTCTCCAGTATGAGTTCTTTCATGTATAATCAGTTGACTCTTCACTACAAAGCCTTTCCCACACTCACTGCACACATACGGCTTCACTCTAGTATGAGTTCTTTGATGTATACTTAGTAGACTCTTCACTGCAAAGCCTTTTCCACATTCACTGCATACATATGGCTTTACTCCAGTATGACTGCTTTGATGTGCAATCAGTGGACGCCTCCCTGAAAAACCTTTGCCACACTCACTGCATACATATGGCTTCTCTCCAGTATGAGTTCTTTGATGTATACTCAGCTGACTCTTTGCTGGAAAACCTTTCCCACAATCAGTGCATACATATGGCTTTTCTCCAGTATGAGTTCTTTGATGTGTAATCAGTGGGCTCTTCCCTGTAAAGCCTTTTCCACACTCACTGCATACATATGGCTTTTCTCCTGTATGAGTCCTTTGATGTATAATCAGTCGTTTCTTCACTGGAAAGCCTTTCCCACACTCACTGCATACGTATGGCATTTCTCCAGTATGAGTCTTTAGATGTACAATCAGATTGCAACTAACTGTAAAGCCTTTTCCACATTCACTGCATACATATGGCTTCTCTCCTGTATGAGTTCTTTGATGTATAATCAGTCGGCTCTTCACTCCAAAGCCTTTCCCGCACTCACTGCATACATAGGGCTTCTCTCCCGTATGAATCCTTTCATGTACAATCAGATTCTTCTTCTCTGGAAAGCCTTTCCCGCACTCACTGCATACATACGGTTTCTCTCCCGTATGATTTCTTTCATGTACAATCAGATTCTTCTTCTCTGGAAAGCCTTTCCCACATTCACGGCATACATATGGTTTCTCTCCTGTGTGAGTTCGCTGATGATTCCTGAGCAGATACCTGTAAATGTAACTTTTACCACATTCACTACATGTGTAAGGTTTATTTCCCATATGAGTTTTCTGATGCATATTCAATTGTGATTTATTGAAGGTTTTATTATATATATTGTATTCACTCTGATTCCGTCCTGTATGAATTTTCTGACTGAATTTTCTGGGGAAGGCTTTTCCACACTGACGGCATCCATAAGAATTCTCTCCACTATGAATTCTCTGATGATCAGTGAGCTGAGTAATCTTGACCAAAGTTATCCCACATTCAGTGCATGTGAGGGCTTCCTCTTCATTGTCAATTCCGTGTTGCTGAATGACCTTGGACTTATTTTCGATGAACTTGGTACTGGGATGCAACCTAATTTCAGTGTAGAATAGTTCATGGTTATGATGTGGAATGAATGCCCCATCTTCATTCAAGGGAACAGAGTTCTTTAAATTAAAACTTCTAGTTTGGTTTTCAAAACTTAATTTTGATTTTAAAGGTTTTCCACATATCTCCAATGTATCACAGTGCTGCCTCAATAGGGACTGGCTTTCCCTTTGATTAACAATATTTGCAAACATATGTTCACAGCATTCTTCTCCACTCTTCGTAATGCCTGGACTTTGGAAGGGACTCTGCAAAGGCACATTAACTTTCTGGATTTCTAGGAAAGAAAAGAACAGTAAATCATCCTATAATCTTTCATAATCTTAGTTTGAAATTCAAATTTGTTACGAAACAACTTTCCGTAAAGTAAGTCTTTAGTGATACCCCATGGGTTGTAAAAAAAAGAAATATACTTAGTCATTCAGATTCTAGTCACAAAGCCTGTAAACCTCTTGAAGGTTCCTACGAGATAGAAGCATATTTTGTTTTAAAAAACTGTTCCATTTTCATTTTTTTCTGTTATTTCTATTAATGTGAGACACAGGGAAATGATGAGGCATACTCCTGCATGTGCTCTGACCTGGATGTATATGACAACCCCACGTGAATCCAATGCTAAAGCAATGAACTATTTTCAGTGCCTGAGGAAAGCACACACTGACAAACCCAGGCATTCTGAACTCCTGGTGCCGAGCTGGAACAAAGTCAGCCATTGCCTGTGAAAGGAAATGAGAGAGAAAAGAAAAAGTAGAGGATAGGGAAGAGAAGCAGATGGTTACTTCTCCAGTGTGTTCTGACCAGGAATCAAATCTGGGGCATGCATATGCTGGGCCAACACTCTATCCACTCAGTCACCAGCCAGGGCCAAAACAATTCCTTTCAATAACTGCTGAGATTATGCTAGTGAAGGGACTTTCTATAGGACTTTAACATATCCTCAGGATGGTACTTGGGAAAAGGAATGTCTTCCCGTGGCTATGCTCTTACTGGGAAAATGTGGCCACCTCATTCATTCACAAATTCTACAATCAGCCATGGGATCCTAAAAAATCACAGAGCCAGCCCAACTACCAGCAGCCAAGTGGATTCCAAGGCTAAATACAGAACAAACCTGGATGCAAGCAGAATACAGCGTATGCTAGTCTGACAAGAACAAATGAGATTGTAGGACACGGAATGTTGGGAGACTGGTCTTTGTACTGGACTTAGTGAAGACAAGGTGAATTTTGTTCTGACACTTCAATTTTTAAAACCTTCGTAATTTCATAAGTGGCAAGAATGTCTTTTATTCTGCATAAAAAAACATTTCAAAAAAGGCTGAATGTATGCTACTGAGCAGACTAAGCACAGGGTTCCTACATGGCCTCAGGGTGTACCTAGTTACCAAAAGGACCAAAGAGTGGAGGTTTACCTTCAGCCCCAACAACTGTCGTCTAGGAAAGAAAACATGGCCTAGAGCTAGAAACTCTTATGAAAATCATTATTCATATCTGATCAGCTCTTCAATGAGTTAACATATCCCTGTGCCTGGTACATAGTTCATCTCAGTTCCATGGTCAGAGAAAGGTTTGTGAATACTTCAGACCTTGTCTTATGTACTTATTCATCTGTCTCTGTTAAAAGAAATGAGTAAAGTCCAGGCATCCCCAAACTACGGCCCGCGGGGCGCATGCGGCCTCCTGAGGCCATTTATCCGGCCCCCTCCTGCACTTCTGGAAGGGGCACCTCTTTCATTGGTGGTCAGTGAGAGGAGCACTGTATGTGGTGGCCCTCCAACAGTCTGTGGGACAGTGAACTGGCCCCCTGTGTAAAAAGTTTGGGGACCCCTGGCTCTGACTTCTGTAACCAGCTCTAGGAAATTAACGGAATTCAAGGAAGGGCTCATGAGAACCTCCAACTTATCCAACTGGTCAGAAGCACAGGGTATAATCTGGACACACAAATCAACATCACAAGTGAAGAAAATCTTGTGGAAATGAACTCTTAACTGGTAGGTTCTGACACTAGTTCTAAGTAGATAGTACCAGAACTGAATTAGTTTTTAAGACACCCAGTTTAGTAACTACCCAGTGGAAGAAACTGGAAGCAAAGAAGTAAAGGCAATCAGTCTGTGAAAGGCAGTAAGACGCGATGGAAACCAAAACAGTGGAGGTTATCAGAAAATACGGGTGGGGAAAAATTTGGTTTATAATTGCTAATATGGAAAAAGATATAATAATAATAATAAACAACACTGGCTGGTTGACTCAGTGTCACAGCGTCAGCCTGTTGTGTGGATGTCTCCAGTTTCAGTCCTGGTTAAGGAACACAGGAGAAGTGCCCATCTGCTTCTCCATCCACCTACCTGAACCTGTCACTTAACTCTCTCTAATCCTCCTCTTGTAGCCCTGGCTCGATTGTAGCAAGTTGGCTCGGGGCGCTGACGATGGCTCCATGGCCTTCAACTCAGGCACTAAAAAATGGCTCTGATTGCAACAGAGCAAGGGCCTCAGGTGGGCAGAGCTTTGTCAACTAGTGAGCTTCCTGGGTGGATCCCCACTAGGGGCATACGTAGGAGTCTGTCTCTGCTTCCCCTTCTCTCATTAAATTAAAAAGAAAAGATTTTATTTATTGATAGCACAGAGATGAAAGTTAGGGTGTGGCAAAAAATATCAACTAATAGATGCTTCATTTTAGTTTTTCATTGCTTGCCGCATGTCCCTTGACCCTGCAAGCCATGGGCTTCGAACTGGCAACCTCTGCATTCTCCATCATTGCCCTATCCAGTGAACCACCACAGGTCAGGCTCAGAATGTAGGTTGGTATTTTTAGACTTTATAAATTTTAGAAAGAAGAGAGACAGATAAGGGGGAGGAGCAGGAAACTTCAACTTGCACATGTGCCTTGACCAGCCAACCCCGTGGTTTACCAGCCGACAACCTTAGTGTTCCCGGTGGGTGCTTTCTCCAGTGGGATACCACAGGCCAGGCTCAAAATGCAAGTTGCTTTTGTTTTGTTTTTCTTAAGACAGAGACACAGAGTCAAAGAAAGGGATAAATGGGGACTGACAGACAGGAAGGGCGAGAGATGAGAAATATCAATTCTTCATTGCAGCACCTTAGTTGTTCATTGATTGCTTTCTCATATGTGCGTTGCCCACGGGGCTATAGCAGACTGAGTGACCCCTTGCTCATGGCATCGGAACCCACCTGCATTCCAAGCTGGTGCGCTCTGCTTAAACCAGATGAGCCTGTGCTCAAGCTCGTGACCTCAAGGTCTCAAACCTGGGTGCTTCGAGTTTCAGTCCGATACTCCATCCACTGTGCAACTGCCTGGTCAGGCAAAACGCAAGTTTTAAAGACTTGAATAATCACAGAATGCTGGTGGAAATCAGAGTTATGGAACACATTAAGAGTCTTTCAGAAGAGGACAAACTTTCTCATCTAAATGAGAACATAACATGAAGGTCAGTGCAGGAGCAACTGCCATTTCATATGACAGGAAATATGGGACTCATTATCTGGCACATAGTGTCATCAAAATTTGATGGGAAGGTAATATTATTTTAATGTTCTAACAAATAATAAATGCAATCAAGGAAACAACTCTATTTTCTGCATAATAAAATCACACATAGGTTTAATCTAACAAAGACTAGCCTGACAAGGCCGTGGTGCAGAAAATAGAGCATCAGACTGGGATGTGGAGGACCTAGGACCATGATGGAGAACGTTTTAATAAAAACCGCCCACTTTTGCAGTGCTGGTGAACCTGGCACTAGATTTATTCTAAATCTTATAAAATGTTCTTAGATAAATCACCTAATTAAAACAAAAGAACACGTAATAATCCTGGATTAGTATGAAGAGTATGTTGTAGAGTAGACAAAATTACTAACCAATGAGATAGACTCAATGTAATCACTGTTGAAACACTAGCTGGTTAGTTTTGCAGAAATTGACAGGCTGATATTAAAATTCAAATTGAAATGGAAAAATCCGGATGTCAAAATGATCTGTATTATTTTCTTTTGTACTTTTCTGAAGAATCGGGGAGGCAGAGAGACAGACTCCCGCATGTGCGCAACCAAGATCCATTTAGAAAGCCCACCAAGGGGCGATTCTCTGCACATCTGGGGCGTTGCTCCATTGCAACTGGAGCCATCCTAGTGCCTGATGCAGTGACCATGAAGCCGTCCTCAGCGCCTGCGCCCACATGCTGCAATGGAGCTTTGGCTGCGGGAGGGGAAAAGAGAGATAGAGAAGGAGAAGGAAGGTTGGAGAAGCAGATGGGCACTTCTCCTGTGTGCCCCGATCGAGAATGAAACCTGGGACTTCCACACACCAAAGCCATGCTTTACCACTAAGAAAACCATCCAGGGCTTCAAAATAATCTTGAAAGAGAAGAACACACTCAGAGTATTCACTCTTTACAATTTTGAAAGCTGCTACAAAGCTATGAGTATAAAAAACAGCATGAAAATGTGTGCACATAAAATGTTCCAAAATTGACTATTACACTGATGGTTGTACAACTAAAAGAATAATCTGAAAACATATTAGCTATTTATTTAAGTGGCTAAACTGATTGGTATGTGAATTAAATCTAAATAAAACCACTAGGTATATGATGTAAAATCAGAAGCTTTGGAAAAAGAAAGGCAGCGATAACATCTACCAAGAAAGAAAATCTGATTTAGGAAAACTGGAAAGGATCGCATGTGAAGCACTCGTAAATTGACAACTAGTTTGAGCTGGAACTTGTGCTGCATGGTAACAAGACCTATTCCTGTTCATTAAATGAAGCAATAGAGGTCTTTAAGAAGAGAGCTACATAGAAAAAAATAAGTGAGTAAAACAAAACAAAAAGAGAGCTCACAAAGTAGCAAACATCATTGGTGATGCTAAGACAGATGTAATTTAAAATGTCTAGCGCACAATTCTAAATTTTACAAAGAATGGAAAGAAGATGATTCTTGCTCTCACACAGAATAGGAAGTCAGAGGTCAGCTGTCATAACAACGAGTAGGATACACAGGAAGGAAGCGCACATTAGACAACACTGGGGGAGACGTCAGTCTGGGAGTCCATTTCAAAGTACCGATACAGGTTCAACGAGGGGAACTGAGGAAACATTTAACAGTGATGAGAACTGAGTATGAAAAAAGCTGGAGAGAAGGGAGGCGAAGAACAAATAAATGCACGATGAAAACCAGACTCTCATGGCATCACAGCATCCATCGTGTGGATAGATTTTATGGTAGAAAATCACTATTTCCAAACAGGGCACAAAGGCTGAGTAGAAAGAAAACTGACGAATTCATAATTCTCTTTCCAAAGAAGCGCAGAAAATGGAATTTCTCAGAAACAGAGGGGGTAACACAGGCTGAGACTCTGTAGCCAAGACAGAGAGTAAAATCTGAGAATGCTAGAATAAAAGCACACTAACAAAACTATGATGTAGATGAAATCAATAGGTGTCATTACTCAATGAGAAAAAAAGGGGTATGTTTCCCTCTAAATTTCTAGAAATAAAAAGGGTTCTCATATGTAAAGGGGTGGTTTGGTTTCTTTATCCAATGATACAGGTCTGATGTGTTCTCTGACTAGATTATGACTTCCTGCCATTCAGCCCCCCGACTTACTGGCTAGTTGTCACCCACTCACCTGGACAGAGCAGATGTTGGGGTCCATCCCCTACTGTCCATGGTTCTTCCCCTCGCTCCAACTTGGAAAGCACATCTGGTTTGCTGGATTGATATCCTGCTCAGAGGGAAAAATGACACAAGACTTAAACTTACTGAACTGGGCTGGGGTGGGTCAAGAGGAACAAGGTTATATTTTAAGAATGGAACATGCTTCGCATCTGTAACATAAAGCCTGTTGTCTCAGGAGGCAGAATGTTACACCTTCTTGTCTGAGGTAATGGAAGGATCTGAGGTTCTTCTCAGAGAACTGTAGTTATTCAGAACAGTTAGGCAACTTAGGGGGGAAAAGCCACTAACAGAGCACCTTCTCAGTGACACAGGGAAGCTGTCCTCACCCACTGACACCAGGTGGCTGAAGATCTCCAACATCACGTCCCGGAACAGTTCCTTCTGATCGGCGTCCAGGAGCCGCCACTCTTCCCGGGTGAAGTTCACGGCCACATCCTGAAATGTCAGGCTTCCCTGTAACAGCAGCGTGCTGTTTAGTGGTGTGATGTGCTTTTGATGATACAAAAGAAATGTTAGTTTTTCTCCCATTTCACTTTATCTAATACATGTATAGAGCAAAAGAAGTTCTATTTTATTATAAAACTGAATAATCACATACCTAGTAAAATACAAGTTGGGGCAAAAGTAGGTTTACATTTGTGTGTATGAAAAATATAATCAGAAACACTCATACAAGAATAAACTGTTTTACACATAACAACAACTGCAAACATACTTTTGCCCCACTGTGTGGTCTGCAATTGTGCATTCAGTCATCTATGCGTTCATCTGATCACAAGACTATGCAATGTGAAAGAGAAGTTGTACTGATATAGTTCAGTATTTCTCAGATTAACTGAGGTAGTTTTTCATACTGTTCTACAAATCCATAATGAAGAAGAAAATTTAAAATAAACACAAATGCGTACCCAGGCAGTGACAAAGTGGATAGAACATCACCCTGAGACCTGAGAATCCAGGTTCGAAACTCTCAGGTCTCCGGTTTGAGCACCATCGTTCACCAGCTTTGCTGTGGTGTTGCTGGCGTGTGAGTACGATCATCAAAATGACCCCATGGCTGCTGGCTTGAGCCTAAACGTCGCTGGCGTAAAGCACAAAGTCCCTGACTTAAGCTTCAGATTGCTGACTTGAGCAGAAGGTAATTGACTTGCTTTAAGCCCTACTCATAGACAAAGTAATTATGAGAAGTTATCAATGAACAACTAAAGTGTCTCAACTACAAGTGGATGATTCTCATCTCTCTCCCTTCCTGTCTATCTTGCTCCCCCCCCACTCTTTCTCAAAAAACCCCCCAAAAGCCAAAGTCACCTGAGACAGAATCATTTTCTTCTATTGTTGGAAAAAAGCTGGAAATAGAGAGGGTGTATGTGGCGTGTTGTGGGTCTGCTCTAAATTTCAGCTCAGAAACTGTCTTCACTCAGGTGTGTTACCAGAGATGCTGACACCCAATTCTACAACGTCTTCCTGCTCCTTGTGATTCTACAGCACCGGGAAGTCAGGACCTGTGGATTGAGGAGAAAATTCAGTGACTGGTACATTTCCTCTGGGCCCAGATGCACTCACCCTCACAGTGACCACAGTATCGCTAGTGTCCCTTTCCATCATGTCCCTGAAGTTTATCCTTCTGGCCAATAAAGCCTCAGCTTCCAACTGTGGTGGAGGAGCCCCTTATCCTGTGGAGTTTAAGTGGGTGACTGTCAAAGGAGCCCCGGGCTATGACAGCCAGCCTGCACCATCCTCAGGGGCTGGGGAGTCTCAGGAAAATCACTCACACAAAGCTGACCACACGGAAGGAGGTGATCAGTGCACTGTTTTCCTTAAACCACATGTGCTCGGATTCCTCCTCAAACGATTCTGCACACCCCATGACTGCACTCATTTCAGGGAGAAAACAATGCACTAGATGCATCATTAATGTTTCTTTTTCTTTTATTATTATTTTTTTTTTGAGAAAGCCAGGAGGGCAGAGACAAGAACATAGAGCAACTCCTGGATGTGCTCTGACTGGGGAATCAAACCGGCAACCTTTGTGCTCCAGGATGATGCTCCAACCAATCGAGCTCTCTGGCCAGGGCTTTCTTCTTTAGAGACAGACAGAGAAAGGGAGAGAAAAAGAAGGGGGAGAGAAGATTTTACATGTTTTTTATTCAGTCATGAACTCACTGTTGGCTTTCTGTGTGTAACCTGGCAGAGGATTAATTCTGTAATTTAGTTATTTCATAACAAAACTCTTAACTGATTTAGCTAATCTGCCAGAGCCTGATTTATTTAAAAAAATATTTTAAATTATTTATTTATTTACTTAATCATTTTATAGAATAGAGACAAAGAGAGTGAGAGAGAGTGAGAAGGGGGAGGTGGGGCAGAGAGCATCATGTCCCATATGTGCCTTGACTGGGCAAGCCCAGGCTTTTGAACCAGCGACCTCAGCATTCCAGGTTGATGCTTTACCCACTGTGCCACCACAGGTCAGAGCCTAATTTTTTATAGATACATTTGGGTGAGAAGGACAGAGATAAAGAGAGAGAGATTGAAGAGAAAGAACCATAGATCTGATGTTACACCCATTTATGCATTCATTATTTGACTCCAGTATGTGCCCTGAGCAAGGATCAAACCCACAACCTTGCCATATCAGAAGGACAAGCAATGAATGAGTGCACAACTGACACGGAAAGACTAAGTGGAACAATGACAAGATGCTTCTCTCGAATCAATGGAAAAAATTTAAAAACCTCATCCAAAGCTACCTGGATAACTAAGTGTGTCAGAGCACTGTGCAGAAAAGCCAGGGCTGTGGGTTTCACTCCTGGTCACAGCTCGTACAACCATCAAGAGAATGCAGGGGTTTCCAGAATGTTTGTCCCTGAATTAATCCTATAGATCAGCACTGTAAATGAGCTTGTTCCAGGCTTTGTTTTACTGCTAGGCTTCCCCTATTCCTTATTCCCCAAGCAGTGTTTAAGTTTGTCTTAAAAGGTGACTTCCAACTGGATTCTGGGTTGCATAATTTGACTGACTTAGGTCTCTGTGCGGTTGCTGACTTCAAAATAAAGATTCCTTAATTTGGCTACTTGTGTGGATCAACATCTGTTTCTTGCTGTTCTGATACAACAATATATCGTATTTTATACATACCATAGTCACACATACAATATACATATATGTTGTTTTAGATATATGATATGTCATCAGGACATATATACATATACAATATGTGTAAATACAGCTTCAATACTGACTAACCTATATATAATATTATCAACTCAACGAAAGAAATCAACTATAACAAAAGCTTTTCACTTGAAAACACCAAAACATATATACAGTGTGTCTGTAAAGTCATAATGCACTTTTGACCGGTCCCAGGAAAGCAACAAAAAATGATAAAAATGTGAAATCTGCACCAAATAAAAGGAAAACCCTCCCAGTTTCTGTAGGATTTAGTGACAGCATGTGCGCATGCGCAGATGATGATGTAACCGTGCATACAGCGGAGCAGCCCACAGCCATGCCAGTCAAGATGTGGACAATACAGGGAAAGTTCAGTGTTCTGTGTCTCGCTAAATTTGAATCCGTGACCAAAGTAACGTGAATATCGGCGCGTTTACAACGAAGCGCCACCACATAGGAATAACATTACTCGGTGGGATAAGCAGTTGAAGGAAACCTGCAGTTGATGGAGAAACCCCTTTCTGGTAGGCCATCAGTCAGTGACCAGTCTGTAGAAGCTATACGGGATAGCTACCTAAGGAGCTCTAAAAAATTGCCTGACCAGGCAGTGGCGCAGTGGGTAAAGCATCAGATTGGGATGCGGAAGGACCCAGGTTCGAGACCCTGAGGTTGCCAGCTTAAGCGCGGGCTCATCTGGCTTGAGCAAAAAAAAAAAAGCTCACCAGCTTCGCTGGCTCAAGTAAGGGGTTACTCAGTCTGCTGAAGGCTCGCGGTCACGGCATATATGAGAAAGCAATAAATGAACAACTAAGGTGTCGCAACAAAAAAACTGATGATTGATGCTTCTCATCTCTCTCCGTTCCTGTCTGTCCCTATCTATCCCTCTCTCTGACTCTCTCTGTCCTTGTAAAAAAAAAAAAAAAATCTGTGCGTGAGCCCGTATCGAACTGCACTGAATAGGTATGAAACTGGGAGAGTTTTGCTTTTATTTGGTGCAGATTTCACATTTCTGTCGTCTTTTGTTACTTTCCTGTGACCGGTCAAAAGTGCACCATGACTTTACGGACACACTGTATATAACTAATAGTGAGAAGGAGAGACAGGAATCTTAGGCAAACAATGTATATGAAGAACTGAGGACACCAGACCAGGCCATGGCTCAGTGGATAGTGTCGGACTAGGACACAGAGAACCCAAGTTTGAAACTCCAAGGTCAGTGGCTTCAGCACAGGGTCGCTGGGTTGCATGTGGATTCATAGATATGACTCGATGGTTTCTAACTTGTGCCCAAAGGTGGCTAGCTTGAAGTTTCAATTCGATGGCTTTAGACCAAGGTTGCATGATTAAGCAAGAGGTCACTCCCTCTGATGTAGCCCCACAGTGAAGGCACATATAAGAAAGCAATCAATGAACAACTAAGGTGCCAAAACAAAGAATTGATGCTTCTCATCTCTCTCTCTTCCTGTCTGTCTCTTCTATCTTTCCTTCTCTCTGACTCTGTTTCACACAAAAAAGGAAATAATAGCAGAAATAAACCACATTAAATAGACTTTTTTTGTCTTTAAAAAATACTATACCACTGGTTGGGATAGCTCAGTTGGTTAGACCGTCTTCTGGTTCACAAAGGTTGCCAGTTTGATACCAGACAGGGTACATACAAAAATGAGTTCATATTTCTGTCTTTCTCTCTCTAAACTTCTAAAAATTAAAAAGAATATATAGCTATTTTTATGACACTAAATTAGTAATTTTAGATGAATCATATTTTAAGATTCTATCTTCTAAAAACTGGTACCTTAAGACACTGGCAGGTGAATAATACGAGGAGGCATTAGGAAGGATACAGATGTCCACGACAAACCCACTTTCCTATTGTGTATTGCAGAGTGCAGTCACTGCTTGAGATAAGAAAAACTGCAAACTGCAAAGTAAGAAAGATAACTAAAGTTATATTCAGGAATTAGTTATTTAACAGAGAAAATGCATTCAGTAAGCACATTTTCACTTATATAGCGAGAAAGTACATCCACCCATGTAACTAAATTCATTTCCTTTTTTTTTTTATTTCAGTGAAGGAAAGGGAGACAAACAGAAAGACAGACTGGGAGAGACAGAAAGAAAGGGATAGAGATGCACCAACATTTAAGAAAGTGAAGACTAGAGACAGAGATTGTGAGAAAATATTTTCACATTATGTATCTAATAAAGAATTGTACTTAAATTACACAAATGGTCTGCAAAACATAACAATACCACTATCCAATTCCATTATGTATGAAGTCATAAAAATTTTTAAAAACTGATTTTTGATGATGTCACAACAGTAAATTTACTAAATATCAGTAAGTTGTAAAATTACTATGTAAATAATATATACTAATTATGGCCGTAAAGCCATGGCTGGTTTGATCATTGATACAGCAGTGGTCCAGCATTAACTTTTTGATTTGAGAATAAGAGAGAAAGAGAGAGAGAGAGAAAGAGAGACATACCATAAGGGAGAGAGAGAGGACCATGGATTTATTGTTCAACCCATTTACGCATTCATTAGTTGACTCCAATTGTGCCTTGAGCAAGGATCAAACCTGCAACCTTAACATATTAGATGAACAGTCCCATCAAAGGTGTCACCCCACCAGGGTAGCACTGTCTCATAAGTAAATATCATAGCATTTAAGGTTTGAAACACATAAATAAAGGTCCACAAAAATGTAAATACATTGGAACGTGGCAAATGAAGCTGAAGTGCCTTGAGATCCCTGTATTGCCGTAGAAGAGTGTAAAGACACTGTTTCTCACAAGGATTTATAAAGTGCCACACTATGCATAATCTCTACTGTCAGGAAGAAAACAAACAGCTGTCTTTATTTTTATGCTTACAGATGTGGAATATAGAACTCTAAAAACTCATCTGAGCCCTGGTTCAGTAGCTCAGCTGGTTAAGACTGTCTTCCCCATATGCTAACGTTGTAGGTTCGATCACCGGTCAGGGCACATGTGAGAAGGAACCAATGAATGCATAAATAAGTGAATCAACAAATTATTCTGTTTCCTGCTCTCCCTCTAAAAAAATCAATCAGTGCAATTTAGAAAATTATTTAAAAGAAAACTAAAAAGAAAAATAAACTACAAAAAAGATACAGAAAAAATATAAAGAGTATGGTTACAGCAGTGTATTTGTGGTGAGCCTTTCATGGAATATCTCTTTTTTTCTTTTCCTTTTTTCCTCTTTTTAGATTACTGTTTTAAAAGAGATGAAAAATTATATTAAGTATACACAGAATAAGCATTCCGGTTAGTTACATTAAATACAAACTTTATAAAACTGTCACATTCAAATAAAATTTAAAATCAAATAACATCTTATTATATAAGTGACATGTAACATAATGATACAGAAATCTTTGAAATAAAAGGTTAGAAAAAGATACATTATGGCTGACTGGGAGGTTACGCAGTGGACAGAGCTTTGCCTGTGATGCTGAGGACCCAGGTTCAAAACTCCGAGGTCGCAGTCTTCAGTGGGCTCATCGACCTTGATAATGTGCTCAATGAGCAAAAGCACGGGTTCACCAAGTTGAGCATGGGCTCGCAGACATGACCTTATTATGGTCACTGGCTTGAAGCCCAAGTTCACCGGCCTGATCAAGAAATCACTGGCTCCGCTGCTGAACCCTCACATTTAAAGCATGTATGAGATAGCAATCAATGAACAATTAAGGTGCAGAAACTACCAGCTGATGTTTCTCATCTCTCTTCCTTCTAGTTGGATGTCTCTATCTGTCCCTCCATTTTTCTGTCTTTCTCCAAAAACAAAAAAAAGAAAGAAATACACCATGAAAGGCTCACCACAAATAAACTGCTGTAACCATACTGTAAGGTCGGTGGATAATGGGGAAAGGTCACGTGAGAAACCAGACCTGGGAACTTTGGCTAGAACCACCCACACCCAGGTGTGCCAAAAGAAACTTCCCAGTCCTTTGGGAAAAGAGCAACTGTCTGCCAGCCAGTGAGATTTTGCCACGTCATATTAGCTTGACTACCTTAGCCGAGACCCTTTAAATATCCCACATACGGTTTCATCTGTGCATCTTCCCTGGCCTGTGTCCCCCGGAGCAGGGAACATTGTCAGGGAGGTGCTCTGTACTCAGTAAGCACACTTCGTGACTATGTTCCTTCCATCCTCCTTGCCGGGGAAAAATACCTTACATTTGGATCCGAACCCGGGAGGAATCAGAAGTCCGCAAGGACCGCTCCTCTCCCCTTCCCCTCCGAGAAAGAACCAGGACGTCCCACTTTCCACCTACTTTGGCACACGGTGCAGTAAGTCTCCTGACTCCAGCCTCCCTCAGTTCTTTCCACTGATTCTCCCTGTCCGAATCCACAGCAGTGTCAGGAACTTATTTTCCGTTCTGAGTGCGCGTGTGTCCATGGAGACGTCCCAAGCACGTCCATGGAGACATCCCGAGCACATTCACTTTACCTATCCATCCGGTGGCCACAGCTTGAGCTGCGGGACACCTATTCTCATCTCTGAGAACTCTGAGGACTGAGGGTGGCCACAGAGGCACAGGAATAAAAACCTAATCCAAAAACACTCCTGGAATTGCCTCATCCAAAATCTCTCCCTCCCTAAAGAAGAAACTGTTCTTCTTCTCCGCTGTGGCCAGGCCACAGAACCCACTGAATAATCAGACCAGATAGTCTCCTGAAGGGACTTTTGGTTTCATCACCCTCACCAATTTAACTATCGCCAAAAGAACTGAGAACTTATTGGAGATCCCTTAAATCAGGGGTCTCAAACTTTTGTGCGGCCCACAGACTAATCAAACTTCGTGGATTAGTCTGCGGGCCAGTCTGCGGGCCGCACAAAATTGGTGGGCGGGCCGCATGCGGTCTGCGGGCCGCGAGTTTGAGACCCCTGCCTTAAATACAGGGCTTCTCGTTATTCATGCTCCTGTCGTAATCTCTGTGCCCCATTCTATGCGCAGACCCTTTTTTGGCTAGAGAAACCTCACCTAAACCCTCCACTCCTGATCTTTCCTCCTTCACCCGACCCCCAATTTCTTCCCCCTCCTGCCTGAACCCCAGGGGCGCCCCTCTCTTGGGACCCCTCTCTGGTCCCTCTGCGGAACTCTATTGCTTGGGTCTTTTCCCTCCAAGAGTCCCCCTCCCCTCCCTTCGCAGAATCCTGTTTTTCACTCACCTGCAAATCACAGTCTCTCTTTCTCCTCCCCTGCTGGCCAGGGCCCTTCTCCACTCTGTTCTTAAGCCCCTCCTCCATCAGGACATTCTCAGCCTGCCATTGGCCGTGACACTGTTTGCAGGACCCCAAGGCCCAACTCCAATTTTCTTGCAGTAAGTTCTGGCCCTGTCCTGCCTCTGGCGTTTCTGCTCGGATCTGGGTACCGGGCTCCCCAGGAGCCCCCCTCCTCTTAGTCTCAATCCCCAAACCCCTATCCGAGGCCTGTGAACATGGCATTTAAAGTTTTTAATGGTCACGACTAGTAGGAACAGGCCAAGGCTGTTTGCCAGGCCCGCATGCAGCATAAGGCTCCAAACCCTGCTCTTTTGGCAACCCTGAAGCCAGCAGAGCAACAGGGGCAAGGCACAGGAAGTGCCCGACCCAAGTCTAAGCCGCAAAGAGGAACCCCATCACTGGTCCTAACAGTGTCCCTGCTGGCGGCTGCCCACTGAGCCCTGTCCTAACTGTAAGGGGGTCACTGGCAGAGCAACTACCCCCTTTGGGCAACAGGCATATCCTCAGCGCCTCACGTGGAGGACAAGCCACCCAAATAGAAGGCCAAGCCAGCCAGGCGGGCCCGTCATTTGAACTAGAACATGGCCTGGACTCAGAGAACCCCATCATCCTCACCCACGCTGAACCCAGGGTAATGCTGCAGGAACGGGTAAGTCCATCTCATTTCTTGTGGACACGGGAGCTACCTTCTCTGTTTTGCCATCACACTCTGGACCTCTAGCTCCCTCACAGGCCTTGGTTATGGGAGTGGATGGGACCCCTTTCTTTCTCCTTCGTATGTCACTCCTGACATGGAGTTTTGCCTCAAGTTTGGCCCCATGCAGGACTGTTGGCAGTCAGAACCACTGGGCGCTACCCATCTCCAGTTCACCAAAAGGCTGGACCCTTCAAATCCTCCTATTGCTCCTCTTTTTCTTTTTAAATCCTTACAGGACCGCATCCACGAAGTTTCTCCAGTCATGGTCAAACAGATGTTTCTCCTGACTCCCTCAAAGTCACCACCTTACAACCTCCCCTTCCCACGACGCCCCTATTTAACACAAAAGGTCAGAATGTACGGTTGGTGGATAAATGGGGAAAGGTCATGTGAGAAACCAGAACTGGGTAGTTTGGTAGAACCATCCACACCAGGCGTGCCGAAAGAAATTTCCCGGGAGCCCTTGGGAAAAGAGCATTTGTCAGCCAACCAATGAGATTTCGCCATGTCATATTAGCTCGACCACCCTAGATAAGACCCTTTAAATATCCCACACACGCGGTTTCGTCCATGTGACTTCAGTAGCCAGTGTCCCCTGGTCCAGGGAACATCGTTTGGGAGTTACACTGTACTCAATAAAGCTTTTGCTTATCCACAATTCGTGGCTACAGCCCTCTCCTTCTTCCTCGGTGGGGAAAAATACTTTACACATACTCTTATAGGAAAAGAACCAGAAAAACCTAAAGTTACTGCTGAGAAAGAAAAACAATGCTCAGTAGTATTAGTTTCAATTGACCACCATGTAAAAGCCTGAAATTCCTTTCCTGCCTGACCCATCAGGTGCAATCAATCAAGTGTTGACCCAGAATGCTGAAGTTACTGACTTGAAACCACGGGCTTGCCAGGTCAAGGCCAAGTGAGAAGCAACTACTATGAATTCATGCTCCCCTCTCTTTACCACCTCCACCCTTTCTCTCTTTCTCTCTTCTCTTAAAAATTAATCTATAAAATCTTGAAAGAAAAAAAATTAAGAGCCTGCCTTGCCATTCCTATGCACCTAACAACATAGCCCTGAAATGTATAGTGAAAATGGACCACAAAACAAAAAGAAATAAACAAATTCAGACTAAATACAACATTGAGACATACCATTACCAGTTACAGACAGACAGGCCATCAAGAAATGATACAGAATTTATAAACTACCATTTTGAAGACCAACACAAATATTTTGTATTGAGCGAATAATGTTGAGCCTTGGCCAGGTAACTCCAGTTAGCTGATTAGTGTCATCCAGAAATGTCAATGATGCAGATTTCACCTCCAGTCAGGGAACATACAAAAATTTACTGATTAATCTGTTAATAATTAGAAGAACAAATCAATATTTTATGCTGTCTCTTGCTCCCATCCTCTTTCTCTAAAATCAATAAATAAATTAAAAAAATTTTTTTTTAGAGACAGAGAAAGGAAAGACAGGGACAGAAAGGCAGAAAGAGAGAGAGATGAAAAGCATCCATTCTTCATTTAGGCTCCTTTATTGTTTTGTGATTTCTGTCATATATGTCTTTATCACGGAGGCTACAGCAGACCGAGTGACTCCTTGCTTAAGCCAGCAACCTCGGGCTCAAGCTGGCGACCTCTGAGTTTTGAACATGGGTCCTTCACGTCCCTGGGCTTGCCTGGTCAAGGCACATATGGGAGTTGATGCTTTCAGCTCCTCCCCCCTGTATCTCTCTTCTCTCTCTCTCCCTCTCTCTCTCCTCTCTAAAATGAATAAAAAAAAAACAAAAAAAAAAACCTGGCCGGTTGGCTCAGCGGTAGAGCGTCGGCCTGGCGTGTGGGGGACCCAGGTTCGATTCCCGGCCAGGGCACATAGGAGAAGCGCCCATTTGCTTCTCCACACCCCCTCCTTCCTCTCTGTCTCTCTCTTCCCCTCCCACAGCCGAGGCTCCATTGGAGCAGAGATGGCCCGGGCGCTGGGGATGGCTCCTTGGCCTCTGCCCCAGGCGCTAGAGTGGCTCTGGTCACGGCAGAGCGATGCTCCGGAGGGGCAGAGCATCGCTCCCTGATGGGCAGAGCATCGCCCCTGGTGGGCATGCCGGGTGGATCCCGGTCGGGCGCATGTGGGAGTCTGTCTGTCCCCGTTTCCAGCTTCAGAAAAATACAAAAAAAAAAAAAAAAAATGGTTCTGGGACAATAAGACATCCATGCTAGAGGGGTGGACAAGGAGAAGTGGAACCCTGTCTCAGACACACACAAATATTTTGGCAGACGGCTCTAATGGAGCAGTACATAAAACTTTCAGATAACTGAAACACAGGGCCAAGTACCTCAATAGGTTGTAGCACTGTCCTGATATACCAAGGTTGCAGGCTAGTTTGTTTGTTTTTCATTCAGTGACAGGAGGGGAGGCAGGAACAGACTTCTGCATGCAATGCAACAGGGATCCACCTGGCAACCCCACTAGGGGGCCTTGCTCTGTTCATCTGGGTAATTGCTCCATCGCTCAGCAATTTTTATAGCGTGAGATGGAGACCATAGAGCTATTGTGAGTATCTGGAACCAACTCGCGCCAATGGAGTCATGGCTGTAGAACAGGGGTCCCCAAACTACGGCCTGTGGGCCCCATGCGGCCCCCTGAGGCCATTTATCCGGCCCCCGCCGCACTTCTGGAAGGGGCACCTCTTTCATTGGTGGTCAGTGAGAGGAGCATAGTTCCCATTGAAATACTGGTCAGTTTGTTGATTTAAATTTACTTGTTCTTTATTTCAAATATTGTATTTGTTCCTGTTTTGTTTTTTTACTTTAAAATAAGATATGTGCAGTGTGCATAGGGATTTGTTCATAGTTTTTTTATAGTATGGCCCTCCAACAGTCTGAGGGACAGTGAACTGGCCCCCTGTGTAAAAAGTTTGGGGACCCCTGCTGTAGAAGGTGAGAGAAACAGCGAAGCGAGAGGGAGAGCAGTGGAGTACAGGACGGGCATTGCTCCTCTGTGCCCTGTCGGGTAATCAATCCTGGGTCGTAGGGCCAACATTTCACAGCTGAGTAAATAGGCCAGGGAAAATTTTCAGTAATTTCCAGTCACAGCACATAAAGGAATCAACCAGTGTGCATGCAAGGATGGGAGAAACAACAAATTGATGTTTCTCACTCTCTCTCTCTACTTTCTCACTTTTTCTCTCTTGCGGATCAATGAATAAAAGTTTTAAAATAAAAATAAGAAAGAATTGGGCCCTGGACAGATAGCCAGGTTGGTCAGTGTTGTCTCAATGCTCAGGGTTGACAGTTCGATCCCTCATCAGGGCTCACACAGGAACAGAATAATGTTTCCATCTCTCGCTCTCTCCTGTCCTCACACTCCGAAATCAGAAAATAAAATAATAAATACAAATAAATAAAAAAGACATGAGAAAACTTCTCAAAGTGATAAGATATGAAGAGATTTTAACAGGCACATAAACCACACTATACACCAGTGGTAGTCAACCTGGTCACTACCGCCCACTAGTGGGCATTCCAGCTTTCATGGTGCGCGGTAGGAAGCAACCAAAGTATAAATAAAAAGATGAATTTAACAATACTAAGTAGTTTTATAAAGATTTATTCTGCCGAACTTAGCGAAAATCCGACATAAAGTACTTGGTAAGTAGTTATTATTATATGCTTTAACTTGCTATAACTCTGCTTTATAAATTTTATAAAGTAAAGTTACTTCCCTACTTTATAAATCACCATTACTGTGGAACATGTAGGCGGTTAGAAAATTTTACTACTAACAGAGACACAAAAGTGGGTGGTAGGTATAAAAAGGTTGACTACCCCTACATTTACTATGGAAAACATTTCAATATAATCTGTTCAGACTGAAGTTATAAACACACTAAGATACAGCACTTTCACCCTGAAGAAAATGTCTAAACTATGTATTTTTCTCCATGCAACTTCCTGAAACACACACAGAAAGTATACTTCTGAAAGTGTACAAGGTTTTCATGGCAGCTGGATCCTAACAATCTGGACTTCAAACAACACAAGTTCAGTTATCGGCAGGAACTGCCATGCACTCAGACTACGGCATGCTATGGGAAAAATACCACCTTAGCTCTTTTAAAATTTCTAAAGGATAGTAAAACAAACAACACTTTTTTTTAAGTGAAATGACAGAGAGACAAATAGACAAAAAGACAGGAAGGAAGAACCTGACCAGGCGATAGCGCAGTGGATGGGGTGTCGGACTGGGATGCGGAGGACCCAGGCGAGACCCCAAGGTCACCAGCTTGAGCACGGGTTCATCTGGCTTGAGCAAAAACCTCACCAGCTTGGACCCAGGGTCGCTGGCTTGAGCAAGGGATTACTCGGTCTGCTGAAGGCCTGCAGTCAAGGCACATATGAGAAAGCAATCAATGAACAACTAAGGTGTCGCAACGAAAATCTGATAATTGATGCTTCTCATCTCTCTCCGTTCCTGTCTGTCTGCCCCTATATGTCCCTCTCTCTGACTCTCTCTTTATCCCTGTAAAAATAAAAAAAGACAGGAAGGAAGAGAGATGAGAAGCATGAACTCTTAGCTGCGGCACTTTAGTTGTTCATTGATATCATTCTCGTATGTGTCTCAACTAGGGAGATTCAGAGAGCCAGTGACGCTTTCATGAAGCCAGTAACCGTGGGCTTCAATCCAGCGACCATTGGGTTGAAGTCAGGAACACTGGGCTCATGTCTATGATCCCACCCTCAAGCCGATGACCCTGTGCTAAGCCAGCAATCAGGGTTTCAAACCTGAGTCGTCAGGCTCAGGTAGATGATCCAGCCACTGCACCACTGCCTGGTCAGGCCAAAAAACACCTTCCTTTGTGAAGCATATGGAATAAGTCTTCCATGGCTTGGAACTCCAAAAATATTTACTATGTAAGCATCATAGAATAAGTTTACCTGACATTTATTACATACACACATAAATAAAAATTACCTACCACATTCAAATTAAGCAAAAGAAGCCTGACATAAAAAAATGTATGATGTGTGATTAGTTGATACAGAAAAAATTAGGCACAATTAAATAAAGTATAAAAATTGAGAATGATGTCTCATTTGTGGCAGCGCAGTGGACAAAGCATCAACCTAGTACGCTGAGGTCTCTGGTTTGAAACCCTGGGCTTGCCTGGTCAAAACACATATGGGAGTTGATGCTGCCAGCTCTTCCCTGCCTTCTCTCTCTTTCTGTCTCTAAAAATAAATAAACAAAATCTTTAAAAATAGAATAAGACCAATTAAATATATGATAAACCTAAAAAGAAAATCCTGAAAGTGCTCGGTATGGAGAGCACAGGGTAAGTGAAGGCCCCTGATGCTTCACTAAAACATCAGGAACACTCCAGGTGGCCTCTGCCAACACAACATGCAACATCACTGTCACTCTACAGTTAACAACCACATTTTTGTCTCAGCAAATAGACACCAGGTCCTTCCTGAGATCAACGGCTGCTTACTCCATCCAGTCCAGTTTCCCTCCTTTCCTACCTTACAAGCCCCTTCTTTTAATTCCTCTTATCCCTCCCTCTTCTTTTCCCCTGGATCACCTCCCACCCTGGTGTCCCCCTCATTTTCACTGCACCCAACAAGCAACTACCCATTTCTCTCCCCTTATTGGAGCAGGAATAGCATCTACATTATCAGTCTGCACAGCAGAACCCCAAGAAAAGGGCACACCTCCCTACCCTCTTTCTCACCTCTTCTCAATTCATCTCCCTCCCTGCCTGACACAACAGGGAATGTTGTTCCTCTGCGGGGAGGACATTACCTTGGCCTTCCTACTACCTGGGCAGGAAGCTGTGCTTTAACAAAGCTCTCTCCCAATGGTGACGTAGCCCTCAACAACCAGTCTCTACCCATTCCTGTGACTCAGCAACTCCAGCACAGAAGGGCAGTGCAGCTCACCCCTCTCTTGGTAACCCTCAAAATAACTTCGGGGCCCTGGCCGGTTGGCTCAGCGGTAGAGCGTCGGCCTAGCGTGCGGAGGACCCGGGTTCGATTCCCGGCCAGGGCACACAGGAGAAGCGCCCATTTGCTTCTCCACCCCTCCGCCGCGCTTTCCTCTCTGTCTCTCTCTTCCCCTCCCGCAGCCAAGGCTCCATTGGAGCAAAGATGGCCCGGGCGCTGGGGATGGCTCTGTGGCCTCTGCCTCAGGCGCTAGAGTGGCTCTGGTCGCAACATGGCGACGCCCAGGATGGGCAGAGCATCGCCCCCTGGTGGGCGTGCCGGGTGGATCCCGGTCGGGCGCATGCGGGAGTCTGTCTGACTGTCTCTCCCTGTTTCCAGCTTCAGAAAGAAAAAAAAAAAAAAAAAAAAAAGGAAAAAAAAAAAAAATAACTTCGGGAGTTGGGACAGGTTCAGGAGGACCAGCCACCTCTGCCCTAACCTCAGAGAGAGGGATAGATAGGAACAGACAGACAGGAATGGAGAGAGATCAGAAGCATCAATCATCAGTTTTTCCTTGCAGCTCCTTAGTTGTTCATTGATTGCTTTCTCATCTGTGCCTTGACCACGGGCCTTCAGCAGACCAAGTAACCCCTTGCTCGAGCCAGTGACCTTGGGTCCAAGCTGGTGAGTTTGCTCAAACCAGTGAGCCTGGGCTCAAGCTGGTGACCTCAAGGTCTCGAACCTATGTCCTGTGCATCCCAATCCAACGCTCTATCCACTGCGCCACTGCCTGGTCAGGCTGAAGTGTTCATTCTTGCTGGCTGCTGCTTCACCCTATGCACCAGAGGTCGTATAAAGAGGCTGACTAAGACAGCGGGTACAGAAACCACCAGTTACATTTTCTTCCTCCAGCTGTGGAACAACTCCAATACCAACCAGTTCCCCAGCAAGTGACTGCCTAAGGACATTTTCATATCAGTCCGGGCCTGCTGACTCTCCTCTATCCACCTTTCCATAAATACTTCACAGACCCTAACTAGCAGGAAGGAGTTACAGAAAATGATGAGACCTTCATCCCTTTTCCATAAACAACAAAAGGCTGAAATGTAAGGTTTGAGTTCAGGGCGCTTTTAAAACCAGAGTCCCCTTTAAAACTCATATTCCCCTCTTGGGTAAACAGGTGTTTTTTTAGTTTTGCTTGCTTGTACTGGGGCAGCACCCTGTGAGTATAGTCTATGGAAGGCTGCTGCTTGCCCTCAGGGCGGCAGATTGCAAACTGCAGATTGCCTGTCTCTAGGGGGAGGAGTGATTTTTTGCTATTGTTTGCAGGAGAAGGGGTATTTCTACTTAGTCCGTTTTGCTGGAGAGTCCAGAGCGAGGGAGAGGGAGAGAGAGGAGTGAGGGAGAGGAAGAGAGAGAGAGAGAGAGAGAGAGAGAAAGAGAGAGAGAGAGCTGACGGGCTTGGCAGCCCTGATGACACTGGTGGAGAGCTGTGAGTCCAGAAGGTGAGTCCGGAGAATGAGCCTGGCTTGTGGAACTGCAGACCGAGTAGGGGATAGGGAGCCCTGCCTGTTTGCTGTCCACGATTATTAGACTTTAATAAATGGAATGGCCTGCTTTCTTCTGGCCCCATAGTTCCTTTACCATCTGCTCAAATACATTGGGAATGTGCATCTGCACGACCAGGGCCACAACCCCTGGCCTTACACCCCTCACCCAATTTCTTACTTGGGTTCAAAACAGAACATTTTCCTCCCCCTCTATGAGGTTGTAGTTAATTGCCTTGTGCTATTCTCTCTTATTGGCTCCCTGGCCTTCTCTTGAAAATGTAGCAATAAGTTTATCTCTGCAGAAATGTCAGGAAAAGCTTATATTGGGAAGTGACCTGACAATTTGGGGAATTTAAAGTACAATAATAATTTGTAAAAGCCTAGCAACTGGCCCAGAGATGCTGCAAACCCATGGCAGGATGCCAGGATGCGGGACTCACTTGCTTGAAGCCTGGGTGGGGGGTGAGGCACCCGGGACCTTTGGAACTAGCACAGGCCTCCTGTAGACAGTTGAGCCGGGAGATAAACAATTTGGAGAAACCGAGGCATCACTCCAATCCACACGGAAGTAATATTACTTTGTACATATACTGGCAGTAAGTAATGTCAGCTGCTTTTACCAAAACCCCTCACTAAATTATACATACCCTACTCCAACCCTTTCCCTGGTCGACACAGCTTGGTCTCGGCTGTCAGCACACAGGCTTTTCAAATAAATTTTGTTTTTGGAGCACACAAGCCTCGTGTTTTTGGTTCGTCTGGTGGTATCAACCTTTCATATATATGATATCTGATCAGGACATATATACATATACAGTATATGTAAAATTGCTTCAATACAAACTAATTTATACATTAAATTAACAAGTTAATAAAAGAGCTCAACTATACCAAAAGCTTTCCCTTAAAAAGACCAATAAAATATGTGTACTTGTAGTGAGATGAAGTGACAGAAATCTTGGGCAAACAAAGTGTGAAAAAAATTAATGGCAAACATAAACAACATTAAATAGCCTATCTGGTCTTTAAGAATCCTATCGCCCTAGCGGGGATACCTCGGTTGGTTAAATAGCCTATCTGGTCTTTAAGAATACTACCGCCCTAGCGGGGATAGCTCGGTTGGTTAGAGCGTTGTTCTGATACACAAAGCTTGCAAGTTTGATCCCGGGCAGGGAACATACAGAAATGAATCCAAGGTTCTGTCTCTCTCTCTTCCTTCTCTCTCTAAAATTTAAAAATATAAAATAAAAAAGAATACTATAAATATTTTTATGTCATTAAATTTCGATACTGGATGGATCATATTTTATGAAAATATCCTCATAAAAACTGTTAACTGCAGACACTGTAGCAGGTGAAATTTCTGAGAAGGCAACAGGACGCAGATGTCCACTACAATCCCACTTTCCTATTTCACACTGGCGAGTGGAGCCGATGCTTGAGATAAGAAAAAACAGTAAACTAAACAGTAAGGAAAGTAACTAACGTGATATTTAGGAACTACTTATTTAAAAAAGACAATGCATGCATTAAACACATTTTCATTTACATAGCTAGAAAGAAGTGCATGCACCATGTAACTAAATTTATTTATTTATTTAGTGAGAAATAGAAACAGATTTACAGTACAGAAAGAAAGGAAGGTGATTGAAATGGGAAGCACCAACTTCTACTTGCACCTTGGTTGTTCACTGATTCCTTCGTGCCTTAAATGGGGAAGGCACTTCTACTGAGGTAGTGGCCCCTTGCTGAAGCCAGTGACCTTTGTACTCAAGCCCCATATTTTGAGGTTTTTAGCCTGCCTCCTCAGCCTCACAAGTGGGAACTCTATCCATGGTGCACTACCTCGCGGTAAGGCTAAACTCATTTAATACACACTCAGTCACTAGGTGTGGGGTCCGTGTCGGACATGGCTCTTCCCCCTCACAAACACCACATGGCAGGCAGGCCAGCAACCATAAGGAGGAAGACACATAGCCTGGTCCTCAGAAGTTCCAAGAAAGTGTACCGAAGGGAAGTAAGACTTTCCTATATACAGGCCACTGTTTTCTGCTGTTGTTAGTGTGGCTTTCTCCTCCCTCAGGAGGTACAGAAAGAGGAGGGAGGGAGCTGCTCAGAGGTGGTTCTTGTTGGCCCCCTGGGCACCAGCAGGCTTCACTACTAAGTAATAAACAGTTAGATCTTCTCCCTCTGCTGCCTGGTGGTGTTTCCAGGTTATCCAATTACCAGGTTGACATCCTGGGCCTGGAACTCCTACATTGCATCACGTTTGACTAAGAGACAGCAGGACTTAATTTATGGAGAGCATATGGGTCACCTGCCAGAGGGAATAATATTAAATAAAATGAACATTACATCAGCAAGTAAGAAAGTGTGCGGTTCGGGAAATTTATAAAAGTGTCCATTGCTACATATTAAAAAAGAGCAGCTGTTTGCAAATATTTTCATCAAAAAAACCCCCAGATATATATTTTTGGCATTGAGGACCATAGATCTAGGTTCGAAGGAATCAGTTCTGCCTTTTCAGCATGAAAGTGTCAACCGAAAATGACCGATGGGTGTGACTCTCCACTGCAGTTAGGCGACCCCTGTATGAAAAGCTAAAACACAGAGGGCATCTAACTGCTTGCCCTGGGCTTGACTGCCTTTTCTGAGGTTTTATCTAAGCCAGGGGTCCCCAAACTTTTTACACAGGGGGCCAGTTCACTGTCCCTCAGACCGTTGGAGGGCTGAACTATAAAAAAAACTATGAACAAATCCCTATGCACACGGCACATAACTTAAAGTAAAAAAACAAAACGGGGAAAAAATCCTTAAAATAAAAAACAAGTAAATTTAAATCAACAAACTGACTAGTATTTCAATGGGAACTATGGGCCTGCTTTTGGCTAATGAGATGGTCAATGTGCTCCTCTCACTGAACACCAATGAAAGCGGTGCCCCTTCCGGAAGTGCAGCGGGGCCGGATAAATGGCCTCAGGGGGCTGCAAGCGGACCCTGATCTAAGCTATATGTACCCATTAGCCAATAAAGGCTTATCTGTACCAGGACTTATGTATAAAACTTTTCACAGTAGCATTATTCATAACAAGCCAAAGTGCAAACAACACAATTAACAGTTGGTTAAACTGTATATGGTATATGGTAAACTGCCATATACTCAAGCGGTGGAAGGCTATGGATTCCGTTCCGTCCGAAATGCAGAGGTTGGAACCTCATCCCAATCACCAGCCTGGGGGCCTGGGCCTCCAAAGCTGCAGCCTCACGACACCGTCTGCACCTCAGACACTGACCACAATCCCTTATTATTCCCACAGCGGAACCAGCCACCCTTACGTGAGGACCATCCCGAGTCCTTTATATCCCGAACCTGATCCTGACACCGCGATCATACTAAATGCCTCCAGCCGTTACATACAGTGTGACCTGCAGAGACCAGGACAGTCGGGACACGATAGTTGCTGTCTACAGACCCTTAGTCGCTATATGACCCCAAAGCTACTCAAACTAAACACAGGCAGTCGTCTACGGCCATACCACCCTGAACGCGCCCGATCTCGTCTAAACACAGGCAGTCACCTGCTTCCTCCGAAATACCTGGGAGCTCCTTCCACACGACTCCTCCCACCCCCATCCTTCCAGGGTCCACACTGCACCGCTTCCACCCTCTGATGTCAGGTACTCTGTGATGAGAGACAAATCTACCATTGGACAAAATGTTTCTGAAAATTTAAAAGGACAAGAGCGCACCGACCTTGTTTTCTGTAGCCCACGAGGAAAGTCTAAACTTGACGCTTCCGCAACCTGACTCAGGTTCCGCTTACGTCACCGAAATTTTTGGTCAGTCTACGGCGGCTGACGAGGATCTGAAGGGTTCGAGGAAAGGCCAGCGATTCTCTCACTGCGCTCGGAGCCGGTGTGTTCCCGCGCGTTTGCTCAGCGGAGCCGCACGGGGGCCGCCAGATTGGGAGAGCTGACGCGGCACAGAAGGAAAGGAGCCACAATGAAGCCTGGGTGGCTGAAAGGTGAGAAGATTTTCAGATTATCTCGTTTCCTGGTATTTAACTCTTGCAGCAAGTCTGTAATTTCAGAGACCAAGTTTTTAGAGTGAAAATAGCTCCGAAGCTGAAAGCACTCAGTGGGCTCGGAAAAAATGCCATATGGCCATAGAAGGCTTTTAAGTTGGCATTAAAAATTTTTTTTTTCTTAAATAATTGAAATGGTCAGGAGCTCAGGTGTTCATATAAACAGTCCACAATAAAATATTGTAGAGAAACATTTATATATCTTGTAAAGGCAGGACAACAGGAAATTACCAGCAGAGATATTAATGCAGTAAGTGGGCTTTTTGTTGTTGTTTTTTCCTTGAAGTGAGAATCTTGGAGGCTGAGAGACAGACTGCCTCCTGAGCCTGGCCTGGGTCCACCTGGTAAGTCCACCAGGGGGCGATGCTCTGCCCATCTGGGGTGTTTCTCCATTGCAACTGGAGCCATTCTAGGGCCTGAGCCCACATGATTCAATGGACCCTTGACTACCGGAGTGGAAGAGACAGGGAGAAAGGAGGGAGCGAAGGGTGGAGAAGCAGATAGATATTTCTCCTGTGTGCCCTAGCCAACAATCTTACCTGGGATTTCCACACGCCGGCCTCCGCTCTACCTCAGAGCCAACTGGCCATGGCCAGTAAGTGGTTTGAGAACAGAAAAAGTTTTGTAGAAATGAGTACAGTGTGAGCCTGGCCATCACCAACTGGGGAGAAAGAGTAGACATAGGACTGGCAGTTGTCGCTGGATCTGGTCCTTTGACAAAGGCTGCTAAAAGTGAGGCCATTAATGGTTAAGGATCAGTGAGAATGACACAACCAGAATTGAGAATCCAAAAATATTACATCTACATTTTTTTGAATAAGGTCCCATGATAAGACAGAGTGGTACTTCTTTTCAACCAAAGATGGTGGTATATTTGTATCTCTAGTGGCACAAATATAAATTAAGACCCTTAACTCCAACCCTAAACAAAAATTAAGTCAAAATGGATCACAGATCTAAGTATAAGAGGTGAAAGTATAAAACTTATCAAAGCAAATGGGAAAAAAATTTTTGAACCCAATTTACCCGAAGTCTTGAGGGAAGACAGTAAAGGATGAATCATAAAAAAATATAATAAATTTTACTCAATTAAAATTTAGTACATCTGTACTTTTTTTTTTTTTGCATTTTTCTGAAGCTGGAAACAGGGAGAGACAGTCAGACAGACTCCCGCATGCGCCTGACCGGGATCCACCCGGCACGCCCACCAGGGGCGACGCTCTGCCCACCAGGGGGCGATGCTCTGCCCATCCTGGGCATTGCCATGTTGCGACCAGAGCCACTCTAGCACCTGAGGCAGAGGCCACAGAGCCATCCCCAGCACCCGGGCCATCTTTGCTCCAATGGAGCCTTGGCTGCGGGAGGGGAAGAGAGAGACAGGAAGGCGCGGCGGAGGGGTGGAGAAGCAAATGGGCGCTTCTCCTGTGTGCCCTGGCCGGGAATCGAACCCAGGTCCTCCGCACGCTAGGCCGACGCTCTACCGCTGAGCCAACCGGCCAGGGCTTTTTTTTTTTTTTTTTTTTTCTTCTTTTTAATGAGCAATAAAAAGAGACAGACAGGGGCAAACAGACAGAAAGGGAGAGAGATGAGAAGCATCAACTCATAGTTGCAGCACCTTAGTTGTTCCTTGATTGCTTTCTTTTTTCTTTTTTTTCTTTTTCTTTTTTTTACAGAGACAGAGTCAGAGAGAGGGATAGATAAGGACAGACAGGAACGGAAAGAGATGAAAAGCATTAATCATCAGTTTTTCGTTGCGACACCTTAGTTGCTCATTGATTGCTTTCTCATATGTGCCTTGACCGTGGGCCTTCAGCAGACCAAGAAACCCCTTGCTCAAGCTGGCGACCTCAGGGTTTTGAACCTGGGTCTTCTGCATCCCAGTTCGATGGTCTATCCACTGCACCTCTGCCTGGTCAGGCCCTTGATTACTTTCTAATATGTCCCTTGACCAGGGGACTCCAGCTGAGGCAGTGACCCTTTTTTTACTCAGAGAGCTTGGGCTCACACAAGTGATCATGTGGTCATATCTGTGATCCCATGCTCAACCCAATGACGACGCCCTCAGTCTGTTGAACCTGCACTCAAACCTGGGGCCTCAGCATCCCAGGCCCACATATGTGTACGGAGACACAACTTGGTCAGGCAAAACGTGAACTTTCAAACACAACATTTACGAAATTGAAGACTAGTGCCAGAGTTTGGGGGAAAATATTTCCGCATGTATCTGGTAAAGATTTGTATTTAAAATATAGGAAAGATTTATAAAACATAACAAAAATAATACAACCACTAATTACTTTATGTAAAAGGTCATGAAATTTTCTAGAAACTGGATTTTCATGATGTCACAACTATAAACTTACTAAACGTCAGTAACTTGCAGAATTACTATGTATAATAAATGTTATCTATAAATTATGGCCGTAAAGCTGTAAAAATGAACTATAATTTAAAAAACTTGTTAGGATATGGTTGATTTTTTTAAATGACTCCAAGTACCATTGCAAAACTATAAACTACCTAGGATTAAAAGTGAATCAGTATCTGGTACACTAAATTTTTTTTTTTTTTTTTTTTTTACAGAGACAGAGAGAGAGGGATAGATAGGGACAGACAGACAGGAATGGAGAGAGAGGAGAAGCATCAACTCAGGGTTGCAGCACCTTTTGAACAAAAGATGTCGGCAGAATTGTATCTCTAGTGCTGTAAGAATAAGTTAAGACCCTTAACTCCAAGAAGAAAGGTTCCAACAGACCATGTATAAGAAAGTAAAAATTTGGATAATGAACCTGGGCCAGGTAGCTCAGATGGTTCAAGTGTCATCCTGATACATCAAGGTTGTGAGTTTGATTTCTGGTGGAAAATCAACCAGTAAATGCATAAATAAGTCAGACAAGAATTGATATTTTTCCTCAACCCCACTTTCTGTTTGTAATCAGTGATCAAAATTTTTAAAGAAATAAAGAATTTGGATAATTAGGGGATTAAAATAAAACTGAATCATAAACAAATTTGTTTTTTTTTTAATATTAGAAACATAGAAACATCGATATGCTTTTCAATTATACCCCACTTTTCTTTGTAAGATGTTTATTTAGGAAAAAATAGAGGTCAAAGAAGTGAGCTGTCGAATAAATAACCTTCGGTAACAAGTTAGAGGCAAAACACGGGACCTTGGAGCTTAGGAAAGAGACATAAACCTTGAGAGGTATAAGAAGGGGGTAGAGAAAGCCGGCATGCTACAGATAGAGCCATCATGTGTACCTCTAATAAATGCATACCTATTTTCTTTACTGTTTATTTTATTACTGTATTTTAGAGAGAGAAGAGAGGTAAGAGAGAGAATGACAGGAACAGCGATTTGTTCCTGTATATGCCCTGACCTGGGATCAAAGTTGACAACATTTGCAATTCAGAACGATGCTGTAACCACCTGACCATGGCCATACCATTTTTTAATGCATAGCTTTTTGGTAACTTGAGTTATCATCCTACTAGTTCACCCATAGTTTTTGTATACCCACTTACTATTAATTACATGTAGAAATACATAAATGTTATAATATGGAAACTTGTTTAGGAGAAGGTAAAATTAAATTAAAATACAATTGTTTCTTTCCAGTTTTTTTTAATTGACAAAGGAGACAGACAGGAAGGGAGAGATTTGGGTGGTTTAGGTTGTTCATTGATTGCTTTCTTATACAGACCTTGACGGGTGGGGAAGCCTTCAGTGGAGCTAGTGAAACCTTGCACATGCCAGTGACCTTAGGCTCAAGTTAGAGACCGTGGGGTCATGTCTATAATCCCTTGCTTAAGCGGGCCACCCTGCACTCAAGCTGGTGAGCGTGCACACAGCCAGAGGAGCCCGCTCTCAAGCCAGAGACCTTGGGATTTCAACCTGGGTCCTCAGCTCAATCTACTGAGCCACGACCTGCCAGGCTTTTATTTTACAATTTAATGAGATTTAATTACCATCTATTAAACCTATTCTTAATAAACTTTATTATGGTAAATTTTCATACTTATATGAAAATCATTAATACTAGTATAAAGAATTCACTTAGACCCTGGCGGGTTAGCTCAGTGGTAGAGCGTCGGCCTGGCATGCAGTAGTCCTGGGTTCGATTCCCAGCCAGGGCACACAGGAGAAGCGCCTATCTGCTTCTCCACCCGTCCCCCTCTCCTTCCTCTCTGTCTCTCTCTTCCCCTCCTGCAGCCAAGGCTCCATTGGAGCAAAGTTTCCCCGGGCGCTGAGGATGGCTCTGATTGCAGCAGAGCATCGCCCCCTGGTGGGCATGCCAGGTGGATCCCGGTCGGGTGCATGCAGGAGTCTGTCTGACTGCCTTCCCAGTTCCAACTTCACAAAAATCCAAAAAAAAAAAAAAAAAAAAAAGAATTCACATATTAATTTATTCAAGTTCCTCTCATGTGAACATTTTATATAACCATTGTACATTTGTCAAATTGAGAAAGCTTCAATTTCATAAGTTTTCCTACTGTTTTCCTTTTTCCAAGTTGCAGTACTCAGCCCACTATACAATATTTCATTAAGACATTATGTTTTCTCGATTTTCTCTGTTCTGTGACCATTTCTCTGACGTATTTTTCTCATTTATGTCATGACTTAATTTAAGTAGTAGTGATGAGTTATTTTGTATCTTGATACATCTTTTGGGTTGTACAAAGTTTGTCTCGTTAAATAATAATGCATTTTAGAACAGACACCTCAGAATTAAAGTCTCTTATCGCGCCTGACCTGTGGTGGTGCAGTGGATAAAGCGTCGACCTGGAAATGCTGAGGTCGCCGGTTCGAAACCCTGGGCTTGCCTGGTCAAGGCACATATGGGAGTTGATGCTTCCAGCTCCTCCCCCCTGTCTCTCTCTTCTCTCTCTCTCTCTCTCCGCCCTCTCTCCTCTCTAAAATGAATAAATAAAAAATATATATATATATTAAAGTCTCTTATCGCACCACCCACTAGGGGTAGAAAATATTAAAATGTCTTACCGTTGATCTCCTGGTAAAGATAACATTTGTCAGGTTTCTACACTTAATATAGGAAGAACACATTCTAACCAAAAACAACCAGCCTAAGGGCTCACATCAAAAGATTTTAAAACTTAAGTGTAGTATCGGTATTGGAAACATTTGTGAAAGCATAATACAGATAAATGGAACAGAATAGAGAGCCCACAAAAAGACCTGCACAGATCAAATACACTCAACTGTTTGAAAAACGAACAAAGGCTTTGACTGTGAACACATGTGCTTTCCACCAAATGATGTCGGAACACTTAGAGAACCATTGGCATGCATGAATAAGTAAATATATATACTAATACATAAAAGGAATCTCAACACATTCCTCACAAGTTTTAGCTGATAAAAGATGTATCCAGCCTGACCAGGCGGTGGGCAGTGGACCTAGAATTAGACTGTGATGCACAGAACTTTCATTCAAGTCCCCAAGGCCGCTGGCTTGAGTGCAGGCTCTTCAGGCTTGAGCACAGGGTCACTGGCTTGAGTGTAAGATAGACTTGACGCCATGGTCACTGGTTTGAGGCAAAAGACACTGGCTTGAAGATGAAGGTTGCAGGCTTGAGGGCAAGCTAGCTCTGGCTTGAGCAAGGGGTCACTCGCTCTGCCATAGTCCCTGGTCAAGGCACATACAAGAAAGCAATCAATGAACAATTAAGATGCCACAAGGAAGATTGATGATGCTTCTCATCTCTCTTCCTGTCTGTTCTTTTCTGTCCCTTCTGACTCTCCGCCTCTGTGGGAAGGGGCGGGGGAAGACTGTTATCCACATAATACAGTGGTTCTCAACCTTTCTAACGCCGTGACCCCGCAATACAGTTCCTCATGTTGCAGTGACCCCAAACCAAAAAATAATTTTGGTGGCTACTTCATAAGTGTAATTTTGCTACAGTTATGATTCGGAATGTAAATACCTGATATGCATTATGTATTTTCCAATGGCTTTAGGCGACCCTGCCGGGGTTGCGACCCACAGGTTGAGAACCGCTAGAATTCAAAAAGTCCACAATTTTAAAAACATGAAAATATCTTGGACACTTTCTTTTTTATTTTATTTTATTTTCTTTGTGGCAGAGACAGAGAGAGTCAGAGAGAGGGACAGACAGACAGGAAGGGACAGAGATGAGAAACAACAATTCTTTGTTGTGATTCCTTAGTTGTTCATTGATTGATTTCTCATATTTGCCTTGCCTGGGGGCTACAGAAGACCGAGTGACCCCTTGCTCGAGCCAGCGACCTTGGTCTCAAGCTGGTTAGCCTTGCTCAAACCCGATGAGCATGTGCTCAACCTGGCAACCTCAGGGTCTCGAACCTGGGTCATCCGCATCCCAGTCTGACGCTCTATCCACTGCACAACCACCTGGTCAGGCAACAGACACTTTCAAAGATAATCAGATGGCAAGTGAGTATATCAAAGGTGCTCAACATTGTCACCAGAAAGTTACAATTTAGCACAGTGAAGTAATTGATAAAAGTACACAGCTCATTGAATTCCAAATATATTATATATATATATATATATATATATATATATATATATATATATGCTGGTGATAAGAAGAGAAAAAGGAATTCTTATTTGACAGACAATGCAAAGACTACATCATTTTGGAAGATAGGCTGATTTTTTTTTTGTTTTATTTACTGAGAGGAGAGTAGGCACAGACAAGACTCCTGAATGCACCCTGACCAGAAAATACCGCGAAAGCCCCTAGGGGGGGATGATCTGCCTATCTGGGGTGTTACTCTCTTGCTCAGCAACCGAGCTTTTCTTAGCACCTTAGGTAGAAGCCATAGAGCCATCTTCAGTGCCCAAGGTCAACTCAATCCAATGGAGCCATGGCTCCAAAATGGGGAGAGAGAGAGAGAAAGAGAGAAAGAGAAAGAGAGAGAGAAGCAAGTGAGAGGGGAATGGGGAGAGAAGCAGATAGGCTTTTTTTCTGTGTGCCCTGAAGAGAATCGAACCTGGGACATCCACACACCAGGCTGACGCTCTACCGTTGAGCCAACTGATGAGGAATGGCAGATTCTTGAATGTATATTTATACTCTTGATTTCAATTTTATAAAAGTTTGTCTAAAATATTTTTAAAAGATTTTGTTCATTTATAGAAAGGGCAGAGAGAGAGAGAGAAGGTAGGATGATAGGAAGCATCAACACATATATGTGCCCTCACAGGGTAAGCCTAGGGTTTTGAACCAGCGACCTCACCATTCCCGGTTCTTGCTTTATCCACTGTGCCATCACAGGTTAGGCAAAAAAATTATTCTAATGAAATGGTCTCATTAATGAGTATAATTTAGAAAAATGTTTGTATTTACTTATGTCCAAAAACCTGAATAAAAATTTTAAGAGGCCCTAAATTGTTGGATCAGTTGAGCATTGACCAGGTGTAGGGACATCCCAGCTTTGATTCCTGGTCAGGGCTACAAGAAAAGTGACTATTTTCTTTTCTCCCCCATCCTCTCCCCATGCTGTCCCAATTCCCCTTTTGCAGCCTGTGACTCAATTCAGTCTGTGGCTCAACTCGTTTGAACATCGGCCCTAGCGCTGGGGTACTTTGGTTGGTCTGAGTATATCAGCCTCAGAAGCTAAAACAGCTTACGTTATTTGAGCATCAGCTCTAGACAGAAGTTGCCAGGTGAATTGTCGCAGACCTGTGTGAGGAGTAGATTCAGGTCCCGAGACAGAGTCTGGAATATATTCAAGGGCAACATGGCAGGGGATGCATCTTGTTCATCACTTTAGTCACAACAAAAAGTTGACAGTACAGATGTTACACAGGAGCAGCAAGGGTGAATCCAGCTTCCATCAGGTGTGATGATGTCTGAATGTCACGAAAGAATCCAAAGACCTTTGGGCTGGATGTTCAGCTGAAATAAATTGAGGTCCACTTTTAAAACACATGCAGTGCAGTCCTCCTCCTTGGTTTCTCTACTCTCACTACTGCTGCACTCGCAATACTCCTGGTCACTCAACGTGTGTATTCATTGGGCGAGGGGATGCCCCACATTAAAAACTTTCCACACCAGCTGTTTGCCATAAAATTTACCTTAATTGTTACCCAATAATATCAAATCGCACAGGCAATGGCTCAGGGCCACACTCTGCTTCCAGGTCACTTCAGAAGTGAAACAAATCAAGTAGCTCTCCCGGTCACCTACACCTTCTGACCTGGCTTCTAATGGAGATTCCCACAACGCCTCCTCTGGTTCAATTGATTTCCCAGAGTGGCCCACATCACAAAACAAAGCCAAAGACAATAATGTTTCCACTTTATTAAAGGGTGTCATAAAAATTATAGGTGAACAGGCCTGACCACGCGGTTGCGCAGTAGATAGAGCGTCGGACTAGGATGCGGCGGACCCAGGTTTGAGACCCCAAGGTCGACAGCTTCAGCGCAGGCTCATCTGGTTTGAGAAAAGCTCACCAGCTTGGACCCAAGGTCGCTAGCTCGAGCAAAGGGTCACTCAGTCTGTTAAAGGCCCATGGTCAAGGCACATGTGAGAAAGTAATCAATGAACAACTAAGGTGTTGCAATGAAAAACTGATGATTGATGCTTCTCATCTCTCTCCATTTCTGTCTGTCTGTCCCTATCTATCCCTTTCTCTGACTCAAAAAAAAAAAAAAAAAAAGAAAAAAATTATAGGTGAACAGCCAGATGAAGTGATACATAGCTGAAGGTCTGGGAGGGTCCCAAGCACAGGAGCTCGTGTCCCGACATGGTTTGGGTACATCACACTTCCAGCACTGGGATGTGTTCACCCACCTAGAAGCTCTCTGAAATCCCTCTTATAGGGATTTTTCTTTCTGGTGGGTTTCTCAAGTAGGCATAATTTATTTACACTATTTCCAGACACCTGCCCCTCTGGATGTGTGGTGGAGCTTAAATTTCAAATGAGAGTTACCTCAATGTAACAAAAGACACTCTTGGTTCTGGTGTCTCTTAGGCACTGATAAGGGTGTCAGGAGCTCTGTGCCAGGAACTGGGGACCGAAAGCCGTACGAATGTATTTAGTGTATCTCACTGGGTCACACTGACAATCTCAAAAGGATGCTGTAAGGTCGGTGGATAATGGGGAAAGCTCAGGCCTGGGAAACTTTGGCTAGGGCCGCCCACAACCAAGCGCACCAAAAGAAACTTCCCAGGAACCCTTTGGAAAACAGCGACCATCTGCCAGCCAGTGAGATTTCACCACGTCATATGAGCTTGACCACCCTAGGGACCCTTTAAATATCTCCCACACGGGTCACCACTTGTGACTTCCTTGGCCTCCATCTTTCCTTGGGGCCAGGGAACCTCGTTGGTGGGATGCACTCTGTACTCAATAAAGCCTTTTGTTATTCCACAGTTCGTGGCTCCAGCCCTCTTCCTTCCTTCTCTGCAGGGAAAAATATCTTACAGATACCTGCTAAAGGACTCCATTTTCTAATACTCTATATAAAGTACTTTATAAATGAAAATAGAGCTGTGCTGCCAAGGGTTAGGGTTGGAAAAAGGAATGTTACTATGAATGGAAAGCTTGAGGAAGCTGGTAATTAAAAAAAAAAAAGCCTTTAGAAATTCCTCCTGTGGGGATGGTTACAAGACCCTGGAGCAAAGACAGAAACTACTCTGAGACCAGATAAAGTGCACCAACGGCCTAGGGAACACTGCCTCCTGATTCCATAAAAGGTTTCATATGTACAGTGAGAAGCCCCAGTACCTATGGGGGTATTTGTTGATACACAGAAAACAGAAGCAGAGACAAGTATGAGAAAGTCAGGAAGCAGAGATGAGAATGAGGATGTGGTTTGAAAGACCCGGTATGCTTCATGCTGGCACAGATGAGAAGGAACTGCTAGAAGTTTATATTTCTGACTCCTCTCTAGCACCATTCCTCACTGTCTCATTCAAATCAATAAAAAAAAAGTCTTCACAATAATCACCGCATCTGTATAGCTTCTCTGCATGAATTTGGATACAATAAATAAAAATTTTAAAATGTTTTCCTGTGACAAAGACACAGAGAGGGACAGACAGACAGGAAGATAAAGACTCCTCGAGGCTCCTTACTTGTTTTTTTATTTCTTTGTCATATATATCTTGACCAGGAAGGCTGCTGAGCAAGTGACCCGTTGTTCAAGTCAGCAACCTTGGGCTCAAGTCAGTGACCCTGCACCGAAGCTGGTGAAGCCACACACAAATCAGATGAACTTGCACTGAAGTCAGCTCCTTCAGGGTTTAGAACCTGGGTTCTTTGTGTCTCAATCCAAAACTCTATTCACTGCGTCACCGCTGAAATGGAGAAATACCATATCCCTGACCATAGAGTGAGTTTTGTAAGATTGGCAGATGAGTAAATGAAAAGAGTTCTGTACAGACCATAAATCTTCACTAATGTCGAGATTCCAGAAAGCCCTCAGGATGCTGCCCTAACAACCTCTGTAAAAGGCCAAGAGAACCGAGCACATTCTTTAGCTTTTTGTAAAATGCTTTGCTGAGCACTCTCTCCCTAGACAGTTCCAAGGATAATCGAAAGCCTGTTTCACTTCTGTAAAACTGCTTTGGCTAGGCGCTCACCTCCGCCCCTCTCTGCTTTAGGCCTATAGAAGCAAACCCTTAAGTACGTACGTTTGGGGCTGTGAGTTCTTTAGGATGTAAATCCACTCGTGGTCACCGCCTGTAAAGCCAGCAGGCAGGGCCACCATCACAGCAGCCTGGCCCATGCGGGTTCACATTGGATTCGGACAGTCGGTAAAGAAACAACGGAGCCAAAAACTAGTGAGCCATAGTCTTTAATTCTAGCTTGCACCCGGTGGGCAAGTAAAAAACACACACTGGGCTCCAAAACCCACTCACATTCAGTGCTCACAAAGCTACTGACTTATCCGAGTTTCCTAGAATCAAAGGTTTCTAGCTCACCAGACTTATTCACCTCTGTTCCCCATCTTCTTCCTTCTCCCTGCACAAACTGCACTAACTGGCTTCTCACTCAACACTCCGCCATCTTGGCTACCTCTCCTGGCCTCCTCCACGTGGCCCCTCTCTGCTCTCTGCTCTGCTCTCTCCTCTAATGCTAATAATCCCAGGAACAGAGAGAGCAAGCTCCCGTTCTGCCCCTATTTTATAGTGTAGAAATCCAAACCTTTAATCCAATATACAAAATAGGGAAGTCTCTAATACAAAGTCACTTATCTGGGGCATGATGGGATTGTACCACCCCACATCAAAAAGGGTGGGAAAGGCTTAATCCTAAAACCAAGCCCCAGGCTACAAGGATTCTGCCTGCCCACAGCCTGCCCCCAACACACATTAATATCACCTGGGCAATGGCCTCCACATGGGCAGTGCCATCTTTAACAAAGTGAGCATAATATATTTTATCTGCCCAACAGCGCCATTAATTAAAGATTCCTTAATTTGGCTACTTAATTGTGTGGCAAAACGTTTGTTTCCTCACTGTCCAGATATAGCAAGCATCTGGCCAATTTTTTTAAATTAAACACTATTTATATTATTAAAACAGTTGACAGAAATTTTAACAGACAAAAACTTGATAAGTTTGTGAACATGAGTCTAAGAAGTCTGCATATTTTAAAATATCTTGTCTCCCAAATGTATCATATATATATAGACTCAATGTAATCCCAATCAATATCTAAATCTGAAAGCTATATACAGTTTAAATTTAAAAAATGGAAAGATATGCTTTATCAGTTAAGAAGCATAAAGTTACTTTAATTATAGGAGTACAATAATAGTACAATTGACAAATAAGCCACAGGAACAAAATAAAATGCTGATGAGCAGATTCATGCAAAGATAGAGACTTGATGGCACAGGAACCTCTGCAGAGAAGAGGGTAAGAACGGCTTTATAAGGCTGACCGAGTGGGTAGAGGAGCTTCAACAGCAAGGGGCTGGAGGGAGTATTAGCTCCAGGCACTGGGGGCTGCAGCCTGGGGTCTCTGCTGACCCCGGGGGGGGGGGGGGGGTTGGTGCATCTAGTGTGCTCAGATTAGCACATCCAGGTCTCTGGTCTTGGTCAGCGACTTAAAAAAAACAAAAAAAATAGCAGCATAAGTTACTAAAAATTAAGAGGCGGAAGCACATTTTGTCCCACGGAAATGGACAGAATTTTAGCAGTAGAAGGTCAGATGTGTCTTAACATTGCAGCCTGTATTTTCTCTTTTCCTCTGGGGTGTATGTACAGTGATGCTCATGTCAGTCTTCTCTAACTGCTTCCTGCTTGCTTCAGGTCTTAGGGCAGCCTCCTTTTTTTTTTCTTTTTTTTTTTTTACCTCTCTTTACTTCCTCAGTCCTTTCTCTTTTCATTTCTTCCCTTGCACAAAATTTCTGCACCTTTAACAAATCTTAATAACAATACAGAAATAACTGAGCTTCTAGAACAACTTAGTTTCTTTCTTTTCCTTCCTCTATACCAGTTAGGTTGGGGTCTAGGGCCCCTTTCCAAAACTCCTTTACTAGCCAGGTTTAAGTGATTTGGGGCCATGGGTGTTTCTTAACTCTGCACCCGAGAGAAAGTGATATTTCACCTCCCCTCACCACTCCCACCCACACACCCACTGGAGCAGTGTCCTCATTAAGTAATCCCCTTCCCCCACCTCAAAATTCCCAACCAAAATTAATCTTGCTAGGCTTACTCACTAACCCTACAAAAGTTAAATCTTCAGGCACACAAGGCTGACACCATTTTGGTCTCAGCCCATTTGCTCTAAAGATGCATCAGTAAATGTCTTACACAACACATCATTCCTGACCTGTGGTGATGCTGTGGATAGGACATCAACCTGAAATGCTCAGGGCACTGGTTTGAAGCCCCAGGCTTGCCCAGTCAAGGCAATATAACGAGCAACAACAAGTTCATGCTTCCCGCTTCTCCCCCCTGCCTTTCCTCTCTCTCTCTCTCCCCTACCTTTAAAATAAATAAATAAAATCTTGAAAAAAATTCTTGACCAGGCAGTCATGCAGTGGATACAGCATCAGCCCGGCATGCTCATAGCCTAGGTTCCAAACCTTGAGGTCACTGCCTTGAGCATGGGATCATAAACATGAACCCAGGTTTGCTAGGGAAAAAACCCTTCTCCAGCAAACATTAGCCATACAGTGGCCCCACCTACAAAAAGGCAATTCGCAATTTACAACCTGCCGCCCTGAGGACAAACAGCGCAGCCTGACAAAGGCCAAGGCAAAATATAAGCAAGTAAACTTAAAAAACATTTGTTAAATCTTACTTGCCCCACAGGACTAAAACCACAGGCAGTCACCTGCTTCCTCTGAAATACCTGGGAGCTCCTTCCACACGACTCCTCCCACCACCATCCTTCCAGGGTCCTCACTGCACCACTTCAGCTGTTTTGTCAACTATTCTGAGCTGTCCGAGACAAACCTCTCACAACACAAAACATTTCAGAAAATTTGAAAGAACACGAGCACACTGACTTGGTTTTCTGGAGCTCATGAGTAACCTAATCTTTATCCTTCTGCAAAATGATTTGGCGCCTGAAAAGATATTTCAGATAGAATGTGCCGCTATGGCGGCCGATGAGGCTATGAAGCATCCAAGGAAACAGGCGATTTCCTCACTGCCCTAGAAGGTGATTCGTCAGTGACCCCTCGCAACCGCGGTGACGCATTGGCGCCTCCATGTTGGGAAACCTGAAGCCCTATATAAGGAAAGCAGCAACGTTGGAGCCTGTAGGCTGGGGTGGCTGGAAGGTGGGATGGTTCTCAAATTGTCTGATTTCTTGGCACTATGACTCTTGTGGAAAGTGAGTGTATTTTCAGAAACTGGAGCTTCCAGATCAAAATAAGAAGTGAGCCAAATTGTGTTGGGAGTTTCAGCAGAAAAATCTTATGGTCACAGCAGTTCTTATAAAGTTTCTATTTTTAAATAGGAAGTGTGAGGTAGGTTGGCAATGGGGGAAGGTCACGCGAGGAACCAGGTTGGGGGGGACTTTAGTTGGAACCACCCGCACCCTTGCATGCCAAAAGAAACTTCCCATGAACCCTTTGAAAAAGAATGACTGTCAGCCAGTGAAATTTCACCATGTCTTATCAACCCAACCACCCTACTGATGCTATAAATTACCCCTGAGTGGGAGAATTCATGCAATTTCTCTGGCCCATGTCTCTAGAACCAGAGAACCTCATCCAGGAAGCACTCTACTCAATAAAGCTTTTGCTATTCCACACTTGGTGGCTACACCCTTCCTTCTTCCTTGGTGGGGAAAATACCTTACATTTGGTGTCAAAACCTGGGAGGAGTATGAAGTCCACTGGGGCTGCTCCTCTCCCCTTCCCTTTTGAGGAAGAACAGGATCTCCGACCTCCCACCTACTTCACCACACAGTGCGGTAAGTCCCCTGCCTCCAGCCTCCCCTCAGTTTTTTCTGCTGAGACTCCCTGTCCATAATCAAAGCTGCATAAGGGACCTTTTATCCATTCTGAGTGTGTGTGTGCCCGTGGAGTCGTCCTGGACACTCCCACTCTACCTAATCAGCCATTGACCAGAGCTTGAGCTGCAGGATACCAATTCTCATCTCTGATCACTCAGAGGGCTGAGGGTGGCCATAGGGGCACAGGAATCTAAACTTGACTCAAAAACACTCCTGGAGTGTCTTATCTGGAATCTCTCCCTCCGTAAAGAAGAAACTGAACTTCTCCAATGTGGCCGGGTCACAGAACCCACTGGATAATTGAACCAGGTGGCCTCCTGAAAGGACTTTTGGTTTTAACACCCTCACCAATTTAACTGTCGCCAAAAGAACTGGGAACTGGTGGAGATCCCTTACATTTAGGGCTTCTAGTATTTGCGCTGCCATCCTAATCTCCGTGCTGCCTGTTCTATGGCGCAGGCCCTTTTTGGCCAGAGAAACCTCAGCTAAACCCTCCACTCCTGATCTTTCCTCCTTAGTCGACTCCCAACTCTCTCCCCCACCTGCCTAACCCCTGGGGGGCGCCCCTGTCTCAGGACCCCTCTCTGGTCCCTCTATAGATTGCTTCCACTTGGGTCTCTTCCCTCCAGGAAGCCCCTCCCCTTGCTGGCCAGGAATCCCTCCCTTCTCCGTTGTGTTCTTAAGCCCCTCCCCCATCAGGTCATCCTCCACAGGCCATTGGCTGTCACATGAGTTTGCAGGACTCCTGACCCCATGGTCCAACCCTGATCTTTTTGCAGAAAGGCCTGGCCCTGTCCTGCCTCTGGCTCCAGCGTTTCGGAGATGCCAGTCGCCCCAGGAGCCCGGTCCTCTTATTTTCAGCCCCTAATTGCCTATTCACGACCTGTGAACATGGCATTTAAAGTTTTTAATAGCTGTGACTAGTAGAAAAAAGCTGACACTGCTCATCAGACCTGCATGCAGCAAAAGGTAACGCTCCAAACCCAGGCTCTTGTGGCAGCCCTGAGGCCGGCCGAGCAACAGGGGCAAGGCACAGGAAGTGCCCGACCCAAATCTGGGCCACAAATAGGAACCCCAGCAGGAGCTTGCTTTAAATGTGGCAGGGAGAGTCACTGGTCCTGGCAGCGCCCCTGCCCATGGCTATCCGCTGAGCCCTGCCCTAACTGGAAGCAGCCCAGGCACTGGTGGAGCAATTGCCCCTTTTGGGCAAGAGGCTCTTACAAGCCACCTAAATGGGAGTCCAAGCCAGCCAGGCAGGCCCACCAATCAAACTTCTTAATCTCATGGATGACTAATGTGGCCCGGACTCGGAGAACCCCATCACACTCACCGATCCCTGAGTAATACTACAGGAGGGGGTAAGTCCATCTCATTTCTTGTGGACACGGGGGCTACCTTCTCTGTTTTGCCATCACACTCTGAACCTCTAGTTCCCTCATAGGTCTCAGTTATAGGAGTGGATGGGACCCCTTCTTTTCCCCTTCACACACCACTCTTGACATGCAGTTTAGACAGAATCCCCTTTTTTGCACTCCTTCAGATTCTTTCTTTACTCAATCTAATAGGCTTCTTTCAACACTGAATTTCCAATTTTGCTCTCTTAGCCAAACCCCCCTTCTCTTGCCACCTTCCGACCTCCCCTCCACATGACTCCCGTAACCAGCAGGAAGTAGCCAGATGAATAATGGCGCCCCTATCTAACGTAAAAGGTCAGAATATGAGGTCAGTGGGCAATGGGGAAAGGTCAAGAGAGGAAACCAGGCCCGGAAACTTTGGTTGGAACCGCCCACACCCATGCCCTCCAAAAGAAACTTCCCCGGGCCCTGGCTGGTTGGCTCAGCGGTAGAGCGTCGGCCTGGCGTGCGGAGGACCCAGGTTCGATTCCCGGCCATGGCACATAGGAGAAGCGCCCATTTGCTTCTCCACCCCCCTCCTCCTTCCTCTCTGTCTCTCTCTTCCCCTCCTGCAGCCAAGGCTCCATTGGAGCAAAGATGGCCCGGGCGCTGGGGATGGCTCCTTGGCCCCGGAGGGGCAGAGCATCGCCTCCTGGTGGGCAGAGCTTCCGCCCCTGGTGGGCGTGCTGGGTGGATCCCGGTCGGGTGCATGCGGGAGTCTGTCTGACTGTCTCTCCCTGTTTCTAGCTTCAGAAAAATACAAAAGAAAAGAAAAGAAAAGAAACTTCCCAGGAGCCCTTTGGAAAAGAATGTCTGTCAGCCAATGAAATTTTGCCACTCATATCAACCCAACCACCCTACCAACGCTATAAATTGCCCCTGGGCAGGAGAATCCATGTGGTCGCTCTGCCGCGACCAGAGCTCTGGCCCCTGTATTGCAAACCAGAGAACCTCATCCGGTAAGCGCTCTACTAAATAAAGCTTTTGTGGAAAACCACACTTGGTTGGCTACACCCCTCTTTCTTCCTCAGTGGGAAAAATACCTTACAGGAAGTGTTTTTATTATTTTTCTTATCTTTTTTTTTTTTTTTTTTGTATTTTTCTGAAGCTAGAAACGGGGAGAGACAGTCAGACAGACTCCCGCATGCGCCCGACCGGGATCCACCCAGCATGCCCACCAGGGCTCGACACTCTGCCCACCAGGGGGCGATGCTCTGCCCCTCTGGGGCATTGCACTGTTGCGACCAGAGCCACTCTAGCGCCTGGGGCAGAGGCCAAGGAGCCATCCCCAGCGCCCGGGCTATCTTTGCTCCAATGGAGCCTCGCTGCGGGAGGGGTAGAGAGAGACAGAGAGGAAGGAGAGGGGGTGGAGAAGCAGATGGGCGCTTCTCCTGTGTGCCCTGGCGGGGAATCGAACCTGGGACTTCTGCACGCCAGGCCGACGCTCTACCACTGAGCCAACTGGCCAGGGCCTAGCAGGGGTCGTCAAACTTTTTATAAAAACCGCCCACTTTTGCAGTGCTGGTCAACCTGGTCCCTACCGCTCACTAGTGGGCGGTCCAGCTTTCATGGTGGGCCAATCGCAGCGCTGTTTGGTTGCACAGTAGGGACCAGGTTGACCAGCACTGCAAAAGTGGGCGATTTTTATAAAAAGTTTGAAGACCCCTGGCAGGAAGTGTTTTTAAATTTTTATAAATGGTCGAGTTCGGGTGTGGATGTAATAGCAGAGAGTGATACTGTACAGAGAAGAGGTCATACATTCTGTAAAGCAGTGTTTTTCAACCAGTGTGCCGTGAGACATGGTCAGGTGTGCTGTGGGGAAATTAAACATGGGTCCTCAAACTACGGCCCACATGCAGGATATGGCCCGCAAAAGCTATTTATCTTGCCCCCGCCAGCTGCCTCCATTCGAACATAAACATTACCCTCACAATCCCTCCAACTATCAGTGACAGGAAGAGTGGAGGCACAGGGAATGCTCACTGACCAGTCACCTTCTAGGATTCATCCCAACCACTAGTGATGAACCAATAGTAGGCCGCCTCTCATCCACACCCAGGAAGGTCCCCGCTTGGGCTGCCGCGCACTTATTATGTGGCCCCAGTGAGTAGTTGAAGCTGCTACTCCTCCCCATGGTCCCAATTTCTAATCCTGGTCAGGACTGGAGGTAAATATTGCCACCACTAGATGAAGCCTCAGCCTCAGCTGGTTATGTCTATCCTGATGGTGTATATAGATATTTGACCTTTTTCTTTTTAAAAGAGGCCCCTGCAGAGGGTGATATACAATGCATCACAATGTTATCTATATTGTATATGGCCTCCTGAAGGGTCATCTTTTTAAAGAGCTAAAATCTCTATGTACACCATCAAAACAGACAGAACCAAGGCCTCTGCACCCAGCTGACCATGGGATTTGAACCTACAACCTCAAGGAGAACTCTAGTATTTATCAGAATCCTTACCTAGAAAGCAAACTTCTCAATCTGACAGTAGAGATGCTCTGAGGACTTATGATGTTACACAAGTACCCAACATTTTCTAAAATTGATTTTGTCCAGTCTCTATATAGAGAGAGTATTTGCCAAATTGATTTGAACCCACAACCTTGATGAAAGCTCCAGTATCTATTAGTGGGACTGTATATATGAGGGGTTACATGGGACTATATATTGTATATGAGGTTACATGGGACTGTATATATGAGGTTACATGGGACTGTATATGAGGGGATGTTATGTGGGACTGTATATATGAGGGATGTTACATGGGACTGTATATATGAGGGGATGTTACATGGGACTGTATATGAGGGGATGTTATGTGGGACTGTATATATGAGGGATGTTACATGGGACTCTATATGAGGGGATGTTATGTGGGACTGTATATATGAGGGATGTTACATGGGACTCTATATGAGGGGGTTATCATTTTTTATTTAACTTTTTAATAAATGTAATTTATTTAAAGGACCTCTGCCAGGCATATTTCACTCTTGTGAGAGTTTGGGATCTCAGCAAGACGAGCAAGTGACAGTGATGGAGAAGTTTTGAGAGGGGAAATGCAAATGCCAAACAGGGCCCTGGACAAAATTCTGACCCAGATGAAGGCCCTAGTATGAGTGGTCGACAAAAGAAAAAAGACAAGACAGTGAGCTCAAGGCAATACAGCGAAAGCTATCTTTCATTTGGATTAACTTTCACCAGGGATGAGACAGCACCGACTCCACTGTGCTTGGTGTGTGGTGAGAAGCTTAATAGCGCCATGGTGCCAAGCAAGCTTAAACGCCATCTCCAAATGAAACACCCTTCCGTTCAAAACAAGCCGATGGACTATTTTGTATGCTTATGTACGAACAATGAGAAATGGGCAACTTTTTTGAGAAAAACCACAAGGTAAATGAGAGAGCCCTCAAAGCTAGCTACCTTATTGCTGAACTCATAGCTAAATCAAAAAAGTCCCACACTGTGGCAGAAACATTAATACTGCCAGCTTGTAAAGCCATTGTAAATGAGATGCTTGGCCCTACGGTGGCCAAAAAGATAGCTAAAGTGCCTCTCTCAGATAACACAATTGCCAGACGTATTGATGACATGTCTGCGGACATTGAAACTATAGTTTTGGAAAAGGTGCACATCAGTAAGAAATTTGCCTTTCAACTTGATGAGTCGACGGATATTAGTGGACATTGTCAGCTCTTGGCCAACGTGTGTTTTGTGGATGAAGAAGCCATTAGAGAAAACTTCTTATTTTGCAAGGCACTGCCAGAAAAATCAACAGGAGAGGAAATAGTTTGGGTCACATCAGAATATCTTGATAAAAGCAGGTTTACATGGGAAAACTGCACAGGTGTCTGCACTGATGGAGCCGCAGCCATGGTCGGGTGCATCAAAGGCTTCATAAGTAGGGTCAAAGAAAGAAACCCAGATGTTATTGTTACACACTGTTTTTTTGCACCATGAGGCCCTTGGTGCAAAGACCTTACCAGCAGATCTAGCTCCTGTGTTGGATGATGTTGTGAGCATAGTGAACTTTGTGAAGACACGACCTTTGAGATGTCACTTATTTGCATCTTTGTGTAAAGAAATAGGAGCGGAACATAAAATCTTATTGCTCCACATGGAGGTCCAGTGGCTGTCGCACAGCAAAGTGTTGGCCTGTGTGTATGAGTTGTGAGAGGGACTTAAAGTATTTCTGACAAACAACAGGTTCGATTACTCAAGGCTGCTTGCAAGTGATGAGTGGTGTGCAAAGCTGGCACACCTGGCTGATATATTTTATTATCTGAATGAACTGAACACACGAATGCAAGGCCAAAATGAAAACCTGCTTACAAGCACTGTTAAAATGAACAGATTCCGTTTAAAGGTGCAGCTCTGGCAACAACATGTGCAGCATGGCAACCTTGAGATGTTCCCGCTCACCAAGAAACAGCATGATGGCAACAATGCTGCAATGTGCGAGGTGATTGGAAGACATTTGAAAACTCTTGAGAAGACATTGTCATTTTATTTCTCTTCAACATTCACAGAATGCCTTGACTGGGTTAAGGACCCATATAGCTCAGTATCCGTTGCTGGAAAGGACATGACTTTAAAGGAGCAAGAGGAACTCATTGAACTGAAACAAGATCGTGGTTTAAAGCTAAAGTTTGCTGATCTTCCTTTGGACAGTTTTTGGTTATCTGTTGCCAAGGAGTTCCCCATTATGGCCAGCAAAGCTATTTTAACATTGCTTCCGTTTTCAACCACATAGCTATGTGAGCTGAGCTTCTCAAGCTTGACTGCGATAAAAACTAAAAACAGAGAGAGACTGAGAACTGTTGAGGAAGAGCTTCATGTGTATCTTTCTACCATTCCTGCCAGGATATCCTTTTTGTGTTCATTGAAACAGGCCCAGGTTTCAAACTAAGTGAGTATAAATACATTTTGAAAGTATATTATTAATGATATGTATTTATGTTCTGTGTTTAGAGTGTCATTTTGGTAGGTAGTGTGCTCCAGGATTTTGTAAATGTAAAAAATGTGCTGCAGCTCAAAAAAGGTTGAAAATCACTGCTGTAAAGGAACAGCAACCACAAAATGCTAGCAAAAAGTTTCTTAAAATTTTTAAGACCAGAAAAAAGATTTGGAGGAATGGATTGGGTTCTGAGTGAGGCTGGCCATCACCTACCACAGAGGAAGAGCAGCCTAGATGATCTAAAGTTGTCAGTGGGACCGGGACTCAGGGAAAAACCAATAAAAGTGAGGCCAATAACAAAATGGAGCCAGTAAAGTGAACGCCATTTCTCTGGAGCAATGAGAAAGGCACCACCAGAATTGAGAATCCAAAAATATTACCCTCAATTACGTTTTCAGCAAGGTCCCAGGATAAGTCAATAGGATAAGTCATCAAAAGATGCTGGAATAATTAAATATCTAGTGCATTGAAAATAAATTAAGAACTTTAACTCTAGCCATAAACAAAAATTAAATTAGAAGAAATCACATTTTTAAGTATAAGATGTAAAAGTATAAAACTCATAAAAGCATATGGGAGACAATCTTCCTGAACCCAAACTAGCCAGAGTTCTGAGAGAAGACAATAGATGAACCATAAAAGAAAAAGATAATAAATTGGATTTAATTAAATGTAAACATTTGTATTTGAAGCACAACATTTAAGAAAGCACCAGAGATTGGGAGAAAATATTTCCACATTATGTATTTATCTAATAAAGGATTGCATTTAAAATATAAAATTTGCAAAACATAATATAATGAAGACAACCACTTAATTACTTTATGTATGAAGTCATGAAATTCTCCAAAACCTGGATTGCAGTGCCTGACCTGTGGTGGCGCAGAGGATGAATCGAGGACCTGGAATGCTGATGTCACTGGTTTCAACCCTGGGCTTCCGGGTCTAGGCACATAGGGGAAGCAACTACTCCTCTCTAAAATAAATAAATAAAATCTAAAGAAAAATAAACTAGTATCTAAAACACAGAATTCCTAAGGGTCAATAATTTTAAAAAGATTGGGAGAATGTGGGAGGATGGATGTAAAAAGGGACAAATATAAGGTGACATAAAATGATATGACTGTGGGTGATGGGTATGCAACAAAATTAACAGTTTAAATACTATAGAAATATTTACCTGAAACCTAGGTACTCTAATTGATCAATGTCACTGTGTTATAATTAACTTTCCAAATATAAATTTAAAATTATTTAAAAAAGAAACCATGACAAGTCCTTGAACAGACACTCTTCCACAGATAAGGAGATGGCAGATGAGCATGTGAAACAAAGGGCAATATTATTTGTTATTAGAAAATTACAATAGAGCACAGTGATGAGATTGATACAAATACTCAACTATTAGAATTCCTAAAACAGACAAAAAAGTCCCAAGACAATATGAAATGCTGCTGATATTGTGGAGGAACAGAAACTCTTATTTGACAGAGAAAAGGTAAAAATGACAAACATGTTGGAAAGTAGGCAGACTCTTCAATGCATGACTTCACACGTGATTTCAAAATTTTAAGAAATTTGTCTAAAAAGCATTTCTAGTAAAATGGTCTCACTAGTGAATAGAATTTAGGAAAATGGTCATGTTTCTTTCCAACAACCTGAACAGAAATATAAAAAAGAAAACTGACATATAAGACAAACAAAGAAACCCTTCCTTACTTATGGACACAGCCTTTGATCATGGGGAAGTACTCTGGTGATGACATTGAGTCACGTGGATGTAGAAGACTGAATTTGTTAGAACCGTTAACTTGAGCCAAAGTGAGAACAAATGACAAGGAGCAAGACCTCAAATCCTCTAGGAGGCAAATTTTGAATAGGAAATTTAAGGACACTTGGATTTGGAAGAATGAACTGTTTCCAACATCCGAAACCTGAATTTCAAAACTCCCACTAGCCTGGGGCTACGGTTCTCAAAATTCACAGACTCCTAAGTTTTCTTACCAACACAAACTCTACACTCCCGGATGGTCTCAAGTTTAGTCTGAAATTCACCAGGAAATCCTTCTGGCTGACACTCTCAGTGATTTAGATTAAATTAAATTGCTAACCTAGACAAGCACAGTTCATGCTACACACATTCCGCTTTCCACGCAAATAGCCTAGGAGCACTGATATGATGACCTTAGGCCTTGACCTTCAGGCATTCAATTCTCAAACTCTTCTGAGTCAGGCTTATTCAAGTGGCCCACACTAATGCCCAGACCTTCAGAGAATGAATTCACATAAGTCCCTGAATGTGGACATTCACATGCACTCCTGCTTCACCAAACTCACAGGCCCTTCATTGAGGATCCACACAGAATCCGGCTCACAAGACCTCGAGCCTCTGAAGCCTCCATTGGCAGCACCCAGAGGCTGAACGCTAGTACAAACCACTTCCAATTTGGTCCTCTGTTCCCAACTTTCCTCGAGACTGCTGCTAGGAGGAGTGTGTAGCCAGGTCTGTGGCTCACTTCTAAAATTTTGAATTCTGACCTTGAATAAGTTCCATGACATTGTAGAATGTATTAAAGTTTCTGATGGGTGTGCTCAAAACACTTACCACTCTCTCAGGTGAAAGTTAACAGAAATGTTCCAGGGGCTCCTCGATGCCTTCCAGTATTCCCGAGAGATGGTCACAAGCACAGAGGCACTACTGAAATTTCTACAGAACACAACCTGTCCAAGGCCAACTTATCAGGAGATGCACTGCATCCATCACTTTAAGTAAAACAGGAAGTTGACAGTATCCTTGTCACACAGGAACAGCAAAGGTACAGTTTGCATAAGGTCTGATGACCGTGTGTCTCTAAAGAACCCAGAGACCTTGGGGCTGGGTATTAGTTAAATTCAACTGAGGTCCACTTTTAAATCACCTACAGTGCAGTCCTCCTCCTTTTATGTTTACTCTCTCACTACTGCCGCACTCACAATAGTCCTGGTCACCCAGCGTGTGTTTTATTGGATGGGGGGATGCCCCACACCAGAAATTCTCCACACCACTGGGTGCCCAAAATTTTAGTTCAATTATTACCGAGTCATGTTAAATTTCACAAACAAAGGTTCAGGGCCACACACTGCTCCCAACTCACTTCAGAAGCCAAACAAATGGAGGTTCCCTCAACCCATCTCAGGTTCACTTCATTCCCCAGAGCAGCTCACATCACCAAACAAAGCTCATACCAGCATTCTTGGGCCAGGGACCTTGGGTTTCAAGCCAGTGACAATGGAGTCATGTCTATGTTCCCATGCTCTATCTAGCTGGGGAATCCACTGTCCAGCCGGATTAGCCCACATTCAGGCCAGTGATGTTAGGCTTTTGGACCCGGCCCCTCTGCGTCCCAGTCAGATGCTCCATTCAGTGGGCCACTGCCTGTCAGGTTGTGCTAGAGTTTCTTAAAACCATTGACCAACCAAACAGAAATAAATGTATGTTAAAGTTGGAGATACAAATGTATCCTCTAGTTAACAGTACTGGAACAACTTCACTTTCTTCTATTTGATAATGATGGGTGTGAATAATTAAGATCTTATTTAGTAGAGTACCTGCCTGAAAAGCATTTGGGACATCTCTCAAAACTTTCACATTTTGTGATTCTAAACTTAATTTGAAATTTATAGTAATGGGCCCTGCCCAGGTAGCTCAGTTAATTAGAATGATGTCTGGAGGGCGGAGCTTGCCTGATCTTTCCCCACTCAGGGCACACACAGGAACAGATCGATGTTTCTGTTGCATGCTCTCTCTCTCTCTCTCCTTTTTCCTCTAAAGTAAAAATATAAATAATTGAAGTTATATGTTCTACTTGGTTTGCTAAATAGATAATATTGGCTGGATATTGGAAGTGCCAGGTTCAATCCCTGGTTAAAACATACATGCGAGGCTGAACTGTGGTGGCGCAATGCAAAAAGCATAGGCCTTGGAATGCTGTGTTCCCTAGTTTGAAAACCGGGCTTGCTCAGTCAAGGAATATATAGGAGTTGATGCATCCTGTTCCTCTGTCCTTCTCTCTCTCTCTTTCCTCTTTAAAATGAATAATACAGAAAAACATATATGATAAACAACTATCTGATTTTCTTCCCTTTCTCTGCTCCTTCTCTCTCTTCCCTTCCTTAGAAAACAAGGTTTTATTTATATATATTTGGAAAGAAAACAAGAGAACAGGGAAGAGCAGGAAGCATCAACTCCCATATGTGCCTTGACTGGGTAAGCCCCAGGTTTTGAACAAGGGACGTCAACATTCCAGATAGACACTTTATCCACTGGGCCACCAGATGTCATCCACTCTCTCTACCCTTCTTACTGGCAGTGGCATGATTGGTTGGAGCGTCAGTCCCCGGTGGTGTGGATAGCTTGGTTGATTGGTAAATTGACCCCAGAGGGGTTTGCTGGGTGAATCCTGGTGGGGGTGTATGTGGGAATCTATTTCCCCTTCTCTCACTTTAAAAAAGTAAAAACAAATAACAAATTAAAAGTTACTTAGAAATATTTCTTAAAGGTTTTATTTATTGATTTTAGAAAGAAGAAACAGAAAGTGAGGTAGAGGAAAAGATTAAAAAGCATCAATTCACCCTACTCAACTAGCTTAGTTGTAGAGCATCATCCCGGCATGTGGAGATCCTGGGATCAATTCCCAGCCATAGCACGCAGGAGAAGTGTCCATCTGCTTCTCCACCCTTTCTGCTCCTTCATCTCTATCTCATTCTTTTCCTCCTCCTTCAACCAAGGCACCTTTGAAGCAACGTTGGCCTGGGCGCTGAGGATGGCTCCATGGCCTTGTCTCAGGTGCTAAAATTGCTCCAGTTAGAATGGAGTATCTCCCCAGATGGGCAGAGGATCACCCCCTGGTGAGCATGCTGCGTGGATTCCAGTTGGGTGAATGCAAAAGTGTCTCTGTCTCTCTGCTTTTCACTACACAAAAAATTAAAATAAAATAAAATAAACAAAAAAAAGCATTAACTCATAGTTGTTGCTTCTCATATGTGCGCTGACAAGGCAATTCCGGGGATTCTACAGACAACTTCAGCATTCCAGGTCCATTCTTGACCCACTGAGCCAGAGGTCAGGGTAAAATTATTGATTTTATACAACAGTCAGTGTCACTTATAAAATTCAACACATCAAAATATGTTTTTGATATTACTGATATGAACATAACAAATTTGTAGTACTCCAAGTATTCTAAAATAACACAAACTTTAAGAAAAAGCAAAACATTTATATATTGAAACAGGCACAGAATACTGTTGTACACATTAAGTTTAACTCATGTTGAGAGTTAAATCCATTTACTTATTTCAATTACAAGGCAAACAGAAAAGAGGTTGATGCTGGAGCATTTGAGATCATGCTTCGCAGCATACATAACACTGGGGAACAGAATTTTTGTTGCATCCACAAAAACACTTGTTCTTACCTAACTCAAGTGTGCTGATCTCAAATCTGACATTAGTTTTTCTCTGTAAGCTACAGTTCTTTTTGCAATTCAAGATTTAGGTTTCCATCTTATTGTAAAATTTTAACATTTAGTTTAACATAATGAAGTAGAATGACTTCTTGGGCATAATCTTTGTGAAAATATAATAATTTATATGATGCCGTAAATACACTAATACACTAAAAGATACAACTGCATCAGAATTTGTCTACAATTTCAAAATAGAACATATTAAAACATTTATTTTAATCATAAAATTTGTGCAAGACTTAAATTTTATTCAGGCAAAAATTTGCATTTGTAGCTCTTGTGTTTGTGTACTTGTTGAGGACAATCTTATTTGATGCTCCAGCAGTAGTCTCTGCTGATCATTAACAGCTCCAAGATTTTCCAAAAACTTATCAGAGAGACTGTTGGGGAAGTGAATCTTAATGCTCATATTACACCCAATGTCATGAAAAGCTAACAGCATCCTTGGAACCAGAAGTTCATAGTTTTCTGCTTCTTTGTTGCCAAGGAAGTTCTTTGTAACTGCCACGAAAGACTGCCATGCTGCTTTCTCCTCCGTATGCATCTTCCTGTCAAATTCTTCATCATGTATGAGGGTTCGAATTTGAGGTCCATCTAATTCACCTGCTTTTATCTTCTTGAAAGACAAGGCAGGAAAAGAAGAAATAATATGTTGAAAGCATTCACTTTCTCTATTCAAAGCCTGAACAAACTGCTTCATTAGCCAAGTTTGATGTGAAGTGGAGGAAAACGATCCTATCTCGATTCACTGCACATTCATTCACAATACTTTGCATCTCAACTTTCAGAGCTTCATGTTTCAGCCACTGCTTCTGTGTCCAGTGTTTCTCTTGAGCTTGGCTGTCCCAAAGACACAGAAAGCAAGGATACTTCGTGAAACCTCTCTGTTGTCTTAAAATTTACCATTTTAAGATCCACACAAATGATCCAGTTATACTCCTCATACTTCAGAAAGTCGAGGACAATTTTTATAGCATTATAATCTCACAGATGAGTTCAATAACCAATTGGAACCACTGAAGATAGGCAATATATGCATGTGTCACAAATGATAAAATATTGCGCCTTTGAGTTGAAGTGTGTCACAGCTACGTATATAACAGAGGTGTCAGGACTATTCTTACATTTATGCCTACTCAAAGAAACCATGATTCAATCTTAAAACAAAATAAGAGGGTGTTTTTATTAGATAATAATTTTTACATTTAAAAACAACTACAATTATGTAAAAGTGATGTTTGTAAAACATTAGTTGCTTTGTGGTTATGTTCAATCCAAGAGTCGTTGCCCTTTAACTCCAATTTAAAAACCAATGCATGCCATTAAGTGTAACAAAAATGAATTAAAATTGCATAAAAACTAGAGCATACACCAAAATACCGATTTCAGATTTGGAATCAGTGAGGCAGAAATATATAGAAGCAGTTCAAAAACCTCATGCAACAGAAAAAAAAAATTGTTCCCCAGTGAATTAGTTTGGCTTAAATAAACACATATAGATTTTTTAGAAGGAAATGTGGCTGAAGGTGTTCTGTCCCAAATTGCTTGGAAGGTGTACTGTCTGTTTAGATTTGTGGCAGAATGCTTTTTCATTCAAGAATTCTTTTCCACTCCAAGTTATCTGAGGTTTTTGCTAAAACCACCAAATTCAATGTCTTCACAAATTATTTCTGCATGGATTTCATGTCAAGTGATGAGGAACATGAGGTAGTGCTAAACCTCACCATATTCAGTCCCACATGGAAGTATTTCACTAGTGTAAACTGACATTTCTTGAGGTCTTACTTTCCGACCCTTCATTTCCACAATTACAAACATCCACTCATGATTTCTGATGATCTCATATGACAGTCTACGTTCAACTGCATGGTTTCCTAGTCTGTCACATTCATAGAATTTCTCTCAGAATATACATTTTACAGATACAATTTCCTAAATTATGAAGACTGATTGCATCAAAATGTTTTGTAAATTGTTAGGACATATGAGGGAACTGATCAGGACAGACAGAACCATGTTTGTTGCTCTAAGTTATTCCTTTTTTATTCTCTCTTTTTGCATTGTTATTCTTCATTGCATAGAAGTATATGAAGTTCATACAACTGGCAACAGGCATCCACAAAGCAATGTCCTGTGAATTCTCATGTTTAACAAAAATAAACAAGTGAAAAAAAGCTTTCCCAAAATTGCTGCTCCCATAGAGCCTCTCGTGGTTTTTTTTTTATGAACACTGAGTCTTGACTGTGCACTGATACTTTCCCACATTCATGACATTTGTAGGATTACTCTCCTGTGTGAATTCTTCAATGTATAATGAGACAAATGTTACTCAATGAGAATTTCATTTCCACATTCAGTATATGCAAATTGTCTTTTCTGACGAATCACTGATGTTCCATGAAGCATATCTTTTTTCTTTTCTGGCAGAGACAGTGAGAGTCAGAGAGACAGACAGATAGGGACAGACAGAAAGGGAGAGAGATAAGAAATATCAATTCTTCATTGCGGTTCCTTAGTTGTTCATTGATTGACTTCTCGTATGTGCCTGGATCGGGGGGGCTACAGCAGACTGAGGGACCCCTGCTCGAGCCAGAGACTTTGGGCTCAAACTGGTGAGCCTTGCTCAAACCCGATGAGCCCGCGCTCAAGCTGGCTACCTTGGGGTCTCGAACCTGGGTGCTCTGCATCGCAGTCTGATGCTCTATTCACTGTGCCATCACTCGGTCAGACATTTTGTTTGTTTTAGAAATAAAAACACAGACATACACATCTACAGACAGACAAAAAGGGAAAGAAATGAGAAGCATCAACACATTGTTTTGACATTCCAGTTTATAAATTGCTTTCTCATACATACCTTAATTAGAGGGCTCCAGCTGAGCTAGGGACACCTGGCTCAAGGCAGCAAGCTTGGGTTTCAACCAGAGACTTTAAGGTCATGTTTATGATCTAATGCTCAAACCGGCCTTGGACTTCAAGCCAGCAACCACGAGGTTAAGTGTATGATCCCACACTCAAGCCAGCAAACTTCTGCTTAAGCTGGTGAGCCTGCACTCAAGCTGGTGAACTAGTAGTTTCAAACCTAAATCCTCAGCATCCCAGCTCAAACTCTATCCAAAGCACCTCCACCTGATCAGGCCATCATGCATATCTTCTTAAAGACTTCACCAAAATACCTGACTTGTGTTGGTGCACTGTGCACGCAGTAAACCTGGAATGTTGACATCCCTCATTTGAAATCCTGGGCCTGCCTGATCAAGGCACATATGGGAAGCAATTTGTGGAAGTTGATGCTTCCAGCTCTGCTCCTGCACAAATCTTATCTTTTATTTAAAATTAATAAATTCTTTTAAAAAGGGAGTTTTATGATAATCACTGCATTTGAATGATTTCCATGAGGTTGCATATATATTGATAATACTCTTCATGGGGAATTCTTTCCCACATTCATTGCATATTCATGGTTTCATTAAGGACTAAGCATGCTTCTGTACTTAGACCACTCTTCCTGTGAAAAACATTCCCACATACAGTACATACAGAGAACTTCTCTTCTATATGAGTCCTTTGATGTGCAGTCAGTCGGTGTTTCACTGCAAAGCCTTTCCCACATTCACTGCATACATATGGCTTTTCTCCAGTATGAGTCCTTTGATGTATATTACTCAGCTGGTTCTTCACTGGAAAGCCTTTTCCACACTCACTGCATACATATGGCTTCTCTCTATTATGAGTCCTTTGATTTCTAATCAGTTGACTTTTCAGTACACAGCCTTTCCCACACTCACTGCATGCACCGTGTGTCGTAAAGTCATGGTGCACTTTTGACTGGTCACAAGAAAGCAACAAAAGACACTAGAAATGTGAAATCTACACCAAATAAAAGGGAAACTCTCCCAGTTTTATACCTATTTAGTGCAGTTTGATTTGGGCTCCATTTGTTGCCCTACACACATCCAAACGATAGTGAAGTTATTGCCACACATGGGTAAGACGTCTGGTGTAACACAGTGAATAACATCTGTGATTCTCTGTTTTAAGTGATTAATGTCATTGATACATTCAATGTACACACTTTGCTTCACATAACCCCAAAAGTGAAAGTCTAAGGGTGTTATATCCGGGCATTGCGGTTGCCATGGCTTGACAGAACCCCTGCCTATCCACCACCAGGGGAATGTTCTATCCAGAAATTCATGAACAATGGTGGTGTAGTGTGGAGGAGTGCCGCCCTGTTGAAAGATGACACCTGGAAATTGTAGCACTGCATACAATTCCAACATGTCAAGATAGGACTTTACTGTCACAGACTGCTCCGCAAAAAAAAATAAAAAAGGGCCTATCACCTTATTATGCATCAGGCCACACCACAAGTTCACTTTAGGGTTGTTATGTTCATAGTCAACATAGGCATGAGGATGTTCAGCAGCCCATATTCGGACGTTATGGCGATGAACATGTCCACAGATATGGAAGGTTGCCTCATCACTAAACAGAATGTTCTGCAAAAATGTTGCCTTATTGTCGATCTCATGAAGCATATCTGTAGCAAACGTGCATCATGTGGGTCTATCTGCTGGTTTGATATTGTGCAACAGCCACAATTTGTACCCCGTAAAACAAGAGACGTTTAACACCTTATGAACTGTAGTCTTGCTTAGGTGTAATTGTTGAGCACATGCACACACAGATATTTTAGGGCCCCTTAGGTAGCTATCCCTTATAGTCTCTACAGACTCGTCACTGACTGATGGCCTACCAGTACGGGGTTTCTCCACCAAACTGCCGGTTTCCTTCAACTGCTTATTCCACCAAGTAATGTTATTCCTATGTGGTGGCGCTTTGTTATAAATGCGCCGATATTTACGTTGCATTTTGGTCACGAATTCAAATTTAGCGAGCCACAGAACACACTGAACTTTCCTCTGTACCATCCACATCTTGACTGGCATGGCCATGGGCTGCTCCGTTGATTACATGGTGTTATGTCATCATCTGTGCATGTGCACATGCTGCCACATTATCCTACAGAAACTGGGAGGGTTTTCCTTTTATTTGGTACAGATTTTACATTTCTATCATCTTTTGTTGCTTTCCTGTGACCGGTCAAAAGTGCACCATGACTTTACAAACATACTGTATATGGCTTCTCCCCCGTATGAGTATTTTGATGTGTAATAACAGATTGCTGACTGTAAAACCTTTCCCACACTCACTGCATACATATGGCTTCTCTCCCGTATTAGTTCCTTGATGTACAATCAGTTGGCCCTTCTCTAAAAAGCCTTTTCCACAATCACTGCATGCATATGTCTTCTCTCCTGTATGAGTCTGTTGATGCACAAGCAGCCTGCTGTTCACTGGGAAGTCTTTTTTACATTCACTGCATGCATACAACTTCTCTCCTGCGTGAGTCCTTTGATGTCTAATCAGTTGGCTCTACACTGCAAAGCCTTTCCCACACTCACTGCACTCATACAGCTTCTGTCCTGTATGAGTTTGCTGATGATTGCTGAGCTGATATCTGTAAATGTAATGTTTCCCACATTCACTACATCTGTAAGGTTTTTTTCCCACATGAGTTTTCTGATGTATATTCAACTGTGATTTATTGAAGGTTTTATTATATATATTATATTCACTCTGATTCAGTCCTGTATAAATCTTCTGACTGGATTTTCTGGAAAAGGCTTTTCCACACTGACAGCATCCGTAAGGTTTCTCTCCACTAAGAACTCTCTGATGATTAGTGAGCCGAGCCATTTTGACAAAAGTTATCCCACATTCAGTGCATGTGACGGCTTCCTCTTCCTTGTCAGTTTTCTGTTGCTGAATGATCTTGGACTTATTTTTAATGGATTTGGTACTGGAATGCAACCTAATTTAGTGGAGAATATTTCATGGTTATGATGTGAAATGGACGTCCCATCTCCATTCAAGAAAACAAAGTTCTTTAAATTAAAACTTCTGGTTTAGTTATCAAAACTTAATTTTGATTTTAAAGGTTTTGCACAAATCTTCACCATATGACAGTGTTGCCTCAATAGTGACCGGCTTTCCCTTTGATTAACAATATTTGCAAACATATCATGTTCACAGCATTTTTCTCCACTCTTCACAATGGCTGGACTTTGGAAGGGACTCTGAAAAGACACATGAACTTTCTGGATTTCTAGGAAAGAAGAGAATAGTAAATCATCCTATAATCTTTCATAATCTGTTTGCAATTAAAATTTATTATGAAATAACTTTCTGTAAAGCAACTCTTTAGTGAAACCCCATGAGTTGTAACAAAAAGAGATATACTTAGAGTCAACCAGATTCTAGACACAGCGCCTATAAACCTCTTGAAGTTTCCTATGTGAAAAAGCATAATTTTGTTTAAAAAGATTGTTTCATTTTTATTTTTTCTGTTATTTCTTTTAAGGTGAGACATAGGGAAATGATGAGGCACAGTCTCACATGTGCTCTGACTTGGATCCACCTGGCAACCCCATGTGAATCCGATGCTAAATTAATGAGCTATTTTTAGTGCCCGAGGAAAATGCACACTGACAAACCCAGGCATCCTGAATTCCTGAGGCCATGCTATAACAAAGCTAGCCACTGCCTGTGAAAGGGCAAGAGAGAAGAGAGAAGAAGTAAAGGATGCGAAGAGAAGCAGATGGTTATTTCTCCAGTGTGTTCTGACCAGGAATCAAATCTGGGGCATGCATATGCTGGGCTGACACTCTATTCACTGAGTCACCAGCCAGGGAGAAAACAATTCCTTTTGATAACTGCTGAGATTATGCTAGTGAAGGGAATTATTACAGAATTTTAACATATCTTCGAGATGGTACCAGGGAAAAGAAATACCTTCCCGTGGCTGTTCTCTTGCTTGGAAAATGTGGCCACCTCATTCATTCACAAATTCTACAAACTTCCATGGAATCCTAAAAAATCACACAGGCAGACCAACAACTAGCAGCCACGTGGATTCCAAGGCTAAATACAGAACCAACCTGGATGCAACCAGAATACAGAGTATGCTAGTCTGACAAGAACTAATGAGACTGCAGGACACGGAATGATGGGACACTGATCTTTGTACTGGGCTTAGTGAAGACAAGGTAAATTTTGTTCCTGACACTGAGTTTGTAAAACCCTTGTAATTTCAGAAGTCAGAAGAATATCTTTTTTTTTATTTATTCATTTTAGAGAGGAGAGGGAGAGACAGAGAGGGAGAAGGAGAAGAGACAGAGAGAGAGAAGGGGAGAGGAGCTGGAAGCATCAACTCCCATATGTGCCTTGCAGGCAAGCCCAGGGTTTCAAACCGGCGACCTCAGCATTTCCAGATCGACACTTTATCCACTGCGCCACCACAGGTCAGGCAGAAGAATATCTTTTATTCGGCATAAAAAAACATTTTTAAAAAGACTGAGAATACACTTCTGAGGAGACTAACCACAGGGTTCTACATGGCGTCAGGGTGCACCTAGTTACCAGAAGAACCAAAGTGTGGAAGGTTTACCTTCAGCCCCAACAACTGTCCTCTAGGACAGAATAGATGGCCTAGAGCTAGAAACTCTTATGTAAATCATTATTCATATCTGATCAGCTTTGAATGAGTTAACATATCCCTGTGCCTGGTACATGGTTCACCTCAGTTCCATGGATAGAGAAAGGCCTGTATTCAGGAATACTTCAGACCTTTTCTTTGTACTTATTCATCTGTCTTCTTTGAAATAAATGAGTAAATATTAGAATTTCTCTGACTTCTGTAACCAGCTCTAGGAAATTAACTGAATTCAAGGAAGGGCTCATGAGAACCTCCAACTTATCCAACTGGTCAGAAGCACAGGGTATAATCTGGACACACAAATCGACATCACAAGTGAAGAAAGTCTTGTGGAAATGAACTCTTAACTCATAGTTTGTGATACTAGTACTCAGTACGTAGTATCAGAACAGAATTAATTTTTAGAACACCCAGTTTAGTAACTACCCAGAGGATGGAATCTAAAGCAAAGAAGTAAAGGCAATCAGTCTGTGAAAGATAGTAAAAGATGCAATGGAAACCTAAACAGTGGAGGATATCAGAAAGTATGGGTGGGGCAAAATTAGGTTTACAATTACTACTATGGGAAAAAATATAATAATAATAATATAATAACAATAAGTAATAATATAAGGCCCTGGCTTGTTGGCTCAGCGGTAGAAAGTCAGCCCAGTGTTGAAGTCCCAGGTTCGATTCCCAGTCAGGGCGCACAGGAGATGCACCCATCTACTTCACCCTTCCCCCTCTCCTTCCACTGTATCTCTCTCTTCCACTCCCACAGCCAAGCTTCAACTGGAGCTAAGTTGACCTGGGTGCTGAGGATGGATCTATGGCCTCCACCTCAGGAGCTAGAACGGCTCCAGCTGCAACAGAGCAAGGCCCTAGATCGGCCCAGTATCTCCCCCTCGTGGGCATGCCTGGTGGATCCATGTCGGGCACATGTGGGAGTATGTCTGACTGCCTCCCCACTTCTAACTTCAAAAAAATACAAACAAATAAAATAATAATATAACACTGGCTGGTTGGCTAGGTGTCACAGCATCAGTTGGGCGTGTGGAAGTCCCGGGTTCCATTCCAGATCAGGGCACACAGGAGATGTGCCTATCTGCTTCTCCACCCATCCACCTGCCCCTCTCACTTTGCTCTCTCTCTTTTCCTCCTTTCCTGCAGCCATGGCTCAATTGGAGTAAGTTGGCCTGGGGCACTGAGGATGACTTCATGACCTCCACCTCGGGCACTAAAAAATGGCTCTGATGGCAACAGAGCAAGGGTCCCAGGTGTGGAGAGCATCGCCCACTAGTGGGTTTGCCATGTGGATCCCTGTTTTGGGTGCATTTGGGAGTCTGTCTCTGCTTCCCCTGCTCTCATTAAATTAAAAAAATTTTTAAAGATATTTTATTTATTGATAGCACATAGGAAGAAGAGAGCTAGTGTGGGGCAAGAAGTTAGAACTAATAGTTGCTTCACTTTAGTGTTTCATGCTTGCCACAATTCCCTTGACCCTGCAAGCCCAGGACTTTGAACTGGCAACCTCTGAATTCTACATCACTGCCCTATCCACTGAACCACCACAGGTCAGGCTCAAAATGCAATTGCTATTTTATTTTTAGACTTTATGAATTTTAAAGAGAAGACAAAGAAGGGTGAGGAGCAGGAAGCATCAACTTGCACATGTGCCTTGATCAGTTAAGTATGCGGTTTACCAGCTGGCAACCTTACTGTTCCCGGTGGGTGGGCACTTTATCCAGTGGGACACCACAGGTCAGGCTCAAAATAAAAGTTTTTTTTTTCATTTTTCTTCTGATAGAGACAGAGATGAGAGTCAGAGACAGGGATAGATTCAGAAGAGGACAAACTGTCTACTTAAAATGACAGAGTATCATGAAGGTCAGTGCAGGAGAAGCTGCCATTTCATATGACAGGAAACTTGGGATTAATTATCTGGCAATTAGTGTTAACAGAATTTGATAGGAAGGTAATATTATTTTAAAATTCCAGGAATAATAAATGCAATTAAGAAAACAATTCCAACTTCTGCATAATAAAGAAAATGATCACACAGAGGTACGATTTAAGGCTAGCCTGACAAGGCCGTGATGAGGAAATAAGAGCGTCAAAATGGAACAGCGATGACCTAGGTTCAATACACCGATGTTGCCAGCGAGGTCGCTGACTTGAGAATGGATCATAGACATGACCCCAGGGTAGCTGGTTTAAGCCCATGGTCACTGTCCATAGCAAGGGGTCACTTGCTCTGCTGCAGCCTCCCAGTCCAGGCACATATGAGAAAGCAATCAATGAACAACTAAGGAGACTAAGGAGCTGCACAAAAAGTTGATGCATCTCATCTCTCTCGTTTTCTGTTTGTTTTTATTTGTCCCTTTCTCTGTCTCTCTCAGTCTCTGTCACACACACATAAATAAATGAATAAATAAATAAATAAATAAATAAATAAAGGCTAAGATGTTTTATTCTAAAACTTACAAAATGATCTTGAAAGCAATCAAAGACCTAATTAAACAAAAGAACACCCACAGTCCTGGATTAGTATGAAGAGTATGTTGCAAACAAAATTACTACAGAATGAGATAGACTCAATGTAATCAGTATGAAAACACTAGCTGGTTAGTTTTTCAGAAATTGACAAGCTGATTTTAAAATTCATATGGAAATTGAAGAAAAATCAACATGTCAAAATGATCTCTATATTTTTTCTTTTGTCCTTTTCTGAAGTACAAAGGCTAAGTTGATTCATAGGTGAATTAAATCTAAATAAAACTCCTAACACTATGATGTAAAATAAGAAGTTTTAGGAAAACAAAGGCAGCAAATTGGGGAGGCAGAGAGACAGACTCCGGCATGTAACTGACCAGGATCCACCTGGCATGCTCAATAAGGAGTGATGCTCTGCTTATTTGGGCCATTGCTCCTTTGCAACTGGAGCCATCTTAGGACCTGAGGTGGAGGCCAGGGAGCCATCCTCAGCACCCGAGTCCACAGGCTTCAATAGAGCCATGGTTATGGATGGGAAAGAAAGAGATAGAGAGAAAGGAGAGGGGGAAGGGTGGAGAAGATAATGGGTGATTCTCTTGTGTGCCCTGAGTGGGAATGGAACCCAGGACCTTCACATGCTGGGGTGATGCTCTACCTCTAAGTCAACTGACCAGGGCCTCAAAATTATCTTAAAAGAATAAAACAGGCTCAGAGGATTCACTCTTTCCAATTTTGAAAGCTGCTACAAAGCTATGAATATAAAAAAGCATCATGAAAATGGATACAAAAAAATATCCCAAAATTGACTGTTACAACAGCGATGGTTGCACAACTAAATGAATAAACTAAAAACTAATTAGCTATTCATTTAAGGGGATGAGTTGATTCATATGTGAATTAAATCTAAATAAAACTCTTAACCCTATGATGTAAAATCAGAAGCTTTAGGAAAACAAAGGCAGCAAAAACATCTACTCATGAAGAAAATCTGATTTAGGAAACCTGGGAAGGATGGCACGTGAAGTACACATAAGTTGGCAACTAGTTTGATCTGGACCTCATGTGGCACGTTTACAAGGCCTATTCTTGTTCATTATATGAAACAATACAGGAATATAAGAAGAGAGCTATATGGAAAAATATAAGTATAACAAAACAAAAAAAGAGCTCAGAATGTTGCAAACATCCTAGCTGATGCTAGGACAGATGAAATTTAAAATGTCTAGTGTTGAATTCTAAAGTTCAGAAAGGATGAAGGAATGGTGATTCTCACTCTCACAGAAAATGGGAAGTTGGAGGCTGGCTGCCATGACAACAAGTACGATGTACAGGAAGGGAGCACACTTTAGACAACACCGGAAGAGACATCCATATGCGAGTCCGTTTCTCAAAACAGAAATAGGTTCAGCAATGGTAACTGAGTAAACATTTAACAGTGATGAGAACTGAGTATGAAAAATGCTGGAGAGAGGGGATGCTAAGAACAAAATAAATGCACAATGAAAACCAGGCTCTCATGGGACACAGCTTCCAAGGTGTGGATGGATTTTATGGAAGAAAATCACTATTTCCATACAGGGCACGAAGGCTCAGTAGTAACAAAACTGTGATTAATTCATAGTTCTGTCTTTCCAAAGGGGCCCAGAATATTGAATTTCACAGAGAAAAAGGGGATAACACAGGCTGAGACACTGTGGGCATGGACAGAGAGTAAAATCTGAGAATGCTATGAAAAAAAAGTACACAAAACTAACATGTAGATAAAATCAACAGGTGTCATTACTCAAATGAGAGAAAAGGGGTATGTTTCCCTCCAAATTTCTACAAAGAAAAAGGGTTCTCATAGGTGAAGGGGTGGTTTGGTTTCTTTATCCAATGTTACAGGTCTGATGTGTTCTGACTAGAATATGTCATCCTGCCATTAAGCCCCCTGACCTCCTGGGTGCTTGACACCCACTCAGCTGGACAGACTGCATGCTGGGGTCCATCCCCTACTTTCCACGGTTCTTCCCCTCACTCCAACTTGGAAAGCGCATCTGGTTTGCTGGGTTGATGCCCTGCTCAGGGGGAAAAATGACAGAGGTGTGAGACACACTGAACTGGGCTTTGGTCTGTCAAGAGTAAGAATGTTACATTTTAAGAAATGAACATGCTTCACATCTGTGACACAAAGCCTTTTGTCTCAGGAGGCAGAATGTGATACCTTCTTGTCTGAGGTAATGGAAGGATCTGAGGTTCTTCCTTTTCAGAGAACTGTAGTTATTCAGGAGAGTTAGGCAACTGAGGGGGAAAAAGCCACTGACAGACACCTTCTAAGTGACACAGGGGAGCTGTCTTTATCCACTGACACCAGGTGGCTGTAGATCCAACATCATGTCCCAGAACAGGTCCTTCTGATCGGGGTCCAGAAGCTGCCACTCATCCGGGATGAAGTCCACGGCCACATCATGAAATCTCAGTCATTCCTGTAACACAGTGCTGTTTAATGGTGTGATGTGCTTTTGATGAGGTAAAATAAATGTTAAGTTTTCTCCAATTTTGTTTATATGATGCACTTACAGAGTGAAAGAAATTTTATTTTATTATACAATTGAATAAGCACATGCCTAGTAAATTACAAATTAGAGTAAAAGTAAATTTACATTTGTACATATCAAAAATACAATCATAAACAATCATACAAGAATAAACTGTTTCACACATAGTAACAACTGAAAACCTGGTTTTGCCCGACTCTGTAGTCTGCAATTGTGCATTCATTCATTTATGGATTCATCTGATCAGAAGATTGTGTATTGTGTAGGAGAAATTCTAGTGACATATTTTAGTATGTCTCAGATTAACTGAGGTAGTTTTTCACACACCTCCTCAAATCCATAATAAAGAAAAAAAGTATAAACACAAATGCCTACCCAGGCAGTGACATAGTGGAGAGAACATCAACCTGAGACCTGAGGATCCAGTCCGAAACTCTCAGGTCTCTGGTTTCAGCACCCTTGCTCACCAGCTCTGGTGTGGGGTAGCCAGCCGGTGAGTAAGATCATCAAATGATCCTATGGCTGCTGGCTTGAGTTTAAAGGCTGCTGGCTTAAAGCCCAAAGTTTCTGACTTGAGCTTAAAATCATTGACTTGAGCATAAAATCATTGACTTGAGCAGAAGGTAATTGGCTTGGATTAAACCCTACCTTATGGAAAAGGTAATTATGGGAAGTAATCAATGAACAACTGAAGTGTCTGAATTACAAGTGGATGCTTCTCATCTGTCCCTTCCTGTCTGTCCTGCTCCCCCACCCCCTGTCAAGAGAAGAAAAAAATCAAGTCACCTGAGCTAAGATTATTTTCTTCTGTTGTTGGAAAAATCCTGGCAATAGAGAGGGTGTGTATGGCGTGTTGTAGGTCTGCTCTAAATTTCAGCTCAGAAACCTGTCTTCAGTGAAATCCTGCTCCTTATGATTCTATGCTCTGGGGAGTCAGGACCTGTGGATTGAGGAGAAAATTCACTGACTGGTACATTTCCTCTGGGCCAGATGCACTCACCCTCACACAGTGACCACAGTATTGCTAGTGTCCATTTCCATCGTGTCCCTGAAGTTTATCCTTCTGGCCAATAAAGCCTCAGCTTCCAACTGTGGTGGAGGAGCCCCTTATCCTGTGGAGTTTAAGTGGGTGACTGTCAAAGGAGCCCCGGGCTATGACAGCCAGCCTGCACCATCCTCAGGGGCCGGGGAGTCTCAGGAAAATCACTCACACAAAGCTGACCACACGGAAGGAGGGGATCTGGGCACTGTTTTCCTTACACCACATGTGCTCGGATTCCTCCTCAAATGATTCTGCACACCCCATGACTGCACCCATTTCAGGAAAAAAACAATACTCTGGACAAATCATCAGCATTGTTTCTTTTATTATTATTATTTTTGATAGAGCCAGGAGGGCAGAGACAAGAACATAGTGCAGCTCCTGGATGTGCCCTGACTGGGGAATCAAACCGGCAACCTTTGTGCTCCAGGATGATGCTCTAACAAATCGAGCTCTCTGGCCAGGGCTTTTTTTTTTTTTTTTTAGAGACAAAGAGAGGAAGGGAGAGGGAAAGGAGCCCCTCCTTAGGTGGCTTGTCAGCTTCTTAAAATTCCTGTCTCAGGGGTGATAGTCCAGTAAGAGTGAGGTCTGACCAATAAGCAGAACATCAAGAGGGCAGTTGGAATACACATATCTATCAAAATGTATGATAAAAGTATAATGAAAATCCTGAAAGTGCTCAGTATGGAGAGCTTGGGATAACTCAAGCACCCTGACGCTTCACCAAAACATCAGGAACACTCCAGGTGGCCTCTGCCGACACAACATGCAACATCACTGTCACTCTACAATTAACATCCACACTTTAGTCTCAGCAAATAGACTACCAGGTCCCTCCTAAGATAAACAGCTGCTTACTCCATCCAGGCCAGTTTCCCTCCTTTCCTACATTACAAGTCCCTTCTTTTAATTGCTGTTATCCCTCCCTGTCCATTTACCCTGGATCACCTCCCACCCTGCTGTCCCCCTCATTTTCACTGCACCCAACAAGCAACTACCCATCTCTCTCCCCTTATTGGAGCAAGAATAGCATCTACATTATCAGTCTGGACAGCAGAACCCCAAGAAGGGAGCATACCTCCCTATCCTCTTTCTCACCTCTTCTCAATTCATCTCCCTCCCTGCCTCACACAACAGGGAATGTTGTTCCTCTGCGGTGAGGACACTACCTTGGCCTTCCTACTACCTGGGCAGGAGCCTGTGCTTTAACATACCTCTCTCCCAATGGTGATGTAGCCCTTAACAACCAGTCTCTTCCCATTCCAGGGATTCAGCAACTCCGGCACAGAAGGGCAATACAGCTCACCCCTCTCTTGGTAACCCTCAAAATAACTCCGGGAGTTGGGACATGTTCAGGAGAACCAGCCACCTCTGTCCTAACCTCCCTTATAATTGTCACTGAAGTGTTCATTCTTGCAGGCTTCTGCTTCACTTACCACAAATACTGTATCACAAAGAGACCTTCTCAAAGGGGCGGGGGGGAGAGGAGGCACAAAAAATGTATCCGCAGAATGCCTGAGCAATCCAATGTAAAGCAGAATTTAACCACCCGGAAGCGGCAAGCCAAGCACACCAACTGCCTGAGTTATCCGTTGGGGCTTTACTGAGACATTATTGTCAAATAAAAATTATGTACACTGAAAGAATCCATGTGATCCTTTGTAATACACATAGACGGAAATACTAGCACAATCAAGTTAATTAACACATCCCGCAGCTCACAATCAGTTCTACGTACGTGTGGGGAGAACACTCGGCACGTGGATCTGCGGTACATCCGGCGGCCAGAACTTTACGAGTGAAAGTTTGTACCCGTGAAAGAACATAACACAAACTCCTTCAGAATACTATTGGCTACTGACGAACGGAGACAGCACTTTTGGTTTTAAAAGTAAAAACGACAAAGATGCAGTTATGTAACTGAGGAGCCACTGAGCCACTTCATCTGCAGATGTTGTAAGGTACCAGAAACTACAGAATTTATATTTTAAGAGGCTTGGAGAACATTTTATTAATTTGGGTTAAGGTGTGCAGAGAAATTGTGCGAGTAGTCTCTGTACTGTGTGATTGGCATGACCAGGATGGCCCTTGGCATTGTATTGTAAATGCAAAGGGGAGGAAAACATGGATTCCCAGACATTCCACCAATGCCTGTGGGGAAAAGGGTGAATGGCTAGCCAGGTACAGGGAGAGAAAAGCCAAAATAAACCTTTTCTTACAGCAATGAGCCATTTGCAGGCTTTTGTCCCCACTGAAACTACCTCTCCTATGTAAATATGTGTGTGATTCTGGACCGAGAGATAGCAGATAAACACTAGAAAATATAGGAATGCCTTTAATATGTAAAGAGACATCTTTCTACCATTGTGTTGGCTTGTAAATTTTGTTTTCTCCAAAATGATGTATAGCTTGCAAATTGAATATGGTCCTATCATGTTAAAGGACATATGACTATAACCAATAGTGGTAAAGGGCTCCTAATTACAATTTTTGCTTCTGTACTTCCCACTTACAAAACTATAAAAACTAAGGAGACAAAAGGGCTGGCGTGCTCTCCCTCAGATTTCTGTTGGAGCTGCCGCCGCTTGGCCAAGCTAGACAATAAAGCTTTGATGTGTAAACGACGGATATTGTCCCTGTCTTTCATGTTTTGGGTCCCTCGAATTTGGCATAACATGACGAAGAGAAGAGAAGAGCGCAGGGAGCAGCCTGGGAGCCATTTTAACCCCCACCCCCAAGGAAAGCTCCGGACTCTCGCGGAGATGCCTGAGGGAACTGTAAGTTCCACCACGACATCCAGACTGCGTATGAAGAAAGGGGGCTGTGAAACAAAGGTTTAACCTAGAAAGTAGGGAACTCTTGCTTCATACTATGGCTTTTGTTGCCAGTTCGTGGTCTGCAGAAAATGGCACTTGTAGAAAAAAAGGAACGTCCTGGAGGCAGGGCCTGGTTAGACTGCGCATGCGCACGGGGACATCCCGAAAGTACAAAAAAAGCAGTGTACAGGCGGGGTGTCCCACCGGGGGTGTCCCAGCAGTGTAGCAAAAAAGGGTGGGGCCCATTGAGGCCAGGCATGCACAATAACACTGAAAAGGCAGAACTAAATCAAGAAAGTGGCGGGAGAGGTACTGCTTGTACCTGAGATTTACAGCAAAACGTTGTTTTCTAGTGTTAGGAATGTCCCTAAGTCTTTCACAGTTGTGTGTGCACTGATTAAGCATTAGAATGTGGGCCCTGGTTCTTCAGGTTGTTAGGGCATCATCTGATATGCCAAGGTTGTGGGTTCCATCCCTGCATGGGACATAAACAAGAAACCGCCGGTGAATTCTCTCTTTTCCTTCCTCGCTCTCTAAAATGAATCAAAAAATTAAAATATATTAATTGTTCCATTTCACACTTGAAATCAATTACCTTCAAATACCTTTGAGATAAACCTGTTTACAGCATAGTGATGAGGCAGGTTACAAAGAAGCTAGAAAAATTTTTTTGCAAGTGTAATGGAATAACTGAGACTGATAACTGAACTTGCTGAGCAATTTACATCCAAATACAAAAGGTTAACTCCCTAGATATAACATCTAGACCTCAGCTCAATTTGAGCTCCAGCCCAAATAAAGCAGCAGAACCAGGTGGGCTATGCCAGGACCACCTGCCTTGACTAATAAAACCCTGGTGCTGACAAATCAGTAGAGACTAGCACTTGGAAAAACCCACCCAGAACAGTTAATGAATATTCTATTGAGATTTTCTCCTAACTCAGTCTTTACAAATCCTCAAAAAAGGCTGAGAGCACTCTCTTTCTCCTGCTAGCACACCCTTTTCCCCGACAGGCTTGCATCTCCTAAACTCTAAGTGTTCCCAAGAGACTTGCAACCAGAAGAGCAATGGGCAGCGGCAGCGCATCCCAGGGTAATTGCCTAAACCTGTCTCCAAGGTCCCCTTTCTGCTACTGTTCCAGTGCAGGGTCATTTCTAATCCATAAATTTTCTAGAGAGCCAAGGCAGCCTGGCCTAGGCTCTTGCCTATTTTTTCTTCTATTCTAGACCATTTGGAAAACAGCTGGTAGGCTTGCACTTTGCATGATTAGTGTGTGAGCACATGGTAGAGCCACATGTGCATTACGTAAGTATATGTGAGACTATGAGTAATTGGACTCAGGGCAATATTTGGGAGATGGTGGATTGCATGCTTGCACTGAGAGGGGCTGTTTTGCTGTTTGTTTGCCTGCTGTTGTGAGATCCTGATTTCCCTTGCCTGTGTGCTCGCCCACCACTGCAGGAATGTAATAAAAGATAATGACCCAATGCTTTATGGCTCTGCAGGTCCACTACTGTCTGCGTGGTACCAACGTGAACCTCCCTGGCCTCTGTCACCAAAGATCACTGCCTTGAAGCCAATGTCGCTGGCTTGAGTAAGGCTCACTTGTTCTCCCGCAACCTCTGGTCAAGGCACATAAGAACGCAATCAGTGTACACCTAAAGTGTGCAACGAAGAATGATGCTTCTTATCTATCTCCCTTTCCATCTGTCTCTCCCTATCTTTCCCCTGCTTTGTCTCTCTCTGTGTCTGACATGAAAATTAAATAAATAAATAAATAAATAAATAAATCTTCAATTATTGCCCAAGGTACACAAGAGAAGAGCCTTTCAACTTCTCTATTCTTCTTCCTCTTCTTTCTCTCTCTTCCCTTCCTGCAGTCAAGGCTCCATTGGAGCAAAGTTGCCCTGGGAGCCCTCAGTGGCTCCATGGCCTCCCACTCAGGCAGTAGAATGGCTCCAGTCACAACAAACCAATGCCCCAAATGGGCAGAACTTCGACACTCATGGCATTCTAGATGGATCCCCATCGGACACGTAGGGAGTCTCTCTGCCTTTATGCTTCTCACTTCAAAAAAATACAGGTAAATAAATAAATAAATTAGCCCTGGCCAGTTGGCTCAGCAGTAGTGCATCGGCCTTGTGTGTAGAAGTCCCGAGTTCAATTCCCGGCCAGGGCATACAGGACAAGCATCCATACGCTTCTCCTCCCTTCCCCCTCTCCTTTCTCTTTCTCTTTCTTCCCCTCCCACAGCCAAGGGTCCATTGGAGCAAAGCTGGCCCAGGCGCTGAGGATGTCTTCATGGCCTCTGCCTCAAGTGATAGAATGGCCCTGGTTGCAGTGGAGCAACGCCCCAGAGGAGCCGAGCATCGCCACCTGGTGGGTATGCTGGGTGGATCCTGGTCGTGTGCATGTGGGAGTCTGCCTCTGTGCCGCCCTGGTTGTCAGTTAAGAAAAATACAAAAAATAAGGTATAAAATTTAGAAATACTTAAAAATTTAAAAATATTTATTTCCAAAATATAAGAGGATGTTTACTTAGAAAGTCAGAGAGGTAGAACACATGGTCTTTAACAAACAAGGTACAGAGGCAAAAGAAGAGCAGTTTAGATGGAAGGTAGACACAGGGCATGGGGGACAGAGGTGTCCTCCCAGGAGAGAGTGCCAAAGAATTTCATTTTTAAGAGGCTCTGAAATTTTTCAGTTAGCATTGATTAGACAGCATGTTTGAGAATCATGTATTTTGCATAAGACTAAAAGGGACACAGGCTGGCTTGTGGTGGCGGAGTAAATAAAGCATCAACCTGGAATGCTGAGGTCACCAGTTTGAAATCCTGGGATTGCCTGGCCAAGGTACAAGAATCATCTACCAGATGAGGTTTCCTGCACCTCTCCCCCCTTTCTCCTCACTCTAAAATCAATAAATAATATATTTTTAAAAGAAAATAAAAAGGACCAGCATGTTTGAGTTTCTTTCATAACAATGTGTAGTGGCATACCTGACCAGGAGATGGCACAGTGGAGAGTGTTGGACTGAAAGAGGATCCAGGTTCGAAATCCCGAGGTCGCTGGCTTGAAGCCCAAGGTTGCAGGCTTGAATAAGGGGTCACTCTGCTTTGCTGTCAAGGCACATATGAGAAAGCAATCAATGAACAATGAAGGAGCTGCAATGAAGAACTGAGCTTCTCATCTTCCTCTTCCTTCCTGCCTTCCCTAACTGTCCCTTTCTCAGTCTCTTTGTCTCTGACACACACACAAAAAATGATATGTGATATTGATTTTTAGTAATAACATGTTACTGTGTTTTATGTAAATTTTTTCTCTTAAGAATTGAGAGAGTCATACCTGGTAGGTGCTAATTTTTTTGTAATCTTACCTGTAGGGAACAGACACTTTTAAGGTTAGTAACTGTCAGAGCTAAAAATCATATCCTGAAAGTCAGACCACAGAGCCTGTGTTCTTTTTTCTGTTTGTTTAATATTTTATTACTTTTACAGGGAGAGGAGGTGGGGAATGAGAATTATCAACTCATGGTGGCTTCAGTTTAGTTATTTGTTTATTGCTTGTCATATGTGCCTTAACCCGGCAAGCCCAGGACTTTAAACCAGCTTCCTCAGTGTTCCAAGTCTACACTTTATCCACTGCACCACCATGGGTCAGGCAGAGCCTGGGTTCTTAATTTCACCAAGTCTCTGCTCCCACATTATACATACCTTTTAAAACCTACCTTCTTGGCTTGGTAATTTATCTGAAATTTCTTCCTCAGTTAATATGTCATATCATTATAAATAAATATATGCATTATAGCAGACCATAGTTTATTTAATCTACCCACTACTGTGAGATATTTGTTTTTCTAGTTTTTTGTTTTTCAAAAAAGTTCTCTAAAAAAATCTGAATAAAATTGATGGATAGTGTCTATCTCAATGTCCTGTTTGTGATACTGCACTATAATTTTGCTTGTGGAACCATCAGGGTCAACTGGGTAAAGGGTACAAAGGGGGTAAAGGGTACAAAGGATCCCTATTGTATTACTTTTTTTTTTTTTATAATTTTATTTTTTTAATGGGGTGACATCAATAAATCAGGATACATATATTCAAAGATAACAAGTCCAGGTTATCTTGTCGTTCAATTATGTTGCATACCCACCACCCAAAGTCAGATTGTCCTCTGTCACCTTCTATCTTGTTTTCTTTGTGCCCCTCCCCACCCCCTATCCCTCTCCCATTCCCCCCTCCCCCCCGTAACCACCACACTCTTGTCAATGTCTCTTAGTTTCAGTATTATGTCCCACCTACGTATGGAATAATACAGTTCCTATTTTTTTCTGATTTACTTATTTTGCTTCGTATCATGTTATCAATATCCCACCATTTTGCTGTAAATGTTCCGATGTCATCATTTCTTATGGCTGAGTAGTATTCCATAGTGTATATGTGCCACATCTTCTTTATCCAGTCATCTATTGATGGGCTTTTTGGTTGTTTCCATGTCCTGGCCACTGTGAACAATGCTGCAATAAACATGGGGCTGCATGTGTCTTCACGTATCAATGTTTCTGAGTTTTGGGGATATATACCCAGTAGAGGGATTGCTGGGTCATAAGGTAGTTCTATTTTCAGTTTTTTGAGGAACCACCATACTTTCTTCCATAATGGTTGTACTACTTTACATTCCCACCAACAGTGTATGAGGGTTCCTTTTTCTCCACAGCCTCTCCAACATTTGCTATTACCTGACTTGCTAATAACAGCTAATCGAACAGGTGTGAGGTGGTATCTCATTGCCGTTTTGATTTGCATTTCTCTAATAGCTAAAGAACATGAGCATCTTTTCATATATCTGTTGGCCATTTGTATTTCTTCCTGGGAGAAGTGTCTATTCATATCCTCTTCCCAATTTTTATTGGATTGTTTGTTTGTTTGTTGTTGAGTTTTATGAGTTCTTTGTATATTTTGGATATTAGGCCCTTATCTGAGCTGTTGTTTGAAAATATCATTTCCCATTTAGTTGGCTTTCTGTTTATTTTGTTATCAGTTTCTCTTGCTGAGCAAAAACTTCTTAGTCTGATGTAGTCCCATTCATTAATTTTTGCCTTCACTTCTCTTGCCATTGGAGTCAAATTCATAAAATGCTCTTTAAAACCCAGGTCCATGAGTTGAGTACCTATGTCTTCTTCTATGTACTTAATTGTTTCAGGTCTTATGTTTAGATCTTTGATCCATTTTGAGTTAATTTTTGTACAGGGAGAGAGACTGTAGTCCAGTTTCATTCTTTTGCATGTGGCTTTCCAGTTTTCCCAGCACCATTTATTGAAGAGGCTTTCTTTTCTCCATTGTGTGTTGTTGGCCCCTTTATCAAAAATTATTTGACTATATATATGTGGTTTTATTTCTGGACTTTCTATTCTGTTCCATTGGTCTGAGTGTCTATTTTTCTGCCAATACCATGCTGTTTTGATTGTCGTGGCCCTATAATAGAGTTTGAAGTCAGGTATTGTTATGCCCCCAGCTTCATTCTTTTTCTTTAGGATTGCTTTGGCTATTCGGGGTGTTTTATAGTTCCATATAAATCTGATGATTTTTTGCTCTATTTCTTTAAAAAACATCATTGGAAGTTTGATGGGAATTGCATTAAATTTGTATATTGCTTTGGGTAATATAGCCATCTTGATTATATTTATTCTTCCTAGCCAAGAGCAAGGTATATTCTTCCATCTCATTATATCTTTTTCGATTTCCCTTAACAATGGTTTATAGTTTTCATTATATAAGTCCTTTACATTCTTTGTTATGTTTATTCCTAAGTATTTTATTTTTTTTGTTGCAATCGTGAAGGGGATTATTCTTTTGAGTTCCTTCTCAGTTGTTTCATTGTTGGCATATAGAAAGGCTATTGACTTCTGTATGTTAATTTTGTATCCTGCGACCTTACTGTATTGGCTTATTGTTTCTAGTAGTCTTTTTGTGGATTCTTTGGGGTTTTCGATGTATAGGATCATATCATCTGCAAAAAGTGATACCTTTACTTCTTCTTTTCCGATATGGATGCCTTTTATTTCTTTGTCTTGTCTGATTGCTCTGGCTAGAACCTCTAGTACCATATTAAATAAGAGTGGAGAGAGTGGACAACCCTGTTTTGTTCCTGATTTAAGGGGGAAAGCCTTCAGTTTAGTGCCATTTAATATGATGTTAGCTGATGGTTTATCATATATGGCCTTTATCATGTTGAGATATTTTCCTTCTATACCCATTTTGTTGAGAGTCTTAAACATAAAATTGTGTTGTATTTTATCGAAAGCCTTTTCTGCGTCTATTGATAAGATCATGTGGTTTTTGTTCTTTGTTTTGTTGATATGGTGTATTACATTAACCGTTTTACGTATGTTGAACCATCCTTGAGATTCTGGGATGAATCCCACTTGATCATGATGTATTATTTTTTTAATATGTTGTTGTATTCGATTTGCTAGTATTTTGTTTAGTATTTTAGCATCTGTATTCATTAGAGATATTGGTCTGTAGTATTCTTTTTTTGTGCCATCCTTGCCTGGTTTTGGTATGAGGGTTATGTTGGCCTCATAAAATGTGTTTGGAAGTATTGCTTCTTCTTCAATTTTTTGGAAGACTTTGAGTAGAATAGGAACCAAGTCTTCTTTGAATGTTTGATAAAATTCGCTGGTATAGCCGTCAGGGCCTGGACTTTTATTTTTGGGGAGGTTTTTAATGGTTTTTTCTATTTCTTCTCTACTGATAGGTCTGTTTAGGCTTTCTGCTTCTTCTTGACTCAGTCTAGGAAGGTTGTATTTTTCTAGGAATTTATCCATTTCTTCTAGGTTGTTGAATTTAGTGGCATAAAGTTTTTCATAGTATTCTACAACAATTCTTTGTATATCTACAGTGTCTGTGGTGATTTCTCCTCTTTCATTTTGGATTTTGTTTATATGAGTTCTTTCTCTTTTTTCCTTGGTAAGTCTTGCCAAGGGTTTGTCAATTTTGTTGATCTTTTCAAAGAACCAGCTCCTTGTTCTATTAATTTTTTCTATAGTTTTTCTGTTCTCTAATTCATTTATTTCTGCTCTGATTTTTATTATCTCCTTTCTTCGGCTGGTTTTGGGTTGTCTTTGTTCTTCTTTTTCTAGTTCCTTAAGGTGGGAAGTTAAGTGGTTCACTTGGGCTCTCTCTTGTTTGTTCATATATGCCTGAAGCGATATGAACTTCCCTCTTATCACTGCTTTTGCTGCATCCCATAGATTCTAATATGTTGTATTGTCATTTTCATTAGTCTGTATATATCTTTTGATCTCTGCACTTATTTCTTCTTTGACTCATTCATTTTTTAAAAGTATGTTGTTTAGTTTCCACATTTTTGTGGGATTTTTTTCCTCTTTTTTGCAGTTGAATTCTAGTTTCAAGGCTTTATGATCAGAAAATATGCTTGGTACAACTTCAATTTTTCTGAATTTGCTGATGTTGTTTTTGTGGCCCAACATATGGTCAATTCTTGAGAATGATCCATGTACACTGGAGAAAAATGTATACTCAGTCACTTTGGGATGAAATGTCCTGTAGATGTCTATCATATCCAGGTGCTCTAGTGTTTTGTTTAAGGCCACTATGTCTTTGTTGATTCTCTGTTTGGATGACCGATCTAGAGCCGTCAGCGGTGTATTGAGGTCTCCAAATATGATTGTATTTTTGTCAGTTTTTGTTTTAAGATCAATAAGTAGCTGTCTTATATATTTTGGTGCTCCTTGGTTTGGTGCATATATATTAAGAATTGTTATGTCTTCTTGATTCAGTGTCCCCTTAGCCATTATGAAATGGCCATTTTTGTCTCTGAGTACTTTTCCTGTCTTGTAGTCAGCATTATCCGATATGAGTATTGCTACACCTGCTTTTTTTTGGATGTTATTTGCTTGGAGTATTGTTTTCCAGCCTTTCACTTTGAATTTGTTTTTATCCTTGTTACTTAGATGAGTTTCCTGTAGGCAGCATACAGTTGGATTTTCTTTTTTAATCCATTCTGCTACTCTGTGCCTTTTTATTGGTGAGTTTAATCCGTTTACATTTAGTGTAATTATTGATACTTGTGAGTTCCCTATTGCCATTTTATAGATTGCTTTCTGTTAGTTTTGTGTCTTGTTTGATCCTTCTCTTTCGTTTTTCTATCTTTTGTTTTTATTTGGTTGTATTCCATACATCTTTCCTCTGTTGCTATCTTTTTTATCTCATGTGCTTCTGTGGTGGTTTTTTCAATGGTGGTTACCTTTGAGTAATGAAAAGGGTCCCTACCCTGTTCACTGTAGCGAACTATTTTGTGAGTACTTTTGCACTCCATCGTCCTTTGCTACTGTTAATCTCCATCTTCTCCCCCTCTTTCTTTTTGTTGTTGTCACAGTTTAAATTTGGTTTTATTGTGTTCTTCTCGGAGCTTTTACTTGTGGCTCTGTTTTTTTTGTTCTTTGTATCTGATTGGAGAACCCCCTTTAGTAATTCCTGGAGTGGGGGTTTTCTGATGATAAATTCCCTCATCTTTTCTGTATCTGTGAATGTTTTTATTTCTCCTTCGTATTTGAAGGATAGCTTTGATGGGTATAGTATTCGTGGCTGAAAGTTCCTCTCTTTCAGGACTTTAAATATTGGGGTCCATTCTCTTCTAGCTTGTAGAGTTTCTGCTGAGAAATCTGATGATAATCTAATGGGCCTTCCTTTATATGTTGTATTCTTCTTTTCCCTGGCTGCCTTGAGAATTTTTTCTTTGCTGTTGGTTTGTGTCAATTTCATTATGATATGCCTTGGAGTAGGTTTGTTGGGGTTAAGAAAACTTGGAGTTCTGTTTGCTTCTTGAACTTGAGGCTTTAGTTCTTTCCACAGGCTTGGGAAGTTCTCATCTATTATTTGTTTGAGTATGTTCTCCATTCCATTTTCTCTCTCTTCTCCCTCTGATATACCTATTATTCTTATGTTATTCTTTTTGATGGAGTCAGATAATTCTTGTAGGGCTATCTCATTTTTTTTTAATTTTTGAGTCTCTTTCTTCTCTCTGTTGTGCCTCAAGTTGCTTGTCTTCTATTTCACTAATCCTCTCTTCTATCTGACCTGTTCTATTAGCTAAGCTTGTTACTTCGTTTTTCAGCTCGTGAATTGAGTTTTTCATCTCTGTTTGATTTGTTTTTATAGTTTCAATTTCCTTGGACATATATTCTTTGTGTTCATTGAGTTGTTTTCTGAGCTCCCTATATTGCCTTTCTGTGTTTTCTTGTATATCTCGGAGGATTTTTAGTATTTCTATCTTGAATTCTCTGTCATTTAGCTCCAAGGTTTCCAATATATTAAATTTTTTCTCCATAGATTTTTCCTCATCTAGCTGTGTTACCTCTCTTTCTTTTGTATCCATGATATTCGATTTTCTCTTCCTTAATGGCATCTGAGGGTGGTTTTGTTGATAGTATTAATGAGATTTAATAAAGAATAAAAAGTTAAAAAAAATAAAAAAATAAAAAAATCAAAGAGTTGTTTTTTTAAAAAAAATTAATAATGAAATAAAGAAAAATAAAATAAAATAAAAATTTTTTAAAAAAGGAAATTATTCCCCCCCTCCTTTTTTCCTCTCCTCTCCTCTCCCCTCTTTCTTGAGAAAATCTTGTGGTGGACTGTGAGTTATAACAAACAATGCCTGTGATGGAGGGCCTGAATTGGGGAAAAGTAATAAAGGGGCAAAAAAGAAAAAAAGGAAAAAAAAAAAAAGGAAAAAAAGAAAAAGAAAAAAGAAAAAAAAAAGAGCATATGGACCCACAAAAAGCAAATAAGGAAAAAATTTGGGTCAAGAATAAAATGATTTGCTTTTAGGTGTTGGTTGTCTAAGAGTTATGATGAGAGGAATAAGAGGAAAACGGAAAAATGGGGGGACAAATTAAAAACTTACTATTGTATTTAGTGGAACAAGAACTAGATAATATGGAGAGCCAGGGATGGGAGCACTGCTAGTGAGTTAAAAAGGTGAAGTAAAAAACCCCCAAGATGCCACAAACATAGGTTTGAGTCCCAGATAAGATAATTTGTTTGTTATTGAGGTTTGAATGAGAGGAGATGTAAAGGAGAAAGGAAGAAACTAATATAGAGGGAGAAAAGAAAGAGAGAGAGAGAAAAAAAAGAGGGAACCAGTAAAAGAAGAAAAAAGAAAGGAGAGAGAGAGAGTTAAGGGTTTTGGAGTGCAACCCTCATAGAGAGAAAGGAAGAGAAGAGAAAAGATAATGGGAGATGTAACACTTATGGGTAGTGTAGTTCAAGGAGAGGAGAGAGTAAGACCGGTAGAGAGTTAATTGGCCAAATTGGAGGAGAAAAAAAAAGTATCAAGAATGACGATAAGAGAAACAAACGAACAAATATAATAAAATGGGATAGGTTATAAAGTCTGCAGATTATTCTTGATTTTGAGAGGTTATCTTCTTGCTTTTTTTTTTTTCTCCCTCTTCCTGGTCGGTGACTCTGTACCCCGGGTTCTGCCCCTTTGGCACGCTCAGGTAGAGGTTTGCAGTTGATAAGTCTCTATGGCAATGTCATGTATTGTGCTTTAGTCTCGTGGGAGTCGAGGCTCATTAGCATTTATAGGCTCCGACAGTGAGAGAGTCCGTGTTCCTGGAGCCTTTCTCCTAGTCTTTCCTTCCTCAATTAGTAGCCTGATAATCCAGCTATGGGGTTGCTGCTGCCTCTGCCTGGATAGTAAGAGGCTCAAAGAGCTGGCAACTCCCCACTCTATTTCCACTCAGCACAGGGCTCTGGGTAAGGCTCAGTCAGTCAGAGCTGCTAGCATAATCAGGCGGGCTTTCCGCCCACTCAAAGACCACTGGCTCTGCCACTCTGTCCGGTAACAGAAGCGGGCGCCCACTTCTGGGGGGCACTTGGATGAAACTCTCACTCACTGTCTGCGACCAGGATATCCAGCCAGCAGTCTCACGCTCTGAGTGAAACCCCCAACCGCAGGGAAAAGTTGCAGCGTTGGAATTGAGTCTCGCTCCGTCCCCGTGTGCGGCTTTTGCAAGGCGCTGGGGCGGCTCGAGATTCTGCTTTGGCCCACACAAAGGCCCCTGACTCTGCCCCTCTCTGCGATAACACGGGCGCGCACTGCCGAGGCACTCGGAGGAATCACTCACTCCTTATCTGCGCGCGCAAACCAGGATATGAGGCCGGCCGCGGTTCCCTCTGAGTGAAACACCCTCCAGCACGGAAAATCTCCACCGTTGGAATTAGTTCTCATTCCCTCCCGTGCGTGGCTTTCCCAGGGCGCTGGGGCTGCCCAGAGACTCTGTCCTCGGCCCACAGAAAGGCCTCTGACCCTGCCTCTCCGTGGGGCAACACGGGCACCCACTCTCGGGGCCTAGGAAGAAATTCTCGCCCACTAACTGCGCACCGACCAGGAGACCGGGTAAAATGGCCGCTCCGCTTGTCTTTCTTTGTTTGGGTTTGGCGCGAGTGTTAGCTTGTATTGCCCGGGTTGCCACAGGATCAGATTTTCCTCGGCTTGTATCTCCGTGCCACAGCCTGGTTCGGCCGTTTGTGCCGCGGCGGCCTGGATCTATTCACCCCCTTTGCCCGCCTCAGTTTCTATATTCACAGTTACCAGAGAAAGCCGCCCTGTTTAGGTTAGTGAGGAAGGCGGAGCATTTCTTACTCCCTATTTCCTTCGGGGTTTGGTTATATATTTAGCCAATTTTTCACTCAATCATACCTTTGGGTGTATTGCGAAGCATCTGGAAGCTCCAAGTATAGGTTTTTCTGTTTCTGGTTGAAGATCTTGTTGAGTTTTGGGGGAGATTTATCGGTATCGCTTCCTACCCTGCCATTACTCTGACGTCAACTCTGTATTACTTTTTTAAAAATAATTTGTTTATTTTAAAGAGGAGAGAGAGAGAGACAGAAGAATGAGCACGTAGCATCAATTCCCATATGTGCCTTTACCAGGTAAGCACAGGGTTTTGAACTGGTGACCTCAGCATTCAGTTTAATACTCTATCCACTGTGCCACCACAGGTCAGGCTGTATTATTTCTTTTATTTTTTTTTTGTATTTTTTTTTCTGAAGCTGGAAACGGGGAGAGACAGTCAGACAGACTCCCACATGCGCCGGACCGGGATCCACCTGGCACGCCCACCAGGGGCGACGCTCTGCCCACCAGGGGGCGATGCTCTGCCCCTCCGGGGCATCGCTCTGACACGACCAGAGCCACTCTAGCGCCTGGGGCAGAGGCCAAGGAGCCATCCCCAGTGCCCGGGCCATCTTTGCTCCAATGGAGCCTTGGCTGCGGGAGGGGAAGAGAGAGACAGAGAGGAAGGAGGGGGGGTGGAGAAGCAAATGGGCGCTTCTCCTATGTGCCCTGGCCGGGAATCAAACCCGGGTCCCCCGCATGCCAGGCCGACGCTCTACCGCTGAGCCAACCGGCCAGGGCCATGTATTATTTCTTATAACGGCACATGAGTCTATACTTACCTTAAAAAAAAAAACTCCCCTAAAATTTTTTCTGAATATTTCTGTGCATATATGTATGTATTACAACTGCTTCCTTTTTTGGATACATTCCAGAATGCAGTGGAATAACATTGCGTGGCCTTGGATGGGAACACAGCCAACAAGAAAAGAATGTTTTGCCAAGAGAATTGTTTTGTGACTTGAAGGCAGGTCACTGAAACAGGTCTATGTGACTGAAGGCAGTTGCTGGGCTTTTTCTCAGTAAAACATTCTCATAAGATTTCTGTACCTTCCAAGGTTATCCCTTGAGATAAAGAGAGAATGTTGTGGAAACCATAGAAGCAATAGCAATTAATGCCTTTTGATATTATGTTGTTGTTAAGCTATCATGCAGGTGTATTCCATGTATCTTTAAGTAAAAGTTATGCTTGATGTTATGCCAATTTCTCAGTAAACAAGTTTTTTGAAGTCTTGTGAATAAAAATAGGTCACAGCTCAAACTCAGGGCCATTTGCCTGAGCGAGCGGTGGTCCTTTGCTAGTCCTTGATGATTTCATCTGCTGATCTCTCTCTCTGCGCCCCCAACTCACAACAACACCAGAAAGTAGAATTTTGAGTCAAAATCATACTTCTATCAAGTGCCTCTGATATGCCTGACCCTGTGCTATTACTACTTAGAATAACTGAAAGGACATAGTTACCTGTAAAATGCTTAGAACCCAGCGAGGAAGGGGACTCTGAATGGAAGAACAAGGCACTCATGGTCAAGGCCTGTGGTGAATTCCAGGTGATGTGCCCCGACAGGAGCTAGGAATGTGGTCATTCTCACCATGTCCACTGACCTCAGGTTATGACCTAATAATTCCTAATGCACAGGCTCTATGCAGAGATAGAATATTTTTTCTTTTTATTTAAAAGACATTTTATTTTAGAGGGAGAGACAGAGACAGAAAGGGGGAGGAGCAGGAAGCATCAACTCTGATATATGTCTTGACCAGACAAGCCTGGGGTTTCAAATTGACAACATTAGGATGTGAGGGTGATTTGGCTGTGACATCTGTGACTCTGTTGATTGCCAGTGTTGACTCAGCTGATCTGGCTGGCTATGTGGGTGTCTCTTTCACTGCTCCACATGCATCCCTCCTGAAGCTGCGTCTTGGTTGAAGAGGACAACCTTCCCCGACAAAGGAGAGGACCGTTCTCAGGTCAGGGGTCCACGAGTAGCTGCTCCCCTGCTAGAACCTCCAAACACACTCTCAAACGGGCAACATCAACGTTCCAGGTTGATGCTCTGTCCACGGCACCACCACAGGTCAGGCTGGCTGTTTTTATTTATTTCTATATTTATTCAGAATGCTCTATACGAAACTTTTTAAAAGAACCAATAAGTGATGACTTTGTATATAAAATAAATAAGGAGAAATGACAACATAACTGCACACCTTTTGTTTGAGGAATACCAGACTTTTGAATGTACTTTAACAGAAAACTTTCTTCTTTTTATTTTAGTGACAGGAGGGGAGACAGAGAGACAGACTGGCTCATGCACCCCAACTGGGATCCACACAGTAAGTCCACTAGGGGGGCAATGCTCTGCCCATCTAGGGCCTTTTCTCCATTAGAACTGGGGCCTATTTTTAGCCCCTGAGGAGGGGGCCACTGGGGTCATTATTAGCAATGGGGGCCAATTTGCTTCAGCCAATCAAGCCATGGCTGCTGGAGGGGAAGAGAAAAAGAGACAGAAGGAGGAGGGGTGGAGCCAGAGATGATCCTGTCTCCTGTGTGCCCTGACCAAGAATCAAACCTAGGACATTCACTCTGGGCTGATGCACTACCACTGAGCCAACTGGCTGGGGCCAACACAGGATTTTTGTATGATATACCATATTACAAATAAATGAGAAAATTAACATCTTTGTTCATATTCTTAAAATATATGTGCTTAGAATCTTACAATCAGAGTAATTTCAATCTAGAATTGCAATTTTCATGTTGCTGCTCTCATAGAAATATTTCCATAAAGCCATAAATAAGTCAAGAAACAATGTCTAGGATTTCCATGTGTATTCAGGAATACTCAAGATTTTTAGTCATAAAGGAAGACAATAAAATACATATAATAAATATTTACAAGAAAAGGATGATATCACTCTCTTTGTCTTTGTATAACTGTAAGGCAGTTTCCACAACGTAGTCTTTTCAAATGTAAGGCCAAGGCCAACTCCACCAATTCAAATCTGAGCCCCCTGAAGTGAGGCGAAGGCCCAGAAATGCAAGGAGCTCAGGAGCAGGTAATCAAGGATTTCTTTTTTGCTTTCTTCTTTTTCAAGTGAGAGGGGAGACAGAGAGACAGACTCCCACATGGACCCCTACCTACCAGAATTTTCCTGGCAACCCCTGCCTGAACTTGATGCTCTGCCTACCTGGGGCCATCATTGCAAGTGAGGTATTTTTAGCTCCTGAGGAAGATGCTCAGTGCCAAGGGCTTATGTACTTGAACCAATCGAGCCATGGCAGTTGGAAAGGGAGAGGGAGAAAGGAAGAAAGAGAGGGAGAAAGAGAGAGAAAGAGAGTGAGAGAGAGAGAGACAGAGAGATAAAGAGAAGGGTACAGGGAGGGGAAGCAGATGGTGGTTTCTCCTGTGTACCCTGGCCAAGAATCAAACCTAGGATATCCACAAGCTGGGCTGACACTCTACCACTGAGCCACTGGCCAGGGCCTAATGGAGAATTTCTCATCAAAGTAGAGAATTCCAAGTATATTCACAAATTACCTATGAACACTAATGAGTCTTTCCTGTCCAGTTGGTGGTGCAGTGGATAGAGAGTTGGATTAGGACGCCAAGGACCCAGTTTTAAAACCCCAAGGCTGTCAACTTCATCACAGAGTCATCCAGCTTGATCCCATGGTCACCAGCTTAAGCCCAAAGGTCTCCAGCTTAAAGCCCGAGGTCACTGGCTTTAGCAAGGGGTCACTCCTTTTGCTTGAGTCCTCCAGTCAAGGCACATATAGGAAAGCAATCAATGAACAACTAAGGAGCCACAACAAAAAGCCCCAACAAAAAAGTTGATGCTTCTCATCTCTCTCCCTTCCTGTCTGTTATCACTATCTGTCCATCTCTCTGATCCTGTCCAAAAAGAAGAAAAAAAAATAAACCAAAATAATGTAAAGCATTTTCTCCACTCACAATAGTATGAAAGTAGATAACATTTAGAAAAAGAAATCTGGCAGAGACACAGACACAGAAGTAAACAACATTCTACTAAAATAATGATTGAATTTACAAAGAAATCAAAGTCCAAATCACAAATTTCTAGAGAAAATACGAAAACAAAAACAAACCATAATCTGTGCCACGGGAAAGCAGTGATGTTAATTTTTCAATGGTAATTAAATATTCTGAAAATCTGTTGAGATATGAGTGGATTTAATTGAATCACTCCTTACTTTTGGCAGAATGGTACTTTTATGCTCCTTTGCACTAAGGGTGTATGTCAATCTCCTTTTATGCAAATACCCTGTCATACACTTAGTATATCATTTTTTTCATAAAGCTTCAGAAACCTTTTTGTAGATTTAGAATGTGGAACTATGTTAACTAGGCAGGTTCTTTCAATAACCATTTCTTTGTTCCATATACTGCAATATTTAATGTACAGTGTTTTAAAATTTGTTCATGTTTCTTCACACACTTTTTTTTTATTTTGAACATTTATCATTCTCTGAGGATGTAGGACACCATATTCATACTTGGCAGTCATTGTCCATAATAACTAAATCCTCATATTTCCTCCACCTCCAACTAAGGCCACTTGTATTACAATACAGCACACAGAAAGCTCTACCCTGAGCTTCTTGGAGGAACATCCCACATGGATTCCTTTCAAGGCTCTACCCTCTCTATGGGATGGCCAGTAAATATTGACAAAGTTGCTAACTCGTGTTAAAGACTACACTCAAGGACATTTCCAGTATTTCTACATTATTTCAGGACTGTTTATTGTTCACAGGACTCTGAACTACTTCACTGCAACCATTATTAAAAAATAATCATGTGAGGCCCTGGCCAGTTGGCTCAGTGGTAGAGCGTCGGCCTGGCGTGCAAGGGGTCCTGGGTTCGATTCACAGCCAGGGCACACAGGAGAAATGCCCATCTGCTTCTCCACCCTTCCCCCTCTCCTTCCTCTCTGTCTCTCTCTTCCCCTCCCGCAGCCAAGGCTCCATTGGAGCAAAGATGGCCCGGGCGCTGGGGATGGCTCCTTGGCCTCTGCCCCAGGCGCTGGAGTGGCTCTGGTCACAACAGAGCGATGCCCCAGAGGGGCACAGCATCGCCCCCTGGTGGGCAGAGCGTCGCCCCCTGGTGGGCGTGCCGGGTGGATCCCGGTCCGGCGCATGCGGGAGTCTGTCTAATTGTCTCTCCCCATTTCCAGCTTTGGAAAAATACAAAAAAAAAAATCATGTGAGTACTTACATAATAAGTACTATTATGTAGTAAAACAAACAGTATTTACTATTTATTGTAGCAGCGAAATCTCTGTGTTATTCAAGCCTCTATGTGCAATGAGACTGAGTATAATTATACTAACAATTCCTTGCAGGATCTGTAAATAGAGGACGGTGTGAAAAGTAGACAATTTATATTGTTTTGATGAGATGCGGGAACTGCTTACCACTCCCAGTGCACACAAAGGTAAACTGACTACACGGTGGTTAACACTCAAGAATTCAAAGATGCTGGCAGTCGAGAAAGATGCATTAAAGACAGAAGTGTTCACCAGCCACTAAGCAGTCTTACCAAAAATAGAAACATAAATGCAGGTAACGGAGAAGGTATATAAAAGAATAATGGTCACCAGAACAAGGATATTCTGGATAGCTCTGATCTCAGGGGATGGTCTGGAGGACACACTGGTCACATGAAGGTGTTGGACCTCCTGCTTATGCCTGTACAGAACAGAAACCATGGTTCCCCTGGCCCAAGTCAGAGTCCCGAACACAAAACATATAATGGGCAGATTGAATACTTCATTGGAAGTGGGACATATCCAAAGGTCATAGTGTTTGAGATGTCTTTGGTGTTCCTTCTGTCAGTCACATACTCAGGAACCCTAATATTTAGCATTATGTTCAGGATCCAGCAGAGGATATTTGAGGTGTCTGTGTAGTTGGCAGTTTTTGCTTTATAATAACTGCCAAATTTTTATTTTTGATATTTTTGGTGTATTAGATTTGAAAATAGGATTAGATAATAAAATTTAGGTTACTTAACTGGTGTATTTTTTTTAAAAAAAAATAGTGATTTTTAACATTTTTTATTGATTCCCATTTGGGGCTTATGGAATTTCCAGTTACAAACTTTTGGAGAAAAAATAAAAAGTATTACAAACACAGGAAAACTCATGTTCTATGCCAAACAGGAAAGCATTCAACTTGTGGTCCTATATTACATTTCCTACACTGCTTGTGCAAATTTGTGCCACATAGAGCACATTTCCTTTGTTCTCCTCACAGGTCCTTTCCAATAAATGTTCAATGGGATCAAATCTAACAGCTTCAGGTACACAGCTTTTCCTTGTTATGCTTGAACTGGATCTTCCGGCAACCTTAGAATTGGATAATGATTCTTTTATCATATACATTCTTGCAATATTGCGTCTGAAAGTCTAATAATGAGATGTTTTTATTTGAAGCAGTATAAAGAGCACGGCATTAAGAAGAGCAACATCAATGGCATTTGTAAAAGCAGAAAATACCATTTCTTACCTCTAAATTTAATGCGATACTTTTCACCATTCCAGTCCAGCTTATCAACCCCACCCATATATTTGTTATATTGCCCTACAATGTTTGGTCTATCCACTCGACATTCTTTCTTTTCTTTCTTACAATTTCTTCTCTTTTTCTTAAGGTTGTAGTCCTGAATAATTTGACAGAACTTTGACAGTTATTGTCATTCCAAGTCAATGCAAATATTTTATTATTTTCATCATAACAATAATTGTATGCTCTATGTTCTTCTTTTTTCAGTATGTTATCAGATTTCAAGGGACACTTATTCATTCTATTATATCTCCTTACAATATTAGAGAGCAACACTAAACAACTTAAGAAATTGGTATTAATTCTGAGGAAACCAGAGGGTACTTTTTATGGGAAATAACCTTTTAGAAAATTTTAGCAAGGTCTGCGGTGGAGCAGTGGATAGAATGTCAACCTAGAATACTGAGGTCACTGGTTTGAGACCCTTGCCCAGTCAAGGTATGTATGAAAAACAATCAACATTGAACAACTAAAAGTGAAGCAATGATGTGTCAACATTCCTCACTGCAGGTCCCTCTCCCTCCCTTCTCTGTGAAATCCAGAAAATCTTAAAAAATAAAAAGTTCCTATATCATTTGGATATAATCCTGTTGATCCAAACTCCATCTAGCACTGTCTTCTGAACCTCTACAGCAAATAAGATATTAACTTTCACATTTCAATTTAAAAATTACTAGTGTTATTCAGACCAGTTAGTAGTGTGGTGGGTAGTGTCATTGTGGGATGTTGATGACCCAGGTAGAAACTCTGAAGTTGCCGGCTTGAGCATGAGGACACTGGCTTCAACGTAGGTCATAGACATGACCCAATGGTTTCTGACTTAAACAGGCCACTGGCTTAAAGCACAAGAATGCTGGCTTCAGCAAGTGTTCACCGACTCACCTGGAGGCCCCCAGTCAAGGCACATAAGAAATAAATGAATAACTAAAGGGCCTCAACTACAAGTTGATGCTTCTTAGCTCTCTGCCTTCCTATCTCTCTAAAAAATAATAAAAATTACTAAGGGTAGACTTCATAAGAATTAGTGGTGCTCTTTGCTTTGATTGTTCACATGAGAAAATAGATATCCTTGTCACATGTCTCTGCATGAAAAAGTGACAAAGAACTTGAAAAGAGGCTCTTCTGTGGTAATCTGGTGAATGGGAGTCTACTCAGATGCGCATTAGAGACAGAGTGTAGGTTATGATAAGCAAGGATGTTCCATGAGGAATCTTTAGAAAAACATGTGGGAGACTGAAAGTTGGCAAAGCCACTGGTTTGAGGCTTAGAAAATGCTAAGTTCTCCCCCTCCCCCTTCATATTGACTCTGAAGCTGAGTATTTGCACTCATCCAAAAACCCCACCTCACTAGTTTAGTGAAGTTGCTAAAGGCTTTTTCACACCTCCATATCAGCTGTGATGCTGGATTGTTTCTATTTGTCCTACCCCCCGCCCCATGTCCCTTGGAGACTGGAGGCAGTTTCTGTTTTATCCTTTGTTTTGTGAAGTTCTTATGCAGGGTGGAGGGTTTTCTGCACTTGGGAGAATTCTTGGGTTGCTTTGGTAATGTGACTATGCTTTAATAATCTCTTAGATTTACTAATGACTTTACTTTGCCTTATAAAGCAGGAATGGGAATGGAGACAACTTTTGCAAGCTATCATTTGCACTGCAAAGAGAACTCTAGAGACCAGTCTTTCCCTCTTAAGCTTATTTTCTTAATTCCACGCCAGTCCCACTCAGGACCTAGATTTACTAGCTGTGCTAGTTCCCAGCAAAAACTTGTGGATGCCATCTGTGATGGATATAGTCTAGGATGAAAGAGACACTTGTGTAGTGAATTCAAATTATGAATGTGCACAAACCTAAGATCTTCTGCAAACAAATGTCTGGTAGAGGGAACCACATTGCCTGCTCTCATCAATGCATTTCAAGTTAATAACTCAGTGTGATTGTGACCTTAAAATATTAAACTCCAGTTTTAAACAGAATACTTTATATCAGTTTTAAAATGTATAATGTACTGGAATCCTGGTCCAGCGCATGCAGAAATCTGTCTCTGCCTCCTTGCTACTCACTTCAGAAAAAAATTTTTTTTTTTTAATTTTTTTTTTTTTAATTCATTATAGAGAGGAGAGAGAAGGGGAGAGAGAGAGACAGAGAGGGAGAGAGAGAGGAGAGAGAGAAGGGGGGAGGAGCTGGAAGCATCAACTCCCATATGTGCCTTGACCAGGCAAGCCCAGGGTTTCGAACCGGCAACCTCAGCATTTCCAGGTCGACGCTTTATCCACTGCGCCACCACAGGTCAGGCCAGAAAAAATTTTTTAAAAATGACATAGAGTGGCTGAATGGATAAAAAAAAAATTAAAAATCCGCCTGACCTGTGGTGGTGCAGTGGATAAAGCATCGACCATGGAAATGCTGAGGTCGCCAGTTCTGGGACAGAGGGGCAGAGTCAGAGGCCTTTCTGTGGGCTGAAACCAGAGTCTTGAGGTCGCCCCTGTGCTGCAAAAAGCAGCGTGCGGGGAGTGAGTGGGAGCAAAATTCCCTATGCTGGAACTTTTCTGTGCAGGTGGGGCACCTCACCGGGAGTGAGAGGTGGCTGGCTGGATATCTTGGTCAGCGAGCACAGATAGTGGGCGAGAGATTCCCCTGGGAGTGGGCGCCCATGTTCCTGAACAGAGGGACAGAGTCAGAGGTCTTTGTGTGGGCCGAAGCCCCACCTGATTATGCTAGGGGCTCTGACTGATTGGGCCTTACCCAGAGCCCTGTGCTGAGTGGGAATAGAGTGGGGATTTGCCAGCTCTTTGAGCCTCTTACTCTCCAGGAAGAGGCAGCATAAACCCCAGAGTTGGATCATCAGGCTACTAATTCAGGAAGGAAAGACTAGGAGAGAGGCTCTGGAAACACGAACTCTCTCATTGGCGGAGCCTGCAAATGCTAATGAGCCTCGACTGCCAAAAAGACTGAAGCCCAATATATGACATCGCCATAGAGACTTATCAACCGCAAACCTCTATCTAAGCATGCCACAGGGGCAGAACCCGGGGAACACAGTCACCGACAAGAAAGAAGCAGAGGAAAAAAAAAAGGAAGAAGATAACCTCTCAAAATCAAAAATAATCCACAGATTTTATAACCTATCTTGTTTTATTATATATGTTCTTTTGTTTTTCTTATTTTCTTGTCTTGATTATTTTCTTCCTCTTACAATTTGGTCATTTAATTCTCTGCTGGTCTTACTCTCTCCTCTCCTTAAACTACACTACCCATAAGTGTTACATCTCCCATTATCTTTTCTTTCTTCTTCCTTTCTATGAGGGTTGCACTCCAAAACCTTTAACTCTCTCTTTCTCCTTTTCTTCTTTTTTCTTCTTTTTGTGTTTTCCTCTTTTTTTTTTCTCCCTCTATATTAGTTTCTTCTTTTCTCCTTTATTTTTCTTCTCATTCAATCCTCAATCATGAACAAATTATTTTATCTGGGACTCAAATTTTTCTTTGTGGTGCTTTGGGGTTTTTTTACTTTACTTTTTTAACTCACTAGCAGTGCTCCCAACCCTGGCTCTCCATTTTATCTAGTTCTTGCTCCACTAAATACAATAGTAATTTTTAAATTTCCCCCCCATTTTCCTGTTTCCCTGTTATTCTTCTCATCATATCTCTTAGTCAACCATCACCTAAAAGCAAATCATTTTATTCTTAAACCAAATTTTTTCTTTTTTTACATTTTGTGGGTTTATACCCCCTTTATTGCCCCTTTATCACTTCTCCCCAACTCAGGCCCTCCATTATAGGTAGTTGTTGTTCTATTTAGCACAATATAATTCACAGTTCACCACAAGATTTTCTCAAGAAGAAGGGGAGAGGAGAGGAGAGAAAAAAAAGGGGGGGATAATAATTTTTTTATTATTTTTATTTTTAACTTTTTATTCTTTATTAATTCTCATTAATACTATCAATAAAACCATCCTCTGATGCCATTAAGGAAAAGGAAATCAAATATCATGGATACAAAAGAGAGAGAGGTAGCACAGATTGATGAGGGAAAATCTGTGGAGAAAAAATTTAATATATTGGAAAACTTGGAGCTAACTGACAGAGAATTTAAAATAGAAATCCTAAAAATACTCACGGATATACAAGAATACAAAAAAAGGCAATTTAGCCTGACCAGGCAGTGGCGCAGTGGATAGAGCGTTGGACTGGGATGCAGAGGACTCAGGTTCGAGACTGCGAGGTTGCCAACTTGAGCGCGCTCATCTGGTTTGAGCAAAAAGCCCACCAGTTTGAACCCAAGGTCTCTGGCTCCAGCAAGGGATTTCTCGGTCTGCTGAAGGCCTGCGGTCAAGGCACATTTGAGAACGCAATCAATGAACAACTAAGGTGTTGCAATGCGCAATGAAAAACTGATGATTGATGCTTCTCATCTCTCTCCGTTCCTGTCTGTCTGTACCTGTCTATCCCTCTCTTTAACTCACTCTCTGTCTCGGTAAAAAATAAATAAATTTTTTTAAAAAAGGCAATTTAGGGAGCTCAGAAAACAACTCAATGAACACAAAGAATATATTACCAAGGAAATTAAAACTAAAAAAACAAATAAAACAAAGATGAAAACTCAATTCACGAGCTGAAAAACGAGGTAACAAGCTTAGCTAATAGAACAGGCCAGATAGAAGGTAGGATTAGTAAAATAGAAGACCAGCAACTTGAGGCACAACAGGGAGAAGAAGAAAGATACTCAAAAATTTAAAAAAATGAGAAAGCTCTACAGGAATTGTCTGACTCCATCAAAAAGAATAACATAAGAATAATAGGTATATCAGAGGGAGAAGAGAGAGAAAATGGAATGGAGAATATATTCAAACAAATAATAGACGAGAACTTCCCAAGCCTGTGGAGAGAACTAAAGCCTCAAATTCAAGAACAAAACAGAACTCCGACTTTTCTTAACCTCTACAAACCTACTCCAAGGCACATCATAATGAAATTGGCACAAACCAACCACAAAGAAAAAATTCTCAAGGCAACCAGGGAAAAGAAGAATAAAACATATAAAGGAAGACTCATTAAATTATCATCAGATTTCTCAACAGAAACTCTAAAAGCTAGAAGAGAGTCAACCTCAATATTTAAAGTCCTGAAAGAGAGGAACTTCCAGCCACGAATATAATACCCATCAAAGCTATCCTTCAAATATGAAGGAGAAATAAAAACATTCACAGATACAGAAAAGATGAGGGAATTTATCATCAGAAAACCCCCACTGCCTGACCAGGTGGTGGCGCAGTGGATAGAGCATCGGACTGGGATGCGGAAGGACCCAAGTTCGAGACCCCGAGGTCGCCAGCTTGAGCGCGGGCTCATCTGGCTTGAGCAAAGAGCTCACCAGCCTAGACCCAAGGTTCCTAGCTCCAGCAGGGGGTTACTCGGTCTGCTGAAAGCCCGCGGTCAAGGCACATGTGAGAAAGCAATCAATGAACAACTAAGAAGTCGCAACGCGCAACGAAAAACTAATGATTGATGCTTCTCATCTCTCTCCGTTCCTGTCTGTCTGTCCCTGCCTATCTCTGCCTCTGTAAAAAGAAAAAAAAATCTTAAAAAAAAAAAAAAAAGAAAACCCCCACTCCAGGAATTACAAAGGGGGGTTTTCCAAACAGATACAAAGAACAAAACAAAACCAAACCACAAGTAAAAGCTCCACCAAGAACACAATAAAACCAAATTTAAACTGTGACAACAAAAACAACAAAAAAGAAGAGAGGACGAAGATTAACAGTAGCAAAGGACGATGGAGGCAAAAGTACTGACAAGATAGTGTACTACAATGAAGAGGGTAGGAACCCTTTTCATTACTTAATGGTAACCACCCTTAAAAAAAACACCATAGAAGCACATGATTTAAAAAAAATAGCAACAGAGGAATGATGTATGGAATACAACCAAACAAAACAAAAGATAGAAAAATGAAAGAGAAGGATCAAACAAGATACAAAACTACTGGAAAACAATACTCCAAGCAAATAACATCCAAAAAAAAGGCAGGCGTAACAATACTCATATCTGATAATGCTGACTACAAGACAGCAAAAGTACTCAAAGACAAAAATGGTCATTTCATAATGATTAAGAGGACGCTGAATCAAGAAGACATAACAATTCTTAACATATATGCACCAAACCAAGGAGCACCAAAATACATAAGACAGCTACTTATTGACCTTAAAACAAAAACTGACAAAAATACAATTATACTTGGAGACCTCAATACACCGCTGATGGCTCTAGATCGGTCATCCAAACAGAGAATCAATAAAAATATATTGGCCTTAAACAAAACACTAGAGCACCTGGTAATGATAGACATCTACAAAACATTTCATCCCAAAGTGAAAGAAAATACATTTTTCTCCATTGTACATGGATCATTCTCAAGAATTGACCATATGTTGGGCCACAAAAACAACATCAGCAAATTCAGAAAAACTGAAGTTGTACAAATCATATTTTCTGATCACAAAGTCTTAAAACTAGAATTCAAATGCAAAAAAGAGGAAAAAACCCCCCAAAAATGTGGAAAATAAACAACATACTTTTAAAAAATGAATGGGGTCTGACCTGTGGTGGTGCAGTGGATAAAGCGTCAACCTGGAAATGCTGAGGTCGCTGGTTCAAAACCTTGGACTTGCCTGGTGAAGGCACATATGGGAGTTGATACTTCCAGCTCCTCCCCCCTTCTCTCTCTCTCCCTCTCTCTCTCCTCTCTAAAAATAAATAAATAAATAAATAAAAAATGAATGGGTCAAAGAAGAAATAAGCACAGAGATCAAAAGATATATACAGACAAATGAAAATGACAATACGACATCAGAATCTTTGGGATGCAGCAAAAGCAGTAATAAGAGGAAAGTTCAAATCACTTCAGGCCTATATAAACAAACAAGAGAGAGCCCAAGTGAACCACTTAACTTCATACCTTAAGGAACTGGAAAAAGAAGAGCAAAGACAATACAAAACCAGCCGAAGAAAAGAGATAATAAAAATCAGAGCAGAAATAAATGAAATAGAGAACATAAAAACTATAGAAAAAATTAATAAAACAAACAGCTGGTTCTTTGAAAAGATCAACAAAATTGACAAACCCTTGGCAAGACTTATCAAGGAAAAAAAAGAAAGAACTCATATAACAAAATCCAAAATGAAAGAGGAGAAATCACCACGGACATCATAGATATACAAAGAATTATTATAGAATACTATGAAAAACTTTATGCCACTAAATTCAACAATCTAGAAGAAATGGATACATTCCTAGGACAATACAACCTTCCTAGACTGAGTCAAGAAGAAGCAGAAAGCCTAAACAGACCAATTAGTACGGAAGAAATAGAAAAAACTATTAAAAATCTCCCCAAAATAAAAGTCCAGGCCCAGACGGTTATACTAGCGAATTCTATCAAACATTCAAAGAAGACTTGGTTCCTATTCTACTCAAAGTCTTCCAAAAAATTGAAGAAGAAGCAATGCTTCCAAACACATTTTATGAGGCCAACATAACCCTCATACTGAAACCGGGCAAGGACAGCACAAATAAAGAACACTACAGACCAATATCTCTAATGAATACAGATGCTAAAATACTAAACAAAATACTGGCAAATCGAATACAACAACATATTAAGAAAATAATACATCAATATCAAATGGGTTTCATCCCAGAATCTCAAGGATGGTTCAACATACGTAAAACGGTTACCGTAATACACCATATCAGCAAAACAAAGAACAAAAACCACATGATCTCATCAATAGATGCAGAAAAGGCATTCGATAAAATAAACACAATTTTATGTTTAAGACACTCAACAAAATGGGTATAGAAGGAAAATATCTCAACATGATAAAGGCCATATATGATAAACCATCAGCTAACATCATATTAAATGGCACAAAACTGAAGGGTTTCCCCCTTAAATCAGGAACAAGACAGGGTTGTCCACTCTCTCCACTCTTATTTAATGTGGTGCTAGAAGTTCTAGCCAGAGCAATCAGACAAGACAAAGAAATAAAAGGCATCCATATAGAAAAAGAGGAGGTAAAGGCATCACTTTTTGCAGATGATATGATCGTATACATCGATAACACCAAAGAATCTACAAAAAGACTACTAGAAACAATAAGCCAATACAGTAAGGTCACAGGATACAAAATTAACATACAAAAGTCCATAGCCTTTCTATATGCCAACAATGAAACATTTGAGAATGAACTCAAAAAAATAATCTCCTTCACAATTGCAACAAAAAATAAATAAAATACCTAGAAATAAACATAACAAAGAATGTAAAGGACTTATATAATGAAAACTACAAACCATTGTTAAGGGAAATCAAAAAAGATACAATGAGATGGAAGAATATACCTTGCTCTTGGATAGGAAGAATAAATATAATCAAGATGGCCATATTACCCAAAGCAATATACAAATTTAATGCAATTCCCATCAAAATTCTGATGACATTTTATAAGAAATGGAACAAAAAATCATCAGATTTATATGGAACTATAAAAAACCCCAAATAGCCAAAGCAATCCTAAAAAAAAAGAACAAAGCTGGGGGCATTCCAATACCTGTCTTCAAACTATATTATAGAGCCATGACAATCAAAACAGCATGGTATTGGCAGAAAAATAGACATTCAGACCAATGGAACAGAATAGAAAGCCCAGAAATAAAACCACATATATATATGGTCAAATAATTTTTGATAAAGGGGCCAACAACACACAATAGAGAAAAGAAAGCCTCTTCAACAAATGGTGCTAGGAAAACTGGAAAGCCACATCAAAAGAAAGAAACTCAACTATAGTTTGTCCCCTTGTACTAAAATTAATTCAAAATGAATCAAAGACTTAAATATAAAACCTGAAACAATAAAGTACATAGAAGACATAGGTTCTAAAGTCATGGACCTTGGTTTTAAAGAGCATTTTATGAATTTGACTCCAAAGGCAAGGGAAGTGAAGGCAAAAATAAATGAATGAGACTACATCAGACTAAGAAGTTTTTGCTCAGCAAGAGAAACTGACAACAAAATAAACAGACAGCCAACTAAATGGGAAATGATATTTTCAAACAACAGCTCAGATAAGGGCCTAATATCCAAAATATACAAAGAACTCATAAAACTCAACAACAAACAAACAAACAATCCAATAAAAAAATGGGAAGAGGACATGAACAGATACTTCTCCCAGGAAGAAATACAAATGGCCAACAGATATATGAAAAGATGCTCATCTTTATTAGTTATTAGAGAAGTGCAAATCAAAACTGCAATGAGATACCACCTCACACCTGTTAGATTAGCTATTATTAACAAGACAGGTAATAGAAAATGTTGGAGAGGCTGTGGAGAAAAAGGAACCCTCATTCACTGTTGGTGGGAATGTAAAGTAGTACAACCATTATAGAAGGAAGTATGGTGGTTCCTCAAAAAACTGACAATAAAACTGCCTTATGATCCAGCAATCCCTCTACTGGATGCATACCCCCAAAACTCAGAAACATTGATACGTAAAGACACATGCAGCCCCATGTTTATTGCAGCATTGTTCACAGTGGCCAAGACATGGAAACAACCAAAAAGCCCTTCAATAGAAGACTGGATAAAGAAGATGTGGCACATATACACTATGGAATACTACTCAGCCATAAGAAATGATGACATCGGATCATTTACAACAAAATGGTGGGATCTTGATAACATTATACAAAGTGAAATAAGTAAATCAGAAAAAAACAAGGACTGCATTATTTTATACGTAGGTGAGACATAAAAACGAGACTAACAGACATTGATAAGAGTGTGGTGGTTGGGGGGGGGAGGGAGAGGAAAAGGGGGAGGGGGCCGGACACAAAGAAAACTAGATAGTCGGTGACGGAGGACAATCTGACTTGGGTGATGGGTATGCAACATAATTGATGACAAGATAACCTGGACATGTTTTCTTTGAACATATGTACCCTGATTTATTATGTCACCCTAGTAAAATTAATAATAATAAAAAAAGAATATCTTAAAAAAAAAAGACAGGATAAACAAATGGGACTATATCAAACTAAAAAGCTGTTGCACAGCTAAAGGCAATATGAACAGAATAAAAAGACAAACCATACAATGGGAGAATATATTTGACAATATATCTGATAAGGGATTAATAACCAAAATTTATAAAGAACTTGTAAAACTCAACACCAGGAAGACAAACAATCCAATCAAAAATGGGCAAATGAAATGAATAGACACTTCTCCAAAGAGGAGATACACAGCTTAGGAATATAGACATAACCTGAGGGCTGGCTGGAAAAAACATGAGTTTATTAAAACATGCTGGAGCACAAGTCATGTGAGATCAAATCACTAGCTGCTTACAACTGGGCTCACATCGAAGGAGTTTCTTTTGGATTCCTCTCAACCTAGGAAATAGAATCCCAAGATCCCAGAGCACACTGATCAGTGACCTTCATCATATTCCCACAGGGTGGGAGGGGGAGCTGGATTTGGGAACAGCCCATGTTTTCACACAGCACCAGTTTTTACAATATTGACTGCTGGGGTCCAGCCCCGGGGGGGATCCAGGGGTCCCACAGGAGGAGACGGCGTCGGCGAAAATGGAGTGAGAGAGCCAAATTCTTTCCTTTCTCTTTATTCTCTGGTTAGCATTTACTGTCAGGCATCTCTTCCAAATGCTAGTATAGCTCCCTTTTTATACACACACACCGAGTTACAATCACATGGTGTTAATTATTATTTTTGTTTCACGATGTTTGCATGTTTCCGGATAACAGTTAATTTACATCTATGAGTCACAAATCAGGTAGCAAATCATTCAAAATAGAAAATAACTTGAATAGCGATAACAACATAAGTAAAAGTTTTTAGAGTATTAGTTCTAAAAGTTAACTAACTTTACTGCTGTTGTGAGTTAAGGGGCAGAGAGAGATTTAGCAGACGACTAACAATGGACCACCGCTTGCTCAGGTAAATGGCCTTGGGTTTATGCAGTCTCCTACTTTTTCTCACAAGATTCTAAAAGGCTTGCCTCTAAAGAAATTAACATAACATCAAGAATAGCTTTCACCCAAAGATATGCAGAGTGCACTTGCAAGATAGCCCAGAAGCAACACAAGACATTCCATGGATTTCCCTACATTTTTAAATCTCATGAGAACATCTCATTGAGAAAGCCTAGCAATTGCCTTTAGTCAAAAGACAATTCTCTTAGTAAAACATTCTTTTCTTGCTGACTACGCTCTCATCCTAGGCCACACAATGGGCCATCCTACTATACCTTACCTAAGATACTATTGTCTAATCAAATATTACTTATTTATTATATTTAAACACTAGTTAAGTTCTGACTCTATTCTTCTCAGAATATACCACTATTTGCAGATCAAATAAGCAAGAAGAAAGGAATGTTTCTCTACTTATCACATGAAAAGGCTAGGGAGGAAAAATGTTAAGTGAAGGCCGAAGGGTGCTCTGTGCACAGCCACTGTCCCCTAACCATTCACAAGTCACAATCTATTCTTTTTAACATAATTAAGAAGGAATTCTCCTACAGACTTAACCCTTTACGAGGGATATCATAGCCAGCCTCTTATGTCTATGAGCCCAGTTCAAGGGGCTTACAGGCTTTTCTGTGGAACTCACACCCTCTGTCTCATTTCCAAAGAAATCACTACGAATCTACAGGGAAAGCACGGTACTATTATCCCTGTGCCATAATTAATAGCACACACCCAGAAAAGGGGGGATATAAGGCCAGATTAATTCAAAAAGTCAAAGGGGGAAGTATCGTTGTGCCTTTCCTTTGCGGTGACTTTGTCACCCCGCACCCATTGGTCTTCACTGCAGTGACTTTGTCACCCTGCAGCCATTGGTCTTCTCTGCTGTGACTTTGTCAATCAGCAGTTTTTGATCTTCTTCTGCTGTGACCTTGTCAGCCAGCAGTTGTGGGTCTTCTCCTGCGGTGACCTTGTCAGCCAGCAGTTGTTGATCGGCTCCCGACAATTGACTATCTTCCCTATGCCATCCTTTACCTCCTTGTGACTACTCAATAACTAAGAAAAAGTGGCTCTGCTCTGAAAGCAACGGAGCAACAGCCGTAGACGGGCAGAGCATCACCTTGTAGGGGGCTCGCGGGGAGTATTCTGGTTTGGGCGCATGCGGGATTCTGTGTCGCTGCCCCCTCTCCCCTAAAATTTAAACACTAAAGTAAATTTAAAACTCTTGTAAAGAAAAAAAATATTTGTATTTAGAAAGGCCCAAATTTTTTAAATGTATTAAAAAATATATCAAATACTGTCAAGGTAACAAAGGAGTGATTTTAAGTAATTGTACATGTCCAAACGTCCATTTTGTAACATACTTAAAAGTTAACTAAGGGTGTAAACCTTAGATTATACTCTGTATAATAAAGATCATGATTTAATGAAATATCTGAAAATTATGTTTTATTCATTCTAGAGAAGAGAGTGTGAGAGAGTGAGAAAGAAAAGAGAGAGAGGGAGGGAAGAGGGGAGGAGCAGGAAGTATCAACTCCTGTATGTGACTTGATCAGACAAGTGCAGGGTTTTGAACTGAGGCCCTCAGCGTTCCAGGTGCACGCTTCGTCCACTGCGCCACCACTGGTCAGGCTAAAAATGATTTTTGACTGATATTCAGTGGCATCTCAGATTCCATTCTTCTCACTTTTATTTTTTACTTCTGTAAGTTCAGTTGCCAGCATGAATAGTGTTGCTGAAGTGTGTCTTTTGAACAGTGTATGAATGGAAAATTTCTCTCCAACATGCATTCATTTATATTGAATGAGGCTGATGATCCAGCTGTAAGATTTCCCACAATTTTCATTTTTAAGGTTTCTATCATGAATTCTCATGTGTCAGTAAAAGTCTGAATATGAAATTCTTTATATACTGCTCACAAAAACTAGGGGATATTTCAAAATATGAAGTGACAAAATGTCCCCTAATATTTGTGAGCAGTGTATGTTTGTTCAGTCTCCCCCCTGCTGTGAATTCTATTATGTCGATTAGCACTTGAATGAATAGCAAAACCTTTGCCACATGTTTCACATTTGTAAGGCTTCTTTCCAGTATGAATTTGCTCATGTGCAGTAAGTTGTAAACCCCCATTAAAGGTTTTACCACCTTGTTTACATTTGTAAGGCATGAACCATCTTATTCTGAGAGAGATATGCAAGAGAAATAAAGGCTTCACTGCATTTCTCACAATTGTAAAGCATCTCTCTAGCATAAAATTTTTTGGCTTTAGTGTGTTTAAAAAGCTGAATAAGGACTCTTTCACTCTCACTACTACATTTGTGAGCTTCTTCCTCAGTATGAGTAGTTTCCTGTTCACTGAAATTTAACAGTAGGCAATTGTCTGTCTCACTACAATTATTTTTCTCCTCAGCAATATGAATATTCTGGTGCATAGTAAGTTAAAAACGTTGATCAAAGTACTTCCCGCATTTATAATGATTCTTCAGAAATTCAGTTTTCAGGTATTTATTAGGATTTGATCCTTGACTAAAGTTTTTACAACAGTCATTGAATAGGTAACTTCTTTCTCCATTACACGTACTATGGTAAATCAATGAAAACAGATAGGTCGCTAGTAAGGCCTCTAATATTAGTAAACACATAAAGATGTTCTGAAAAACTACTATGTCATACCTACTTAGTGACAATCATTGTATAATCAATGAGTGTATAAAAAAACCAACATTATGAAAATTATAGACTTTGAAACAAGATTATTTCTGATTGTAAAAATCATGAACACCTATTTAAGTGATTCTCAATGGGATCACCTTTAGCATTTCTATCTTTATTTTTAAATCTCTAATTTTTAAAGAGTTTGACTGTTTAATACATTTTTTATGTGGAAAATTATTTCTACCACAGGCTTAACAACTTGGTGAATTATACAAATGTCCTTTCCCATGTTTATAAAAACTCTCAGGAAATGTATTAAAATTTCATTTGGGTCTTTCCATTCAGGCACACACTACTCTACTTCTCTTGTTCCATCTCCAGTGTGCAGGCCCTAAACTCTAAGGGACCCCACAGGACTTGGAACCAGGGAGCAACAGGCAGCAGCAGCTCATCCTGGGCTCAGCCCCTGGGTCTGTTTCCAAGGCTCTCTTTCCGGTGACTGCCCACTGAGCCAAAGCAGTCCTGCCTAGGCTCTCCCTGGCCCTTCTTAAATCCTGACTTTTTTTTCCTTCTTCCACTGGCGCCATGTTTAATAATATATTCTAAACAAATGGGAAAACAAAAACCCCCATAAAATAACAAAACATCATTGTGCAAATGCAAATACATTACTCATGCTTTTCCAAAGGAAATTTAGACCTTTGATCTCTTTTAGCAAAAGGGTTTTATTATGAGTAAGCACTCCAGTTTCACTATGTCCACCCTAACACCCTTTCTGCCATTCTCAGTCCTAATCACAATCCCACTTCCATGAAAAATACGTTCTGAAAATCACTTTTCTGTGTCTTACCAATAGCATTTTCTGATATGATGGTTTGGTTGGCTTTGGCAACAAGTCTTGGTTGTCTTCAGAAAAAATACCACTAAGATAAATAAGTTATCACAAGGTCCAGTTACATAAGTAAACTTTAAACTCTAATGTACATAATTAGTCCTGCTTACAGGTCTCCAGCGACATTGCAGGATAGGAATAATCAAAACATTGCTCTTCCACGGAGAAGTGAACTAGCAACAATTACTGGCACAGCTGCCTTTGCTGAGGATTCCAGAAGTCAATTAGACCACAACAGCTTCAAGAGAGCAGAAACACTAGTATGCATTCCAGCTTTCATGGTGGGCGGTAGTGGAGCAACCAAAGTATAAATAAAAAGATAGATTTAACTGTAGAAAGTTGTTTTATAAAGATTTATTCTGCCAAACTTAGCAAAAATATGACATAAAGTACTTGGTAAATAATTATTATTATATGCTTTAACTTGCTGTAACTCTGCTTTATAAATTTTATAAAATAAAGTTAACTTCCCTACTTTATAAATCACCTTTACTGTGGAACCAGTGGGCGGTTAGAAAATTTTACTACTAACAGAAATACAAAAGTGGGCTGTAGGTATAAAAAGGTTGACTACTTCTGGTGTAAACAAACATCAGGCGTCACAATTCAGTCAGAGGAGAGCAAGTCAATGGGCATTTCAGAAAAAAACAGACACAAGCCTGACCTCTGGTGACTCAGTGGATCGGCACTGACTGGAAACGCTGAGCTTGCTGGTTCCAAATGCCAGCCATTCCCAGTGAGGGCACATATGGAGCAACTAACACAAGTTGATGCTTTCCACTCATTCACCCCGTTTCTGTCTCTCTACTCTCTCAAAAATCAATAAATAAAAACTTAAAAGAAATGAACAAACCAACAGACAGATGTAACAATGAACCAAGAATACAATTTTACCTGAGAAAGAGGCATAGCTGAAGCCTCCTTCCCTCCTGTTCCGGGCTTCTTCCTCAGGCAACAAGGGTTTCCGGAAGTCAGTCTGGAAAGTAGAAGATACGCTGTTTACCATCATACCCCCTTCCTGTGCCACAGCCACACACAGAAATGCCCTCTCTGTATGGCAAAGATGGTGACTGCTACCACAGACAGGAGGGGTTCTGGGACAGCAAACTGTTCTCAGAGACACACAAGTGGATTTTTACACCTGTCCTCAGATCATGCTGCCCACCGGGTCACACAAACCTCAGCAGTGGGGACATCCACTAAGTAGATGCTGCCCTGCAGGTCACAGGCCTCGTCCAGACCAAACCCACGCACAGCAGAGTCCCCTCACACTCACCCCAGATCTCAGGCCCCAGAGCCTTGCTGCTCAAGGATGGATGCAGGTTAGAATCACCTGAAGTGCCCTGGCTGGATGTCTTGGTTGTTTAGCGTCCTCCTGAAGCTCAGAGGTTGCTGGTTCAATCTCGGGTTGGGGCACGTGCAGGAACAGACCAACGTTTCTGCCTATCTCTCTTTTTCCCTTTGTCTCTCACTAAAAACCGGTAAATTAACATAATAATTTCTATCTGTCTTTTGCTCTGTCTATGTCACACACACACACACACACACACACAAAATTAATGGCAGAAATAAACCACATTAAATAGACTTTTTTTTCTCCTAAACAATACTATAGCACTGGTCGGGATAGCTCGGTTGGTTAGAACGTCCTCTGGTTCACAAAGGTTGCTTGTTCGATCACGGGCACAGTACATACAGAAACGAGTCCGTGTTCTGTCTCTCTCTCCCCCTTCTGTCTCTAAACTTTAAAAAATAAAATAATAAATATTGTTATAAAATTAAATTAGTAATTTTAGATGAATCATATTTTATGATTCTACCTTCTAAAAACTGGTAACTGCAGACACTGTGGCAGGTGAGTAATATGAGGAGGCATCAGGAAGGACACAGATGTCCACGACAAACCCACTTTCCTATTGTGTATTGGAGAGTGCAGTCAATGCTTGAGATAAGAAAAAGTGTAAACTGCAAAGTAAGAAAGATAACTAAAGTTATATTCAGGAATTACTTATTTAAAGAGGAAATATATTCACTAAGCACATTTTCACTTATATAGCGAGAAAGAAGTACATCCACCCATGTAACTAAATTCATTTCCTTTTTATTATTTTAGTGAAAGAAAGGGAGACAAACACAAAGACACACAGACAGGCACAGACAAAAAGGAAGGGCTAGAGATGCACCAACATTTAAGGAAGTGGAGACTAGAAACAGAGATTGTGAGAAAATATTTTCACATTATGTATCTAATGAAGAATTGTAATTAAATTATACAAATGATTTGCAAAACATAATAATAATAATACTATTATCCAGTTCCTTTATGTATGAGGTCATAAATTTATTTTAAAACTGAATATTGATGATGTCACAACTGAAAACTTACTAAATGTCACTACGTTGTAGAATTACTATGTAAATGTTATATACAAATTATGGACCTAAAGCTTTGGTTTGTTTGTTCAATTGTAAAGTATTGGTCCAGCATCAATTTATTAATTTGAGAATGAGAGAGAAAGTGTGAGAAAGAGAGAGAGAGCAAGCAAGCATGGGGAAGAGAAAGAGGACCATGTATTTGTTGTTCAACCCATTTATGCACTCATTAGTTGACTCCAATTGTGCCCTGAGCAAGGCTCAAACCAGCAACCTTGACATATTAAACACCTCCATCAAAAGTGTCACCCCACCAGGGTAGCACTGTCTCATAAGAAATAATTATAATATCTAAGGTTTGAAACACATATAAAAAACAAAAGAGCACAAAAATGTTAAAAAATTGGAATGTGGTCAATGAACTTGAAATGCCTTGAGATCCCTATATTGTCATAGAAAAGTGTAAGGTACCATGTATCACAAAGATTTAATAAAGTTTCATGTTATACTAATTTCTACTGTCAGGATGAAAACTAACAGCTGTCTTAATTTCTATGCTTACAGATGTGAAAAATATTTATATAATTTTAAAACTCATCTGAGCCTGACCTGTGGTGGAGCAGTGGGTAAAAGCGTTGACCTGGAACGCTGAGGTTGCAGGTTTGAAAGCCTGTCTTCCCTGGTCGAGGCACATATGGGAGTTGATGCTTCCTGCTCCTCCCCCTTTCCCTCCCTCTCTCGCCCCCTCTTTTTCTCTTTCTCTACCCCCTATCTAAATGAATAAGTAAATAAATAATTTTATAAAAACACCAACTCATCTGAGACCAGGTTCAGTAGCTCAGTTGGTGAAGGGAGTCTTCCCCATATACAAAGTTTCCAAGTTTGATCACCGCTCAGGGCACATGTGAGAAGCAACTAATGAATGCATAAATAAGTGAAACAACAAATTAATTTATGTTTATCTCTCTCTCTCTCTCTAAAAACAATCAGTACAATCTATAAAATTATTTAAAACAAGACCAAAAATAAAATAGAATAAAAAACGAGATACAGAAAAAAAGCAATATAAGCAACTATAATGAACTTAGATTACTGTTTTAAAACAAATGAAAGGTTATATTAAGTATAAACAAAATAAACATTCCTGTTAGTTAAATTAAATACAAACTCCACAAAACTGTCACATTCAAATCAAAATCAAATAACATCCTATTATAGGTGACATGTAAGTAATATAATGATATGGAAAGCTTGAAATAAAAGGTTAGAGAAAGATACAACTGGCTGACCACAAGGGGGTGCAGTAAACAGAGCATTTCCTGTGATGCTGAGGACCCAGGTTCAAAACACCAGGGTTGGCCTGTCTGTGTGTGGGCTCATCAGTCTTGATAATTGAGCTGCTTAAGCACCAGCTCACCAGCTTCAGCTTTCTCACAGACATGATTTTATGGTCACTGGCTTTGAGGAGCCCTGAGGAGCCACTGTGCCACCTCACCCACAGGTGTTGTAAAGTACCAAAAGCTACAGAATCAATATTAATATTCTAAGAGGCTTAAAAAACATTTTATTAATTTGGGTTAAGGTGTGCAGAAGAAATTTTGTGAATAATCTCTGTACTGTCTGATTGGCATAAAACCAGGATGGCCCTTGGCATTGTATTGTAAATGCAAAGGGAAGGAAGACATGAATTCCATGACATTCCACCACACCTGTGGGGAAAGGGGTGAATGGCTAGCCAGGTGCAGGAAGAGAAAAGCCAAAATAATCTTTTTCTTATAGTAATGAGCCATTTGCAGGCATTTGTCCCCACAGAAACTACCTCTCCCATGTGAATGCATGTGTGTGACTCTGGACAAAGAGATGGTGGATAAACATTAGAAAATATAGGAATGTCTTTTAATATGTAAAGAGACACCTTTCTATCATTGTGTTGACTTGTAAATTTTGTTTTCTCCAAAATGATGTATGGCTTGCAAATTGAACATGGTCCTATTATGTTAAAGGACATATGACTATAACCAATAGTGGTAAAGGGCTCTAAATTGCAATTTTTGCTTCTGTACTTCCAGCTTGCAAACTATAAAAACTAAGTAGAACAAAGGGCCGGCGCGCTCTCCCTCAGATTTCTGTCGGAGTTGCCGCCGCTTGGCCAAGCTAGACAATAAAGCTTTGGTGTGGAATTGACAGATTTTGTTCGTGTCTTCAATGTTTCGAGTCCCTCCAAATTAGGCTTAACAGCTTGACCCAAGGTCACCGACCAGATCAAGGGGTCAGTGGCTTGGCTGAAGCACCCTCATCATTAAAGCATGTATGAAAAAGCAATCAATGAACAACTAAGGTGCCAAAACTACAAGTTGATGTTTCTCATCTCCCTCCTATCTAGTTGGTCTCTCCCCATTTGTCCCTGAATTTCTCTCTGTCTCTCTAAAAAAAAAAAAAAGTAAGAAAGAAAAAGATAGAGCATGAAAAGACTCACCTAAAATAATCTGCTGCAACCATACTCTTACACAAAACATACTAGAACACCTAATAGTCACTCCCAAGCAAGAAAAACAATGCTCCCTACAATTAGTTTCAATTCACCATCTTGTAAAAGCCTGAAATTCCTGCCTGGCTCATGGGGTGCAATGGATCAGGTGTTGACCCGGGAATGCTGAAGTTACTGGTTTGAAACCCTAGACTTGCCTGGTCAAAGCATAAGTGAGAAGCAATTACTAGAAGTTGATGCTTCCCTCTCTTTTCCACCAACACCTTTCTCTGTCTTTTCTCTTTTTAAAATCAATCTATAAAATCCTGAAACAAAAATAAATTATCAAAACCCTAACATTCCTATGCACCTAACAACATAGCCTTGAAATATATAGACAAAATGGACCACAAAACAAAATTCCCAACCAAAATTAATCTTGTTAGCCTTGTTCACTAACCCAGTAAAAGCTTAAAACCCCAGGCACACAATCCTGATGCAATTTTGGACTCAGCCCATCTGTTCACAGATGCATCAATAAATTTCTTATACAACACATTATTCCTGACCTGTGGTGGCGCTGTGGATAGGGCATCAACCTGGAATGCTCAGGGCGCTGGTTTGAAGCCTCAGGCTTGCCCAGTCAAGGCAATATAACAAGCAACTACAGGTTGATGCTTCCCGCTCCTCCCCTCTTCTTTTTTCCCCTCTCTCTGTCCCCTACTTCTAAAATAAATCAATAAATCTTGAAAAAAAAATGCCTGACCAGGCAGTCACACAGTGGATACAGCATCAGCCTGGCATGCTGAGAACCCAGGTTCCAAACCTTGAACCCAGGTTTGCTAGGGGAAAAAAAACTTCTCCAGCAAATACAGTGTGTCCGTAAAGCTATGGTGCACTTTTGACCAGTCACAGGAAAGCAACAAAAGAAGATAGAAATGTGACATCTGCACCAAATAAAAGGATAACTCTCCCAGTTTCATACCTATTCAGTGCAATTTGATGTGGGTTCACCCACAGATTTTTAAGGGCTCCTTAGGTAGCTATCCTGTATAGCCTCTACAGACTCATCACTGACTGATGGCCTACCAGAATGGGGTTTCTCCACCAAACTGCTGTTTTTTTTCAACTGCTTATCCCACCAAGTAATGTTATTCCTATGTAGTGGGGCTTTGTTATAAACGTGCCAATATTAATGTTGCACTTTGGTCACGGATTCAAATTTAGTGAGCCACAGAACACACAGAACTTTCCTCTGTATGGTCCACATCTCGACTGGCATGACCGTGGGCTGCTCCGCTGTATACACGGTGTTACATCATCATCTGTGCATGCGCACATGCTGCCACATAATCCTACAGAAACTGGGAGGGTTCCTTTCATATGGTGCAGATTTCACATTTCTATCATCTTTTGTTGCTTTCCTGTGACCGGTCAAAAGTTCACCATGACTTATGGACACACTGTATTAGCCATACAGTGGCTCCTACAGAAGGGCAATCTGCAATTTACAATGTGCCACCTGAGGAAAAACAGTGCACTCTGACACAGATTACTACCCAGGTGTAAGATATCCCCCCCCCAGGCCCCTCCTAGAAAGACAGAAGGGACCGGAGCCACAAAATATGGAATAATAAAAGGCTTTATTGAGTACAGAGCACTTCCAGCCCAACAAAGTTCTCTGGTCCTGGGGGGCAGGGCTCAGAGAAGTAACAGGGGGTGACCCATGTGAGAGATGTTTAAAGGGTCCCTAGGGTGGTTGAGTTAATATGACGTGATAAAATCTCATTGGCTGACAGACATGTCGCTCTTTTCCAATGGGTTCCTGGGAAGTTTCTTTTGGCATTGGTTGTGGGCAGTTCTAGCTAAGATTCAGGGCCTCTGAGTTTCCCACATGACCAGCCCCCATTATCCACTGACCTTACACCAGGCCCATGCAAATTATAAAGAAGCGAACTTAAAAAAACAACAACATTTGTTAGAGCTAATTTTCCCAACCACACCTAAACCACAGGCAGTCACACGCTTCCTCTGAAATACCTGGGAGCTCCTTCCACATGACTCCTCCCACCCCCATCCTTCCAGCGGTTCACACTGCAACACTTCTGCTCTGTTTTGTCAGCTACTCTGTGATGTCAGAGACAAACATCCCATGACACAAAACATTTTGAAAAATTTGAAAGAACAGGAGCACACTGACCTGGGGTTTTGGAGTTCACAAGAAATCTAATCTTTATACTTCCGCGAAATGATTTGGCACCTGGAAGTCTCATCCAGATAGAACGTGCGGGTACAGTGGCCAATGAGGATCTGAAGCGTTAGAAAAAACACAGGTGATTCCCGAACTAACCTGGAAGGTGAGATGTCACTGACCACTCACACGTGCGGTGGCGCTTCGGAGCTGCCATGTTGGAAAACCTGAAGCCTTATATAAGAAAAGCAGCAATGTTGGAGCCTGTAGCTGGGGGTGACTGGAAGGTGGGAGGGTCCTCAAATTGTCTGATTTCTTGGCACTATGACTCTTGCGGAAAGCAAGTGTATTATCAGTAACTGGAGCTTAAAGATCAAAATAAGAAGTGAGCTAAATTGTGTTAGGAGGTTCAGCAGAAATATCTTATGTCACCGCAGTTTTTATAAAGTTTGTATTTTAAAATTGGAAGTGTTTTAAAATTTTTGAAATGGTCAAGAGTTCGAGTATGGATGTAACAGCAGAGAGTGATACTGTACAGAGAAGGGGTCATACATCCTGTAAAAAAACACCAACTGCAAAATGCTAGCAAAATTATTCTTTAAATTTTTTAAGACCAGAAAAAGAATTGGAGAAATGGGTTTTGAGTGAGGCTGGCCATCACCCACCAGACAGGTAGAGAAGCCTAGATAATCTAAAGTTGTTGGGAGTGGCACTCAGGAAAGGCCACTAAAAGTGAGGCCAGTGAAGTGAGGCTCCATTTCTCTGGAGCAATGAGAAAGGCACCACCAGAATTAAGAATTTTAAAATATTATCCTTAATTACCATTTCACCAAGGTCCCAGGTTAAGCCAATAGGATAAGTCTTTCATCAAAAGATGCTGGGATATGTGTATACCTAGTGGCAGGAAAATAAGTGTGAGGTTGGTTGGCAATGGGGAAGGTCACATAAGGAAACAGGTGGAGACTTTTGGCTAGAACCACCCACATCCATGCACGCCAAAAGAAATGGCCCAGGAGCAAGTTGAAAAAGAACGACTGTCTGTCAGTCAATGAAATTTTGCCACATTATATCTACCCGCCAACACCATACCAACACTATAAATTACAACCACCCCCACCCCATGCCCTGCAGGTGAGCCTGTGCAACGTCTCTGGCCCATCTGGAGGACCAGAGAACTTTGCTCATGATGCACTCTGAATAAACCTTTTCCTATTCCACTCTTGGTGGCTACGCCCTTCTTTCTTCCTTGGTGGGGAAATACCTTACATTTGATGCTGAAACCCAGGAGGAGCTTGAAGCCCATGGGAGCCATTCCTCTCCCCTTCCCTTCCAAGGAAGAACAGGACCTCTGTCCTCCCACGCACTTTGGCACATGGTGTGATAAGTGCCCTGCCTCCGGCCTCTCTTCAGTTCTTTCCTCCTCCGAGACTTCCTGTCTATAATCACAGCTGCGTCAGGGACCTCCTATCCGTTCCAACTGCATGTGTGCCTGTGGAGACGTCCAGGACACTCCCACTCTACCTGACCATCCGGTGGCCAGAGATTAAGTTGTGAGATGACAGTTCTCATCTCTGATCACTCTGAGGCTGAGGACAGCCATGAGGCACAGGAATCTACACCTGGCTCAAAAACACCCCTGGGGTGCCTTATCCAGAATTTCTCAAACATTGATCCCTCCCTAAAGAAGAAGAAACTGATCTTCTCCAATGTGGCCAGGACAGCATACCCACAAGATAATTGAGCCAGGTGGCCTCCTGAAGAGACTTTTGATTTTAACATCCTCACCAACTTACAGAACTATTGCCAGTGAACTGGGAACTGGTCAGAGATCCCTTACATTCAGGGCTTCAGGTCCTTTTGGCCAGAGAAACCTCATCTAAACCTCTGCTCCTGATCTTTGCTCCTTTGCCGACCCCCTTGAGAAAATCTCTCCCCCTCCCGCCTGACCCCTGGGGGCGCCCCTATCTCTGGACCCCTCTCTTTGCAAACCTGCTCTTCCCACCAGAAAGCCCCCACCCTGCCGGCTATGTTACTCTCCTCCAGGATTCCCTCCCTTCTCCGCAGTGTAATTAAGCCCCTCCCCCATCAGGCCGTACTCCACTGGCCATTGGCCCTGATGCGGGTTTGCAGGGCTGCTGACCCCAGGGCTCAGGCCCAGTCTTCTTGAGAAAAGGCCTGGCCCTGTCCTGCCACTGGCTTTGGTGTTTTTGGGATCTGGGTGCTGGGCTCCCCAGGAGCCCCCCTTCTTATTCTTGACCCCCAAACCCCTATAGAAGACCTGATGAACATAACATTTAAAGATTTTAATGGTTGGGAGGAAAAGGCTGAGGCTGCTCGCCAGACCCGCATGCAGCAGAAGGTAACGCTTCAGATCTTGTGGAAGACCTGAGGCTGGCAGAGCAACATGGGCAAGGCACAGGAGGTACCTGACCCAAGTCTGGGCTGCAAAGAGGAACCCCACCAGGAACTTGCTTTAAATGTGACAAAGAGGGTCACTGCTCCAGGCAGTGCCCCTGCCTGAGGCTGCCTACTAAGCCCTGCCCTGACTACAAGCAGCCTGATCACTGGTGGAGCGATTGCCCCCTTTGGTTAACAGGCTCTTCCTCGACACCTCAACACGGAGGACAAGCCACCCAAATGGGAGGCCAAGCCAGCCAGGCAGGTCCATCACTTAAATTTCTCAGCCTCATGGACGACTGACACGGCCCAGACTTGAAGACGCCCAACATCCTCACTGAGCCCAGGGTGATGCTACAGGTAGCGGGTAAGTTCATCTCATTTCTTGTGGACATGGGGCTACCTTCACTGTTTTGCCATTTCACTCTGGATCTCTAGTTCCCTCACAGGTCTCGGTTATGGGAGTGGATGAGACTCCCTTTTTCCCCTTCACACACCACTCCTGACATGTAGCTTAGATGTATTCCCCTTTTCGCACTCGTTCTTAGTTATGCCATTGTGCTCTGTACCCCTCCTGGTCGGGACATTCTACAAAGTCTCAAAGCCACTATCCAGCTGACAGCATCTTCCCACTTACTTCTACCACTCCTTACTGAAGGCTCTCCCACTACCACAGATTACCCTAACCTGATCACACCCCCTATTCCACCAGATATTGTTGACCCTCAAATCTGGGATGCTTCTACTCATGTAGTAGCTCACCAACCCCCACCCGTTCACATCTGCTTAAACAATTCCTCCCAATTCCCATCTAGGCCCCAATACCCTATTTCAGCAAGTCACCACCAGGGCCTTAAACCAATCATTACCCGCCTCTTGAAACAAGGCTTACTCATCCCCACAGACTCTCCCTGCAATACCCCCATCCTTCCTGTTCAAAACTTTCAAGGACATATCACCTCATACAAGACTTACGCCTAATCAACGAGGTGGTAGTTCCCTTCCATCCAGTAGTCCCTAAGCCCTACACATTACTGTCACACATTTTCTCAGACACCACTCACTTCACGATCCTAGACGTCAAGAATGCCTTCTTTACCATTCCTCTACAACCTCTTACTTTCTGTTTGCCTTTACTTGGACTGATCCAGACACTAATGCAGCCCAATAGCTTACGTGGACTGTCCTACCGCAGAAGTTCAGAGACAGCCCACACCAGACTGGGCAGATGCTATCTCGGGATCTAGGTGCATGCGATGTTGAAAGTAGTACTCTCTTACAGTATGTAGATGACCTACCCCTCTGCAGCCCCTCCTTATCTGCCTCAAGAAAACACAACACCACCCTTCTTAACTTTCTCACCATGAATGGATATCATGTCTCCTCTACTAAGGCTCAACTTCACTGTTAGTCCATAGTCCATCTGGGTATTGCCTTAACCCTTACCACCAGAGGTCTCACTCTAGATGAAACTCAAACCCTTCACAGTCTCCAACCACCTACCACCGCTGATAAGATTCTTTCTTTCCTCAGTCTAATAGGCTTCTTTAGACACTGGATTCCCAATTTTTCTCTCTTAGCCAAACCCCTCTATGAGGCTGCAAATGAGACTCCCACGGGACCTCTCACATGCCCCAACGCCATCAACAGGGCTTTGTCTACACTTCAAGACGACCTCGTCTCCTCTCCCCCTCTCCTTTTACCTGACCTAGATGCCCCTTCCACCTTTCTACTGATGAAAGATATGGGCAATGCTGTTGGCGTATTAACTCAACCTGTGGGGCCTACATACCTTCCCATAGCACACCTCTCTACACAGTTGGACACCACGGTCAGACGCTGGCATCCCTGCCTCCAGGCACTGGGCGCAGCAGCTGAACTCACAAAGGAGACTAAACTCACCCTTTCCCAACCCATCACTGTCTTCTCCTCCCAAAGGCTCACCAAAAGAAATGGCCCAGGAGCACGTTGAAAAAGAATGACTGTCAGCCAATAAAATTTCACCATGTCATATCAACACTGCCACCAACATACCAATTCTATAAATTACACCCCCAACCCTGCGAGTGAGGCTGCAGGACTTCTCTGGCCCATCTCGCAAAGCAGAGAACTTCGCCCAGGATGCACTCTGAATAAAGCTTTTGCTATTCCACACTTGGTGGCTATGCCCTTCTTTCTTCCTCGGCGGAAAAATACCTTACATTGAGAACATTAACTCTAGCTATCAAGAAAAACTAAACCCGAATAGATCCCATTTTTAAGTATAAGACGTAAAAGTATGAAACTCATAAAAGCATATGGGAGACAATCTTCCTAAACCCAAATTAGCCAAAGTTGTGAGAGAAGACAATAGATGAATCATAAAAGAAAAAGATAATTGCATTAAATTAAATGTAAATGTTTGTATTTTAAGCACCACATTTAAGAAAGCACCAGAGGCCCTGGCTGGTTAGCTCAGTGGTAGAGCGTTGGCCTGGTGTGCAGGAGTCCAGGGTTTGATTCCCAGCCAGGGTACACAGGAGAAGTGCCCATCTGTTTCTCCACTCATCCCCCTCTCCTTCCTCTCTGTCTGTTTCTTCCCCTCCCACAGCCAAGGCTCCATTGGAGTAAAGTTGGCCCAGGCGCTGAGGATGGCTCTGTGGCCTCTGCCTCAGGTGCTAGAATGGCTCTGATTGTGGTAGAGCGACAGTCCAGAGGGGCAGAGCATTTCTCCCTGGAGGGCATGCCGGGTGGATCCCGGTAGGGCACATGCGGGAGTCTGTCTGACTGCCTCGCCGTTTCCAAATTTGGAAAAATACCAAAAAAAGAAAAAGAAAAAAAAAAAAGAAAGCACCAGAGATCCTTCAAGACTTACATCAGGCCTGACCAGGTGCTGGCGCAGTGGATGGAGTGTCAAACTGGTATGCGGAAGGACCCAGGTTCAAGACCCCTAGGTCTGCCAAGAGCTAACCAGCTTAGACCCAACATCACTGGTTCCAGCAAGGGGTTACTTGGTCTGCTGAAGGTCCACGGTCAAGGCACATATGAGAAAGCAATCAATGAGCAACTAAGGTGTCGCAACAAAAAACTGATGATTGATGCTTCTCGTCTCTCTCCATGCCTGTCTGTCCCTGTCTATCCCTCTCTCTGACTCTCTCTCTGTTCATGTAAAAAAAAAAAAGAAAGAAAAGACTTACATCAGGCCGCACATCCTGTGAAAATCTTTTTTACCCAGCCAGAATTGGTTACTCCCTGGGCTCTGTTTCTTCTTTTTTTTCTTTTTTCTTTCTGAAGCTGGAAACGGGAGAGACAGACAGACTCCTGCATGCGCTCGACCAGATCCACCCAGCACGCCCACCAGGGGCGACGCTCTGCCCACCAGGGGGTGATGCTCTGCTCCTCCGGGGAGTCGCTCTGCCGTGACCAGAGCCACTCTAGCACCTGGGGCAGAGGCCAAGGAGCCATCCCCAGCGCCCGAGCCATCCTTGCTCCAATGGAGCCTTGGCTGCGGGAGGGGAAGAGAGAGACAGAAAGGAAGGGGGGTTGGAGAAGCAAATGGGTGCTTCTCCTATGTGCCCTGGCTGGGAATCGAACCAGGGTCCCCCGCACGCCAGGCCGACGCTCTACCACTGAGCCAACCGGCCAGGACCGGCTCTGTTTCTTCTTAACTGGTATAATATGTGCATCAAAACACTTGTCTTAGAAGACAAGATGGCTATGTAGTAGGCGGACGTACCAACTTCAACCTCCCAGAACCTAAGTGGATTACAAACTAATTTTTAAAACCATCATCTGGAAAAACCAACTTTGGACTAAACTACGAGGACTTTTCAACCAAGGAACACTGAAGAAGACACACTGAGACTGGTAGGAAAAGCAGAAACACAGAGAGGGCTGCCCAGCTCCTCGGAGCAAACAGCACCTAGGAGAGACTCACGTGGCGGGAAGTAAGTTTAGCAGAGAGGGGAGGGTCCTGAGCCCCAGGAACAAAACCCCAACCTGCAGTCGCAGAGCCTAGAAGAGGTGTATGGTCAGTATTTAGCTTGAAACAAGACAGGGTACTGTTTTTGAGAAAGAGACCAATTTCTCAGAACCAGCATTCTTTTTAAAGGGACTACGCAGAAAACCTCTCTCACAACCACTCATATGGGGCTCCAGGAAATGGGGAGAGAGAAGAGGACCAGAATAGCAGGAAGAGAGTGTAATCTAGGAGGCACAGGCAGAAACATTTTGAGAGACAGCCACCCTAACCTCTGGGACGAGTCACTCTCCAAATCTGAAGTGAATATTTCCCCTGGAAACAGCAATACCAGCAAAGGGAAGCAGGACACCAGCCAAACAAGCTCTCCTGCGGCACTCAGAGCAGAGTCTCTTAGAAGGATGGAGCTCTCAGGACTACAGTAGCTTAGGGTCTGAGCAGCAGCGCCGCCACCACATGGCTAAGGGCAGGCGGCAGCGGGATGTGGAAGCGCAGTTCTGTTGGCAAGGGCAGAAGCCAACTGGCCACCACTGAGGCTCAGGTGTGAGCTCAGTATTGCCTGGCTGGGGTGGAGGGGAAGTGCAAAAGTGGTCTAGCCCAGCTGCAGGCTGCCTGCAATCCAACCTGCAGGGGAAGGACAGGAACCCTGGAACGGGTGAAGACCTGCCCTTGAGCAAGGGTGCAGGATCGCAGCCTTGCTTGCCTCAGAACCGAGGCTTGTGGCCTAACTTGGGAGCCGGCTCCTCCATGGGGGTGGACCCAAAAGTCCAGAACAGGTGGAGTTCCGCTACTGAGCATGGGCACGCAGTCCCGCCCGGCCTGTGGAGCCAAGGCTTGCAGCTGTCCCATGTGCAGACTCCTCCTGCTAGGGTGGGGAGAAAACCCGGAATCAAGCGAAGATGCACATCTGAGCAAAGGTGCTCACTCCTGACCTTAGGGCCAAGCATAACGCCACCTGCAATGGTGGGGCAAAGGCCAATGCCACTGTGGCTTGTACACACAAGAACATGATCAAAGCCACTCCCAAGGAGAGGCGAAAACCATAGCAACAGCCCAAGTGGGCAGGCATCAGCAACACCCATACCAGAACACCCTAGGCAGCAACAGCAGAGAGGGTGGCGGGCCTGCAGACAAACCACACCTAGGGAACACAGAGGCCAAAACCAGTGGACTTCAGTGGCCAAAACCTTCTTTTACACAGACAAAATGAAAAGCCAGAGAAATACAACACAAATGAATCAAGAGAAATTGCCAGAAAAGGACCTGATTGAGTCTGATATAACCAAATTACCAGATGCAGAGTTTAAAATAACAATTGTTAGGATGCTCAGAGATATTAGAACAACAATAGATGGTAATTATGAACACCTAAATAAAGAGATAGCAAATATAAAAAAGGACATTGAAATAATAAAAAAGAATCAGTCAGAAATGACAATACAATATCAGAAATGAAAAACACAATGGAAAGAATTAAAAGCAGGATGGATAAAGCTGAGAATCGAATCAGCGAGTTAGAGGACAACATAAATAAAGGCATAAAAGCAGAACGGAAAACAAAAAGAGACTCAAAAAGTCTGGGGAAACCCTAAGAGAACTCTGTGACAACATGAAGAGAAATAACATCTGCATCATAGGAATTCCTGAAGAAGAAGAGAAAGAACAAGAGATAGAGACTTTGTTCAAACATATCATACCTGAATACATCCCACAATTAAGGCAGGAAAACATCTCACAAGTTCAAGAAGCACAAAGAACTCCATTAAAGAGAAACCCAAAGAAATCTACACCAAGACACATCATAATTAAAATACCAAAGCTAATAGATAAAAAGAAAATATTAAAAGCTGCAAGAGAAAAAAAGGCTATCACCTACAAAGGAGCCCTCATAAGGATGATATCCAACTCTTCTCAACAGAAACACTTGAGGCCAGAAGTAAATGGCAAGAAATATTCAAAGTAATGCAGAACAAGAGCCTACAACCTAGACTACTTTATCTAGCAAGGCTATCATTTAAAATTGAAGGAGAAATAAAAAGCTTCCCAGACCAAAAAAGAAACAACAAAAAAACTCAAGGAATTCATTACAACCAAACCAACGCTGCAGGAAATGTTAAGGGGCCTGTTGTAAAGAGCTCAAAGTGGGAAAAGAATATAGTAAAAGAGGAATACTGCTTTAAAGAATAAAATGGCAATAACTACATATCAATAATAACCTTAAATGTAAATGAATTAAATGATACAATCAAAAGACATAGGGTATCTGCTTGGATAAGAAAATAGCACCCATATATATGCTGTCTACAAGAAACACACCTTAAAAAAAAAGATGCACATAGACTGAAGGTAAAAACATGGAAATATATTTCATGCAAATGGAAATTTTAAAAAAAGCTGGGGTAGCAATACTTATATCAGAAAAAATAAACTTCAAAACCAAGGCTAAGTAAAAATAAAAAAATGAAAATAACAAGTAAGAAAAAAAGAAACAAAAAAACCCCCCAAGGCTATAGTAAGAGATAAAAAAGGTCACTACATAATGATAAGGAAAGCAATCCAATGGGAAGATATAACTGTTATAAATATCTTCGCACCTAATATAGGAGCATCTAAATATATAAGCAGACTTTGATGAATTTTAAGGGTGAGATCAACAGCAATAGTATAATAGTAAGGGATTTCAATACTCCACTAATATCACTAGATAGATGCTCAAGAAAGAAAATTAACAAAGAAACAGCAGACTTAAAGGACATACTTGATCAATTAGATTTAATAAATATCTTCAGAACCTTTCACGCTAAAGCAGCAGAATATACATTCTTTTCAAATGCTCATGGTACATTCTCTAGGATAGACCAAATGTCATGGCACAAAAGTCTTCTCAACAAATTTAAGAAGACTGAAATCATATCGAGCACTGTCTCCGATCACAAGGGCATGAAACTTGAAATCAACCACAACAGAAAAACTGAAAAATATTCAAACAATTGCAAACTAAATAGCATGTTATTAAATAACGAATAGGTTAAAAATGAGATCAAAAAAGAAATTAAAAATTCCTAGAAATGAACAATAAGGAGCATACATCAATTCAAAATTTATAGGACACAGCAAAAGCAGTCTTGAGAAAGAAGTTCATAGCAATACAGGCATACCTTAAGAAGCAAGAAAAAGCTCAAATAAACAACTTGACCCTGCATCTAAAAGAACTAGAGCCCTGACTGGTTGGCTCAGTGGTAGGGCATCAGACTGGTGTGTGGAAGACGCGGGTTCGATTTCTGGCCAGGGCACACAGGAGAGGCGCTCATCTGCTTCTTCACCCCTCCCCCTCTCCTTCTTCTCTGTCTCTCTCTTCCCCTCCCACAGCCGAGGCTTCATTGGAACAAAGGATGGCCCGGGCGCTGGGGATAGCTCCATGGCCTCTGCCCCAGGCGCTAGAGTGGCTCTGGTCACAACAGGGCGATGCCCCGGATGGGCAGAGCATCGCCCCCTGGTAGGCGTGCTGGGTGGATCTCGGTCGGGCGCATGCGGGAGTTTGTCTGACTGCCTCCCAGTTTCCAGCTTCAGAAAATTACAAAAAAATAAAATAAAATAATATAACTAGAAAAAGAACAGCATGTAAAGCCCAGCAGTAGTAGAAGGAAGGCAATAATAAAGATCAGAGTAGAAATAAATGACACAGAGGCTAAAGAAACAATACAGAGGGTCAATGAAACCAGGAGCTGGTTCTTTGAAATGGTAAACAAGACCGATGAACCTTTAACCAGACTCACCAAGAAAAAAAGTGAGGACTCAAATAAATAAAGTTAGAAATGAGAGTGGAGAAATAACAAATGACACAATAAAAATACAAAATATTGTAAGAAAATACTATGAAGAGGTGTACGCTAAAAAACTAGACAACCTAGATAAAATGGACAAATTCCTTGAAACATATAATCTTCCAAAAATTAATCTGTGAAAATCAGAAAACCTAAACAGATCAATTACAACAAAGGAGATTGAAACAGTTATAAAAAACTCCCCCCCAAAAAAAGTCCTGGGCCTGATGGCTTCACAAGTGAATTTTAACAAATATTCAAGGAACTAACTCCTATCCTTCTCATGCTATTTCAAAAACTTCAAGAGGAAAGAAGACTTCCAAGCTTCTTTTATGAGGTAAGTATAATTCTGATTCCAAAACCAGGCAAGACAACACAAAGAAAAAAAATTATAAGCCAAATATCCCTGATGAATTTAGATGCTAAAATCCTCAACAAAATATTAGCAAACTGGTTACAGAAATATATGAAAAAAATCATACACCATGATCAAGAGGGATTTATTCTTGGAAAGCAAGGCTGGTACAATATTTGCAAATGAATCAATGTGATTCATCACATAAACAAAAGGAAGGAGAAAAACCACATGATAATTTCAATAAATGCAGAAAAAGCATTTGATAAAATCCAGCACCCATTCATGATCAAAACTCTCAGCAAAGTTGGAATACAGGAAATATACTTCAACATGATAAAGGCCATCTATGACAAACCCATAGACAACATCATACTCAATGGGGAAAAATTAAAAGCAATCCCCTTAAGGTCAGGAACAAGGCAGGGGTACCCCCTATCAGCACTGTTATTCAACATAGTTCTAGAAGTCCTAGCCACAACAATCAGACAAGAAGAAGAAAAAAGCATCCAAATCGGAAAAGGAGAAGTAAAACTATCATTATTTGCAGATGATATGATATTGTATATGGAAAACCATAAAGTCTCAGTCAAAAAACTACTGTACCTAATAAATTCAGCAAGGTGGCAGGATATAAAATTAATACTCAGAAATCAGAGTCATTTTTATACATGAACAATGAACAGTAAGAAAGAGAAATTATGGAATCAATCCCCTTCACCATTGTAACCAAAAAAATAAAGTACCTAGGAATAAATTTAACCAGGAAGATTAAAGACTTGTACTAGGAAAATTATAAAACATTGATAAAAGAAATAAGGGAAGATACAAACAAGTGGAAGCATATACCATGCTCATGGTTAGAAAGAATAAACATTATTAAAATGTCTATATTACTGGCCCTGGCTGGTTCGCTCAATGGTAGAGCGTCGGCCTGGTGTGCAGAAGTCCCGGGTTCGATTCCCGACCAGGGCACATAGGAGAAGCGCCCATTTGCTTCTCCACCCCTCCTCTTCTCCTTCCTCTCTGTCTCTCTCTTCCCCTCCCGCAGCCGAGGCTCCATTGGAGCAAAGATGGCCTGGGCGCTGGGGATGGCTCCTTGGTCTCTGCCCCAGGCGCTAGAGTGGCTCTTGTTGCAATGGAGCGATGCCCCGGAGGGGCAGAGAATCGCCCCCTGGTGGGAGGAGCGCCACCCCTGGTGTGCGTGCCAGGTGGATCCCGGTTGAGCGCATGCGGGAGTCTGTCTGACTGTCTCTCCTCGTTTCCAGCTTCGGAAAAAAAAAAAGTCTATATTACTCAAAGCAATTTATAAATTCAATGCAATACCAATTAAAATACCAATGACTTACATCAAAGATATAGAACACATATTCCAAAAATTTATATGGAACCAAAAGAGAACACGAATAGCCTTAGCAATCTTGAAAAGGAAGAATAAAGTGGGAAGTATCACACTTCCAGATATCAAGTTATACTTACTACAAGGCCATTGTACTCAAAAGAGCCTGTACTGGCATAAGAACAGGCATATAGATCAATGGAACAGAACTGAGAACCCAGAAATATACCCACACCTTTATGGACAACTGATATTTGACAAAAAAGGTAAGAGCATACATTGGAGTGAAGACAGCCTCTTCAACAAATGGTGATGGGAAAATTGGACAGCTACCTGCAAAAAAATGAAACTAGACCACCAACTTACACCATTCAAAAATCAACTCAAAATGAATAAAAGACTTAAATGTAAGCCGTAAAACCATAAGCATCTTAGAAGAGAACATAGGCAGTAAGCTCTCTGACATCTCTCGCAGCAATATATTTGCTGATTTATCTCCACGGGCAAGTGAAATAAAAGACAGGATAAACAAATGGGACTATATCAAACTAAAAAGCTTCTGCACAGCTAAAGACAATAAGAACAGAATAAAAAGACAAACTACACAATGGGAGAATATATTTGACAATACGTCTGATAAAGGGTTAATAACCAAAATTTATAAAGAACTTGTAAAACTCAATACCAGGAAGACAAACAACCCAATCAAAAATGGGTGAAAGAAATGAATAGACACTTCTCCAAACAGGACATACAGATGGCCAATAGGCATATGAAAAAATGCTCAATATCACTAATCATTAGAGAAATGCAAACTAAAACCACAATGAAGTATCAACTCACACCAGTCAGAATGGCGCTCATCAACAAAACAACACAGAATAAGTGCTGGTGAGGATATGGAGAAAAGGGAACCCTCCTGCACTACTGGTGGGAATGCAGCCTGGTGCAGCCACTGTGGAAAACAGTATGGAGATTCCTCAAAAAATTAAAAATCAAACTGCTTTTTAACCCAGCTATCCCACCATTAGGAATACACCCCAAAGAACACCATACCACTCTTTGAAAAGAAGAAATGCACCTCCATGTTTATGGCAGCATTGTTCACAATAGTGAAGATCTGGAAACAGCCCAAGTGTCCATGAGAGAATGAGTGGATTAAAAAGCTTTGGTATACACACACATACACACACACACACACACACACACACACACACACACTATGGAATACTCTTCAGCCCTAAGAAATGATGCCATCAGATCATTTACAACATGGATGGACCTTGACAGCATTATACTGAGCGAAATAAGTAAATCAGAAAAAACTAAGAACTATATGATTCCATATATAGGTAGCACATAAAATGAGACTCAGAAACGTGGACAAGAGTGTGGGGGTTACAGGGGGGAAAGGAGAGGGAGGGGAGGGACACAAAAGAAAACCAGTTAGAAGGTGACAGAAGACAATTGGACTTTGGGTGATGGGAATGCAGCATAATCAAATGTCAAAATATCCTAGAGATGTTTTCTCTGAACATATGTACCCTGATTAATCAATGTCACCCCATTAAAATTAATAAAAAAAATTTTTCAGAAAAAGAAAAAAAATACAAACATGAGGGAAAGGCAGAGAAAGATAGAAGAGGGTAAAGGGGGATAAATGGTAATGTAAGGTGACTTGACTTGAGATGGTGAATATAATACAATATATAGGTGATGCATTAGAGAATTGTACACCTGAAACCTATGTAATTTTATTAACCAATGACACCCTGATAATGTCAATAAAAACTTTTTAATAAAATAAAAAATGTACCAGAGATTAGGAAAAAATATTATTTATTTATTTATTTATTTATTTATTTTTGTATTTTTCTGAAGCTGGAAATGGGGAGAGACAGTCAGACAGACTCCCGCATGCGCCCGACCAGGATCCACCAGGCACGCCCACCAGGCGCGACGCTCTGCCCACCAGGGGGCGATGCTCTGCCCCTCCAGGGCATTGCTCTGCCGAGACCAGAGCCACTCTAGTGCCTGGGGCAGAGGCCAAGGAGCCATCCCCAGCGCACAGGCCATCTTTGCTCCAATGGAGCCTTGTCTGCGGAAGGGGAAGAGAGAGACAGAGAGGAAGGCGGGGGTGTGGAGAAGCAAATGGGCGCTTCTCCTATGTGCCCTGGCGGGGAATTGAACCTGGGTCCCCCGCATGCCAGGCCGATGCTCTACCGCTGAGCCAACCGGCCAGGGCCAGGAAAAAATATTTTTAAATTATGTATATATCTGATAAAGGATTGCATTTAAAATATAAAATTTGCAAAACATAAAGAAGACAACCATTTATTTTATGTATGAAGTCATGAAATTTTCTAAAACCTGGATTGTGGTGCTTGACCTGTAGTGGTGCAGAGGATGAACCATGAACTTGGAATGCTGATGTCATCAGTTTCCACCCTGGGACTTCTGATGTAGACACATGAACAAACTACTGCGGGCTGATGCTTCCTGTTCTTCTCTCATTCCGTCTCTCTTTCCTAATAAGTCAGTAAATAATATTTCTGTATTAAAAATAATAAAAATAAAATCTGGATTGTGGTGATGTTACAACTAAACTTACTAAATGCCAGCCCTCGCCTAGCTGGACAGCATGGTTGGTTAGATTGTAGTCTGTAAACACTAAACTTGCCAGGACATACAAAAAAGGAACCAACAAATCATAAAAGAAGATAATTGGATAATGAGCTCTGGCAGGGTAGCTTAGATGGTTTGAGAGACATCCTGATAGATCAAGATTATGAGTTTGATTTCCTGATGAAAAACTAACAAATGCATAAAGAAGACAGAAATGGATATTTCTCTCTTCTCTCTCCATTGAGTTTCCAAGTAAATAAATTTTTAAAAAGTGTATAAAACAGAACTGTGATTATAAGGGGACCATATATAAACTGAACCATAATTAAATTTTGCTTATTTTTAAAATTTATTAATTTTAGGAAGGTAGAAACAGTGATGTGTTTTTCAAGTTGACTCCATGTTTTCAGAAGAAAAAAACTATTGTTCCTTTGAGAGAGACAGAGGGAAAAAGACAAGAACATCTAGCTCCTTCTGCACGTGGCTGGACTGGGCAATCAAACCGGCAACTTTTGCTCTGAGAGGAGGCTCCAAACAACCAAGATATCTATCACGACACAATTTTCATTGATTTTTTTTAAAAGACAGAGGAAGGGAGAGACAAAGAGGGGAAAGGGAAGCACTTGTTGTTACACTCAGTTGTGCATCTTCTGGTCACTTTCCCTCTCTGCCCTGACCGGGGATAAAACCTGCAACCTTCTTGTTTTAGGACAATGTTCTTAAGTGACAGAGCAAACAATTAAGGGCCAAAAAAAACTTTATTTAGAGAAAAACAAAGGCTGAAGTGAGCCATCAAAGGAAAGGCTTCAGGAAAGAAGTTACAGAGGCAAAAGAAGGAACCATGAGGCTTAAGAACACACACACACACACACACACACACACACTCACACACATCTTGAGAAAAAGAAAGGGTGGGGAAAGGCACCAGCACACGGTAGAGAGAAATGCCAAGTGTCTGTCCACTTTCATATAAACCTTCTGTTAATGCATACATTTTATGTGACTCGTTAACTTCCTACCAGTTCACCCATAATTTTATTATACCCATTTAGTACTAATTACATACAGCTAGCCATAAACATTTTGAAATATGAAAATGTTTATGAGAAGCTAAAATAAAATTATATCCTAAGGTTTTTTTCAATTTTGAGATTTAATTCAAATAGTTTAAAGCTAGTCATAACATTTCTCTTGGGGAAATTTCATATTTACATAAAAGTGACTAAGGATTACTACAAAAAGTTCATATATACCTTCATTCAGCTTCCCATCACATGAACCTTTTATATCACCATAATATATTTGTCAAATTGAGAAATTAGCATTGGTATAATATGCAACCAAATCAGAGTTTCCACTCTGATTTCATAAGGTTTTACACTACCGTCCATTATGTGTTGCACGATTTAAATCACAATATTACATTTAGACACAATTTTCCTCAGATTTTTCTCTATTTTGTGACCATTTCTCTGTCACATTTTTCACAATGATGTCCTCTACTTTAGGAGTACTGATGAAGTATTTTGGATATTAATCCATCTTTCGGGTTGTACTAAATTCACCTCATTAAAGAGTGGTCGGGCACTTTGGAACAGACGCCTCAGAATTGAAGTCTTTATCACACAATTAACTAGGGGTAGAAGATATCAAAATCTCTTACAACTGATCTCCTTGGAAAGGTAATATTTACATTTTTACTCTGAAAATAACAAGAAAAATTTTAACCCAAAACTGTTGTAAGTCGAGGGCGCAGAGAGAGAGATCAGCAGATGAAATCATCGTGGACTAGCAAAGGACCACCACTCCCACAAGCAAATGGCCCAGAGTTCACGCTGTGTCCTATTTTTACTCACAAGACTTCAAAAAGCTTGTTTACTGAGAAACTGGCATAACATCAAGCATAACTTTTACTTAAAGATACATGTACACTTGCATGATAGCTTAATAACAACATAATATCAGAAGGCATTAATTGCTATTGCTTCTATGGTTCCCACAACATTCCTCTCTTTTTCTCAAGGGATAACCTTGGAAAGTACAGAAATCTTATGAGAATGTTTTACTGAGAAAAAGCCCAGCAACTACCTTCAGACACATAGACCTGTTTCAGTGACCGGCCTTCAGTCACAAAACAATTCTCTTGGCAAAACATTCTTTTCTTGTTGGCTGTGTTCCCATCCAAGGTCATGCAAAGGGTTATAACACTACACAATCTCTCTTCCATTCTCCCTGGCAGTTACATGATTGGTTCGAGCTTTAATCCCCAGTGGTGAGGCTAGCTTGGTTGATTGGGACACTGACGCCAGAAGGGGTTTGCTGGGTAGATCACCGTGGGGGTGAATGTGGGAGTCTATTTCCCCTTCACTCACTTAAAAAAATAGAAATAACAAATTAAAAATTACTTAGAAATATTTCTTAAAAGTTTTATTGATCTCAGAAAAAAGAAACAGAACGCAGTGTATGGGGAAGGACTAAAAAGCGTCAATTCACCCTGCCCAACTAGCTTAGCTGTAGAGCGTTGGCCCCATATCTGAAAATCCTGGGTCCAATTTCCAGCCAGGGCACACAGCAGAAGCCCATCTGCTTATCCACCTTTTCCCCACTCTTTTCTCTCTCTTCCCCTCCTGCAGATAAGGCTCCATTGAAGCAAAGTTGGCCGGGGCACTGAGGATGGCTCCCAGGCTTTTCCCTTAGACCCTTGAATGGCTCGTTGGAATGAGGCATCTCCCCAGATAGGCAGAACACTGCTGCCCTGGTGGGAATGCTGGGTGGATTCCAGTAGGGTGAATGCAAAAGTTTTTCTCTCTGCCTCTCTACTTCCCACTTCACAAAAATAAAAGAAAAGGAAAAAAAAATCACTTCATAGTTGCTGCTTCTCGTATGTCCCCTGACAAGGCAATCCTGGGGATTCAGACCTCAGCATTCCAGGTCCATCCTTGACCCACTGTGCCAGAGGTCAGGCTAAAGTTGTTGATTTTATACAACAATCAATGCCACTTATAAAAGTCAACAAATCAAAGTATGTTTTTATTGAAATGAACATATTAAATTTGAAGTACTTCAAGAATTCTAAAATAAATTTTAAATTAAGAAAAAGGAAAATATTTCTATATTGAAACAGGTACAGAACACTGTTGTACACATTAAAGTTATCTCACATTGAGAGTAAACTTCCATTTACTTTTATTATTTCAGTTACAAGGTAAACAGAAATGAGGTTGATGCTGGAGCATTTGGCATCATGCTTCGCAGCATATATACAATATAATCAGTTTGGCTCAAATAAACATATAAAGATTTTTTGGAAAGAAATATGGCTGAAGGTGTTCTGTCCCAAATTGCTTGGAAAGGGTACTATCTGTTTAGATTCATGGCAAAATGCTTCTTCATTGAAGAATTCTTCTCTACTCCAAGTTATCTGAGGTTTTGCTAAAACCACCAAATTCGATGTCTTCAATTATATCTGCATGGATTTCATGTCAAGTGATGAGGAACATGAGGTAGTGCTAAACCTCACCATATTCAGTCCCATATGGAAGTATTTCACCAGTGTAAACTGACATTATTTCTTGTGGTCTTACTTTCTGACCCTTCATTTCCACAATTAGAAACATCCACTCATGATTTCTGATGATCTCCAATGACAGTGTACATTCAACTGCATGGTTTCGTAGTCTGTCACATGCATAGGATTTCTCTCAGAATACACATTTTATTTACAATTTTCTAAAATATGATCAAGGCTGACTGCTTCAGAATGTCTTGTCAATTGTTATGTGAGGTAACTGATGAGAACTGATATAACCATGTTTGTTGCTATAAGTTACTCGTCTTTTATTGTTTTTACAGTTATTCTTCATTGCATAGATCTATATGGAGGGCATACAACTGGCAACAGGCATCCATAAAGCAATGTCCTGTGATTCTCTTATGTTTAACAAAAAGAAACAAGTGAGAAAAGCTTTCCGACAATTGCTGCACCCACAGAGCCTCTCTTTTATGTTTTTTGATGAACACTGAGTCTTGACGTTGCACTGATAGTTTCCCACATTCATGACATTTATAGCATTACTCTCCTGTGTGAATTCTCTAATGGATAATGAGACAAATTTTACTCAATAAATATTTAATGTCCATTCAGTATATGTAAATGAAGTCTTTTCTGACAAATCACTGATGTTCCATGAGGCATATCTTCTTTTTCTTTTTTAGAAACAGAAACACAGACATACATCTACAAACAAAAAGGGAGAAATGAGAAGCATCAACTCATTTTGACATTTCAGTTGTTTATAAATTCTTTTCTCATATATACCTTAACTAGAGGGCTCCAGCTGAGTTAATGATTCCTGGCTCAAGGCAGCAACCCTGGGTTTAAACCAGTAATTTTGAGGTCATGTTTATGATCTAATGCTCAAGCTGGCCTTGGACTTCAAGCCAGTGACCATGAAGTGAAATGTGTGATCCCACATTCAAGCCAGCAACGTTGTGCTTAAGCTGGTGAGCCTGCACTCAAGCTGGTGACCTAGGAGTTTCAAAACTAAATTCTAAGCATCCCAGCTCAAACTGTATCCAAAGCACCTCCACCTGATCAGGCCATCATGCATATCTTCTTAAAGCCTTCAGCAAAATACCTGACTTGCATTGGTGCACAAACATGGAAAATTAAGGTCCCTTGTTTAAAATCCTAGGCCTGGCTGATCAAGGCACATATGGGAAGCAACTTGTGGAAGTTGATGCTTCCAGCTCTGCTCCTGCACTGATCTTATCTCTTATTTAAATCTAATGAATTCTTTTAAAGGAGTTTTATGATAATCACTGCATTTGTATAATTTCTATGGTTTCATATACTAATATTCTTCATGAAGTAGCCTTTCCCACACTCATTGCATATTCATGGTGTCACTAACAAATGAGCATGCTTATGTACAGTTAGATCACACTTGTGATAAACATTTTCACATTCACTGCATACATACAGCTTCTCTCACATATGAGTCCTTTGATGTCTACTCAGTTGCCTATTCAGTGTAAAGCATTTCCCACACTCACTGCATACATATGGCTTCTCTCCGGTATGAGTTCTTTGATGTATAATCAGTTGACTCTTCACTGCAAAGCCTTTCCCACAATCACTGCATACATACGGCTTCTCTCCAGTATGAGTTCTTTGATGTATACTCAGTTGATTCTTCACTGCAAAGCCTTTCCCACAATCACTGCATACATATGGCTTTTCTCCAGTGTGAGTGCGTTGATGTGCAATCAGTGGATGCTTCCCTGAAAGTCCTTTCCCACACTCATTGCATACATATGGCTTCTCTCCGGTATGAGTTCTTTGATGTATACTCAGTTGATTCTTCACTGCAAAGCCTTTCCCACAATCACTGCATACATATGGCTTTTCTCCAGTGTGAGTGCGTTGATGTGCAATCAGTGGCTGCTTCCCTGAAAATCCTTTCCCACACTCATTGCATACATATGGCTTCTCTCCGGTATGAGTTCTTTGATGTATACTCAGTTGACTCTTCACTGCAAAGCCTTTACCACAATCATTGCATACATATGGCTTTTCTCCAGTATGACTGCTTTCATGTACAATCAGTGGACGCTTCCCTGAAAAGCCTTTCCCACACTTGCTGCATACATATGGCTTCTCTCCTGTATGAGTTCTTTGATGTATAATCAGTTCACGCTTCCCTGAAAAGCCTTTCCCACATTCACTGCATACATATGGTTTTTCTCCAGTATGAGTTCTTTGATGTACACTCAGTTGACTGTTCAGTATAAAGCATTTCCCACAATCACTGCATACATACGGTTTCTCTCCAGTATGAGTTCTTTGATGTCCACTCAGTTGACTCTTCACTGCAAAGCCTTTTCCACAATCACTGCATACATATGGCTTCTCTCCTGTATGAGTTCTTTGATGTATGATCAGTCGGCATTTCACTCCAAAGCCCTTCCCGCACTCACTGCATACATACGGCTTCTCTCCCGTGTGAATCCTTTCATGTACAATCAGATTCTTCTTATCTGGAAAGCCTTTCCCGCACTTACTGCATACATACGGCTTCTCTCCCGTATGAGACCTTCCATGTACAATGAGATTCTTCTTCTCTAGAAAGCCTTTCCCACATTCACTGCATACATATGGCTTCTCTCCTGTGTGAGTTCGCTGATGATTCCTGAGCAGATACCTGTAAATGTAATTTTTACCACATTCACAACATGTGTAAGGTTTCTTTTCCACAGTAGTTTTCTGATGTATATTCAACTGTGATTTATTGAAGGTTTTATTATATATATTGTATTCAGTCTGATTCAGTCCTGTACGAATTTTCTGACTGAATTTTCTGGGGAAGGCTTTCCCACACTGAGGGCATCCATAAGGTTTCTCTCCACTATGAATTCTCTGATCATCAGTGAGCTGAGTAATCTTGACCAAAGTTTTCCCACATTCAGTGCATGTGAGGGCTTCCTCTCCATTGTCAATTCCGTGTTGCTGAATGACCTTGGACTTATTTTCGATGGACTTGGTACTGGGATGCAACCTAATTTCAGTGTAGAATAGTTCATGGTCATGATGTGGAATGAATGTCCCATCTTCATTCAAGGGAACAGAGTTCTTTAAATTAAAACTTCTAGTTTGGTTTTCAAAACTTAATTTTGATTTTAAAGGTGTTCCGCACATCTCCAACATATCGCATTGTTTCCTCAATAGGGACTGGCTTTCCCTTTGATTAACAATATTTGCAAACATATCATTTTTACAGCATTCTTCTCCACTCTTCATAATGCCTGGACTTTGGAAGGGACTCTGCAAAGGCACATTAACTTTCTGGATTTCTAGGAAAGAAGAGAACAGTAAATCATCCTATAATCTTTCATAATCTTAGTTTGAAATTCAAATTTGTTACGAAACAACTTTCTGTAAAGTAAGTCTTTAGTGATACCCCACGGGTTGTAAAAAAAAGAAATATACTTAGTCATTCAGATTCTAGCCACAGAGCCTGTAAACCTCTTGAAGGTTCCTATGTGATAGAAGCATATTTTGTTTGAAAGAATTGTTCCATTTTCATTTTTTTCTGTTATTTCTATTACGGCAAGACATAGGGAAATGAGAAGGCATACTCCCGCATGTGCTCTGACCTGGATGTATCATATATGACAACCCCATGTGAATCCAATGCTAAAGTAATGACCAATTTTCAGTGCCTTTGGGAAATGTACACTGACAAACCCAGGCATCCTGAAATCCTGGTGCCATGCTGGAACAAAGTCAGCCCTTGCCTGTGAAAGGGAAAGAGAGAGGAAAGAAGGATGGGGGATGGGGAAGAGAAGCAGATGGTTACTTCTCCAGTGTGTTCTGACCAGGAATCAAATCTGGAGCATGCAATATGCTGGGCCAAAACTCTATCCACTGAGTCACCGGCAGGGCCAAAACAATTCCTTTCACTAACTGCTGAGATTATGCTAGTGAAAGGAATTTCTATAGGATTTTAACATATCCTCAGGATGGTACTTGGGAAAAGGAATGCCTTCCCATGGCTATGCTCTTACTGGGAAAATGTGGCCACCTCATTCATTCACAAATTCTACAACCAGCCATGGGATCCTGAAAAATAATAGAGCCAGCCCAACTACCAGCAGCCATGTGAATTCCAAGGCTAAATACAGAAGAAACCTGGATGCAACCAGAATACAGAGTATGCTAGTCTGACAAGAACAAATGAGATTGCAGGACACGAAATGTTAGGAGACTGGTCTTTGTACTGGGCTTAGTGAAGACAAGGTGAATTTTGTTCCTGACACTTCAATTTGTAAAACCTTCATTGTTGTGGACCGTTAATGGCAAAAGCTATTATAGATTCGAGGCTTGGCAGGGGGCTAAGTTCTCCCCCCTCCATCTCCATATTTGGCTTTGATGCTGAGTATCTGCACCCACTCCACTTCCTTCCTTGGCTTGCAGGAAGCAATATACATGCCCTTCCTCTGACTCTTTGTTTGTTTCAGATGTTTGTAAATTTCACTAATGTATCCTGTTTTTGCCTTGGGAAAGTTCCTGTCTTAGCCTTTGATGTGCAACTTTGTATCAGGGTCCTTGATCTGCATACGTCTATATAATAAAGCCAACTGGGGCTGTGAGGCACTCAGATACTGCTGGGCAGTTTGAAGAGTCATCTCGGTCCCATCGGTTTTGTTTTGACAAGTGTGATTCCTCAATTCCGCACCGTTATTTGGAGCTGCGCTGGTCCGCGGCACTTCATAATTTTAGAAGTGGAAAGAATGTCTTTTATTCTGCATAAAAAAACATTTCAAAAAAGGCTGAATGTATGCTACTGAGCAGACTAAGAACAGGGTTCCTACATGGCCTCAGGATGCACCTAGTTACCAGAAGGACCAAAGAATGCAGGTTTACCTTCAGGCCCAACAACTGTCCTCTAGGAAAGAAAACATGGCCTAGAGCTAGAGACTCTTATGAAAATTATTATTCATATCTGATCAGCTTTTGGATGAATAAACATATCCCTGTGCCTGGTACATGGTTCATTTGGGCAGAGAAAGTTCCATGGGCAGAGAAAGGCCTGTACTGAGGAATACTTCAGACCTTGTCTTATGTATAAGGACTAACGGAAAGTTCTGTCCATTTCTATCACAAGTTTCGAAACGTAAGCACGTTTATTTGGCACATGTGTGCCTATTTTTATCACTTAATGTATACATACTGACATAGCAAATTAACTAAAACAAAGTTGATTCACATTAGTCTTATGTGTGAAGCGATAGTGTGTCCATGGCTACTGGTAAAGTTCATTTACGCCACTGTAATTTTTATGAATTTTAACAAGGAAGAAATGCTACAGAAGCATGTCTGTCGCATCCACCATATTTCCCGGACTTAGCACCCTCCGACTATCACTTGTTCTTCTCTTTACAAAATTTTTGAAGGGCAAAAAATTAAAAAATGAAGAAGATATCAAACAAGCACTGGTTCAATTTTTTGCATCAAAAGATAAAACATTTTTCAAAAATGGGATAAACAAATTGCCCTCATGCTGGCAAGAAATCATTAATAATAATGGCAATTATATTATTTAATAAAGTTTATTGATGGTAAGAAAAATTTGTATTTTGTTTTATTCCAAAAACGAACAGAACTTTCCGGTAGACCTTATACTTATTCATGTCTCCTTTAAAAGAAATGAGTAATCAGTATCTCTCTGACTTTTGTATACAGTTCTAGGAAATTAATTGAATTCAAGGAAGGGTTCATGCGAACCTCCAACTCATCCAACTGGTCAGAAGCGCAGGTTATAATATGGAAACACAAATCAACATCACAAGTGAAGTAAACCTTGTGGAAATGAACTCTTAACTGGTAGGTTCTGACACTAGTTCTAAGTAGACATACTAGAACTGAATTAATTTTTAGGACACCCAGTTTAGTAACTACCCAGTGGAAGAAACTTCAAGCAAAGAAGTAAAGGCAATCAGTCTGTGAAAGATAGTAAAAGACGCGATGGAAACCAAAACAGTGGAGGTTATCAGAAAATACGGGTGGGGGAAAAATTAGGTTTACAACTGCTAATATGGGAAAAGATATAATAATAATAATAATAATAATAAAAAAACCAACAACAACACTGGCTGGTTGACTCAGTGTCAAGCCTCAGCCTGAAATGTGGATGTCTCTTGTTTCATTCCTGGTTAGGGAACACAGGAGAAGTGCCCATCTGCTTCTCCACCCATCTACCTGAACCTGTCACTTGACTCTCTCTAATCCCTTTTCTGTACCCCTGGCTCGATTGTAGCAACTTGGCTTGGGGCGCTGATGAAGGCTCCATGGCCTTCAACTCAGGCACGAAAAAATGGCTCTGATTGCAACAGAGCAAGGGCCCCAGGTGGGCAGAGCTTTGCAACTAGTGAGCTTCCAGGGTGGATCCCCATTTGGGGTATACGTAGGAGTCTGTCTCTGCTTCCCCTTCTATCATTAAATTAAAAATAAAAGACTTTATTTATTGATAGTACATAGAGAGATGAGAGCTAGTGTGCGGCAAAAAGTATCAACTAATAGTTGCTTCATTTTAGTGGTTCATTGCTTGCCGCATGTCCCTTGACCCTGCAAGCCCAGGGCTTCCAACTGGCAAGCTCTGCATTCCCCATCACTGCCCTATCCACTAAGCCACCACAGGTCAGGCGCAGAACGCAAGTTGATATTTTTAGACTTTATGCATTTTAGAAAGAAGAGGGAGAAACAGGTAAGCGGGAGGAGAAGGAAGCTTCCACTTGCACATGTGCCTTGAACAGTAAACCCAGTGGTTTACCACGTGGGAACCATAGTGTTCCCGCTGTGAGCCTTCTCTGGTGGGACACCACAGACCAGGCTCAAAATGCAAGTTGCTTTTGTTTTGTTTTTCTTCTGACAGAGACACAGAGTCAGAGAAAGGGATAAATGCTGACACATAGACAGGAAGGGCCAGAGATGAGAAAAATCAATTCTTTATTACGGCCCCCTTGTTGTTCATTGATTGCTTTCTCATATATGCCTTGACCGGGGGCTACAGCAGACCCGAGTGACCCCTTGCTCATGGCATCACAACCCACCTGCGTTCCAAGCTGGTGAGCTTTGCTTAAACCAGATGAGCCTGTGCTCAAGCTGGTGACCTCAAGTTCTCAAACCTGGGTGTTTCGAGTCTCAGTCCGATACTCTATCCACTGTGCAACTGCCTGGTCAGGCAAAACGCAAGTTTTAAAGACTTGAATAATCACAGCATGCTGGCGGAAATCAGAGTTATGGAACACATTAAAGAGTCTTTCAGAAGAGGACAAACTTTCTCATCTAGATGACAGCATATCATGAAGGTCAGTGCGAGAGCAGCTGCAATTTTATACAACAGAAAACTTGGGACTCACTATCTGGCACATCGTGTCATCAAAATTTGATGAAAAGGTAATATTATTTTAATGTCCTAACAATAAATAATAAATGCAATCAATAATAACTCCATTTTCTGCATAATAAAGAAAATCACACATAGGTTTAATCTAACAAAGACTAGCCTGACAAGGCCGTGGTGCAGAAAATAGAGCATCAGACTGGGACAAGGAGGACCTAGGTCCATGATGGAGAATGTTTTAATAAAAACCGCCCACTTTTGCAGTGCTGGTGAACCTGGCATTAGATTTATTCTAAATCTTAGAAAATGTTCTTGGACTACCTTATGACCCAGCAATCCCTCTACTGGGTATATATCCCCAAAACTCAGAAACATTGATACGTAAAGACACATGCAGCCCCATGTTTATTGCAGCATTGTTCACAGTGGCCAGGACATGGAAACAACCAAAAAGCCCATCAATAGATGACTGGATAAAGAAGATGTGGCACATATACACTATGGAATACTACTCAGCCATAAGAAATGATGACATCGGAACATTTACAGCAAAATGGTGGGATATTGATAACATGATACGAAGCGAAATAAGTAAATCAGAAAAAAACAGGAACTGTATTATTCCATACGTAGGTGGGACATAATACTGAAACTAAGAGACATTGACAAGAATGTGGTGGTTACGGGGGGGAGGGGGGAATGGGAGAGGGATAGGGGGTGGGGAGGGGCACAAAGAAAACAAGATAGAAGGTGACAGAGGACAATCTGACTTTGGGTGGTGGGTATGCAACATAATTGAACGACAAGATAACCTGGACTTGTTATCTTTGAATATATGTATCCTGATTTATTGATGTCACTCCATTAAAAAAATAAAATTATAAAAAAAAAATAAATAAATAAAAAAAAAAGAAAGAAAAGAAAATGTTCTTGGAAGAAATCAAAGACCTAATTAAAACAAAAGAACACGTAATAATCCTGGATTAGTATGAAGAGTATGTTGTAGACAAAAGTACTAACCAATAAGACAGACTCAATGTAATCACTGTTGAAACACTAGCTGGTTAGTTTTGCAGAAATTGACAGGCAGATATTAAAATTCAAATAGAAATGGAAAAATTCGGATGTCAAAATGACCTGTATTATTTTCTTTTGTACTTTTCTGAAGTGAGAATCGGGGAGGCAAAGAGACAAACTCCAGCATGTGCGCAACCAAGATCCACCTGGAAAGCCCACCAAGAGGCAATGTTCTGCCCATCTGGGGCATTGCTCCATTGCAACTGAAGCCATTCTAGTACCTGATGCAGTGACCAATAAGCCGTCCTCAGCGCCTGCACCCACATGCTACAATGAAGCTTTGGCTGCAGGAGGGGAAAAGAGAGATAGAGAAGAAGAGAAGGAAGGTTGGAGAAGCAGATGGGCACTTCTCTTCTGTGCTCAGAATGAGAATGAAACCTGGGACTTCCACACACCAAAGCCACGCTCTACCACTAAGAAAACCGGCCAACCTCAAAATAATCTAGAAAGACAAGAATACACTCAGAGAATTCACTCTTTATAATTTTGAAAGCTGCTACAGAGTTATGAGTATAAAAAACACCATGAAAATGTGTACACATAAAATGTTCCAAAATTATTACCTGGTGGTTGTATGACTAAAGGAATAACCTAAAAACATATTAGCTATTTATTTAAGTGGCTAAACTGATTAGTATGTGAATTAAATCTAAATAAAACCACTAGGTATATGATGTAAAATCAGAAGCTTTGACAAAAGAAAGGCAGCGATAACATCTACCAAGAAAGAAAATCTGATGTAGGAAAACTGGGAAGGATCGCACGTGAAGCACTCGTAAGTTGACAACTAGTTTGAGTTGGAACTCGTGATGCATGGTAACAAGATCTATTCCTGTTCATTAAATGAAGCAATAGAGATCTTTAAGAAGAGAGCTACATAGAAAAAAATAAGTGAGTAAAACAAAACAAAAAGAGAGCTCACAAAGTAGCAAACATCACTGGTGATGCTAAGACAGATGTAATTTAAAATGTCTAGCGCACAATTCTAAATTTTACAAAGAATGGAAAGAAGATGATTCTTGCTCTCACACAGAATAGGAAGTCAGAGGTCAGCTGTCATAACAACGAGTAGGATACACAGGAAGGAAGCGCACATTAGACAACACTGGGGGAGACGTCAGTCTGGGAGTCCATTTCAAAGTACCGATATAGGTTCAACGTCCTGAATAGAGGAAACATTTAACAATGATGAGAACTGAGTATGAAAAAAGCTGGAGAGAAGGGAGGCGAAGAACAAATGAATGCATGATGAAAACCAGACTCTCATGGCAAGACAGTATCCATCGTGTGGATGGATTTTATGGTAGAAAATCACTATTTCCAAACAGGGCACAAAGGCTGAGTAGAAAGAAAACTGACGAATTCATAATTCTATCTTTCCAAAGAAGTGCAGAAAATGGAATTTCTCAGAAACAGAGGGGGTAACACAGGCTGAGACTCTGTGGCCAAGACAGAGAGTAAAATCTGAGAATGCTAGAATAAAAGCACACAAACAACACTATGATGTAGATGAAATCAATAGGTGTCATTACTCAATGAGAAAAAAGGGGTATGTTTCCCTCTAAATTTCTAGAAATAAAAAGGGTTCTCATATGTAAAGGGGTGGTTTGGTTTCTTTATCCAATGATACAGGTCTGATGTGTTCTCTGACTAGAATATGACTTCTGCCATTCAGCCCCCCGACTTACTGGCTAGTTGTCACCCACTCACCTGGACAGAGCAGATGTTGGGGTCCATCCCCTACTGTCCACCTTTCTTCCCCTCGCTCCAAATTGGAAAGCACATCTGGTTTGCTGGATTGATACCCTGCTCAGAGGGAAAAATGACACAAAACTTAAACTTACTGAACTGGGCTGGGGTGGGTCAAGAGGAAGAAGGTTACGTTTTAAGAATGGAACATGCTTTGCATATGTAACATAAAGCCTGTTGTCTCAGGAGGCAGAATATTATACCTTCTTGTCTAAGGTAATGGAAAGATCTGAGGTTCTTCTCAGAGAACTGTAGTTATTCAGAACAGTTAGGCAACTTAGGGGGGAAAAACCACTAACAGCACCTTCTCAGTGACACAGGGAAGCTGTCCTCACCCACTGACACCAGGTGGCTGAAGATCTCCAACATCACGTCCCGGAACAGGTCCTTCTGATCGGGGTCCAGGAGCCGCCACTCCTCCCGGGTGAAGTTCACAGCCACATCCTGAAATGTCAGGCATCCCTGTAACAGCAGCGTGCTATTTAGTGGTGTGATGTGCATTTGATGATGCAAAAGAAATGTTAGTTTTTGTCTAATTTCACTTTATCTAATACATGTATAGAGCAAAAGAAGTTCTATTTTATTATAAAACTGAATAATCACATACCTAGTAAAATACAAATTGGGGCAAAAGTAGGTTTACATTTGTGTCTACAAAAAATACAATCAGAAACAATCATACAAGAATAAACTCCGTTTTACACATAACAACAACTGCAAACATACTTTTGCCCCACTGTGTGGTCTGCAATTGTGCATTCAGTCATCTATGCGTTCATCTGATCACAAGACTATGCAATGTGAAAGAGAAGTTGTACTGATATAGTTCAGTATTTCTCAGATTAAATGAAGTAGTTTTTCATACTGTTCTACAAATCCATAATGAAGAAGAAAATTTAAAATAAACACAAATGCCTACCCAGGCAGTGACAAAGTGGATAGAACATCACCCTGAGACCTGAGGATCCAGATTCGAAACTCTCAGGTCTCCGGTTTGAGCACCATTGTTCGCCAGCTTTGCTGTGGTGTTGCTGGCGTGTGAGTACGATCATTGAAATGACCCCATGGCTGCTGGATTGAGCCTAAAGGTCACAGGCGTAAATCAAAAAGTCCCTGGCTTAAGCTTCACATTAATGACTTGAGCAGAAGGTAACTGACTTGCTTTAAGCCCAACTCATAGACAAAGTAATTATGAGAAGTTATCAATGAACAACTCAAGTGTCTCAACTACAAGTGGATGATTCTCATCTCTCTCCCTTCCTATCTTGCTCCCCCCCACTCTTTCTCAAAAAAAAAAGAAAAAAAATAAAGCCAAAGTCACCTGAGACAGAATCATTTTCTTCTATTGTTGGAAAAAAGCTGGAAATAAAGAGGGTGTGTGTGGCGTGTTGTCGGTCTGCTCTAAATTTCAGCTCAGAAACCTGTCTTCACTCAGGTGTGTTACCAGAGATGCTGATACCCAATTCTACAACGTCTTCCTGCTCCTTGTGACTCTATAGCACCGGGAACTCAGGACCTGTGGATTGAGGAGAAAATTCAGTGACTGGTACATTTCCTCTGGGCCCAGATGCACTCACCCTCACACAGTGACCACAGTATCGCTAGTGTCCCTTTGCATCGTGTCCCTGAAGTTTATCCTTCTGGCCAATCAAATCTCAGCTTGCAACTGTGGTGGAGGACCCCCTTATCCTGTGGAGTTTAAGTGAGGTGACTGTCAACCGAGACCCGGGCTATGACAGCCAGCCCTGCACCATCCTCAGGGGCCGGGGAGTCTCAGGAAAATCACTCATACAAAGCTGACCACATGGAAGGAGGGGATCTGGGCACTGTTTTCCTTAAACCATATGTGCTCAGATTCCTCTTCAAACGATTTTGAACACCCCGCAACTGCACTCATTTCAGGGAGAAAATAATGCACTAGGCATGTTTTTTTTTTTTTAATTATTATTATTTTTGTGAGAAAGCCAGGAGGGCAGAGACAAGAACATAGAGCTGCTCCTGGATGTGCCCTGACTGGGGAATCAAACCGGCAACCTTTGCGCTCCAGGATGATGCTCCAACCAATCGAGCTCTCTAGTCAGGGCTTTTTTCTTTAGAGACAGACAGAGAAATTGACAGAAAAAGAAGGGGGAGAGGAGATTTTACACGTTTTTTATTCAGTCATGAACTCAGTGTTGGCTTTCTGTGTGTACCCTGGCATAGGATTGATTCTGTAATTTAGTCATTTCATAACAAAACTCTTAACCAATTTAGCTAATCTGCCAGAGCCTGATTTTTAAAAAAAATATATTTTAAATTATTTATTTACTTAATCATTTTATAGAATAGAGACAAAGAGAGTGAGAGAGAGTGAGAAGGGAGAGGTGGGGCAGAGAGCATTATATTCCATACGTGCCTTGATTGGGCAAACCCAGGCTTTTGAACCAGCGACCTCAGCGTTCCAGGTTGATGCTTTACCCACTGTGCCACCACAGGTCTGAGCCTAATATTTTATAGATACATTTGGGGGAGGGGGACAGAGAGAAAGAGAGATATTGAAGAGAAAGAACCATAGATCTGATGTTACACCCATTTATGCATTCATTATTTGACTCCAGTATGTGCCCTGAGCGAGGATCAAACCCACAACCTTGCCATATCGGAAGGACAAGCAATGAATGAGTGCACAACTAAAATGAAAAGACTAAGTGGAACAATGACAAGATGCTTCTCTCAAATCAATGGAAAAAATTTTAGAAACCTCATACAAAGCTACCTGGATAACTAAGTGTGTCAGAGCACTGTGCAGAAAAGCCAGGGCTGTGGGTTTCACTCCTGGTCACAGCTCGTACAACCATCAAGAGAATGCAGGGGTTTCCAGAATGTTTGTCCCTGAATTAATCCTATAGATCAGCACTGTAAATGAGCTTGTTCAAGGCTTTGTTTTACTGCTAGGCTTCCCCTATTCCTTATTCCCCAATCAGTGTTTAAGTTTGTCTTAAAAGGTGACTTCCAACTGAATTCTGGGTTGCGTAATTTGACTGACTCAGGTCTCTGTGCGGTTGCTGGCTTCAAAATAAAGATTCCTTAATTTGGCTACTTGTGTGGATCAACATCTGTTTCTTGTTGTTCTGATACAAAAATATATCATATTTTATACATACCATAGTCGTATATACAATATACATATATGTTGTTTTAGATATATAGTATGTCATCAGGACATATATACATATACAATATGTGTAAATACAGCTTCAATACTGGCTAACCTATATATAACATTATCAACTCAATGAAAGAAATCAACTATAACAAAAGCTTTTCACTTGAAAACACCAAAACATATATACAGTGTGTCTGTAAAGTCATGGTGCACTTTTGACTGGTTAAAGGAAAGCAACAAAAGATGACAGAAATGTAAAATCTGTACCAAATAAAAGAAAACCCGTCCCAGTTTCTGTAGGATGATGTGGCAGCATGTGCGCATGCACAGATGATGACGTAGAACCATGTATACAGTGGTGCCCACGGCCATGCCAGTCGAGATGTGGACCATACAAAGGAAAGTTCAGTGTGTTCTGTGGCTCGCTAAATTCAAATCCATAACTAAAGTGCAATGTGAATATCGGCGCGTTTATAACAAAGCGCCACCACATATGAATAACATTACTCAGTGGGAAAAGCAGTTGAAGGAAACCGCCAGTTTGGTGGAGAAACCCCGTTCTGGTAGGCCATCAGTCAGTGATGAGTCTGTAGAGGCTATACGGGCTAGCTACCTAAGGAGCCCTAAAAAATCTTTGCATGAGCCCACATAGAACTGCACTGAATAGGTATGAAACTGGGAGTTTTTCCTTTAATTTGGTGCAGATTTCACATTTCTGTCGTCTTTTGTTGCTTTCCTGTGACCGGTCAAAAGTGCACCATGACTTTACGGACACACTGTATATAACTAATAGTGAGAAGGAGAGACAGGAATCTTAGGCAAACAATGTATATGAAGAACTAAGGACACCAGACCAGGCCATGGCTCAGTGGATAGTGTCGGACTAGGACACAGAGAACCCAAGTTTGAAACTCCAAGGTCAGTAGCTTCAGCACAGGGTTGCTAGGTTGCATGTGGATTCATAGATATGACACCATGGTTTCTAACTTGTGCCCAAAGGTCACTAGATTGAAGTTTCAATTCGATGGCTTTAGACCAAAGTTGCACGATTGAGCAAGGGGTCACTCCCTCTGATGTAGCCCCACAGTGAAGGCACATATAAGAAAGCAGTCAATGAACAACTAAGGTGCTACAACAAAGAATTGATGCTTGTCATCTCTCTTCCTGTCTCTTCTATCTTTCCTTCTCTCTGTCTCTGTTTCACACAAAAAAGAAATTAATAGCAGAAATAAACCATATTAAATATACTTTTTTTGTCTTTAAACAATACTATACCACTGGTCGCGATAGCTCGGTTGGTTAGACCGCCTTCTGGTACAAAAAGGTTGCCAGTTCGATCACAGACAGGGTACATACAAAAATCAGTTCATGTTTCTGTCTTTATCTCTCTAAACTTTTAAAAATTAAAAAGAATATATAAATATTTTTATGGCACTAAATTAGTAATTTTAGATGAATCATATTTTATGATTCTACCTTCTAAAAATTGGTAACCGCAGACACTGTGGCAGGTGAATAATATGAGGAGGCATCAGGAAGGACACAGATGTCCACGACAAACCCACTTTCCTACTGTGTATTGAAGAGTGCAGTCACTGCTTGAGATAAGAAAAAGTGTAAACAGCAAAGTAAGAAAGATAACTAAAGTTATATTCAGGAATTACTTATTTAACAGAGAAAATGCATTCAGTAAGCACATTTTCACTTATATAGTGAGAAAGAAGTACATCCACCCATGTAACTAAATTCATTTCCTTTTTTTTTTTTTATTTCAGTGAAGGAAAGGGAGACAAACAGAAAGACAGACTGGGACAGACAGAAAGGAAGGGACAGAGATGCATCACCATTTTAAGAAAGTGAAGACTAGAGACAGAGATTGTGAGAAAATATTTTCACATTATGTATCTAATAAAGAATTGTACTTAAATTACACAAATGGTCTGCAAAACATAACAATACCACTATCCAATTCCATTATGTATGAAGTCATAAAAATTTTTAAAAACTGATTTTTGATGATGTCACAACTGTAAACTTACTAAATATCAGTAAGTTGTAGAATTACTATGTAAATAACATATACAAATTATGGTCCTAAAGCCATGGCTGGTTTGATCACTGATACAGCAGTGGTCGAGCATTAAGTTTTTGATTTGAGAATAAGAGAGAAAGAGATAGAGAGAAAGAGAGAGATACCGTAGTGGAGAGAGAGAGGGCCATGGATTTATTGTTCAACCCATTTATACATTCATTAGTTGACTCCAATTGTGCCTTGAGCAAGGATCAAACCGGCAACCTTAACATATTAGATGAACAGTCCCATCAAAGGTGTCACTCACCCCACCAGGTTAGCACTGTCTGTCTCATAAGTAAGTATCATAGCATTTAAGGATCGAAACACATAAAATAAAGGTCCACAAAAATGTAAATACATTGGAACGTGGCAAATGAAGCTGAAGTGCTTTGAGATCCCTGTATTGCCGTAGAAGAGTGTAAAGACACTGTTTCTCACAAGGATTTATAAAGTGCCACACTATGCATAATCTCTACCATCAGGAAGAAAACTAATAGCTGTCTTTATTTTTATGCTTACAGATGTGGAATATAGAACTTTAAAAACTCATCTGAGCCCTGGTTCAGTAGCTAAGTTGGTTAAGAGTGTTTTCCCCACATATGCTAACATTGCAGGTTCGATCACCGGTCAGGGCACATGTGAGAAGCAACCAATGAATGCATAAATAAGTTAATCAACAAATTATTCTGTTTCCTGCTCTCCCTCTAAAAAAATCAATCAGTGCAATTTAGAATAAAATTCCATTCAAGATCCTAGACAAACAGCTATAGACAGCTTTAATAACAAAATGCAAAGACATTCTCTATGAATTAAGAGACTTAAAATTATTTAATTATAACAGTACAATAATAGTACTATAGACAAATAAGCCACAGGAACTAAATACAAAGCCGATGAGCAGACGCCTGCACAGACTGAGATGTAAAGGCACTGCAGGCTCTCCACAGAAAGAGGTAAAAGTGGCTTTTTAAGCCTGACCAGGTGATGGCACAGTGGATAGTGTAGCTTCAACTGAGAGGGACTGGAGGGAGTGTTAGCTACAGGCCCTAGGGGCTGCCGCCCTGGGCATCTGCTGACAGGAGGGTTGGTGCATCTAGTGTGCTCAGATCAGCACATCCCGGTCAGTGACTTTCTGAAAAACAGCAGCACCATGAACTACTGAAGAATAATAGAAGAGGAAGCAGATTTTTGTCCTGAAAGAATGTACAAGCTTTTAGCAGTAGAAGGTGAGATGTGTCTTAACATTCCAGCCTTTTTTTTCTCTTGAGGTGTACGGAGACGCTCATCTCAATCTTTGCTAACTGCTTCCTGCTTATCTGGGGTCTTAGAGCAGTCCCTTTTTTAACTGTTTACTTCCTCACTCCTTCTATTTTTTTTGTTTCTTCTACCTGCACAAAACCTCTGCACCTTACAGAAATCTTCCTAACAATTCAGAAATAACTAGCTCTAGAACAACTTAGTTTCTTTCTCTACCTTCAAAAAGTACCTCTACACCTGTTAGGTTAGGGTCTAAGGCCCCTGACCAAAAAATCCTCTACTAGCCTGGTTCAAGAGATCTGGCACCAGGGCGGTTCCTTACCTCTCCACCTGAGAAAAACTGACTGATTTTCCACCTCCCCTCACCACCCACACCTATATCGTCACTGGGGCAAATTTTAATTAAGTGATCCCCTGCCCCAAAAGTCTCCACCAAAATTAATCTCGCTAGCCTTGCTCACTACGCCTATAAAAGCTTAAATCCCCAGGCTCTCGAGGCTGACGCCATTTTGGACTCAGCCCACCTGTTCCCAAATGCATCAATAAATTTCTTATAAACCTCATCATTCCTGACCTGTGGTGGCGCTGTGGATAGGGCATCAACCTGGAATGCTCCGGGCGCTGGTTTGAAGCCCCAACCTTGCCCAGTCAAGAGATATGTAAGGTGCAACTACAAGGTGATGCTTCCCGCTCCTTCCCCCGACTTTCTCCTCTCCCTCCCTCCCTCTCTTTCTCCATTCCTCTCCCCTCTCACTGCCCCCCTCTCACCTATCTCTAAAGTAAATAAATAAAATCTTAAAAAATATGCCCGAACAAGCAGTCAATCAGTGGATAGGGCATCAAACGTGGAGGCTGAAAACCCAGGTTCCAAACCTTGAGGTCACTGCCTTGAGCATGGGATCATAAACATGATACTAATGGTGGATGGGGGATGGGGGTGGGAGAGAAACCTCCAGCAAACATTAGCCATACAATGGGCCCTCCAAAGCAGAAACAGATTCTGCAAATTACAACCTGGTACCCTGAGGGTAAACACCACAACCTTCCACCAAGTACGCACAGGTGATGCCCAGGCCAAGGCAAAATATAACCAAGCAAACTTAAAAAACATTTGTAGTCTCTTGAGGAAAAGATGGCAGCAGAGTAGGCGGAGGCACAGATGCCCAGCTCTCACCACCAAACTGGAATACAAATCAATTTAGGAAAAATCAGCATGAAAAACCAACTCTGAAATACAAGAACAGCTCTCAAAAACCAAGAAGCAAAGAAGAAGCCACAACAAACCTGGTAGGAAGCGCCTGAATCTCCCCTGCTTACAGGAACGGAGAAGGTGGGGGGTGAGGCTGAGAGCCCAGAGGGGATCTCACACAAAGGAAAAGAGCAGAAACTACTGCTCACAGCCACTTGCCTGGCGACCAGAGAGCGAGGTGTGTTGAAAAGAACAGCTTATCTCCCAAGCGGATAGGAAAGAGAGAGGGACAGACTGTGAGGGGCTAAGGAATGAAGGAGATGACCTAAAAAAGCTGACTCATCTGTGCTGGAGGCAGCCATAGCTGGGAGAGGGTCTGAACCTTTCACAAAACAGAGCTGAATTGCTTCCGGATCAGAGATCTCCGGATATCTATCCAGCTCCAATCAGCGCAACAAGACACAGCTGAAAACAAGAAGTGGAGAGGAGGGGCAGTAACTCAGGTCTTCATGGAGATCTGAGATACACCTCCCCCTACTGAAGCTGAGAAAACACCCTGCCACTAGAGAGATTAATTGGCTAAAGAGGCCTTCAGGGTCTCAGGTTACACCCACAGCATTCCTGGATACAGTTTCAAGGAAGCCCCCTGCTGAGATCAGTAAAAAGCCTATCACCTGTTAAGAAAACAAACAAATCAAGACTTCAAAGCTGCCCAAATCCAAAACTGGACTACAGATAACAGCTGATACCAACCCAAGACCTAGAAATAACTGAAAACTGGAGGCAGACAACACCAAGCCTAGACTCAACCAACTCTACAAATAAAAACCCCAAAAACAGACAATGAGAAGATAAAGAAGTGCAATCCAAATGAAACCAGAAAAGACTTCAGGAGATGAACTGAGTGATATGAAATTAATCAAAGTTCCAGATGCAGAGTTCAAAATAATGATTGTAAGGATGCTTACAGATCTTAGAACAACAATGGATGGTCATTATGAACATCTAAATAAAGAAATAGCAAGTATAAAAAAGAATCACTCGGAGATGACAAATACAATATCAGAAATAAAGACCAAATGGAAGGAATTAAAAACAGGATAGATAGAGCTGAGGATTGAATCAGCGAGTTGGAGGACAACTGGAATGAAGGCATGAAAGCAGAGAAGAAAAGAGAAAAAGAGACTCAAAAAGTCAGAGGAAACCCTTAGAGAGCTCTGTGACATGAAGAGAAATAACATCGACATCATAGGGGTTCCTGAAGAAGAAGAAGAAGAACAAGGAATAGAGACTTTGTTCAATCATATCATAGCTGAAAACTTCCCTAAATTAATGCAAGAGAAACACTCAGAAGTCCAAGAAGCACAGAGGACTCCATTAAAGAGAAACCCAAAGAAACCTACACCAAGACACATCATAATTAAAATACCAAAGCTAAGCAATAAAGAGAAAATATTAAAAGCTGCAAGAGAAAAAAAGTTATCACCTACAAAGGAGCCCCCATAAGGATGACTTCCAACTTCTCAACAGAAACACTTGAGGCCAGAAGGGAATGGCAAGAAATATTGAAAGTAATGCAGAACAAGAACCTACAACCAAAACTACTTTATCCAGCGAGGTTATCGTTTAAAATTGAAGGGGAAATAAAAAGCTTCCCAGACAAAAAACAACTCAAGGAATTCATTACAATCAAACCAATGCTGCAGGAAATGTTAAGGGGTCTGTTGTAAACAGATCAAAGTGGGAAAAGAATATAGCAAAAAAAGAAATACACCTTTAAAGAAGAAAATGGCAATAAACAACTACATATCAAAAATAACCTTAAATGTAAATGGATTAAATGATCCAATCAAAAGACACAGGGTAGCTGCGTGGATAAGAAAACAGGACCCATACATGTGCTGTCTACAAGACACACACCTTAGAACAAAAGATACACATAGCTTGAAGGTAAAAGGATGGAAAAAAACATTTCATGCAAATGGAAATTAAAAAAAATCTGGAGTAGCAATACTTATATCAGACAAATTGGACTTTAAAACAACGGATATAGTAAGAGATAAAGAAGGCCACTACATAATGATAAGGAAAGCAATCCAACGGGAAGATATAACTATTATAAATATCTATGCACCTAATATAGGAGCACTCAAATATATAAAGCAGATTTTGATGGATTTAAAGAGCGAGATCAACAGCAATACTATAATAGTAGGGGATTTCAATACCCCACTAACATCACTAGATAGATCCTCAAGAAAGAAAATTAACAAAGAAACAGCATATGTATTGGAAACACTAGATCAACTCTATTTAAAAGATATCTTCAGAACCTTTAACCCTAAAGCAGCAGAATATACATTCTTTTCAAGTGCTCATGGTACATTCTCAAAGATAGACCACATGTTAGGGCACAAAAGTGCTCTCAACAAATTTAAGAAGCCTGAAATCATATCAAGCACTTTCTCCGATCACAATGGCTGAAACTAGAAATGAATCACAACAGAAAAGCTCAAAAACTCTCAAACACATGGAAACTAAATAGCAGGTTGTTAAATAATGAAAGGATTAAGAATGAGATCAAAGAAGAAATAAAAAAATTCCTAGAAACGAATGACAATGAGCATACAACAACACAAAATTTATGGGACAGAGCAAAAGCAGTACTGAGAGGGAAGTTCATAGCATTACAGGCACACTTTCAGAAGCTAGAAAAAGCTCAAATAAACAACTTAACCCTGCATCTAAAAGAATTAGAAAAAGAACAGCAAGTAAAGCCCAAATGTAGTAGAAGGAAGGAAATAATAAAGATCAGAGCAGAAATAAATGACATAGAGGCTAAAGAAACAATACACAGGATCAATGAAAGTAGGAGCTGGTTCTTTGAAAAGGTAAACAAGATTGATGAACCTTTAACTAGACTCACCAAGAAAAAGAGAGAGAGGACTCAAATAAATAAAATTAGAAATGAGAGAGGAGAAATAACAACTGACACAACAGAAATTCCAAATATTGCAAGAAAATACTATGAAGAACTGTATGCCAAAAAACTAGACAACCTAGATGAAATGGACAAATTCCTTGAAACATACAATCTTCCAACAATCAATCTGGAAGAATCAGAAAACCTAAACAGACCGATTACAACAAATGAGATCGAAGCAGTTATCAAAAAACTCCCAACAAAGAAAAGTCCGGGGCCTGATGGCTTCACAACCAAATTCTACCAAATATTCAAAGAACTAACTCCTATCCTTCTCAAGCTATTTCAAAAAATTCAAGAGGAAGGAAGACTTCCAAGCTCCTTTTATGAGGCGAGCATAATTCTGATTCCAAAAGCAGGCAAAGACAACACAAAGAAAGAAAATTATAGGCCAATATCTCTAATGAATATAGATGCTAAAATCCTCAACAAAATATTAGCAAACCGGATCCAACAATATATGGAAAAAATCATACACCGTGATCAAGTGGGATTTATTCTGGGGAGGCAAGGATAGTACAATATTCGTAAATCAATCAATCTGATTCATCACATAAACAAAAAGAAGGAGAAAAACCATATGATAATTTCAATAGATGTAGAAAAAGCATTTGATAAAATCCAGCACCCACTCATGATCAAAACTCTCAGCAAAGTGGGAATACAGGGAACATACCTCAACATGATAAAAGCCATCTATGACAAACCCACAGCCAACATCATACTCAATGGGCAAAAATTAAAAGCAATCCCCTTAAGATCAGGAACAAGGCAGGGGTGCCCCCTTTCACCACTCTTATTTAACATAGTCCTGGAAGTCCTAGCCACAGCAATCAGACAAGAAGAAATAAAAGGCATTCAAGTTGGAAAAGAAGAAGTAAAACTATCGTTATTTGTCGGGAGCCGATCAACGACTGCTGGCTAACTAGGTCACAGCAGGAGAAGATCCACAACTGCTAATTGACAAAGTCACAGCAAAAGAAGACCAATGACTGCTGGTTGATAGAGTCACCGCAGTGAAAACCAACGGCTGCGGGTTTACAAAGTCACCGCAAAGGAAAGGCACAACGATACTTACCCCTTTGACTTTTTGAATTAAGCTGGCCTTATGTCCCCCCTTTTCTGGGTGTGTGCTATTATTTATGGCACAGGGATAATAGTACCGTGCTTTCCCTGTAGATTTATAGTAATTTCTTTGGAAATGAGACAGAAGGTGTAAGTTCCACAGAAAAGCCTGTAAGCCCCTTGAACTGGGCTCATAAACTTAAGAGGCTGGCCATGATATCCGTCATAAAGGGTTAAGTTTGTAGGAGAATTTCTTCTTATTAATCATGTTAGAAAGAGTAAAGTAAGAACTTAATTAGTGTATGAATATAGTAAATGAATAAAGTTTAACTAGACATTAGAATATTAGGTAAGGTGGAGTAGAGTGGCCCGTTGTGTGGCCTTGGATGGAAGCGCAGCTGGCAAGTAAGAATGTTTTGTTAAAAGACTTGTTTTGTGACTGAAGGCAGTTGCTGGGCTATTCTCAGTAAAACATTCTCATGAGATTTTTGTATTCTCCAAGAATAAGGAGAGGAATGTGGTGGAATCCATAGCAGCAATAGCAATTAATGCCTTCTGATATTATGTTGCTACTAAGCTATCTTGCAGGTGCACTCTATATATCTTTAAGCAAAAGGTACTCTTGATGTGAGGCCAATTTCTTAATAAGCAAGCCTTTTGAAGTCTTGTGAGAAAAATTAGGACACTGCATGAACTCAGGACCATTTGCCTGAGCAAGTGGTGGTCCTTTGCTAGTCCTTGATAATTTTGTCTGCTATCTCTCTCTGCGCCCTTGACTCACAACAACAGTAAGGTAGAGTTATTAATTAGTACTAATCTTTTAAAAGTTTGTACCAATATTGTTATTGCTATTCAAGTTATTGTATAACTGCACTTTGAATAACTTACCACCTGATTTGTAGCTTATAGATATGAACTAACTGTTATCTGGAAATATGTAACCATAGCAAAAAAAAATACCATGTGATTGTAACTTAGTGTGTGTGCATAAAAAGAAAGCTAGACCAGCATTTGGCAGAGATGCCTGGCCGGAAATGCTAACGAGAGAATAAAGAGAAAGAAAAGAATTCGGCTCTCTCACTCGATTCGTGCCGACGCCGTCTCTTCCTGTGGGACCCCTAGATTCTCCCCGGGGGCTGGACCCCAGCAATTATTTGCAGATGATATGATATTGTATATAGAAAATCCTAAAGTCTCAGTCAAAAAGCTACTGGACCTGATAAATGAATTCAGCAAAGTGGCAGGATATAAAATCAATACTCAGAAATCAGAGGCATTTTTACACACCAACAATGAACAGTCAGAAAGAGAAGTTAAGGAAACAATCCCCTTCACAATTACAACCAAAAAAAATAAAGTACCTAGGAGTAAACTTAACCAAGGAGACTAAAGACTTGTACTCGGAAAATTACAAAGCATTGATAAAAGAAATCAAGTAAGATACAAACAAGTGGAAGCATATACCGTCATGCTCATGGTTAGGAAGAATAAACATCATTAAAATGTCTATTTTACCGAAAGCAATCTATAAATTCAATGCAATACCAATTAAAATACCAATGACATACTTCAAAGATATAGAACACATATTCCAAAAATTTATATGGAACCAAAAGAGAACACGAATACCCTCAGCAATCTTAAAAAACAAGAATAAAGTGGGAGGTATCACACTTCCTGATATCAAGTTATACTACAAGGCCATTGTACTCAAAACAGCCTGGTACTGGCATAAGAGCAGGCATATAGATCAATGGAACAGAACAGAGAACCCAGAAATAAACCCAAAGTTCTATAGACAACTGATATTTGACAAAGGAGGTAAGGAAATACAATGGAGTAAAGACAGCCTCTTTAACAAATGGTGTTGGGAAAATTGGACAGCTGCCTGCAAAAAAATGAAACTAGATCACCAGCTTACACCACTCACAAAAATAAACTCAAAATGGATAAAAGACTTAAATGTAGGCCGTGAGACCATAAGCATCTTAGAAGAAAACATAGGCAGTAAGCTCTCCGACATCTCTCGGAGCAATATGTTTGCTGATTTATCTCCACAGGGAAGTGAAATAAAAGAGAGGATAAACAAATGGGACTATATCAAACTAAAAAGCTTTTGCACAGCCAAAGACAACAAGAACAGAATAAAAGACAAACTACACAATGGGAGAACATATTTGACAGTACGTCTGATAAGGGGTTAATAACCAAAATTTATAAAGAACTTGTAAATCTCAAGACCAGGAAGACAAACAATCCAATCCAAAAATGGGCAAAAGAGATGAACAGACACTTCTCCAAAGAGGACAAACAGATGGCCAACAGGCATATGAAAAAATGCTCAACATCACTAATCATTAGAGAAATGCAAATTAAAACCACAATGAGATATCACCTAACACCAGTCAGAATGGCGCTCATCAACAAAACAACACAGAATAAGTGCTGGCGAGGATGTGGAGAAAAGGGAACCCTCCTGCACTGCTGGTGGGAATGCAGACTGGTGCAGCCACTGTGGAAAACAGTATGGAGATTCCTCAAAAAACTGAAAATCGAACTGCCTTTTGACCCAGCTATCCCACTTTTAGGAATATACCCCAAGGACACCATAGAATGGCTCCAAAAGGAGATATGCACCCCCATGTTTGTGGCAGCATTGTTCACAATAGCAAAGATCTGGAAACAGCCCAAGTGTCCATCAGAGGACGAGTGGATTAAAAAGCTTTGGTACATATATACTATGGAATACTATTCAGCCATAAGAAATGATGACATCGGATCATTTACAATAACATGGATGGACCTTGATAACATTATACGGAGTGAAATAAGTAAATCAGAAAAAAACTAAGAACTATATGAATCCATACATAGAAGGGACATAAAAATGAGACTCAGAGACATGAACAAGAATGTGATGGCAACAGGGGTGGGGGGTGGGGGGAGAGGGGAGGGGGCGAAGGAGAGAAGGGTTGAGGGAGGGGAGGGGCACAAGAAAACCAGATAGAAGGTGACAGAAGTCAATTTAACTTTGGGGGAGGGGTACACAGCACAATCACATGTCAAAATAATCTAGAGATGTTATCTTTCAACATATGTACCCTGATTTATCAATGTCACTGCATTAAATTTAATAAATAAATTAAAAAAAAAACATTTGTAAAGCTTATTTGCCCAACTGCACCCAAACCACAGGCAGTCACCTGCTTCCTCAGAAATACCTTGGAACTACTTCCACACGACTCCTCCAACCACCATAATTCCAGGGGTCCCCACTGCACCACATCTACTGTGTGATGTGAGAGACAAACCTCCCATCAACGAAAACAATTCGGAAAACTTCAAAGGACAAGAGCACACTAACCTAATTTTCTTCAGCCCGCTAGGAATATAAACACTTTATACTTCCGCAAACTGATTTGGCGCCTGAACGCATCAAGAGATATAACCCTGTTAAGGTGGCCAACGAGGATCTAAAGCAGGGGTCTCAAACTCAACTCAGCATGTGGGCCGCAGAGCAAGATCACAGCCCTTAGGTGGGCAGCACTAGCTCTACAAAAGGCAACTGTTACGCAACACTTTTCTCACTGCAGTTGAAAACGAAAAAAAAATCAGTACAACAAGCACATTCGTACATGCAGTTTACTCAGTGACAAAACGACCAGAAACTGTAGTTCGCATCACAACTGCTGTTAACTAAGCTAATATCTAGCTAGGATGCTAGAGAAATGAAAAATACAAGTAGGCACCTAGGCTTACTTAATTTTATCCAAAATATTTTTGAACTTCGTGGATTAGTCTGCGGGCCGCACAAAATTGTTCGGCGGGCCGCGAGTTTGAGACCCCTGATCTAAAGTGTTAGAAGTAACACAGGCGATTTCCCATACTCCCGTCAAAGGTGATACGTCAGCGCTCCCTCGCTCCCCAAAGCCTCATTGGGGACCGCCATGTAGGGAAACCTAAAGCCCTAAGTAAGAAAAGCAACAAAGTTGAAGCCTGTACCCTGGGTTGGCTGAAAGGTGGGAAGGTCCTCAGATTATCTGTTTTTTTGGCATTATATCTCGAGTGGAAAGCGAGGGTATTTTCAGAGATTGTAGCTTCCAGAGGAAACCGAAGAAGCAAGCTAAGTTTTGTTCGGTGGTTCAGCAGAAATAGCACATGGACACAGCAGTTTTTTTAAAGTTTGTATTTTTAAAAAGTGAGTTCTTTTAAAATTTTTGAAATGGTCAAGAGATTAGAATTGGTGTAACAGCAGAGAATGATACTCTACAGAGAAGAGGTCATACATCTTGTAAAGGAACACCAACCTGGAACTGCTTGCAAAAGTTTTCATAATATTTTTAAGACCAGAAAAAGACTTGGAGAAGTGGGTACTGAGTGAGGCTGGTCATCACCCACCAGAGAGGAAGAGCGGCCTAGACGATCTAAAGTTGTCACTGGTACCAGATCTTGAAGAAAGCCACTGAGGGCAAAGCCAGTAAAGTGGGGCTCCATTTCTCTGCAGCAATGAGAAAGGCACCACCAGAATTGAGAATCCAAATATATTACCATCAATTACTTTTTCACCAAAGTCCCAGTATAAACCAATGGGATAAGTCTTTCATCAGAAGATGCTGTGATCATTGTATACCTAGTGGCAAGTAAATAAATTAAGACCCTTAACTCTAGTCATAAAGAAAAATTAAGTCAGAATAGATCATAGTTTTAAGTATAATATGAGCAAGTATAAAACTTATAAAAGCATACGAGAAACAATCTTCCTGAACCCAAATTAGCCAGAGTTCTCAGAGCAGAAAATTAAAGATGAAAACTAACAGTTGTGTTGAAGTACACAATTCCCATGATTACAGAAAAGAAAATATAATTTAAAATTACGTTAAGGCCTGGTCGGGTGGCTATGCGGATATAGCATTATTCCATCACTGAGGGTATATAAGAGAAGCTAGCAATGAGTGCACAACTAAAATGGAACAACTAAGTGGAACAATGACGAAATACTTCTCTCTCTTCTGCTCTATCTTTTCCTTCCTCTGTCTCTCAAATCAATGGAAATTTCTTTTGTCATAGAGACAAGAGTGTCAGAGAGAGGGACAGACAGACAGGAAGGGAGAGAGATGAGAAGCATCAATTCTTTGTATGACACCTTAGTTGGTCGTTGATTGCTTTCTCACATGTGTCTTGACTGGGGGGCTACAGCAGACCAAGTAACCACTTTCTCAAGCCAGCAACCTTGGGCTCAAACCAGATGAGCCCTGGCACCATCGGGGTCTCAAATCTGGATCCTCTGTGTCCCAGACTGATACTCTATGCACTGTGCTAAAGTCAGGTTAGGCTGGAAAAAAATTTGAAATACTCATCCAAGCCCTGGCCAGTTAGCTAAGTTGGCTAGAGCACCATGCAGAGAAGACAAGTTTGCGGGTTTCTTTCTTGGTCAGAGCATGTACAAGCAACCAAAGAATGCATAAATAAGTGGAACAACAAAATAATGTATGTTTGTTTTATCTCTATTTCCCTTGCTATCACTATTAATAGGAAAAAATTTTTTTTTCCTCTGAGAAGTGGGGAGGCAGAGGGAAAGACTCCCGCATGCACCCAACAGGGATTCACCCAGCATTCCCACTAAGGCAGGGGTCCCCAAACTTTTTACACAGGGGGCCAGTTCACTGTCCCTCAGACCGTTGGAGGGCCGGACTATAAAAAAAAACTATGAACAAATCCCTATGCACACTGCACATATCTTATTCTAAAGTAAAAAAACAAAACAGGAACAAATCCAATATGTAAAATAAAGAACAAATTTAAATCAACAAACTGACCAGTATTTCAATGAGAACTATGCTCCTCTCACTGACCACCAATGAAAGAGGTGCCCCTTCCGGAAGTGCGGCGGGGGCCAGATAAATGGCCTCAGGGGGCCGCAGTTTGGGGACCCCTGCACTAAGGGGTGATGCTCTGCCCACCTGGAGCATTGGTTCATTGCAACCAGAACCATTCTAGCACTCGAGACGGAGGCCATGGAGCCATGCTCAACAACTGGGCTCACTTTTTTCCAATGGAGCATTGGCTGTGGGAGAGGAAGAGAGAGAACAAGAGAGAGGAGAGGGGAGAGGTTGCAGAAGCTGATGCATGCTTGTCCTGTGTGCCTGGCCTGGAATCAAACCTGGAACTTCCACATTCTTGGCCAATGCTCTCAATAAATAAAATTTAGAAAATTTTAAAATCAGCCTGACCAGGCAGTGGCGCAGTGCATATAGCGTCAGACTGGGACGCAGAGGACCCAAATTCAAAACCCCAAGGTTGCCAGTTTGAGCGCAAGGTCATCTGGTTTGAGCAAGGCTCACCAGCTTGAGACTGAGGTCACTGGCTTGAGCAAGGGGTCACTCACTCTGCTGTAGCCCCCTGGTCAAGGCACATATGAGAAAGCAATCACTGAGAAACTAAGGTGCCACAACAACGAATTGATGCTTCTCATCTCTCTCGCATCCAGTCTGTCCCTATCTTGCCCACTTTCTATCTCTATCACAAAAAATAATTTTTAAAATCATTTTTTAGTAAAAAACAAAAATACGCGCAGTTAGAATCGTGCTCTCAGAGTCTGTGTTCCTGTCAGCGCTGCTCAGATGGCCTCACAGAACCGCAACCCAGCCACTGCCAGGGTTGCTGCAGCTCATAAAGGAGCCCAGCTCAGTGGGGGAGCTGCCCAGGGCCCCGTGGGCAAGAGGTCACAGCAGGAAGTGATGACCCTCATGATGTCTGGAGACAAAGGAGTTTCTGCCTTCCCAGAATCAGACAACCTTTTCAAATAGGTGGCCACCATCCATGGAGCAGCTGGCACAGTATGAAGACTTGAGATATGAGCTCTTTCTAGCGTTCCCCAGGGGTTACCCATACTGCGCGCCCACAGTGAAGTTTCTCAAGCCTTGCTACCACCCCAATGTGGACACCCAGGGTAACTTCTGCTTGGATATCCTAAAGGACAAGTGGTCTGCCCTATATGACGTGAGGACCACTGTGCTCTCAATCCAGAGCCTGCTAGGAGAACCCAACCCTGACAGCCCACTGAACACACATGCTGTCCAGCTCTGGAAAAGCCCCGCAGCCGTTAAGAAGTACCTGCATGAAACCTACGCAAAACAGGTCTCCAGCCAAGATCCCTGACCCGGGCTGTCCTGTCTCTGTCCTTGGGCTTTTTATTTTTTCCTTAGATGGTCTGACCTTGCCTTGATTTCTGTACAGGACTCTGTATCTTCAGCTGTGATATATATTTGTTTTGTTTTTTAATTAAGTCTCTGGTTGAGATTCTGTGGTGACTATATTAAATGAATATATTTTGGGTTTAAAAAAAAAAGAAATAAGGAAAGAAGATATTTTAAATTGTTATTTATGGATTTTAGCAGAGAGAAACAGAAAGAGAAAGACAGGAACATCGATCTGTTCCTGTATGTGTCCCAACCGGAGATTGATCCAGCAACCTCAGTGCTTCCGGTTGATCTCTAACTCACCGAGCTAGCCAGGAAGGGCTGGAGGGAAATGTTAACAGACTGACATAAATGGAAAGCTTGACTGTGAACATTATTCCTAAATGAAAGCATTGTAAAGATATCATGTCTACACCCTGGCTGGTGGTTCAGTGGATAGAGTGACTCCCTGGAGCAGTCCTGTCACCGGTTCAGTTCTGGAAGTACTAGCTTCATCATTAGGTCACCAGAAGAGCCCCAGGAGAAACAGGTAACATATGAGAAGCAATCACTGGGTGCACAACTAAGTGAAACAAGTTGATGCTTCTCTATCTTCTGCACTCTGTCTAAATAAATAAATAAGTAAATAAAGATGTCATATCTCCACAATGTATATATAGACCCAGTGAAATGCCAATGAAAATCCTAAACTGGTATCTATTTTCATTCTTAAAATTTGAAAGAATTTCTCTATCGGTTAATGAGAGCTTCAAGTCACTATTAATTTAGACAGTACAATAGACAGACCAGCCAAAGCAGCGTAAAATATGCCTGTGCACAGACTCACGCATAGACAGTATGTGATGGCACAGGAAGTTCTACAGGGACGGGGATTAAAATGTTCTGGGACAATAAGACATCCATGCTAGAGGGGTGGACAAGAAGATAGAACCCTGTCTCAGACACAGAAACATCATTTTGGCAGACGACTCTAATGGAGCAGTACATAATACTTTCAGATACTGAAACACAGGGCCAAGTACCTCAATAGGTTGTAGCACTGTCCTGATATGCCAAGGTTGCAGGCTAATTTGTTTGTTTTTCATTCAGTGACAGGAGGGGAGGCAGGAACAGACTTCTGTATGCTACCCAACAGGGATCCACCTGGCAACCCCACTAGGGGGCCTTGCTCTGTTCATCTGGGTCATTGCTCCATCACTCAGCAATTTTTACAGCGTGAGGTGGAGGCCATAGAGCCATTGCGAGTATCTGGAACCAACTCGCTCCAATGGAGTCATGGCTGTAGAAGGTGAGAGAAAGAGCGAAGCGAGAGGAAGAGTGGTGGAGTACAGGACAGGCATTGCTCCTCTGTGCCCTGTCAGGTAATCAATTCCAGGTCGTAGGGCCAACATTTCACAGCTGAGTAAACAGGCCAGGGAAAAATTTCAGGTTTGATTTCCAGTTGCAGCACATAAAGGAATCAACCAGTGTGAATGCAGGGATGAGAGAAACAAAAATTGATGTTTCTCACTCTCTCTACTTTCTCACCTTTTTTCTCTTGCGAATCAATGAATAAAAGTTTAAAAATAAAAATAAGAAAGAATTGGGCCCTGGACAGATAGCCAGGTTGGTAAGGGTCGTCTTGATGCTCAGGGTTGGCAGTTCGATCCCTCATCAGGGCTCACACAGGAACAGAATAATGTTTCTATCTCTCGCTCTCTCCTGTCCTCTCACTCCAAAATCAGAAAATAAATAAATATAAATAAATAAAAAAGACATGAGAAAATTTCTCAAAGTGATAAGATATGAAGAGATTTTAACAGGCACATAAACCACACTGTACACCAGTGGTAGTCAACCTAGTCGCTACCGCCCACTAGTGGGCATTCCAGCTTTCATGGTGCACGGTAGGAAGCAACCAAAGTATAAATAAAAAGATGGATTTAACTATAGTAAGTTGTTTTATAAAGATTTATTCTGCCAAACTTAGCAAAAATCCGATATGAAGTACTTGGTAAGTTATTATTATATGCTTTAACTTCCTGTAACTCTGCTTTATAAATTTTATAAAGTAAAGATACTTCCCTACTTTATAAATCATCATTACTGTGGAACCTGTGGGCGGTTTGAAAATTTTACTACTAACAGGTACAAAAGTGGGTGGTAGGTATAAAAAGGTTGACTACCTCTGCTATACACTAATAATATGTAGGCTGGAGGAAATGTAAAGGGTACATCTACTATGGAAAACACTTCTGTATCATCTGTTCGGACTGAAGTTATAAACACACTAAGATACAGCACTTTCACTCTGAAGAAAATGTCTAAACTATGTATTTTTCCCCATGCAACTCCCTGAAACACACGCAAAAGAGTGCACTGCTGAAACAGAAATACAAGGTTTTCATGGCAGCTGGATCCTAACCATCTGGACTGCAAACAACACAAGTTCAGTTATCGGTAGGAACAACTGCCATGCACTCAAACCACGGCATGCTACGGGAAAAATACCTTAGCTCTTTTAACATTTCTAAAGGATAGTAAAACAAAATACACTTTTTTTTAAGTGAAATGACAGAGAGACAAATGGACAAAAAGACAGGAAGGGAAAGGCTTACCAGGCAGTAGCGCAGTGGATGGAACATCGGACTGGGATGCGGAGGACCCAGGTTCGAGACCCCAAGGTCACCAGCTAGAGCATGGATTCATCTGGCTTGAGCAAAAAAGCTCACCAGCTTGGACCCAGGGTCGCTGGCTTGAGCAAGACGTTACTCTGTCTGCTGAAGGCCTGCAGTCAAGGCACATATGAGAAAGCTAACAAGGAACAACTAAGGTGTCGCAAAGAAAATCTGATAATTGATGCTTCTCATCTCTCTCCGTTCCTGTCTGTCTGTCCCTATATGTCCCTCTCTCTGACTCTCTCTTTATCCCTATAAAAAGAAAAAAGACAGGAAGGAAGAGAGATGAGAAGCATGAACTCTTAGCTGCGGCACTTTAGTTGTTCATTGATATCATTCTCGTATGTGTCTCGACTAGGGAGATTCAACTGAGCCAGAGACGCCTTCATCAAGCTAGTAACCGTCGGCTTCAATTCAGCGACCACTGGGTTGAAGTCAGGAACATTGGGCTCATGTCTATGATATCACCCTCAAGCCGATGACCCTGTGCTAAGCCAGCAATCAGGGTTTCAAACCTGAGTCCTCAGGCTCAGGTAGATGATCCAGCCATTGCACCACTGCCTGGTCAGGCCAAAAAACACCTTCCTTTGTGAAGCATATGGAAGAAATCTTCCATGGCTTGAAACTCCAAAAATATTTACTGTGTAAGCATCATAGAATAAATTGACCTGACATTTATTACACACACACATAAAAAAAAAAATCACCTACCACATTCAAATTAAGCAAAAAAAGCCTGACATAAAAAAATGTATGATATATGATTAGTTGATATAGAAAAAATTAGGCACAATTAAATAAAGTATAAAAATTGAAAATGATGCCTCATTTGTGGCAGCGCAGTGGACAAAGCATCAACCTAGTACGCTGAGGTCTCTGGTTTGAAATCCTGGGCTTGCCTGGTCAAAACACATTTGGGAGTTGATGCTGCCTGCTCTTCCCTGCCTTCTCTCTCTTTCTGTCTCTAAAAATAAATAAACAAAATCTTTAAAAATAGATTAAAACCAATTAAATATATGATAAACCTATAAAGAAAATCCTGAAAGTGCTCCGTATGGAGAGCACAGGGAAAGTCAAGCCCCCTGATGCTTCACCAAAACATCAGAAACACTCCAGGTGGCCTCTGCCAACACAACATGCAACATCACTGTCACTCGACAGTTAACAACCACACTTTCTTTTCAGCAAATAGACACCAGGTCCCTCCTGAGATAAACGGCTACTTACTCCTTCCAGGCCGGTTTCCCTCCTTTCCTACATTACAAGCCCCTTCTTTTAATTCCTCTTATCTCTCCCTCTCTCTCTCCCCTGGATCACCTCCCACCCTGCTGTCTCCCTTACTTTCACTGCACCCAACAAGCAACTACCCATCTCTCGCCCCTTATTGGAGCAGGAATAGCGTCTACATTATCAGTCTGCACAGCAGAACCCCAAGAATGGAGCACACCTCCCTACCCTCTTTCTCACTGTAAGGTCAGTAGATAATGGGGGATGGTCATGTGGAGAACTCAGACCCGCCCACTTTGGCTAGGACAGCCCACAATCAAGCCGGCCGAAGGAAGCTTCCCAGGAACCATTTGGAAAGAAGTGTTTGTCTGCCAGCCAGTGAAATTTCACCACGTCATAGTAGCTCCACTTCCCTAGAGGGACCCTTTAAATATCTCTCATACGGTTTAATCTTTGCAACTTCCCTGACCTCCATCTCTCCTCCATCTTTCTTTCCTCGGGGCCAGGGAACCTTGCTGGGTGGGATGTGCGTTCTGTACTCAATAAAGCCGTTTATTATTCCACACTTTGCGGCTCCGGCCCTCTTCCTTCCTTCTCGGCGGGGAAAAATACCTTATACTCACCTCTTCTCAATTCATCTCCCTCCCTGCCTGACACAGCAGGTAATGTTGTTCTTCTGCAGGGAAGATGCTACCTTGGCCTTCCTATTACCTGGGCAGGAGCCTGTGCTTTAACATTCCTCTCTCCCAGTGGTGATGTAGCCCTCAACAACCAGTCTCTCCCCATTCCTGTGACTCAGCAACTCCAGCACAGAAGGGCAGTGCAGCTCACCCCTCTTTTGGTAACCCTCAAAATAACTTCGGGAGTTGGGACAGGATCAGGAGGACCAGCCACCTCTGCCCTAATCTCAGAGAGAGGGATAGATAGGAACAGACAGACAGGAATGGAGAGAGATCAGAAGCATCAATCATCAGTTTTTCCTTGCAGCTCCTTAGTTGATCATTGATTGCTTTCTCATCTGTGCCTTGCCCACAGGCCTTCAGCAGACCAAGTAACCCCTTGCTCGAGCCAGTGACCTTGGGTCCAAGCTGGTGAGTTAGCTCAAACCAGTGAGCCCGGTCTCAAGCTGGTGACCTCGAGGTCTTGAACCTGTGTCCTCTCCATCCGCATCCCAATCCAACGCTCTATCCTCTGTGCCACTGCCTGGTCAGGCTGAAGTGTTCATTCTTGCAGGCTGCTGCTTCACCCTGTGCACCAGAGGTCCTATAAAGAGGCTGACTAAGACAGGGTACAGAAACCACAGGTTACAATTTCCTCCCCCAGGCTGTGCAACCGCCAATACCAACCAGTTCCTTAGCAAGTGACTGCCTAAGGACATTTTCATATCAGTCCGCGCCTGCTGACTCTCCTCTATCCACCTTTCCATAAATACTTCACAGACCCTAACTAGCAGGAAGGTGTCCGGAGCCGATCCACAACTGCTGGCTGACAAGGTCACAGCAGGAGAAGACCCACAACTGCTGGCTGACAAGGTCACAGCAGAAGAAGATAAAAAACTGCTGATTGACAAAGTCACAGCAGAGAAGACCAATGGTTGCGGGGTGACAAAGTCACTGCAGTGAAGACCAATGGCTGCGGGGTGACAAAGTCACCACAAAGGATAGGCACAACGATACTTCCCCCTTTGACTTTTTGAATTAATCTGGCCTTATATCCCCCCTTTTCTGGGTGTGTGCTATTATTTGTGGCATAGGGATAATAGTACCGTGCTTTCCCTGTAGATTCGTAGTGATTTCTTTGGAAATGAGACAGAGGGTGTGAGTTCCACAGAAAAGCCTGTAAGCCCCTTGAACTGGGCTCATAGACATGAGAGGCTGGCTATGATATCCCTCGTAAAGGGTTAAGTCTGTAGGAGAATTCCTTCTTAATCATGATAAAAAGAATAAATTGTGACTTGTGAATGGTTAGGAGGCAGTGGCTGTGCACAGAGCACCCTTTGGCCTTCACTTAACATTTTTCCTCCCTAGCCTTTTCATGTGATAAGTAGAGAAACATTCCTTTCTTCTTTGATCTGCAAATAGTGGTATATTCTGAGAAGAATAGAGTCAGAACTTAACTAGTGTTTAAATATAATAAATAAGTAATATTTGATTAGACAATAGTATCTTAGGTAAGGTATAGTAGGATGGCCCATTGTGTGGCCTAGAATGAGAGCGTAGTCAGCAAGAAAAGAATGTTTTACTAAGAGAATTGTCTTTTGACTAAAGGCAATTGCTAGGCTTTCTCAATGAGATGTTCTCATGAGATTTAAAAATGTAGGGAAATCCATGGAATGTCTTGTGTTGCTGTTGGGCTATCTTGCAAGTGCACTCTGCATATCTTTGGGTGAAAGCTATTCTTAATGTTATGTTAATTTCTTTAGAGGCAAGCCTTTCAGAATCTTGTGAGAAAAAGTAGGACACTGCATAAACTCAAGGCCATCTACCTAAGCAAGCTGTGGTCCATTGTTAGTCGTCTGCTAAATCTCTCTCTGCCCCTTAACTCACAACAGACTAATACTTTAAAAGCTTTTACTGATGTTGTTATCGCTATTCAAGTTATTTTGAATGATTTGCTACCTGATTTGTGACTCATAGATGTAAATGAACTGTTATCCGGAAACATGCAAACATAGTGAAAACAAAAATAATAATTAACACCATGTGACTGTAACTCGGTGTACGTGTATAAAAAGGGAGCTATACTAGCATTTGGTAGAGATGCCTGGCAGTAAATGCTAACTAGAGAATAAAGAGAAAGAAAAGAATTCGGCTCCCTCACTCCATTTTCGCCGACGCTGTCTCCTCCTGTGGGACCCCTGAATCCCCCCCGGGGCTGGACCCCGGCAGGAAGGAGTTACAGAAAGTGATGAGACCTTCATCCCTTTTCCATAAATAATAAAAGGCTGAAATGTAAGGTTCAGGGCGCTTTTAAAATCAGAGTCTTCTATAAAATTATATTCCCCTCTTGGGTAAACAGGTGTTTTTTTAGTTTTGCTTGCTTGTACTGGGGCAGCGCCCTGTGTGTATAGTCTATGGAAGGCTGCTGCTTGCCCTCAGGGCAGCAGATTGCCGGTCTCTATGGGGAGGAGTGATTTTTGCTATTGTTTGCAGGAGAAGGGGTATTTCCACCTAGTCTGTTTTGCTGGAGAGTCCAGAGCTAGGGAGAGGGAGAGGGAGAGGGAGAGGGAGAGGGAGAGGGAGAGGGAGAGGGAGAGGGAGAGGGAGAAGGAGCGAGGGAGAGAAAGGGAGAAAGGGAGGAAGAGAGAGAGAGAGAGCTGACGGGCTTGGCAGGCCTGATAACACTGGTGGAGACCTGTGATCCAGAAGGTGAGTCCAGAGAATGAGCCTGGGTTGTGAAACTGCAGACCCAGTCGTGGACAGGGAGCCCTGTTACTGTCCGCGATAACAAGGCTTTAATAAACGGAATGGCCCACCTTCTTCTGGCCCCACAGTTCCTTTACTAACTGCTCGAATACATTGGGAACTTGCATCTGCACGACCAGGGCCGCAACCACTGGCCTTACACCCCTCACCCAATTTCTTACTTGGGTTCAAAACAGAACATTTTCCTCCCCCTCTGTGAGGTTGTAGTTAATTGCCTTGTGCTATTCTCTCTTATTGGCTCCCTGGCCATGTCTTGAAAATGTAGCAATAAGTTTATCTCTGCAGAAATGTTAGGGAAAGCCTATATTGGGAAGAGACCTGACAATTAGGGGAATTTAAAGTACTATAATAGTTTGTAAAAGCCTAGCTACTGGCCCAGAGATGCTGCAAACCCGTGCCAGGATGCCAGGATGCGGGACTCATTTGCTTGAAGCCTGGGTGGGGTGTCAGGCTGCCCTGGGACCTTTGCAACTAGCACAGGCCTCCTGTAGACAGTTGAGCTGGGAGATAAACAATTTGGAGAAACCGAGGCATCATTCCAATCCACGCGGAAGTAATATTACTTTGTACATATACTGGCAGTAAGTAATGTCAGCTGCTTTTACCAAGACCCCTGACTAAATTATAAATACCCTACTCCAACCCTCTCTGTGGCCGTCACAGCATGGTCTCAGCCTTTTCAAATAAATTTTGTTTTTGGAACACACAAGCCTCGTGTTTTAGGTTCGTCCCACGGTATCAACTTTTCATATATATGATATGTGATCTGGACATATATACATATACAGTATACGTAAATATTGCTTCAATACAAACTAATTTATACATTAAATTGACAAGTTAATGAAAGAGCTCAACTATACCAAAAGCTTTTCCTTAAAAAGACCAATAAAATATGTGTACTTGTAGTGAGATGAAGTGACAGAAATCTTGAGCAAACAAAGTATGAAAAAAATTAATGGCAAACAAAAACAACATTAAATAGCCTATCTGGTCTTTAAGAATACTACCGCCCTAGCGGGGATAGCTCAGTTGGTGAGAGTGTCGTTCTGATACACAAAGCTTGCAAGTTTGATCCCGGGCAGGGAACATACAGAAATGAATCCAGGATTCTGTCTCTCTCTCTTCCTTCTCTCTCTAAAATTTAAAAATATAAAATAAAAAATAATACTATAAATATTTTTATGTCATTAAATTTCGATACTGGATGGATCATATTTTATGAAAATATCCTCATAAAAACTGTTAACTGCAGACACTGTAGCAGGTGAAATTTCTGAGAAGGCAACAGGACGCAGATGTCCACTACAATCCCACTTTCCTATTTCACACTGGCGAGTGGAGCTGATGCTTGAGATAACAAAAAACAGTAAACTAAACAGTAAGAAAAGTAACTAATGTGATATTTAGGAACTACTTATTTAAAAATGACAATGCATGCATTAAACACATTTTCATTTATATAGCTAGAAAGAAGTGCATGCACCATGTAACTAAATTTATTTATTTATCTATCTATTTATTTATTTATTTAATGAGAAATAAAAACAGATTTACAGTACAGAAAGAAAGAAAGGGAGATCGAAATGGGAAGCACCAACTTCTACTTGCACCTTGGTTATTCACTGATTCTTTCTCCTATGTGCCTTAAATGGGGAAGGCACGTCTAGGTGAGGGAGTGGCCCCTTGCTCAAGACAGTGACCTTTCTACTCAAGCCCCATATTTTGGGTTTTGAGCCTGCCTCCTCAGCCTCCCAAGTGGGAACTCTATCCATGGTGCGCTACCTTGCGGTAAGGCTAAACTCATTTAATACACACTCAGTCACTAGGTGTGGGGTCCCTGTCGGACATGGCTCTTCCCCCTCACAAACACCACATGGCAGGCAGGCCAACAACCTAAGGAGGAAGACACACAGCCTGGTCCTCAGAAGTTCCAAGAAAGTGTACAGAAGGGAAGTAAGATTTTCCTATATACAAGCCACTGTTTTCTGCTGTTATTAGTGTGGCTTTCTCCTGACTCAGAAGGTACAGAAAGAGGAGGGAGGGAGCTGCTCAGGGGTGGTTCTTGTTGGCCCCCGGGGCACCAGCAGGCTGCACTAGTAAGAAATAAACAGATCTTTTCCCTCTGCTGCCTGGTGGTGTTTCCAGGTTATCCAATTACCAGGTTGACATCCCGGGCCTGGAACTCCTACATTGCCTCACGTTTGACTAAGAGACAGCAGGACTTAATTTATGAAGGGAATATGGGTCACCTGCCAGAGGGAATGATATTAAATAAAATGAACATTACATCAGCAAGTAAGAAAGTGTGCGGTTCGGGAAATTTATAAAAGTGTCCATTGCTACATATTAAAAAAGAGCAGCTGGGCCCTGGCCAGTTGGCTCAGTGGTAGTCGGCCTGGCATGCAGAAGTCCCAGGTTCGATTCCTGGCCAGGGCACATAGGAGAGGCGCCCATCTGCCTCTCCACCCCTCCCCCTCTCCTTCCTCTCTGTCTCTCTCTTCCCCTCCCGCAGCGAGGCTCCATTGGAGCAAAGATGGCCTGGGCGATGGGGATGGCTCCTTGGCCTCTGCCCCAGGTGCTAGAGTGGATCTGGTCGCGACAGAGCAACGCCCCGGAGGGGCAGAGCGTGGCCCCCTTGTGGGCAGAGCGTCGCCCCCTGGTGGGCATGCCGGGTAGATCCCGGTAGGGCGCATGCGGGAGTCTGTCTGTCTCTCCCCGTTTCCAGCTTCAGAAAAATAAAAAAGAGCAGCTGGCCTGACCTGTGGTGGCGCAGTGGATAAAGCGTCGACCTGGACTTGATGCTTCCAGCTCCTCCCCCCTTCTCTTTCTCTGTCTCTCTCTCCTCTCTCCCTCTTCTCCAAAAATGAATAAATAAAAAAAAATTGACATAAATAAAAAAGAGCAGCCTGACCAGGCAGTGGCGCAGTGGATAGAGCGTCGGACTGGGATGCGGAAGGACCTAGGTTCGAGACCCCAGGGGTACCAGCTTGAGTGCGGGCTCATCTGGCTTGAGCAAAAAAAAAGCTCACCAGCTTGAACCCAAGGTCACTGACTCGAGCGGGGATTTACTCATAGTCTGCTGAAGACCCACGGCCGAGGCACATATGAGAAAGCAATCAATGAACAACTAAGGTGTCACAACAAAAAATTGATGATTGATGCTTCTCATTTTTCTCCGTTCCTGTCTGTCTGTCCCTATCTATCCCTCTATCTGACTCTCTCTCTGTCCCTGTAAAAAAAAAAAAAAAAGAGCAGCTGTTTGCAAATATTTTCTGCAAAAAAACAGATAAATATATATGGCAATGAGGACCATAGATCTAGGTTCGAAGGAATCAGTTCTGCCTTTGCAGCATGAAAGTGTCAACCAAAAATGACCGATGGGTGTGACTCTCCACTGCAGTTAGGCGACCCCTGTATGAAAAGCTAACACACAGAGGGCATCTAACTGCTTGCCCTGGGCTTGACCGCCTTTTCTGAGGTTTTATCTAAGCCAGGGGTCCCCAAACATTTTACACAGGGGGCCAGTTTACTGTCCCTCAGACCGTTGGAAGTCCGAACTATAAAAAAAACTATAAACAAATCCCTACGTACACTGCATATATCTTTTTTAAAGTAAAAAAACAAAACGGGAAAAAAAATACTTAAAATAAAGAACAAGTAAATTTAAATCAACAAACTGACCAGTATTTCAATGGGAACTATGGGCCTGCTTTTGGCTAATGAGATGGTCAGTGTGCTCCTCTCACTGACCACCAATGAAAGCGGTGCCCCTTCCGGAAGTGCAGCGGGGCCGGATAAATGGCCTCAGGGGGCTGCATGTGGCCCCCTGATCTAAGCTATATGTACCCCTTAGCCAATAAAGGCTTATCTGAACCAGGACTTATGTATAAAACTTTTCACACCAGCATTATTACTAATAAGCCAAAGTGCAAACAACACAAGTTTAATTAACAGTTGGTTAAACCGCCATATACTCAAGCGGTGGAAGGCTATGGATTCCGTTCCGTCCCAAACGCAGAGGTTGGAACCTCATCCCAACCACCACCCTGGGGGCCTGGGCCTCCAAAGCTGCAGCCTCACGACACCGTCTGCACCTCAGACACTGACCACACTCCCTTATTATTCCCACAGCGGGACCAGCCACCCTCACGTGAGGACCATCCCGAGTCCTTTATATCCCCGAACCTGATCCTGACACCGCGATCATACTAAATGCCTCCAGCCGTTACATACAGTGTGACCCGCAGAGACCAGGACAGTCGGGACACCGTAGTTACTGTCTACAGACCCTTAGTCGCTAATTGACCCCAAAGCTACTCAAACTAAAGACAGGCGGTCACCTGCTTCCTCCGAAATACCTGGGAGCTCCTTCCACCCGACTCCTCCCACCGCCATCCTTCCAGGGTCCACACTGCACCACTTCCACCCCCTGATGTCAGGTACTCTGATGTGAGACAAATCTGCCACCGACAAAATGTTTCTGAAAATTTAAAAGGACAAGAGCGCACCGACCTTGTTTTCTGTAGCCCACGAGGAAAGTCTAAACTTTACACTTCTGCAACCTGACTCGGGTTCTGGCTACGTCACCGAATTTTTTGTCAGCCTACGGCGGCCGACGAGGATCTGAAGGGTTCGAGGAAGCCAGCGATCCTCTCACTGCGCTCGGAGCCCGTGTGTTCCTGTCCGCTCGTTCAGCGGAGCCGCACGGGGGCCGCTAGATTGGGAAAGCTGACGCGGCACGGAAGGAAAGGAGACACAATGAAGCCTGGGTGGCTGAAAGGTGGGAAGATTTTCAGATTATCTCGTTTCCTGGTATTTGACTCTTGCAGCAAGTCTGTAATTTCAGAGACTAAGTTTTCAGAGGGAAAATAGCTCCGAAGCAGAAAGCACTCAGTGGGCTCGGAAAAAATGCCATATGGCCATAGAAGGCTTTTAAGTTGGCATTAAAAATTTTTTTTTCTTAAATAATTGAAATGGTCAGGAGCTCAGGTGTTCATATAAACAGTCTAGAATAAAATATTGTAGAGAAACATTTATACATTTTGTAAAGGCAGGACAACAGGAAATTACCAGCAGAGATATTAATGCAGTAAGTGGGCTTTTTTTTTTTTTTTTTTTTTGCATGTTTATGAAGCTAGAAACAGGGAGAGACAGTCAGACAGACTCCCGCATGCGCCCGACCGGGATCCACCCGGCACGCCCACCAGGGGCGACGCTCTGTCCACCAGGGGGCGATGCTCTGCCCATCCTGGGCGTCGCCATGTTGCGACCAGAGCCATCCCCAGCGCCCGGGCCATCTCTGCTCCAATGGAGCCCTGGCTGCGGGAGGGGAAGAGAGAGACAGAGAGGAAGGCGCGGCGGAGGGGTGGAGAAGCAAATGGGCGCTTCTCCTATGTGCCCTGGCCGGGAATCGAACCCGGGTCCTCCGCACGCTAGGCCGACGCTCTACCGCTGAGCCAACCGGCCAGGGCCGTAAGTGGGCTTTTTGTTGTTGTTTTTTCTTCAAGTGAGAATCGTGGAGGCAGAGAGACAGACTGCCTCGTGAGCCCGACCTGGGTCCACCCAGCAAGCCCACTAGGGGGCGATGCTCTGCCCATCTGGGGTGTTTCTCCATTGCAACTGGAGCCATTCTAGCGCCTGAGCCAACATGATTCAATGGAACCTTGACTACAGGAGTGGAGGAGACAGAGAGAAAGGAGGGGGCGAATGGTGGAGAAGCACATGGATATTTCTGCTGTGTGCCCTAGCCAACAATCTTACCTGGGATTTCCACACGCCAGCCTCAGAGCCAACTGGCCACGGCCAGTAAGTGCTTTGAGAACAGAAAAAGTTTTGGAGAAATGAGTACAGTGTGAGCCTGGCCATCACCAACTGGGGAGAAACAGTAGATACAGGACTGGAAGTTGTCGCTGGATCTGGTCCTTTGAGAAAGGCTACTAAAAGTGAGGCCATTAATGGTCAAGGATCAGTGAGAATGACACAACCAGAATTGAGAATCCAAAAATATTACATCTACTTCTTTTTGAATAAGGTCCCATCATAAGACAGAGTGGTACTTCTTTTCAACAAAAGATGGTGGTATATTTGTATCTCTAGTGGCACAAATATAAATTAAGACCCTTAACTCCAGCCCTAAACAAAAGTTAAGACAAAATGGATCGCAGATCTAAGTATAAGAGGTGAAAGTATAAAACTTATCAAAGCAAATGGGAAAAATTTTCTTGAACCCAACTTACCCGGAGTTCTGAGGGAAGACAGTAAAGGATGAATCATAAAAAAACATAATAAATTTTACTCAATTAAAATTTAATACATTTGTTCTTTTTTTTTTTTTAAGTGAGCAATAAAAAGAGACAGGGGCAAACAGACAAAGGGAGAGAGATGAGAAGCATCAACTCATAGTTGTGGCACCTTAGTTGTTCCTTGATTGTTTTCTTTTTCTTTTCTTTTTTTTTTTTTACAGAGACTCAGTCAGAGAGAGGGATAGATAAGGACAGACAGGAACGGAAAGAGATGAGAAGCATCAATCATCAGTTTTTCATTGCGACACCTTAGTTGCTCATTGATTGCTTTCTCATATGTGCCTTGACCGTGGGCCTTCATCAGACCGAGAAACCCCTTGCTCAAGCTGGCGACCGCGGGGTCTCGAACCTGGTTCTTCCGCATCCCATTCTGATGGTCTATCCACTGCACCACCGCCTGGTCAGGCCCTTCATTACTTTCTAATATGTCCCTTGACCAGGGGACTCCAGCTGAGGCAGTGACCCCTTTTTTTACTCAGACAACTTGGTCTCACACAAGTAATCATATGGTCATGTCTGTGATCCCATGCTCAAGCCAATGACGACGCACTCAATCTGTTGATCCTGCACTCAAACCTGGGGCCTCAGCATCCCAAGCCCACCTCTGTGTATGGAGACACGACCTGGTCAGGCAAAATGTAAACTTTCAAGCACAACATTTACGAAATTGAAGAGTAGAGCCAGAGTTTGGGGTAAAATATTTCCGCATATATCTGGTAAAAAATTGTATTTAAAATATAGAAAAGATTTGTAAAACATAACAAAAATAATACAACCACTAATTACTTTATGTATAAGGTCATGAAATTTTCTAGAAACTGGATTTTCATGATGTCACAACTATAAACTTACTAAACGTCAGTAACTTGCAGAATTACTATGTATAATAAATGTTATCTATAAATTATGGCCGTAGCCTGACCTGTGGTGGCGCAGTGGATAAAGCGTCAACCTGGAAATCCTGAGGGCGCCGGTTTGAAACCCTGGGCTTGCCTGGTCAGGGCACGTATGGTAGTTGATGCTTGCAGCTCCTCCCCCCTTCTCTCTCTCTGTCTCTCCTCTCTCTCCTCTCTAAAATTAATAAAAAAATAAATAAAAATTATGGCCGTAAAGCTGTAAAAATGAACTATAATTTAAAAAAGTTGTAGGATATGGTTGATTTTTTTAAATGACTCCAAATACCATTGCAAAACTATAAACTACCTACGATTAAAAGTGAATCAGTATGTCTGGGACACTAAATTTTTTTTTTTTTTTACAAAGACAGAGAGAGAGGGATAGATAGGGACAGACAGACAGGAATGGAGAGGGAGGAGAAGCATCAACTCAGGGTTGCAGCACCTTTTGAACAAAAGATGTCGGCAGAATTGTATCTCTAGTGCTGTAAGAATAAGTTAAGACCCTTAACTCCAAGAAGAAAAGTTCCAAGAGACCATGGAATAAGAAAGTAAGAATTTGGATAATGAGCCTAGGCCAGGTAGCTCAGATGGTTCAAGTGTCATCCTGATACATCAAGGTTGTGAGTTTGATTTCTGGTGGAAAATCAACCAGTAAATGCATAAAAAATAAGTCAGACAAGAATTGATATTTCTCCTCAACCCCACTTTCTGTTTGTAATCAGTGATCAAATTTTTAAAGAAATAAAGAATTTGGATAATTAGGGGATTAAAATAAAAACTGAATCATAAATTTGGGGGGTTTAAAATTATTTTTAATATAAGAAACATAGAAACATCAATATGCTTTTCAATTATACCCCACTTTTCTTTGTAAGACATTTATTTAGGAAAAAATAGAGGTCAAAGAAGTGAGCTGTCGAATAAATAACCTTCAGTAACAAGTTACAGAGGCAAAACACGGGACCTTGGAGCTTAGGAAAGAGACATAAACCTTGAGAGGTATAAGAAGGAGGTAGAGAAAGCCGGCATGCTACAGATAGAGCCATCATGTGTACCTCTAATAAATGCATACCTATTTTCTTTACTGTTTATTTTATTACTGTATTTTAGAGAGAGAAGAGAGGTAGGAGAGAGAAGGATAGGAACACCGATTTGTTCCTGTATATGCCCTGACCTGGGATCAAAATTGGCAACATTTTCAATTCAGAACGATGCTCTCTAACCACCTGACCATGGCCATACCATTTTTTAATGCATAGCTTTTTGGTAACTTGAGTTATCATCCTACTAGTTCACCCATAGTTTTTGTATACCCACTTACTATTAATTACATGTAGATATACATAAATAATATGGAAACTTGTTTAGGAGAAGGTAAAATAAAATTAAATTACAATTGTTTTTTTCCAGTTTTTTTTAATTGACAAAAGAGACAGACAGGAAGGGAGAGATTTGGGTGGTTCAGGTTGTTCATTGATTGCTTTCTTATACGGGCCTTGATGGGTGAGGGAGCATTCAGTGGAGCTAGTGAAACCTTGCACATGCCAGCGATCTTGGGCTCAAGTTAGAGACCGTGGGGTCATGTCTATAATCCCTTGCTTGAGCGGCCGCCCTGCACTCAAGCAGGTGCGTGCGCACAGCCAGAGGAGCCCGCTCTCAAGCCAGAGACCTTGGGATTTCAACCTGGGTCCTCAACTCAATCTACTGAGCCACAACCTGCCAGGCTTTTATTTTATAATTTAATGAGATTTAATTACCATATATTAAACCTATTCTTAATAAACTTTATTATGGTAAATTTTCATACTTATATGAAAATCACTAATACTAGTATAAAGAATTCACATAGGCCCTGGCGGGTTAGCTTAGTGGTAGAGCGTCTGCCTGGCATGCGGGAGTCCCAGGTTTGATTCCCGGCCAGGGCACACAGGAGAAGTGCCCATCTGCTTCTCCACCCCTCCCCCTCTCCTTCCTCTCTGTCTCTCTCTTCCCCTCCCGCATCCAAGGCTCCATTGAAGCAAAGTTTGCCCGGGCGCTGAGGATGGCTCTATGGCCTCTGCCTCAGGCGCTAGAATGGCTCTGATTGGGGCAGAGCAACGCCCCAGATAGGAAGAGCATTGCCCCCTGGTGAACATCCCAGGTGGATCTCGGTCGGGCGCATGTGTGAGTCTGTCTGACTGCCTCCCCGATTCCAACTTCAGAAAAATCCAAAAAAATAAAAAATAAAAAGAATTCACATATTAATTTATTCAAGTTCCTATCATGTGAACATTTTATATAACCATTGTACATTTGTCAAATTGAGAAAGCTTCAATTTCATAAGTTTTTCCACTGTTTTCCTTTTTCCAAGTTGTACTATTCAGCCCACAATACAATATTTCATTAAGACATCATGTTTTCTCGATTTTCTCTGTTCTGTGACCATTTCTCTGATGTATTTTTCTCATTTATGTCATGAATTAATTTAAGTAGTAGTGATTAGTTATTTTGTATCTTGATACGTCTTTTGGGTTGTACAAAGTTTGTCTCATTAAATAAAAATGCATTTTAGAACAGACACCTCAGAATTAAAGTCTCTTATCACACCACTAACAAGGGGTAGAAAATATTAAAATGTCTTACCGTTGATCTCCTGGTAAAGATAACATTTGTCAGGTTTCTACACTTAATATAGCAAGAACAAATTCTAACCAAAAACAACCAGCCTAAGGGCTCACATCAAAAGATTTTAAAACTTAAGTGTAGTATCGGTATTGGAAACATTTGTGAAAGCATAATACAGATAAATGGAACAGAATAGAGAGCCCACAAAAAGACCTGCACAGATCAAATACACTCAACTGTTTGAAAAACGAACAAAGGCTTTGACTGTGAACACATGTGCTTTCCACCAAATGATGTCGGAACACTTAGAGAACCATTGGCATGCATGAATAAGTAAATATATATACTAATACATAAAAGGAATCTCAACACATTCCTCACAAGTTTTAGCTGATAAAAGATGTATCCAGCCTGACCAGGCGGTGGGCAGTGGACCTGGAATTAGACTGTGATGCACAGAACTTTCGTTCAAGTCCCCAAGGTCGCTGGCTTGAGTGCAGGCTCTTCAGGCTTGAGCACAGGGTCACTGGCTTGAGTGTAAGATAGACTTGACGCCATGGTCACTGGTTTGAGGCAAAAGACACTGGCTTGAAGATGAAGGTTGCAGGCTTGAGGGCAAGCTAGCTCTGGCTTGAGCAAGGGGTCACTCGCTCTGCCATAGTCCCTGGTCAAGGCACATATAAGAAAGCAATCAATGAACAATTAAGATGCCACAAGGAAGATTGATGATGCTTCTCATCTCTCTTCCTGTCTGTTCTTTTCTGTCCCTCTGACTCTCCGCCTCTGTGGGAAGGGGCGGGGGAAGACTGTTATCCACATAATAGAATTCAAAAAGTCCACAATTTTAAAAACATGAAAATATCTTGGATACTTTCTTTTTTTATTTTTTTTTATTTTCTTTGTGGCCAAGACAGAGAGAGTCAGAGAGTGGGACAGACAGACAGGAAGGGAGAGAGATGAGAAACAACAATTCTTCGTTGCAATTCCTTAGTTGTTCATTGATTGATTTCTCATATTTGCCTTGCCTGGGGGCTACAGCAGACAGCGTGACCCCTTGCTTGAGCCAGCGATTTTGGTCTCAAGTTGGTAAGCCTTGCTCAAACCCGATGAGCATGTGCTCAACCTGGCACCCTCAGGGTCTCTATCCTGGGTCCTCCACATCCCAGTCTGATGCTCTATCCACTGCACAACCACCTGCAACAGACACTTTCAAAGATAATCAGATGGCAAGTGAGTATATCAAAGGTGCTCAACATTGTCACCAGAAAGTTACAATTTAGCACAGTGAAGTAACTGATAAAAGTACACAGCTCGGTGGGGGAAGGGCACAAAGATGGCGGACGTGGCCGTGGGCAGAGACAAGTGCGGGGAGCAGCGCCTCGTGTTGCTGCCCCTGTCCCGCATCTTGTCATCATGAAGAGCTCCCCCGAGGTGTCCAGCATCAACCAGGAGGCGCTCGTGCTCACGGCTAAGGCCACGGAACTCTTTGTTCAGTATCTAGCAACCTACTCCTACAGACACAGCAGTGGGAAAGAAAAGAAAGCACTGACTTACAACGATTTATCACACACCTCGGAGGAATCAGAAACTTTTCAGTTTCTTGCAGACATACTACCAAAGAAGATATTAGCTAGTAAGTACCTGAAAATGCTGGAGAAGAGGGAAGAAGACCAGGCGCAGAATGACAACGATGGAAGTGAGGACGGTGAAGCAGAATCCTAACCCCGCAAAGAAATGCTTTTAAAAGTCAGCCTGGTGAGGACCCTCCTCCTGGCTTAGCACCATTGCTCTGACGTAAGCACAACTTTGTGTGATTTTAGTCTCTTTCCTTTTCAGAGACTTCAAACACACTGTCTTCTTTCCTGGCTGAGATAGAGCATCTGATGCACCTAAATAGGCAAAAGGAAAGTTGTCAGAGTCACGATATAAAAAAAAAATTTTCAGCGCTGGCCAGGTAGCTCATTTGGTTAGAGCATTGTGCCCATACACCAAGGTTGTGAGTTCAGTCTCTGGTCAGGGCACATGTAAGAAGCAACCAGTGGGTGCACGGATGGGCGGACCAACAGGTCAGTGTTTCTCTCTCTACCCTTCCCCCTTTCTCTAAAGTCAAGAAATAAATGGGAAATTTTTCCTTCTCTTAAAAAAACATTTTTACAGATAGATTTTGAAGAGCTAAATATCAGTTATATAAAAACTAGATCCAGTTTTAGCTAAACATGTAGTTTATGTTATGTTACGTTGTATGTACTATGTTACATTTGTATTTTTGTATTTTAATAAAATTTGAGTATTTGTCCAAATACTGCATTTTTAAGTGTAAAGACTTAACATTTTTAAAATTAAAAGTTGTATGTATTTTTACAGTAAAATGCTCTGTAGACCTAATTTTAGACTGTTATCTAATGCCGTGCTTATTACTTGAGACTTTTGTGAAATTCAAAAGTGAGCATTTCTAGCACTTTTATTCCCAGAGAAAATTTTCAGGTCAGATCCTAAATCCAAAAATAAATATCGTAGTCCCTCTACACAAGCATACATTTCTTAAAAAGAAGTTTTAGAACATGTTGTGTATTGAAGAGCTATCTCACTATTCTCTTCCATGCATCTGTAGTCGTTCTTTTTACTAGCCACAAAAGAAAATGGTAAGCCCTGTGTTTTTTCACATTGGGTAAATTTTTGACTCTTTATCCTTTAATCTTTTTTTCTTTTGAGTTATCTACATCCAGCATTATGTTCAGTCTTGGTTGTGTGAGCAAACGATCAGTTCCATGATCCCTGATACGCTCCTGTACTCCCTACTCCTGGGCACCCATTGATGTTTTCTGTGTCTTGTTTTTAAAAATAAAATTTTTAAATCCACACACACACAAAAAAGTACACAGCTCATTGACTTCCAAATATATTTTATATTGGAAGTCATATATATATATATATATATATATATATATATATATATGCTGGTGATAAGAAAAGAAAAAGGAATTCTTATTTGACAGACAATGCAAAGACTACATCATTTTGGAAGATAGATGATTTTTTTGTTTTATTTACTGAGAGGAGAGTAGGCACAGACAGACTCCTGAATGCACCCTGACCAGAAAATACCCCAAAAGCCACTAGGGGGATATGATCTGCCTATCTGGGGTGTTACTCTCTTGCTCAGCAACCGAGCTTTTCTTAGCACCTTAGGTGGAAGCCATAGAGCCATCCTCAGCACCCAAGGTCAACTCAATCCAATGGAGCCATGGCTCCAAAATGGAGAGAGAGAGAGAGAGAAGCAAGTGAGAGGGGAATGGGGAGAGAAGCAGATAGGCTTTTTTCCTGTGTGCCCTGAAGGGAATTGAACCTGGGACATCCACATATCAGGCTGATGCTCTACCGTTGAGCCAACTGATGAGGAATGGCAGATTCTTTTTTTTTTATCTTATTTTTATTAATTTTAATGCAGTGACATTGATAAATCAGGGTACATATGTTTTGGGAAAACATCTCCAGATTATTTTGACCTTTGATTATGCTGCATACCCCTCCCTCAAAGTCAAATCGTCCTCCGTCACCTTCTATCTGGTTTTCTTTGTGCCCCCACCCTCTCCCCACACCCCCTCTCTATCCTCGCCTCCTCCCCACCCCTCCACCCCACTCCCTGTTACCATTGCATTCCTGTCATGTCTCTGAGTCTCATTTTTATGTCCCATCTATGCATGGGTTCATATAGTTCTTAGTTTTTTCTGATTTACTTATTTCACTCCATATAATGTTATCAAGGTCCATCCATGTTATTGTAAATGATCCAACATCATCATTTCTTATGGCTGAGTAGTATTCCATAGTATATATATACCAAAGCTTTTTAATCCACTCGTCCTCTGACAGACACTTGGGCTGTTTCCAGATCTTCGCTATTGTGAACAATGCTGCTATAAACATGGGGGTGCATTTTTCCTTCTGGAACCGTTCTATGATGTCCTTGGGGTATATTCCTAAAAGTAGGATGGTTGGGTCAAAAGGCAGTTCAATTTTGAATTTTTTGAGGAATCTCCATACTGTTTTCCACAGAGCCTGCACCAGTCTGCATTCCCACCAGCAGTGTAGGAGGGTTCACTTTCTCCACATCCTCGCCAGCACTTATTCTGTGTTGTTTTGTTGATGAGCGCCATTCTGGCTGGTGTGAGCTGATATCTCATTGTGGTTTTAATTTGCATTTTTCTAATGATTAGTGATGTTGAGCATTTTTTATATGCCTATTGGCCATCTGTATGTCCTCTTTGGAGAAGTGTCTATTCATTTCTTTTGTCCATTTTTGGATTGGATTGTTTGTCTTTCTAGTGTTGAGATTTACATGTTCTTTATAAATTTTGGTTATTAACCCCTTATCAGACGTACTGTCAAATATGTTCTCCCATTGTGTGGTTTGTCTTTTTATTCTGTTCTTATTGTCTTTAGCTGTGCAAAAGCTTTTTAGTTTGATATAGTCCCATTTGTTTATCCTGTCTTTTATTTCCCTTGCCCATGGAGATAAATTAGCAAATATATCGTTGCGAGAGATGTCGGAGAGCTTACTGCCTATGTTTTCTTCTAAGATGCTTATGGTTTTACGGCTTACATTTAAGTCTTTTATCCATTTTGAGTTTATTTTTGTGAATGGTGTAAGTTGGTGGTCTAGTTTCATTTTTTTGCAGGTAGCTGTCCAGTTTTCCCAACACCATTTGTTAAAGAGGCTGTCTGTACTCCATTGTATGCTCTTATCTCCTTTGTCAAATATCAGTTGTCCATAGAGCTGTGGGTTTATTTCTGGGTTCTCCATTCTGTTCCATTAATCTATGTGCCTGTTCTTATGCCAGTACCAGGCTGTTTTGAGTACAATTACCTTATAGTATAGCTTGATATCAGGAAGTGTGATACCTCCCCCTTTATTCTTCTTTTTTAAGATTGCTGAGGCTATTCGTGTTCTCTTTTGGTTCCATATAAATTTTTGGAATATGTGATCTATATCTTTGAAGTATGTCATTGGTATTTTAATTGGTATTGCATTGAATTTATAAATTACTTTGGGTAATATAGACATTTTAATGATGTTTATTCTTCCTAACCAAGACCATGGTATATGCTTCCACTTGTTTGTATCTTACTTGATTTCTTTTATCAATGTTTTATAATTTTCCGAGTCTTTAGTCTCCTTGGTTAAATGTACTCCTAGGTACTTTATTTTTTTGGTTGTAATAGTGAAGGGGATTGTTTCCTTAATTTCTCTTTCTGAGTGTTCATTGTTGGTGTATAAAATACCTCTGATTTCTGAGTGTTAATTTTATATTCTGCCACCTTGCTGAATTCATTTATCAGGTCCAGTAGTTTTTTGACTGAGACTTTAGGATTTTCTATATACAATATCATATCATCTGCAAATAATGATAGCTTTACTTCTTCTTTTCCAACTTGAATGCCTTTTATTTCTTCTTGTCTGATTGCTGTGGCTAGGACTTCCAGGACTATGTTTAATAAGAGTGGTGAAAGGGGGCACCCCTGCCTTGTTCCTGATCTTAAGGGGATTGCTTTTAATTTTTGCCTATTGAGTATGATGTTGGCTGTGGGTTTGTCATAGATGGCTTTTATCATATTGAGGTATGTTCCCTGTATTCCAACTTTGCTGAGAGTTTTGATCATGAATGGGTGCTGGATTTTATCAAATGCTTTTTCTACATCTGTTGAAATTATCATGTGGTTTTTCTCCTTCCTTTTGTTTATGTGATGAATAACATTGATAGATTTGTGAATATTGTACCAGCCTTGCCTCCCTAGAATAAATCCCACTTGATCATGGTGTATGATTTTTTCCATATATTGTTAGATCTGGTTTGCTAATATTTTGTTGAGAATTTTAGCATCTATATTCATCAGGGATATTGGCCTATAATTTTCTTTCTTTGTGTTGTCTTTGCCTGGTTTTGGAATCAGAATTATGCTCACCTCATAAAAGGAGCTTGGAAGTCTTCCTTCCTCTTGAATTTTTTGAAATAGCTTGAGAAGGATAGGAGATAGTTCTTTTTTGAGTATTTGGCAGAATTCACTTGTGAAGCCATCAGGCCCAGGACTTTTCTTTGTTGGGAGTTTTTTGATAACTGTTTTGATCTCATTTGGTGTAATCGGTCTGTTTAGGTTTTCTCATTCTTCCAGATTGATTTTTGGAAGATTGTATGTTTCAAGGAATTTGTCCATTTCATCTAGGTTGTCTAGTTTTTTGGCATACAGTTCTTCATAGTATTTTCTTACAATCCTTTGTATTTCTGTTGTGTCAGTTGTTATTTCTCCCCTCTCATTTCTAATTTTATTTATTTGAGTCCTCTCCTTTTCTTGGCGAGTCTGGTTAAAGGTTCATCGATCTTGTTTACCTTTTCAAAGAACTAGCTCCTAGTTTCATTGATCCTGTGTATTGTTTCTTTAGCCTCTATGTCATTTATTTCTTCTCTGATCTTTATTATTTCCTTCCTTCTACTACATTTAGGCTTTACTTGCTGTTCTTTTTCTAGTTCTTTTAGATGCAAGGTTAAGTTGTTTATTTGAGCTTTTTCTACCTTCTGAAAGTGTGCCTGTAGTGCTATGAACTTCGCTCTCAGTACTGCTTTTGCTCTGTCCCATAAATTTTGAGTTGTTGTATGGTCATTGTCATTCATTTCTAGGAATTTTTTAATTTCTTCTTTGATCTCATTCTTAATCCATTCGTTATTTAACAACCTGCTATTTAGTTTCCATGTGTTTGAGAATTTTTGAGATTTTCTGTTGTGGTTGATTTTTAGTTTCATGCCATTGTGATCAGAGAAAGTGCTTGATATGATTTCAATCTTCTTAAATTTGTTGAGAGCACTTTTGTGCCCTAACATGTGGTCTATCCTAGAGAATGTACCATGAGCACTTAAAAAGAATGTATATTCTGCTGCTTTAGGGTGAAAGGTTCTGTAGATATCTATTAAATGCAGTTGATCTAGTGTGTCCTTTAAGTCTGCTGTTTCTTTGTTAATTTTCTTTCTTGAGGATCTATCTAGTGATGTTAGTGGGTTATTAAAATCCCCTACTATTATAGTGTTGCTGTTGATCTTGCTCTTTATATTAATCAAAATCTGCTTTATATATTTAGGTGCTCCTATATTAGGTGCATAGATATTTATAATAGTTATATCTTCCTGTTGGATTGCTCCCTTTATCATTATGTAGTGGCCTTCTTTATCTCTTACCATATTCTTTGTTTTAAAGTCCATTTTGTCTGATATAAGTATTGCTACCCCAGCCTTTTTTTCATTTCCATTTGCATGAAATGTTTTTTTCAATCCTTTTACCTTCAACCTATGTGCATCTTTTGTTTTACGGTGTGTTTCTTGTAAACAGCATATATATGGGTCCTGTCTTCTTATCCATGCAGCTACCCTATGTCTTTTGATTGGATCATTTAATCCATTTACATTTAAGGTTATTATTGATATGTAGTTGTTTATTGCCATTTTATTGTTTAAAGCTGTATTCCTCTTTCTATATTCTTTTCCCACTTTGATCTGTTTACACTATGCCCCTTAACATTTCCTGTAGCATTGGTTTGATTGTAATGAATTCCTTGAGGTTTTTTTTTTTTTTGTCTGGGAAACTTTTTATTTCTCCTTCAATTTTAAATAATAGCCTTGCTGGATAAAGTAGACTTGGTTGTAGGTTCTTGTTCTGCATTACTTTGAATATTTTTTGCCACTCCCTTCTGGCTTCAAGTGTTTCTGTTGAGAAGACTGATGTCATCCTTATGGGGGCTCCTTTGTAGGTGATAGCCTTTTTTTCTCTCACAGCTTTTAATATTTTCTCTTTATCACTTAGCTTTGGTATTTTAATTATGATGTGTCTTGGTGTAGGTTTCTTTTTAGTGGAGTTCTCTGGGCTTCTTGAATTTGTGAGAGTTTCTCCTGCTTTAATTTAGGGAAGTTTTTAGCTATGATATGATTGAACAAAGCCTCTATCCCTTGTTCTTTCTCTTCTTCTTCAGGAACCCCTATGATGCAGATGTTATTTCTCTTTATGTTGTCACAGAGCTCTCTAAGAGTTTCCTCAGACTTTTTGAGTCTCTTTTCTTTTTTCTTCTCTGCTTTCATGCCTTCATTCCAGTTGTCCTCTAACTCGCTGATTTGATCCTCAGCTCTATCCATCCTGTTTTCTTTTTTTAAAATTTTTTAAAAATTTATTTATTTTAGAGAGGAGAGGGAGAGACAGAGAGAGAGAGAGAGAGACAAGAGAGACAGAGAGAGAGAAGGGGCGGAGAAGCTGGAAGCATCAACTCCCATATGTGCCTTGAGCAGGCAAGCCCAGGGTTTCGAACCGGCGACCTCAGCATTTCCAGGTTGACACTTTATCCACTGCGCCACCACAGGTCAGGCCTCCATCCTGTTTTTAATTGCTTCCATTGTGGTCATTTCTGATATTGTATTTGTCATCTCCGACTGATTCTTTTTTAATATTTCAATATCCTTTTTTATACTTGCTATTTCTTCATTTAGGTGTTCGTGATGACCATCCATTGTTGTTCTAAGATCCCTAAGCATCCTTACAATCATTATTTTAAACTCCGCATCCGGAACTTTGATTATTTTCTTATCACTCAGTTCATCTCCTGAAGGTCTCTCTTGTAGTTTCATTTGGATTGTACTTCTTTGTCTTCTCATTGTGCCTGGGTGTCTGGGTGTTTTCTTTGTAGAGCTGGTTGAGTCTAGGCTTGGTGTTGTCTGCCTCTAGTTTTTACTTCTGTTGTTTCTAAGTCTTCTTGGGTTGGCATCAGCTATTATTTGTAATCCACTTTAGGATTTGGGTCGCTTTGAAGTCTTGATTTGTTTGTTTTCTTAACAGGTGATTGTCTTGTTTGCTGATCTCAGCAGGGGGCTTATTTGAAACTGTATCCAGGAATGTGGTGGGTGTGACCTGAGGCTCTGAAGTCCTCTTCTGCCAGTTAATCTCTCTGGGGGCGGGTTGCTTTCTCAGCTTCAGTAGGGGGAAGTGTATCTAAGATCTCCATGGAGACCTGAGTTACTGCCCCTTCTCCCCACTTCTTGTTTTCAGCTGTGTCTTGTTGCGCTGATTGGAGCTGGAGAGATGTCTGTATCTCTGTGACCTGGAAGTACTTTTGTATTTTGCTTTGTGGAAGGATCAGCCCCTCCCCCAGTTATGGCTGCCTCCAGCACTGAATGAGTCAGCTTTTATTGTCATCACCTATATTCCTCTCCCCCTCACCATCCGTCTCTCTCTTTCTCCTTTCTTTTTGGAAGACAAGTGGGCCCTTTCAACATATCTCATTCCCTGGTCACCAGGCAAGTGGCTGTGAACAGTATTTACTGCTCTTTTCCTTGGAATTGAGAGCGCAGCCTCACCCCCTCCTCGTTCCTATAAGCAGGGGAGATTCAGGCGCTCCCTACCAGGTTTGTTGTGGCTTCTTCTTTGCTCCTTGATTTTTGAAAGCTGTTCTTGTAGTCCAGATTTGGTTTTTCATGCTTATTGTTCATAAATTAGTTTATAATCCAGTTTGGTGTTGTGAGCTGGGAGTCTGTGGGTCTGCCTACTCTGCTGCCATCTTCAGGTCTCTGAAGGGTCATCTTTTTAAAGAGCTCAAATCTCTATATACACCATCAAAACAGACAGAACCAAGGCCCCTGCACCCAGCTGACCATAGGATTTGAACCCACAACTTCAAGGAGAACTCTAGTATTTATCGGAATCCTTACCTAGAAAGCAAACTTCTCAGTCTGACAGTAGAGATGCTCTGAGGACTTATAATATTACACAAGTGCCCAACATTTTCTAAAATTGATTTTGTCCAGTCTCTATATAGAGAGAGTATTTGCCAAATTGATTTGAACCCACAACCTTGATGAAAGCTCCAGTATCTATTAGCGGGACTGTATATATGAGGGGATTCATGGGACTGTATATATGAGGGGTTACATGGGACTATATATATGAGGTTACGTGGGACTGTATATGAGGGGATGTTACATGGGACTGTATATGAGGGGATGTTATGTGGGACTGTATATGAGGAGATGTTACGTGGAACTGTATTTATAAGGGAATGTTATGTGGGACTGTATATATGAAGGGATGTTACGTGGGACTGTATAGATGATGGATGTTACATGGGACTGTATATATGAGGGGATTATCCTTTTTTATTTAACTTTTTTTTAATAAATGTAATTTATTTAAAGGACCTTTGCCAGGCATATTTCACTCTTGTGACAGTTTGGGATCTCAGCAAGATTAGCAAGTGACAGTGATGGAGAAGTTTTTGAGAAGGGAAATGCAAATGCCGAACAGAGCCCTCGATAAAATTCTGACCCAGATGAAGGCCCTAGTATGAGTGGTTGACAAAAGAAAAAAGACAAGACGGTGAGCTTGAGCCAATACAGCAAAAGCTATCTTTCATTTGGATTTACTTTCACCAGGGATGAGACAGCACCGACTCCACTTTGCTTGGTGTGTGGTGAGAAGCTTAATAGTGCCATGGTGCCAAGCAAGCTTAAATGCCATCTCCAAACAAATCACCCTTCTTTTCAAAACAAGCCAATGGACTATTTTGTACGCTTATGTACAATGAGAAATGGGCAACTTTTTTGAGAAAAACCACAAGGTAAATGAGAGAGCCCTCAAAGCTAGCTACCTTGTTGCCGAACTCGTAGCTAAATCAAAAAAGTTCTACACTGTGGCAGAAACATTAATACTGCCAGCTTGTAAAGCCATTGTAAATGAGATGCTTGGCCCTACCGTGGCCAAAAAGATAGCTAAAGTGCCTCTCTCAGATAACACAATTGCCAGATGTATTGATGACATGTCTGCGGACATTGAAATTATTCTTTTGGAGAAGGTGCGCATCAGTAAGAAATTTGCCTTTCAACTTGATGAGTCGACGGATATTAGTGGACATTGTCAGCTCTTGGCCAACGTGCGTTTTGTGGATGGAGAAGCCATTAGAGAAAACTTCCTATTTTGCAAGGCACTGCCAGAAAAATCAACAGGAGAGGAAATATTTTGGGTCACATTGAAATATCTTTTTTTTTTTTTTGTATCTTTCTGAAGCTAGAAACGGGGAGAGACAGTCAGACAGACTCCCGCATGCGCCCGACCAGGATCCACCCGGCTCGCCCACCAGGGGGCGATGCTCTGCCCCTCCAGTGCGTCGCTTTGCCACGACCAGAGCCACTCTAGCACCTGGGGCAGAGGTCAAGGAGCCATCCCCAGCGCCCGGGCCATCCTTGCTCCAATGGAGCCTTGGCTGCAGGAGGGGAAGAGAGAGACAGAGAGGAAGGAGGGGGTGGGTGTGGAGAAGCAAGTGGGCGCTTCTCCTATGTCCCCCACATGCCAGGTTGACGCTCTACCGCTGAGCCAACCGGCCAGGGCCACATCAAAATATCTTGATAAAAGCGGGCTTACATGGGAAAACTGCACAGGTATCTGCACTGATGGAGCCACAGCCATGGTCGGGCGCATCAAAGGCTTCGTAAGTAGGGTCAAAGAAAGAAACCCAGATGTTATTGTTACGCACTGTTTTTTTGGGCCCTCGTTGCAGAGACCTTACCAGCAGATCTAGCTCCTGTGTTGGATGATGTTGTGAGCATAGTGAACTTTGTGAAGACACGACCTTTGAGATGTCGCTTATTTGCATCTTTGTGTAAAGAAATAGGAGCGGAACATAAAATCTTATTGCTCCACATGGAGGTCTAGTGGCTGTCGCACGGCAAAGTGCTGGCCCGTGTGTATGAGTTGTGAGAGGAACTTAAAGTATTTCTGACAAACGAGAGGTCCGATTACTCAAAGCTGCTTGCTAGTGATGAGTGGTGTGCAAAGCTGGCGTACCTGGCTGATATATTTTATTATCTGAATGAACTGAACACACGAATGCAAGGCCGAAATGAAAACCTGCTTACAAGCACTGATAAAAATGAACAGATTCCGTTTAAAGGTGAAGCTCTGGCAAAACCATGTGCAGCATGGCAACTTTGAGATGTTCCCGCTCACCAAGAAACACTGCTGCAATGTGTGAGGTGATTGACAGACATTTGAAAACTCTTGAGAAGACGTTGTCATTTCATTTCTCTTCAGCCTTCACAGAATGCCTTGACTGGGTTAGGGACCCATACAGCTCAGTATCTGTTGCTGGAAAGGACATGACTGTAAAGGAGCAAGAGGAACTCATTGAACTGAAACAAGATCGTGGTTTAAAGCTAAAGTTTGCTGATCTTCCTTTGGACAGTTTTTGGTTATCTGTTGCCAAGGAGTTCCCCATTCTGGTCAACAAAGCTATTTTGACATTGCTCCCATTTTCAACCACATATCTATGTGAGCTGAGCTTCTCAAGCTTGACTGCAATAAAAACTAAAAACAGAGAGAGAGACTGAGAACTGTTGAGGAAGAGCTTCGTGAGTGTCTTTCTACCATTTCTGCAGGATATCCCTTTTGTGTTCATTGAAACAGGCCCAGGTTTCACACTAAGTAAGTATAAATACATTTAGAAAGTATATTATTAACTATATGTATAATATGTACTGTGTTAGAGCGTCATTTTGTGTTATTTTGGTAAGTGGTGTGCCCCAGGATTTTGTAAATGTAGAAAATGTGCTGTGGCTCAAAAAAGATTGAAAATTACTGCTGTAAAGGAACACCAACCACAAAATGCTAGCAAAAATTTTCTTAAAATTTTTAAGACCAGAAAAAAGATTTGGAGAAATGGATTGGGTTCTGAGTGAGGCTGGCCATCACCGACCAGAGAGAAAGAGCAGCCTAGATGATCTAAAGTTGTCATTGGGACTGGGATTCATGGAAAAACCAATAAAAGTGAGGCCAATAACAAAATGGAGCCAGTAAAGTGAACGCCATTTCTCTGGAGCAATGAGAAAGGCACCACCAGAATTGAGAATCCAAAAATATTACACTCTGGCCCTGGCTGGTTGGCTCAGCGGTAAAGCATCGGCCTGGCGTGCGGGGGACCTGGGTTTGATTCCCGGCCAGGGCACATAGGAGAAGCATCCATTTGCTTCTCCACCCCCACCCCCTCCTTCCTCTCTGTCTCTCTCTTCCCCTCCCGCAGCCAAGGCTCCATTGGAGCAAAGATGGCCAGGGTGCTGGGGATGGCTCCTTGGCCTCTGCCCCAGGTGCTAGAGTGGCTCTGGTCGCAACACAGCAATGCCCCAGAGGGGCAGAGCATCGCCCCCTGGTGGGCAGAGCTGCCGCGGACCAGCGCAGCTTCCAAATAACGGTGCGGAATTAAGGAAACACACTTTGTCAGAACAAAACCAATGGGACCGGGAGGACTCTTCAAACTGCCTGGCAGCATCTGAGTGCCTCACAGCCTCAGTTCGCTTTATTATATGGACCTATGCATATCAAGGACCCTGATACAAAGTTGCACATCAAAGGCTAAGACAGGAACTCTCCCAAGGCAAAAACAGTATACATTAGTGAATTTTACAAACATCTGAAACAAAGAGTCAGAGGAAGGGTATGTATATTGCTTCCTGCAACCCAAGGAAGGAAGGGGAGTGGGTGCAAACACAGAGCATCAAAGCCAAATATGGAGATGGAGGGGGTAGAACTTAAGCCCCCTGCCAAGCCTTGAATCTATAATGGCTTTTTGCCATTACCGGTCCACAACATATCCCCCTTTTCTTTTTAATTTGTGTGCGGAGATTTGCACTCATCTGATTTTCTAATTTGGAGGCAGACGGAGAAAATACAGAATAAACACAAAATTAGTATAGCCAATGCTAACAGATACCCAAAACAAGTATACTAATACATCACAGTAATTAAAGCCTTTAAGCAAACTCTTTAAGCTAATAATACAATAAGAATCTATAAAAGAGTAATGTCCTTAAAGTGTTCACCAAGTCCAAGTTGGCACCAACACCATTCCAAATCTCTGCAAATGCAACCCAACCCCAGTTCAGTCCATCAAAAACTGTCACAGGAGCAGGAGTCCAGGAAAAGTCCACTTTCAGGAGAAGTCCACATGGCACTGGAATTGCTGTCACACTTCCACACTCTGCAGCTAGCATCAAAGTCCCAATGACCGCTGCTTCCCAGCTGGCAATGACCCAGGTAGACTGGAAAAGCCATCTGCAGCACGCATGAAGACGGAGCTTCCGTTTTCTTTAAACTGGAAAGATGAACCCAGGGGTCCTATACTGGAGCTTTACAGCCATGGAGTGGTGAGGAGAACCTTGGGATACACCAAGCTGGGTGGCAGAGGTAAATTTGTAAGTTAGCAAAAAAGGAAAAAAGGAGCTCTGAATTAGGAGTAGGTCCTAGCCTAAACTATGAGTGGGGCATTGAGGCAGGAGGAATAAAAGAAAGACTGTATATTAATCAAAGCAGCAGAAAACAGGACTATCAATACCCACAACAGAGATCTTCGAGGGAAGAATAAAAAACCTGAATATTCAGGCAAGACCTAGTTAAATGACCCTTGTGTAAATGAGACCAGTCTACCAGCTACTTGGAAGAAATACCCCAGGCTCGTCCACAGTGTTGTAGATGGGGCTGACGGCCCTGGGCACCTTTTAGCCTTCAGTGGCAAATCCCAGTATTCTGGGCAAGGTTAGGTCACAGGTGGATGGAGCAGGGCTGGAAGAGACTGAACCCTCCCTTAGAGGAGTGAGGGGGAAGCCTACCTTCCAGTGTGTCCCTTCTTCCTCACAGCAAAGGCATGTAAGCCTGGCAGGCTTTGGCTTAAATGACCATCCTTTCCACTATTGAAGCAGGGCCCTGATGAAGTTCCAGTTGGAGCGTTGGAGCCTCTGAGGGCGTATGCCAAGAGCTGTATTTTACTTGATCTCCTTTGGGCTTTTTCGGCCTCTTGGTACCTTAAAAGCCATGCTCAGAAGATCTCGCTGAGGGGCTTGAGGGTCCCTATCTGCCTATATATCTGGAGCTATTCAGAATAGAACAAAACAGTGTCATTAGCTGGAATCAAATAAAAGTAAAAAAAAAAGGGTAGTAGTTTGCAGGACAAAAATTTGGGCATCTCTTGTACATCAGCATTCAAGATAAACTGTTTGAAGTAAAAAGCGTAACAGGGTAGACCTGCAGGAGCTCCAGGACATGACTCCCCCCCCCCCTTTCTTTTTATATTATTTACAATTGAATCACACTTTACAATATTTTGACTTCTATTGCAAGAAATTTTTGACTTTGTTAACTTTTAACAAAAATAGAGTAAAAGCACCTCCAAACAACATTCCCACACTTATCAAAACACCCCCTTAACATTAATTAACAGGCACTTTAGAGAGTACATATCAAAACTGAAAAATCCCATTGTGATCTTCATTATTCTTCTACAGCAAAAAAATCTTTACACCTTTATTATGTAAATCTATGCTGCTTCAAGCCTTTCACTTGTGGCCTGGAGCAGCCTGGCCAAACCAGCAAGTCTTTTGGATCCAAAATGAGCGTGCTCTACTTATTCCAAACAAAATTATATTTATATAGGGAAATGAAATTATTCCCGTTTTGTTTTCAATACTACAGCCGGCACTTCCAAAACTATTATTATCATTACTTTTCATGTAAGGACTTATTCAGGCCTTATAAACAAAAACACTTAGACATTAAACAAAGACTTCACATACAATCACACAAATCAAGAGTGAAACCCGGGGTTTTAGAGATTGAACTATGGCCTGCTTGATCTTAAGTAGGGCTATCTTAATAGGAACGTAATAAGGATATATACTAAACAGAGATCTCTCTCGAAAAATCTCAAGATGGCCGTATGAGATTTCTATTCAGCAATGCCCAAATCAGGCCCCCCCTTCGCCCTCTTTTCAAGCAATGGATCAGGAAAATAAAATGATCTAAAACATTAAAAAAATTAGATAAAAATTAGAAAATAAAATGATCTAAAACATTAAAAAAATTAGATAATAAGAGAGCATAGTAAGTCTTATGCAATTGCTCTTGTAAAGTGAGTCTCTCATCTAGAATTATGGTGTCTCACCAGTCATTCAGGGACCCACCGAGGAGCTTCAGCAGACCTAGGAAAAACACACACATATCCTCGGCCCCATAAGAGAACAGGGTCTGGCCCTTGCCAGATTCCTGTGAGTGGGTCCCTCCATCGCACTTCAGGGAAGGCTTTCCTTGCAGGGTTCCAGAGTCTCTCTGCTGCTGAATGACCCTGTACATCAGTATTCAAAAAATTTAAAGTGAAAAGAGCATGACAAAGAAGATTTGCAGGAGTTTGAGGGTATAATTCCCCTTTTTTAATTTTTTCCAATTGGTTTTTAAGTGTTTGATGTGCACGCTCTACAATACCTTGACCCTGGGGATTGTAAGGAATTCCCATCCTTAGGTCAAGTCCAAAAGTCTGACAAAATGTAGTAAATGCTTTTCCTACATATGCAGGAGCGTTGTCAGTTTTAATCAGTTTAGGAAGTCCAATAATAGAAAATGCATACAAGCAGTGAGCTATAACATGTTTAGCAGCCTCTCCTGTTCTGGCAGAGGCTACTATAAATCCAGAATAAGTATCTACTGTAACGTGGACAAAGGATTGTTTGCCAAATGAAGGTATATGAGTAACATCCATTTGCCAAAGTTGCCCCGGTAGGAATCCTCGAGGGTTAATTCCAAACGAAGGGACAGATTGTAATATAGGGCACCTTGGACAAGATTTAACAATCTGCCGTGCTGCTTCCCGAGAAAGTTGAAACTGTTTACGCAGGGCTGCAGCGTTCTGGTGATGGATAGTATGAGACTGAATTGCTTGATCTGTCATGGTTGCTCCAATAATTTTCTTTTGGGTAGCTTGATCAACAAGGGTATTCCCTTGCGCTAAAGCTCCAGGGAGCATGGAGTGAGCTTGAATATGTCCTATAAAACACGGAGCTGTATGTTGACGTACAAGTCTTTGAAGAAGGAGGAACTGCTGAAATAGTTCCTCATCAGCAGTTGTCCCTAAGATAGCAGTCTCTATAGTGGAAACAACCATAAGTAAATATCTGTTGTCTGTATATAAATTAAAGGAGGAGTATGGCAAATGCTGAAAAGCCATGATAATGGCATGTAATTCTACTCTTTGGGCTGATTTTAAGGTGACTGTTTCAGTATAAAGCTGTCCATTGATTATTAAGCCTGCTATTCCTGAGCTGGATCCGTCAGTAAAGATTGTAGGTGCTTCAGGAATGGGCTTATTAACAATTGTCTTAGGAAATATAAAGGTAGTAATTAATGAAAATTGAACTATTTTATCAGCTGGGTAGTGAGAATCAATTTGGCCTGTAAAATTTGCAAAAGCGATTTGCCATTTTGTGGAAGTTTCCCAGAGCCATTGTTGTTGATCCTTTGAAAAAGGAACAACAATAGTCTGTGGCTCAAAACCTATAAGCTGCAAGAGTCGCCTATGCCCCTTGATAATCAAGGAGGCAACAAGATCAAAATATGGAGATAAAACTTTTCTTAGGAGTAACAGCTAAATGAATCCATTCAATAGGACCTGAAGCTTGCCACAATAGTCCTGTTGGAGTGTAACTTGAGGGACATATTAGTAGGGCAATTGATTCCTCAGGATTTATGCGTTTTAGTTGTGCTTGCTGCAAGGCCTTTTCTACAAGCTTTAAAGCTTGTTGTCCGCAGGTGTAAGTAGCCGAGGAGAAGCTGGTTCAGCTGAGCCTCTAAGAATATCAAAAAGTGGCTTCAGTTCTCCAGTAGTTAATTTCAAGGAAGGTCTAAGCCAATTAATGTCTCCTAACAGTTTCTGGAAATCATTTAAAGTTTGCAAATGATCTGTCCTGATTTCTATTTTCTGTGGGCGAATTTGTTGTCCCTCAATAATTTGTCCTAAATAAGAAAAAGGTAAAGATTGCTGTACCTTTTCAGGAGCTATATAAAGTCCTGATTTTTTCAGAGAATATTCTAGTTGTTGCAAAATGGTCAACACAGTGTCTTTATCTGGATGAGCAATAAGAATATCATCCATATAATGAATTATGTATGCCTTAGGGTGTTGCCTTCGTACTGGAGAGATGGCTTGAGCAACATATTTTTGGCACAAGGTAGGACTATTAGCCATACCTTGAGGCAAAACTCTCCACTGGTATCGCTCCATGGGAGCCTGAAAATTAAGTGAAGGAACACTGAATGCAAAACGCTTGCAATCATGAGGGCTTAAAGGAATAGTAAAAAAGCAATCCTTCAAATCAACAACTATAAGGTGATAGTTCCATGGAATGGCAGTAGGAGAAGGAAGTCCTAGCTGGAGAGGACCCATAATTTCCATAGTCTTATTTATTGCTCTCAAATCTTGTAATAGCCTCCAGTTTCCTGATTTCTTTTTAATGACAAATATAGGCGTATTCCATGGACTATTAGATGGTTCAATGTGCCCAAGCTGTAGCTGTTCCTGTACCAATTGAGCAGCTGCCCTAAGTTTCTCCTGAGAAAGGGGCCATTGGTCTACCCATATAGAATTATCTGATTTCCAAGTAATTGGGTCTGCACAGTGCATTATTGGGGTAGCAGGAGCTACCAAGGCCCCTATGCAAAATTTTGATATCCTAATCCATGCCTTCTGGTATTGGGTGCCACTTCTATGGGGGTGAGAATTCCTCGCTGTTCTTTCCCTAGACCCTTAGTGGGCAAAAATCCCTGATCAAGCATTTGAGTACTAACTAAACTATTAGGACTGACAAGCAATGCCCCCATATTTTTCAAAACATCTCTACCCCACAAATTAACTGGCAATCCAGGGAGCACATAAGGCTGAAAAAATCCAGAATGACCTTCTTTATCTTCCCATTGTAAAAAACTAGAACTTTGTTGAGGGGATTTACTCTGCCCTATACCTTGTAATTCTGTGGCTGCTGCATGAGTGGGCCAGGAAGGAGGCCAATGTAGCTTTGCAATAACAGATACATCAGCCCCAGTATCTAAAAGCCCTTTAAATTTACACCCTTGTATTGTTAGTTCCATTTCAGGGCGTTCCTGACCTATTTTTTGAATCCAATAGGCAGTATCAGTGGAGCCAAATCTTTGATTCTCTTGGGGTCCCTTTAGCAGGGTTTGGCCTTGTCTTAAAAGAGGTAAAAGGATTAATTGAGCAATTTTCATATCAGGGGAGATAGTGACTATATTCCTCAAAGTGTGAGCCATTACTTTAATTTCCCCTGTATAATCAGAGTCTATCACTCCAGGAAGAACAAAGAATTCCCTCATAGTTAAACTACTTTTGCCTAACAAGATTCCTACTGTGTTACTGGGAAGTGGCCCAAAAATTCCAGTGGGTATGGCTTGAGGTCCCATCTCTGGAGTCAATACGAATTGGGAGGTGGGACTGAGGTCCAGTCCTGTACTGCCTGTTGTTGCCTGGGATAGTTGGGCAATGTTTGGCCTGCTGGAATCTGAATTTGCTGAGGAAACACTGACATTGCCCCTATTGTTTGATGGGGCCGGGGAGGGCCCCATTGTTCGTTTCCCTGCCCTCCGGTAGTACATTTAGGCCTCCCCTTATTCTTCCAATGTTTCCCATGTCTACAAAGTGGGCAGAGGTCCGGAGCCTTAAGGGCTGGCTGTCCTTGAGGGAGAGGCCGAGACCAATATCCGGGGAAAGCAGGGCAGTTTTTAGCAAAATGCCCCGAACCCCCGCATTGAAAACAGTTTCCACGGGCAAAAGTACTTCCCTGACCTTCCTTCCTTCGCTTGTTCTGTCCTTTATCAAAATTTTGTCCTGGAAATCTTGCCTTATTACCTGTGGTAAAGGCAAGACCTTGCATGTATGAAGGCCCAACATCAGCGCAAATTCTAATATAATCCTCTATATCTCCCTTCTTGCGGTGAGGCCGAAGTGCAGCCTGACAAGCAGAATTAGCATTTTCATAGGCTAGTTGTTTTATTAAAACCTTTCCCACATTTTTATCCCCTACTATTCTTTCAACTGCTTGAATTAGCCGTGAGACAAAGTCTTGAAATCGCTTGTCTGCACCCTGCCTAATTTTACCAAATTCTTCTGGTTTGGTCCCTGGAATAGGCAGGCATTTCCATGCCTGTGTGGCTAGCTGATTAATTATATCATAAATAGCTGGTCGATATTCTAATTGAGTTGCCATATGGGCATACTGTCCTTCTCCAGTTAACATATCTACAGTAACAGCAACCTCCTCTTGCTGATTTTTCTCATCCAGCTCTATAGCCTTTTCATGAAAGTTTGACTTCCACAACAAATAATCACCCCCAGAGAGACAAGCATGAGCAATTGCCTTCCAGTCATTTGGGGGAAGAGCCTTTGCACTAATGGTATCTAATAAACCAAGTGTAAAAGGGGCAGTAGGCCCATACTGAGCACAAGCAAGTTTAAGCTCTTTCAGAGTTTTAAAAGGTACAGGTTCATGTTCTCGCACTAGTCTCCCTGTATCATCCTGTCTTTCCACAATAGGAAAACAGGCAAAGCCATCTATTGTTTCCCCTATATTTTGAGCCTGGTCTATAGATTGTTGGAGAGGAGATTTCCCAGATTTTGAGCTATAGACTATGGAATCAGCCCGATAAGGGAACGGAGGAGCACAGGGTTGAATGTAGGAAGGAGCTGAGGGCAGCGGAGGCCCCGCGGCTAAGGCAGCCGTAGCCACGGATTTTTCATCCCCCCTGTCATCCTCAGACTTCAAGTTATCCTCATATTCACATCCCTCTGTTTCCGGCTTACCCTGATACTCTTCAGACAATGATTTGTCTTCATATGGAAACATTTTTACAAAAAGGTCCCTTACTTTTGACCCTATCTGTCCCATATTCTTTTACTCCCAACTACACTTTCCCCAAAAACTTTCTTTACTCACTGTGCGCACTTCACTTTGGGGAGTTCCGTCACCTTCCTTCAGTTTTAGTTTCCTCTACTCAAGTCGTCTGTTCGGGCGCCACTTGCCGCGGACCAGCGCAGCTTCCAAATAACAGTGCGAAATTAAGGAAACACACTTTGTCAGAACAAAACCAATGGGACCGGGAGGACTCTTCAAACTGCCTGGCAGCATCTGAGTGCCTCACAGCCTCAGTTTGCTTTATTATATGGACCTATGCATATCAAGGACCCTGATACAAAGTTGCACATCAAAGGCTAAGACAGGAACTCTCCCAAGGCAAAAACAGTATACATTAGTGAATTTTACAAACATCTGAAACAAAGAGTCAGAGGAAGGGTATGTATATTGCTTCCTGCAACCCAAGGAAGGAAGGGGAGTGGGTGCAAACACAGAGCATCAAAGCCAAATATGGAGATGGAGGGGGTAGAACTTAAGCCCCCTGCCAAGCCTTGAATCTATAATGGCTTTTTGCCATTACCGGTCCACAACACAGAGCGTTGCCCCTGGTGGGCGTGCCGTGTGGATCCTGGTCGGGCGCATGCGGGAGTGTGTCTGACTGTCTCTTCCCGTTTCCAGCTTCAGAAAAATACAAAAAAAAAAAAAAAATATATATATATATATATATATATATATATATATATATATATATATATTACCCTCAATTACATTTTCCGCAAGGTCCCAGAATAAGTCAATAGGATAAGTCATCAAAAGATGCTGCAATAATTAAATATCTAGTACATTGAAAATAAATTAAGAACCTTAACTCTATCCATAAACAAAAATTAAATTAGAAGAAATCACATTTTTAAGTATAAGACGTAAAAGTATAAAATTCATAAAAGCATATGGGAGGCAATCTTCCTGAACCCAAATTAGCCAGAGTTCTGAGAGAAGAAAATAAAGGATGAATCATAAAAGAAAAAGATAATAAATTGGATTTAATTAAATGTAAACATTTGTATTTGAAGCACAACATTTAAGAAAGCACTAGAGATTGGGAGAAAATATATATTTACACATTATATATTTATCTAATAAAGGATTGCATTTAAAATGTAAAATTTGAAAAACATAATATAATGAAGACAACCACTTAATTACTTTATGTATGAAGTCATAAAGTTCTCTAAAACCTGGATTGCAGTGCCTGACCTGTGGTGGTGCAGTGCATAAATTGAGGACCTGGAATGCTGATGTCACTGATTCCAACCCTGGGTTTCCGAGTCTAGGCACATAGGGGAAGCAACTACTGTGGGCTGATGATTCCTGTTCTTCCCCCATTCCCTTTCTCTCTCCTCTAATAAATCAGTAAGTAAATGTTTCTGTCTTAAAAAATAATAACAAAAATAACATCTGGACTATAGTGATGTTACAACTAAACTTACTAAATGTCAGCCCTTGCCTGGCTGGATAGCATGGTTGGTTAGAGTGTAGTCTGGAAACAGAACTTGCCAAGACATACAAGAAAGGAACCAACAAATCATGAAAGAAGATAATAAGA